>NC_071354.1:90372321-91022321 GCF_943734655.1 Sabethes cyaneus
TTAACTTTTTGTCATTTAAAATAGTAAACTCACTTGATGCATGCAATTATTTGTTCAATATCCAGTGGTGCGTTTATTGTACGGACCCACTATTTCGCCTATCAGATATACCATCGTGCGGGGCATCTTTTAACACTTTTTATTGAGTTTTTAACTTTAAGAAATTGTAACTTCTATAATAAAAAGTAGATTTTCTTGATTTTTATTTAGACTGAATATTAAAAGAATTCATTAAAAACAAAAATTTTGTGCTTACGGCAATTATAATTACTTAAGGATCAGTCCCGGTCGCCTCTCGCCGCCGACCCGGGCTCAAATCCCAATCCCGCAGAAGTCACGAATGACCGAAACTGTTAAAGTGAATTTAACAAAAAAAATCTTAATTGGTTTTTGTGCTAGTCGTGGACTACTTTTGACACTAAAAGAATAATGGGTTTCTTTTGCAACTACGAGTTGTTTGTGTCAAGATTTAGGTGCTTTTCTAGAAGTACAAAATTAATTTAAAATGTATCTTAGCATTTCTACGCGTTTGTAATAACGGTAATAGCGTAAACCGCAAAAAGAAACTGCAAAACTGTGACTTTTAAAGTTTCTGTTGTTTTAACAAATCATGCTGATTTTTATTAAAACCCATTAAAGAATTAAATTGTCCAAATTGGCCCGCACGACAGTACTATTGATTCAAAAACAAAATTTTTTTTTTTGGTGTTAGCAGTTGGTTAAATTATCTTTTATAGAGAGTTTTATGAATTGGAAACTCTACTAGTAAAAATGTATTTTAAATGGCAGATTTGAATATCACAGTCACTAATCAGCAGAATTTAAATTTCGAACGGGGTTAGATGGGTTGTAATCAGCTATGGAATTTCCATATATTTCTTTGGAAATTCCGTATTTCTTTGCAGTCTGCCAATCGCGAATCTACACGTATAAAAAAGAATTTCTCTCTGTGTGTCTGTATGACCCTTACACACTCAGAAACTACTGATTCGATCGGCTTGAACATTTGAATGCAGGAGTTTTTGAAGGTGGGAGGTGGGAAGGTTCTCAAAAATACCCCAATTTTGACCCAGACTAAATCCAGAAGGTTTCATTAGTATCCCCCAATAAATGATCAACTAGTAGTCAAAATTAAAATAATGGATTTTAACTAAATAATCAAGTGTTTTTTCAGTTTTTTAAATTTTATTTCTTTTTGTAGTTGTTGTACGACTTTTTTATGTTCTAAAAAGTTGTACAAATGGTAAAAATACACAACTTCGCCCAACATACTTTACCTCTATCATTGCTAGTTTAGGAACGTAAATTATTATTGTATTTATTATAGCAGAATTACAGGTGATGCAACTATAAACAATCACAACTAGAGTAACGTTCAAAAGCATTGTTATAATTTCTACTACTGGTTGGTCATTTTTGGGGGATACTAATGAAATCCTCTGGGTTTAGTAGCTTTTATCGCCTAGTTTCTAAACAAATTTGATTGATTTACCGCCGTCTGCGCATAGTCTAGTAATTCTGGGTCAAAGTTAGGGTATTTTTGACTTTAAAAGTTCTGCAGTTCCTAAATTAGCAAAGATAGGGGTATATTATTTTCAGTAAAGTTGTGTAATTTGATTATTTGTACAACTTTGTTGAACGTGAAAAAGTCGTACAACAACTACGAAAAAAGGTATAATAGAAAAACTGATTTTAATGATTGATTTATAAGAAACTAGCTGACCCGACAAACTTCGTATTGCCACAAATTAACCTGTGTTGTACATAAATCATGAATCTCGGATGATCTTTGTCACAATCTCGAGTTTTGCAAGCCCCCCAGTGGGCGGCGCTTCCGACGGCGGGTCACCGGCAACACTCGCGACCGTCTCGTCCTGAATGATCTAGTGTTACTATAGATAGTTTTTGTGGTCTTGTATTGACTAATGTTTTATGGAAGAGTCTCGAATTTCTCGAGTTGGATTAGTTTTTGAGTTTCGCAAAAATTTCTGTTTTATTTGTATGAGAGTCCATATCCCCCTACCACAGGGGTGAGAGGTCTCTAACTATCGTAAAATAAATTCAAGACTCCAAAATCTCCCACATGCCAAATTTGGTTCCATTTGCTTGATTAGTTCTCAAGTTATAAGGAAATTTGAATTTCATTTGTATGGGAGCTCCCCTCTTAAAAGGGGAAGGGGTCGTAATTCACCATAGAAAAAATTTCTGCCATCTAAAACTCCCACATGCCAAATTTGGTTCCATTTGATTGATTAGTTCTCGAGATAAGAGGAAATTTGCATTTCATTTGTATGGAAGCCCACCCTCTTAAAGGGGAGATGGGCCATAACTCGCTTTCTAAAGAAGAGAGGGGTCTCAATTCACCATAGAAAAAAATCTTGCGTCCAAAACCACTTACATGTCAAATTTGGTTCCATTTGCTTGATTAGTTCTCGAGTTATGAGGAAATTTGATTTTCATTTGTATAGGAGCCCCCCCCCCCTCTTAAAGTGGGGAAATCCATAGAAAATATACCATAGAAAATATTCTTGCCTACAAACACTCTAGAACTAATCAAGCAAATGGAACCAAATTTATCATGTGGGTGATAAATTTGGTTCCATTTGCTTGATTAGTTCTAGAGTTATGAGGAAATTTGTATTTCGTTTGTATGAGAGCCCCCCCCCCTCTTAAAAAGGTAAGGGGTCCTAATTCATCATAGAAAAAATGGTTGCCTCCAAAAACACCCACATGCCAAATATGGTTCCATTTGCTTGATTAGTTCTCGAATTATGAGGAAATTTGAATTTCATTTGTGTAGAAGCACCTCCTCTTAAAGTTGGGAGGGGTCCTAATTCACCATAGAAAATATTTTTGCCTCCAGAAACCTTCACATGCCAAATTTGGTTCTATTTGCTTGATTAGTTCTCGAGTTATGAGCAAATTTGAATTTCATTTGTATAGGAGCCCCCCCTCCTAAAGTGGGTAGAGGTCCCAATTCGTCATAGAAAAAATTTTTGTCTCCAAAAACACCCACGTGTCAAATTTGGTTCCATTTGCTTGGTTAGTTCTCGAGTTATGAGGAAATTTGTATTTCGTTTGTATAGGAGCCCCCCCTCTTAAAGTGGGGAGGGGTTCTAATTCACCATAGAAAATATTCATGCCCTAGAAAACTTTCACATGCCAAATTTGGCTCCATTTGCTTGATTAATTCTCGAGTTATGAGGAAATTTGCATTTCTTTTGTATAGGAGCCCTCCTTCCTAAAGTGGGGAGGGGTCCCAATTCATCATAGAAAAAAAAATTGTCTCTAAAAACACCCACGTGCCAAATTTTGTTCCATTTGCTTGATTAGTTCTCGAGTTATGAGGAAATTTGTATTTCGTTTGTATAGGAGCCCCCCCTCTTAAAGTGGGGAGGGGTCCTTATTCACCATAGAAAATATTCTTGCCCTCGAAAACTTCCACATGCCAAATTTTGTTCCATTTGCTTGATTAGTTCTTCAGTTATGAGGAAATTTGTATTTCATGTGTATAGGATCCCCCCCTCCTAAAACGGGGAGGGGTCCTAATTCATCATAGAAAAAAATTTTGTCTCCAAAAACACCCACATGCCAAATTTGGTTCCATTTGCTTAATTACTTCTCGGAAAATTGTGTTTCTTTTGTACAGGAGCCCCCCCTTTTAAAGTGGGGAGGGGTCCTAATTTACTATAGAAAATATTCTTGCCCTCGAAAACCTTCACATGCCAAATTTGGTTCCATTTGCTTGATTAGTTCTCGAGTTATGAGGAAATTTGTATGGAAGCCCCCCCTTTTAAAGAGGAGAGGAGTTATAATTCCCCTTATAAAGAGGGGAGGGGTCTCAATTTACCATAGAATAAATTCTTGTCACCGAAAACACCCACATGCCAAATTTTGTTCTATTTGCTTGATTAGTTGTCGAGTTATGCAGAAATTTGTGTTTCTTTTGTATGGGAGCCCCCCCTCTTAGTGGGGGGAGGGGTTTCTAACCATCACTAAAACCTTTTCTGGCCCCAAAAAACCTCTACATGCATATTTTCATGCCGATTGGTTCAGTAGTTTTCGATTCTATAAGGAACATACGGACAGACAGACAGACAGACAGACAGACAGACAGACAGACAGAAATCCTTCTTTATAGGTATAGATAGGATTTTTCTATCTTCGCTGAAGAGATAGAAAGTTAGTGTCTTCAGCAAAATTTCTTGTAATAATATGCTCTAAAACTTTGCGGAACACATCATGGTGCTTAATTGAAACTGAAAAAATAAAATTTTATTTCAAAAATTGAATACCACCAACAATAGAGCTTTTAATTTCAAAAAATTCTTCAAAAAGTTCAACAAACCTAAAACCCAAGTTTTCCCACTCAAAACTCTAATGCGCACGTATTTTTGCTTTTAGACCACTGTGCGTTCTGATCGATGGTCGGTTTTTCTAGTACGTCAACAATGTAAGCTCTCTGTGCACATCAGTCGTGAATTAGACAATCCGTTGGCTACCGAGAATTATGCCAGTAAGTGATTAACAGAAAAAGACACTTAGAAAAACTAACTGACCATTGTCATGAGTGAGATTTGAGTGAGTATCACTAACGAACGAGTTGACCACAATTTTGAAAAGAAAAGGTTACAGAGATCGTGGAAATCTAGAGCAACCATTTCGTTCCAGTGACACGCGTAAGTCCTATGAGAAAATGAGTTAGTTTCGTAAGGGTTACACATCGTAACCTTACCTGTTAAAAGATGAGAGAAAGGTACTTGAACACAAATAATCGCGACTGCACGTAGAAGCAATTGTTCGATAAGCTCCTTAATAGCAATATAATGGAAAAAGGTGGAACAGATGTTAACTTGTCCAGGTTCACAATCGAGAATAGCTTCCCGGCTCCCTATCTTGAGAAGATTCGGTGAGAAATTTGGACATAATCCCGGGAACGACCCACTCAGAGCGCAACGATATAACAATGACAATGAACCGCTAGTAACCGCACGTCATTGGGTAATTTCCAGGATCTGGCAGGAGAAGGAACTACTGGAGAAATGGGTGGAAAGAATCTCGTCAAAATGAACGATCAGCTCGTTTGCTGTAATTAGGGTGGTACTGCGCTGATCAACCAGTCTACTAGTTGCTTCTTCCAGATCTTGTTACATCATCTATTATCAATAGAATAGAATACGCAGGGCAGTGGGTGGACAAATTTGTATACCTCGGGTCGTTCATGACATCGGATAACAACTGCAGCGGAGAATTACGCAGACGTATTGTTGCCGAAAGTCGTGCTTATTACGGATCCTGCAAGACCCTAAGCTCTGGCAGGTTTCACTACCGTATTAAATGTTTCACGGATGTTTACCGTTTTATAAGACCGGTAGTCCTCTATGGATACGATACGTAGACAATGTGAATGTATTCAAATTGATCACGATCGGTGAAATATCAAAACTCATTTGATTACGTTTCGGCCTACTGTCTTTTATTCAGCCATCATCAGATACTATTGTCAAAAATAAAACAAATTTTAATTTACCTATTTTAACAAACAAAACGTTTAACAAACAAATTTTAATTTACCTATTTTAACACAAACGTTCCTGTCGACAAAATTTACCAATGTGTAGAAGAAAAATGGAGCGATCTGCGAAACCACACAAACATCCCGTGGGAGAGCTTTAAATCAGCGATGAAAACTGTGTTGGATGCATCATTTTTTCAATACAGTAACAAGTTTTTCTCCCAAGTCCAAGGGGTACCTATGGGATCCCCTCTCTCTCCAGTAGTAGCCAACATAATAATGGAAGACCTCGAAAGAACTACATTAGCTGTACTAAACCAAAAAAACATCTCGATTGAATATTACAAACGATATGTCGATGATTGTTTTGTGATCGGAAAAGAAGAAGAAATTGATATCGTTCTTCACGAGTTTAACAGTTTTCATAACTCTTTGCAATTCACGTTGGAGAGAGAAACAGACTCGTGCATAAAATTCTTGGACCTGACTCTGGTGAGAAAAAACAACAGTATAGAGAAATCATGGCATCCCAAGCAGAAGAACGGTCGGTATCTCGACTTCCACTCAGAAAGTCCCTACACACATAAACTAAACACAGCCACAGCCCTCTTTGATCGTGCATTAAAACTAACCGATCCCAAAAAACGAGAGGAAAGCATACAGGTTGCAAAAAACACGCTGCTCAAAAACAACTATCCGGAACAGCTAATAGATCGGACGCTAGCCAAGAGAGTACACTTACTCTATAACACGCCACAAAACACCAACAACACTGAGAAAACCAAAAGCTATGTATCGCTTCCCTACATTCCATGCGTAAGTGAAAAAGTTGCGAAGGTATTACGGAAGCATGACGTCACAGTGTCCCATAAACCGAATAACAAATTAAAAGACACAGTTTTCTCAAAGCTAAAGGACAGAATATCAAAAATGCAACAAACTAACGTTGTATATAGTGTACCATGTGGCGCATGTGCTGATAGAGTTTACGTTGGACAAACCTCGCAAACTCTAGAAAAGCGTCTGCAACAGCATCAAAATTCAATTCGAACCAAATCATCAATGACCGGTCTCACACAGCATACAGTTGAATCCGGGCATGTGTTCAAGTTTCCCGACACTGCTATACTAGAAAGAGAGAGCAATGAGAGCAAACGACTAAACGCAGAGACACTACACATCAAGCTACGCGAAGGCAATACAGTAAACCTCCAACGGGATGCTCTAAGTTTCTCCAACACATACGACGGCGCCCTGTGCAAGCTCAGAAGGTTTGAACAGAGCAAAAGGGAACGACGCGGACGGACTTAGCGTCGTAGATGAAACTACAGTGGACGACAAAAGTTTTGTTTTAGTTAGCGATAAGATTATTTCCTTGTAAGTTTTGTCATTTTGTTTGTTAAAATAGGTAAATTAAAATTTGTTTTATTTTTGACAATAGTATCTGATGATGGCTGAATAAAAGACAGTAGGCCGAAACGTAATCAAATGAGTTTTGATATTTCACCGATCGTGATCAATTTGAATACATTCACATAAGTGCACGGTGATTAAAACCAAATCATATACGTAGACAATGCTCGACGAGGACTAGAAAGCATTGGCTGTTTTTGAATGGCGTGTGCTCAGGACAATCTTTGGCGGGGTATGTGAGAACGGTGTATGCAAAAGGCGGATAAATCACGGGGTGGCGCAGCTCTTCGGCGAACCTAGTATCTAGACAGTTGCTAAAGCTGGAAGGGCACAATGGGCGGAACATGTTGTGAGAATGTAGGTTAACAAACCTGCAACAATGGTGGTCACCTCGAGTCCGGTTTTGGTACCAATAGAACATTGTTATGCATGTGAAATCTTAAGGGACATAGTACCATGATGAGTAAGTAAGTAAGTAAGTAAGTAAGTGAGTAAGTAAGTAAGTTAGTACGTATGGCAGTACCAAGCGGGCTTTAGGGGGGCTCGAGTTACTATGAAACAAATTTTCACACTCCGACAATCACTTGGAGATGAATAGCTGGAAAATAGCTGGTCGCGGAGTGCCAAGCCTTGTATATTTTAGTCGTGGACGGGAGTGGGTATAATACTCGTACATAGTCTACTTAGTGCGGCGGAGTATGTTCCTCGATCAAAATGCAATCCCCGGTAACCAGTGATCCCAATTCCAACATTCTGTTTACAGTCGGCAGACTTCGCAGCTAGTTGCTAGAGAACAAGTCTTCTTCCAGTCCAGATTCGAAAAGGCGACGATTGAATTGTTAGACCATCGTTGTACCTCAAGGTCCACTGGCAGGCCATCAAGTTAATTGACTCACAATCTGTAAGAAGTGAACGTTGTTTACTTTTGACGCGGGTTTACCAGGTGATTTTTTGAAAAGTCTTCACGAATCAAGAAAAATGTCTTCATTTGTCTTCTTCTGGGTTTCCATAATTTCCCGCCCATTTAAATTGCATGGTGAAGACATGTCTTCAAGTGAAGACATTTCAAAATAAATCCTCAAAAATGGCTTCATTATGAAGACATGTCTTCACTTCTGGCATCTCGGTTTTTGAGTCACATACTTAGAAAATATTTCCCAGTTCGTCATGTTGATCCAAAGGTTGAAGACCTGTTGAATCGGTTTCTCGATTTTCGGCTGGATATCTCGTGACAAAGCAAAAGAAACTTTTTACAATATTTTGTAACATTGCAAAGCTGCGTTTAGATGTGCTACCATGATAAAACGGCCATAATGACTGTTTAGATATTAGCCAAGGATTTCGAAATTAATGATTAAATGAACCTACCAAGTATGCTGGTGCCAAGAGACACCATGTGTGTGTGCGGATTCTAACGATAGATAAGTAAAATGCTACCCCCTGCGGCTACTGCTATGCTTTATAAACGGGTGAAAGGGGGAAAACTTGATTTTCAATTGTTCCGCTCCTCATATGTCCAAGCGGATGAAACTTTCTCCATACACGTGTGTCGCACCGGATGGGCGGCGAATCGATTTATTGTGTGCTGTGTTTCAGGTTTTTCGAAACTACTGACAGCCCAGCAAACCAGATATCGTATATTCATGTCGAGATTTAATCTTATATAAATGTATATCACATCGGACTCGTATAAATGTACACATGTTGTAAGCACATTGTGTAAATTTCATCGTATGTAATGCAAACGATGATTGATATACGAATCAATAGTAAAAATCGTAAATAGGTCGAAAGATAATCGGGTTATGCTTAGCGAATATCGAATATGACGATTTCTTAGATTTAGTTACCAACAATGGCTATCATGAAGATATAATCGTATTTAATTACAGTTTATATCGGATTATGTTTTGCAAAATGTCTTATATGACATCGTTTTAGATTTATATACAAGCAGTGATAATCATGAGATTCTAGGTGCATTAAAATGTGATTTCTATCAAAACACGTTCAAATTTGTTGTTATTTCTAAACAACAAAAACAACAAAATAGAGAGATTTCAATGATACGTTCTTAATGCAGATTTGTCAACCAAAAAAATTAACGGTTTCTTCGCTTTTATTTTAAATTTAAATATCTATTTAATTCTTTTGTTAAAATTGAACTTATATTCATTGTGGCGGAATATTCAAAAAACTATTATCTGGTTTGAAAAACTTTTACAATTACTTTTTAACTATTTTAAAAATGTTAATAATTCAAAAAAGCCCGCCCAAATATTAAGCAGCAAGCATATAATGATTAAGACATACTGACAAGACAATAAAAGATCTTTTTGAAAAAGCACTCTTTGAGGAATTTGATTGTTTTTTGGCGTATTAAAACCACGTAACGTAACGTTTTAAAAATTAAAAATGTTAAAAATAGAAACTCACAATTTTTTAGATATTTCTCTGATAGGTAAGTAAACGAACGGAAATCTTAAAATTTACCAAGGTGAGTATTTCTCAGAACTGGGCAAGTCTAGATTATGATCCATTTCGCTAATCTAAATGCCTTAATATCAGTGCATTTTATGGCTTTTCAGACGAAATGCAAATGTTAAGTGGAATTGGAAAAAGACATTCAGCATTAAACTGGTACAGTAAAAAATAATGTTTTATGCTTATTGTTGTAAGCAATTTTGAGCTGTTCTATGGCATCTAAATGTTCAGCATTCTATTTTAAATAACTTTTAATTTCTTTTTAAGAACTTCTGAAATAACAGACAACATTTTTGTACTTGAGCTTTAATAATATTATCTCCATGTAATCAAATATGAATATGCATATAACGTATTCTAATGTATATTTAGAACAATCTGTACCGCGGAATGCTAACAAAGGTATTGCATATCATTCCATGAAGTCAGCATTTTAATTTAATTTTAATGATATTACCGATCAAATACAAACTTATTTACGACACTGTAATTCAGTCACAATTGACACAAACTCGTATGTCGGATGAGAATGAGTCAAATCCGTTCTTACATGTTCAATGCATCAGATAAGATCTCATTGCTTACATGTACGATGACGTCGGTTTAAGATGTGCAAAAATATCATTGAGGTACTGATGTACCAGTAGCTTAAAGGTAATGAACAAATACTGCGGTACGGGTGATTCTTGGTTCTAAACCAGGTGAGTACAACTTGTTTTAAATGATATAGACAAAAAAAGTTAAATATTGTGACAGGTCGGTAATATCTGGAAGCTTATGAAAAAAGCTTTCAGCAAAGCTTTTACTTTTTTGTCTCATTAACTTTCAGGGCGAAAATTTGGCTATAAATAGCCTGCTCTGTATGCAATTTTTGACACTTGCCATTTACCACATGGGGAAAGCCGAAGAGTAGAGTAGAAATATTATCGTAACTGTGTCGAAATGCAATCCAGTCAATCGGCTCAGTCGTATAAACTGTTTTGTTTTGTCGGCATTTCAATTATTCTGAAGAACTAAATCATGTATATCGCCTCCACTTTTGCATGTATATGCCGTTTCTGCGCATGATATATGATTTGATAGACCTTATATGCTGACGTTTATCTCATTTAGAATTAAGTTATACAGACCAAAATGTTTGCTGGGAGGGTTTTTTTTACCGACTGGATGATAGGCACAAGCTGATGAAGTTTGAATCAGATTTTGGTTGGATGAAAGTAAAGGATTTTTTCACTAGCGTAGACACCTGGTTAATTATGAACACGTGCCTGGTTGTACTTTCTAATGCAGTATTTGTGTGGAATTGGAGGGTTTAATATATAAATCTACAAATATGATGGAAATTCTTCATACAATTGACTTCTGTACGAATCACTTTAGTAAGTGATCGTCTTAAAGCCGAGGTTCATTAATTCTTATTGAAGCTTTCGACTGAGTATCTTTGCAGAGTTTTGTTTTTCGGCTTTGTAATAAAACTCTGATGTTCATTAATATTTTAATCATTATTTAGAAAATTACTCAAAATTGTTTTGCAATCTCAGTGCTAATCGGCAGATATCCTATCTCGCTGAAACCGCTGATCACGGGCCACAATGACACCACACGCTGTTGTCTAGTTATAGACTCGGAACGTCCCTAAAGGAGCATACCCTCTTTTCACGCTTTAAAACGTGGGGGACACCGTTTAAAATTTGCATATTCAACTGTACGGATTATTCCCTATTCTGCACAAACTCGTCCCACGAATTTTCATTGAAATGTGGTAGCTTTATTTCCCTCTTCGGCTCTGCTTGCTGTTTTCACAGCTAGGCGTGACGGTTTTACACTCTCCCACTGCAAAATGATTTCATCGTACATAGGTCTAGTATTTTACCATTGGCTTTTAATCAGCGCTGATAAAATCTCTGGGATTTGCTCTGGGAAGCATTTTTCAGCAAACAGATTACGTACGGAGTCAGGAGTCAAGAGCGATTTGCGATCTAATGAAGGCATGGTGCCTAAATTATGCAAATTGTTGTTCTACGAGCTTCCCTTTCGTGTTATTGGCAAAAGCATATACCGGTAGTTGTCAGAGTGCTGTTTAACGAAGGGTAGCAATTGTGGATTTGTGGTTGTCATTAAATGGGCTATATGACTATATAGCTATATGGCTATAGACTATATGATAAACACTTATAATTTAGAAAATCTGAGAGAATTCGCCATAACTTAAAACATAAGGTGAAAGTCATTAGGCGACACTTGTTTGTGCCGGATGCATATTGCAATTGGTTAAAAGTGGGGCAAAATCTAAAGAGAAAATTTAAGGACAATTAGGTATTAATGATTAGTTCTGATAGCAATTTGATATCATTTAAAATAGAATGATTATTCTCGTACATTGTACATAAGCTATATTTCATTTGCAGGAAAAATCGAAATACAACTGGCAAGGAACCACTTTATAATAAAGGAAATCATTATGCTTTGTGATCGGAAATTGTGACATTGACTAAAATATCTAATGAAAAGAATTAAATCCGATTACATTTTCGGACTACAAAGGTTATTTTAAATTTAGTTACCGTTCGCCATATACATAAGCCAAGCACATCGTACCAACAATATCCCATTTCCACAGCAGCATGGAATAGCACGGGAAAGGGACTCGCCTAAATAAATTAATCCATGTGCATTGGAGCGAGTGGAAATAATGTTGCTGCATCAGTCTGCCCGTCGTTCAGTTGATACCAGGGTATTTCGAAGCCAGAACAAGCAACTTTCATCAATAAATGTTGGTTGTAGCCATGAGATTAAATTCAATTCCGCAACCTTGCAAAACTAAGGTAACCACAAGACCGCTGGAATAAACGGCAATAAAATGTTCTACAAGAACATGGCACCTTTCCAGGTAAGAGTCTCCAGGTGCATCGCATATTTTCATCTGGTGCGGCCTTGTCAGCGTTCGTTACAACTCGGTGCGCTGATGATATTACGTCACTGTAACTGTTATACATTTAAAGTTTCAGGTGGTCTAGTTTGAGCTCTCAAGCATATTGTTTCTTTAAATTGACCATTGAATTTGGTTTAAATTAATAAAATTGAAAGTAATAACGGTGTTCAAACGGAGATTTATTTGACCGCAAACGGTTATACAAAAGGTAGCAATTTTGCTAAATAACAATATTTTATTTTTGAGAGCTAATTTTATTTTCGGGCGATATCTATCGCGATCGAATTCTAACTGCCACTGCCCTCGTATTGAACGCGATATGATGGGTCAGTGGTGAATATGATTTTGCCGATCGTTCGTCGTACGATCGTGCTAATTACTCTCTGGCTCTTACTCTTCTAGCTGATAAGAACAGATTGATTATGCATGTTACAGAGATTAACTCTCTTCTGTGGATCACATTTCAGTGATATTAGACTTGGCAACTTTATAAGCTTGAACAAACGGCTAATGACCGACATTAGACTGGGTGAGGTCCGGTGAGTCCGTTTCAAACTGGACCAGACCCGGTAATCTTCGTGGACTCCGGAAAAGCCCGGAACACTTTTGATAGTATACTCAAGTTGCCTTTTACGCGAAAGGTACGTTCCGCGTCCACTCGTCGCCAATTTCCTAGTCGTCACAGAAGTCGCAAATCGCTTTCGACCTGGTCGAGTCATCGTGCACGTTGGGCCCCCTTCTGTTCCTGGTGCCGGTGGGGTTGTTGAAGAGGACTATTTTCGTCGCACTGTCGTCCGGTATCCTTAAGACGTGTCCGGCCCACCGTAGCCTGCTAACTTTCGCTAGATGTACGATGGGAGTCTCCCCAAGCAGTGCCTGTAGCTCGTGATTCATACGCCTCCGCCACTCTCCGCTTTCAGTTTGTACTCCGCCAAATATCGTCCGCAGCACTTTCTGCTCGAACACGGCAAGGGCGCATGTCCTCGTTGAGCAGCGTCACGGCTTCAAGTCCATAAAGAACTACCAGTCTAATAAAGCCCTTATTAGACTGGTAGTTCTTTGTGGGTACATTGTTAGCTTCGTGCGACAGCGTATGCTTCTTGATCGTAGCGTTTTACGAAGGGCAAAGTAGGCCCGATTTCCCGCTTGGATGCGCCGCTGGATCTCCTTACTAGTGTCGTTGTCCGCGGTCACCAGCGATCTCAAATACACGAACTCCTCTACCACTTCTAGTTCGTCGCCGTCAACGGTTACCGTCCGTGGGAGGCGCGCATTTGTTTCCTTTGAGCCTTTCATGTTTTTGGTCTTCGACGCATTTATTTTTGGCCCAATTCTCCTAGACTACGCTTTCAGTATGGCGTAGATTGCCTCTGCCGTCGCAAAGTTCCTGGCAATGATATCGAAGTCATCTGCAAAGCCTAGAAGTTGGCTACTCTTGGTAAAAATCGTGCCTCTCGTTTCGATGCCCGCTCGTCGGATCACCCCCTCAAGAGCGATGTTGAACAGTATGCAGGATAGACCGTCACCTTGTCTCAACCCTCGTCGCGTCTCGAAGGGACTCGAAAGTGTCCCAGAGATGCGTACGAAACACATCACTCGATCCAATGTAGCTCTGATCAGTCGCGTCAGTTTGTCAGGAAAACCGTATTCGTGCATTATCTGCCATAGCTTATCTCGATCGACTGTATCGTATGCTGCTTTGAAATCAATAAAGATGTGATGCGTGGGCACGTAAAAATTTGGTCCGTAGTTGCGCGAGCCCCCATGAAACCCGCTGATAATTCCCTACGAAACCTTGTGCTATCGGTGACAGCCGGCGTAACAGGATCTGGGAGAGTAACTTGTGGGCGGCGTTTACCAGCGTAATACCACGATAGTTGCAGCAGTCTAGCCGATCACCCTTTTTGTAGATGGGACAAACCACTCCTTCCATCCATTCCTCCGGTAGCTTTTCTTCCTCCCAAATCCTCGAAATAACCCAGTGTAGAGCCTTTGCTAGCGTTTCTCCGCCATATTTATAAAGTTCTGCCGGTAGGCGGTCCTTCCCAGCGGCTTTATTGGTCTTCAGCAGCCTGATTTCTCGTTTGACTTCTTGGAGATCAGGTGCTAGGACATCACTATCTTCCATGGGCGCTCCTAGGTTAATTTCCGTTCCGCCTCCTTCTGCGACTTAGCCATTGAGGTGTTCATCGAAGAACTGCTTCCACCTGTCGACCACCTCGCGCTCGTTTGTAATTAGATTCCCTCCCTCGTCCCTACACATGTCAGGTTTCGGTGTGTAGCCCTTCCGAGTTTGGTTCACCTTCTCATAAAACTTGCGCGTGTCATTAGCTCGGAATAGTTGCTCTAATTCTTCACGATCTCTATCCTCCTTTTGGCGCTTTTTTCTCCTCAGGATCGTGGTCAACTGGTTCCTAGCTCGTCGGTACTTGGCCAGGTTCTCTCTAGTGGCAATACTTAGATAATTTTTCCAAGCATTTTTTTCTCCTCCACCGCTTGTTGGCATTCTCCATCAAACCAATCGTTTTGTGTACTCCGAGGCTCAATACCTAGTGCCGCGGTAGCGGCCTCTCCGATGGCCGAGCGTATTCTGTCCCAACCGTCTTCGAGGTTTGAAGCACCTAACTCCTCGGAAGAAGGCAGTGCCTCATTCAGTACTCGCGCGTAGTTCTCGGCAGCTTGTGGGTTATCTAGCTGCCTGATGTTCAGCCGAGGAGGGCGGCTTTGACGTGTCCGGTATACGGCGGACAGCTTTGAGCGCATATGTACTGCTACTAGGTAATGGTCAGAATCGATATCCGCACCCCGACGGGAGCGTACGTTCGTGATGTTAGAGAAGAACCGGCCCTCTATGAGAACGTGGTCAATTTGGTTCATTGTACGTTGGTCAGGTGATCTCCAGGTGGCTTTGTGGATATCTTTGCGCGGGAAAAAGGTGCTTCGGATCACCAGGCCTCGGGAAGCCTAGTCTATCGATGACAATTTCGGATTCTGCTCGAAAAGAGCCACAACATTTGAATGGGCTTTAGAATCAGCGACTGTTGTTTTAGATCAGACCGACGAATCCCTGGATTCTCTTCTGTTTGTGTTCGTTGACCTTGATAAACCGTTTGACCGACTCAACCACGAAAATATCTGGTTGCACAATGGTGTCTTATCCGATTAGTAAGTAACCTTCATCGCCAATGGAGACCTCTGATTCCATCCCTTTGTGCTACCAGACAATCGGACCTGGACCAATTAGTAAGTAAGTAGAAATAATGGTTTATCAGTAATTCATTCCGCTTTCACTTAGGTGTCGTTGTCCATAACACAGCAATGAGGTTTCGTCCGCTTTTGATCGTGTAACTTCGGGGTTTTTGCATACCTCTAGTAAGAAGGAGTTTGGTTTCCCGTCGAAGGCCTCAACTACGCGGGTGTGATGCTTAAGTGTATACGGTCGCCTTTGTTCTCCACATCTCGACTCACGATCGACAGTCAGATGTTCTTCGAACCGTTTTATGACACGAGAAACCGTAGAATTCGAGACTACCAACTTTTTACCAATGGCACGATGTAATAGTTTCGATGTATTTGTGCAGATTTTTTTCGCAAACGAGCTGTTCTTTCGACCCCATTTTTCATATCTTTGCGCACCTGATAAATAAAACTCACACAGTATGAACAATGCACTTTGAGCTTTCTCCATGCAAAGTTTCAATTAATTTTACCCAACGGTTCAAAAGTTAGAGCAATTTGAGTGTGTTGCAATTTTATCGTGGACACCTCTTAAATCGTTTTTACAGGTTTGCAAAACACAATAGCATAGAGTGACAAATAATTAAATGCCTGCCGAAAATATAATGCACATAAATAGTTCGAGTTGTTCAAATCTAGGTTAAATCGGTTAAGTTACAACTTATTGAAATGAAATACTGTGTTTTGGAATTGACAGATTACATATGGACATGGACAATAAATGTAATTCCACTCTGTGATCGTTTACCTGCTATAATACATTTCTCGTTATTGGAAATTCAAGTAAAACTTCATTTTGTTATGATTTATTTAATACTCAGTTTCAAAAACGGAGCAGTCTAAGAAGCTTTTAGAAGCAATATGCGTTAATTTATAAAAATCAATTGAGATTTGCGCTCGTTGTTCCCTGTTGTCTCTATTTTATAGCCTTTTAGGCGAAGCTCGTGCTAATCTGGACAAAATCGAGTACACTATGAAATTATCTGGGTCGTGCTACTCCCTTTTCGGTAATCATTTTGATTAACTCTGCACATTCTATTTCCTCTTTATAAAACCGAGCTAAATCATTTCAAGTTTGTTGCAAATCATTCTTTCGTAATTTTTCGTTTCACGCCAGATTTAACGCTCGCCTGCACTTGGTCTATTGTCTAGCGATTGTTTTGTGACAGCGCACAAAACTGTCACCTTCCATAACCCTTTCGTCCAAAACATATATTCAGTTGGCTGACTGCAAATAGAAGAACAGCATTCTCTCCAATAGTTTGGCATGCGGCAACGGTTGCTCATCATGTGACGTAAAATCTCGGTACCATGTGAGTAAAATTTGCTTATCACTGCATCCGACAAAGGGTTGCGCCGGAAGCTAGTTTGCTTAGTCAACATCACCCAAAATTGGGCCCGCACAAAAACAAAAAATAAAGTCATGTTTACATTTTAATAATAGGAGTCTGCTCAATACTGCACAGCACGCAGATGTTGTATGTTACATGCATTTTTAAAGGGAGGTGCACCGGACAGAATGGACAATAATCTCATGTGGAGAACTCGTGCCACTCGGCAGACCATCATGCACGCTCTGTCCGGAAATCATCGGCTGTGTCCGCGAACTGCTGCGGGATAATTTCAGGTAATGAGGCAAACAAACTAAACAATATGATTTACACGATGGACAAACAACTGACCGTCGGTGCACAGCGTGAATCATCTGCATTGTTTAGGTCTCACTCTGCTGCAGTTGGAAAGAGTAATTAAAGCTATCCTGGCCATCACTAAATGACGTTAATCCCATCCATGAAAGCTAAGGGTGGTAATTTCAAATCTGTGGAAGTCGTCATACTGTAACCGTAATAATGCATGCGTGCTTTCTTATTACTTGTTAGAATTAAAGAAATTCTATGAGATCAATTAAATATTATTATGCTTCTCTCAAGACTTTCACTTTATAAACGGAATAGTTCGATCGCTAATTAACATACGACACACTGTACATTCATTGCTCATTCTAGCCCAGATGACGGCCGTTCGCGTTCGTGAGCCCTCAAGCAGTGGCACGCGCGCGGTGCGGTACGACAGCAGCAGCGGTCGTACAGTTGATAGGCTTTCGTCGATTGTTACGCGAATTCAACCGAAAAAGGGGTCACAAATGTGCAAGCCCAGCTACTGTTTTAAAATTGTTACATTTATTATATTTACCGAACGACCCCGCGCCTGCTGGTCCCGGCGACCCTTAGCAAATGCATCCGCGACAGGATGCAGGACTAAAGCGCGACAAAAGTCGAACCCCTCGCGTGGTGTATCACACACAACGGAAATTTTGAATGTGAAACAAATTTTACCTTCTCTTACTTACATGGACATAATACAATGCACTCACTGACGTAATTAATTTAATAACAGCTAATATCAAGTCCGAGAACGTGTACGCTCTGCAATTATTATCCCATTTTTTAGGTAATGCTCCGAGAAGCGGCGATCTTCAAAACATGAACTTAAACCATAATGCTCGGTTTCATAGGCCATCATTAAAAGCCACTTTCGCTGTTTTGCCTTAAATTTCAATCGTACCTGAAAAAATGTGACATATGACACATTTTGTCCACTGGCATGTGACTAATATTTCAATATAAATAAATTCTGTTGGCGATCGCCCCCTCGTTAATCATTAGTTTTACTCATCCGACGCAATGCAGTGTTTCAGTTAATAATGCGCATGCAAACAAATGTGGTTAACTTACACTCCATATGGTGCTCGGTTACAAGTATTCTGAAAACAAAAAAGGTTATAACTCATACCGCCAATTAGGCAAGCTTTCACCAGCCCACCAGGAATTGCTACTATTATCGCTTCTTAAGGGTTACATCCATCAACTTTCCGGTGATTGTCTTGAGTTCACCTGAAAGAACGTACGGCTACACCATACATGATGACATGTCTCGCTAATTTGACGAAAAGTGGCGTGTAAAGAAGGACTTCCTCTTTTAGACCCTTACTTACTTATGAAATAATCACATCCCAAGCGATGCAAACGAAGTATATGCGTAAATATTATTTTCTTGACATTTTTTAATTAATTAGAATATTAAATTTTTCCGGAAAGAGTAAATGTATTTGTGAGTAAAGAATTTGAACTTTATATTTATCAAATAAGACTTGATTTTGAACTAATTTAACTTGTAGATTAATTTTAAAACGGACATAGACACAAAATTAGACACGGAGTTTAACTTGGGAGACTTTCACTTTCCGTCTGATTCTTTCACTCATTCCACCTCTTTTCTGTTCCGATTTTTTATTTTTGCATATCCGTGTTTCCACTTTTTGTTCCGTATTTTCTTTTTTCTGTACCGTTTTCTTGGTTTTGACACTCACATTTCCTCCGTATTTCCTCTTTTACATTTGTTTATTTTTGTCCCGTGTTTTCTGTTTCGTTGTACCGGTTTTTTTCATTTCATGTCCCATTTGTGCTTATTTTCAGTTTATTTTTTTTCTCATATTTTCCGTCTGATTACCGCATTTTCTCCTCTCTTTTTCCATTCTTTTTAATTCATTTTTTATCTCTTTTTCCTTTCCTATTACCTTTTTATTTAGTTCGTTGCTCCTGTTTTTTTCTTCTTTTTCTGTCCCATTTTTTCGTTTTTGTACCATTCTCCATTTATATCCCGTTTGACCTTTTTTCCCGTTTTCATCATTTTCTTTATCGGTGTTCTTTTACTTCAGTCGTCTTTCTCTCCATTATTCTCTAATTTTCGGCTCTGTATTCCCTTTCTTGTCTCATTTTTTCTCTTTCTCTCACTCTTTTTTCCTTTTTTATGTTTACCTCTTTCTCTATTCTTTTTCCATTTTCTTGTTTTGCCCTTTTTCTGAGTCTTGGTTTTACTTCTGATTGACCAAACTCGTGTTTTAGTCTTTTGACCTTGAAATGCAGTCAGGCATATATTAATATTTTTTTGAAACGATTCTACAATTGATGAAGGGACGGTAAGGGAAAGTAATGAAGAAGGATTTTTTGGGGATGGAGGGGAAAGAGTGGAAAGGAAGGGGGGGTAATAGGTAGCTACGCTTAACAAGTTGTCTTTGTGACTCCTACCTTTTGTCCAATGCTGGAAGGTGCATGGGTCGAACCAAGCTATAATTTGAGATTATAACCGGATTTGAACCCACAACACCCGCCAGGGCATGTGGCTCGTTGGTACTCATGTACCAATGAACTACAGAGGCGCTGGACATTAGGTCCACTAGGTTTTCTCATTTTCTACCCCGATTTTCGTTCTTCTTTTTAATATGTTCCACTTGTCCTCCCTTTCTGGTTTTATTTTTCATTTATATCCCGTTTGTCTTCCGTTTTCATTTTTTTCTTTTTCTGTCCCGTTTTTCGTTTTTTCCTATTACCGTTTCTCCATTTTACTGCTCTCATATTTCTTCCTTTTTCTTCCCGCTATTTTCACCCTTTTTGTCCTATTATTACTCGTTTTCTGTTCAGTTGTCCTTATTTTCTTTCTTGTTTTCTGAGTTTTTATGATTTTCCTTGTTTTATCTCAATTTTCTTTCTTTTTGTTCTTCATCTCTATCGTCCATTTCATCCGTTGGTGCGATCATTATAAAAAAACAAGATTTTCTGATAAAATTCAACCTGGCGATCCAAGATCCAGGAATTGAAGATGACCGTCCATTTTTTTCACTTCATTTAAAACCCCTATCTTTCTTTATAAAACCGTATGGGGTGTAATTTATTTCATAGCAAATTTTTGAAATATCACATAGTTATATGAAAATTGTGAACCTTGCTACAGATAATTTGTTATTTGTACCTTGTAGCAAAAAATGCAATATGGCGACCAAATCCAAGAAATTTACAAAAAAAATTTACTCTGTTTGAAAGCCCTGTTTTTTTCTTAATAAAACCATGCCATATGTTAAATGTTTCATTGCCAATGTAGAAAACATCACATGATGCAGAATCTCAGAGTTTGTTCAACTTTTTTTTCGAAACCATCGGGCACCTTAGTGAACGTGTGGTCTACTGTTTCAAGGTATTAAAAGTGTAGTTCTCATTTTTTAACGATTTTCAACCGATCAAGTACACAAATTTCAATATTTGAAGACCTCGTGTTAGTAGAGGCCCCGTTTCAACGAAAATTTCAAATCCGAATCCGACCACTAGGAGCGCTACATAAACAGTGCGTTCAGATTTTAAATAACTCGAGCTTTATCAGCAAAGCTCTACAAACAGGACAGAAAAATGCTTGCAACGACACTATATAGGATAACTTCCAAAATCTGAGAGCAGGTGACGCTATTGGAAGTGTGGATGGAAGGAGTTTGTACCATCTACGAAAGACGTGATCGGCTTGTCTGCCAAGGTAACTTATAAGCATGAATACTGTCAGTAATTCAATCTCTTATTAATATTTCAACTTCACGTTAGCATATATTATGTTAATCAACATTTACTAACTTTATTGTACACCTATTACATATTACACCTTTATTAGATTTTTATTTTAGAAGCTTCCAGTCTGCGGTTAATTCGGTTATCTCTTTTCTATCCCTTAAACTTATATTAGCTCCAAAACAAATGGTCTGATTGATCATTATCCTTCAATATAATGTTAACCAAACGAATTATGCCTTTATAATCAATTTTGAAAATTTTAAATTCATTTTTTATTTTTAGAAAAATAACAATACGAATGTCCTATTTGCCATTCCAGAAAAATAATAAAGTCATCCCTAGCAACTGGTGCAATTCCATAAATTTTAGAAAATGACAAAAACCCGCAACGCAAAAGCCTCAAAACGGATCATTATTCATTGTCGAGTGCCGAAAAAGAAATTTCTCTAATATCATTCCAGTTATGAATGATTGAACTAGACAAACGTCAGAATGAGTATGCAAGTTGCTGCTGGAGCTGAAGAATGAAACAGTCCATAAATATAGATATCATCGAATGCGGAAAAAGAATTATATCATCAGGTCCGGCATCGTGCTGCTTAGAGATGCATTTTTCCTGCTTTTCATCTATCCCGTGCATCAATCCATCCGCAGTCGATCATATATTCATGCATTTCGAATGCCTGTACCGTATTGAGTGTGTGGCGTTCCGAAAAAGGACGAATCCTTGCGGGACATTATGTAGGACATGAAAGAATCATACACATTAAATCAGCCACCGAGCCGGGTTGACGATGGATGACATCATGCGGCAGCAGCTGTCATTTTTGACTCTCTTGTCTAGAGGGGTATTGTTAGGCTGGTTCTGAAGAGGATTCTTCTACTTGTTTACTGACCATCGATTGAAGTGCGCTTGTGACTTCTGCAGAATAATGCAGGATGCTGTATGAATGATAGCAAAGAAACCCAGTGCTGGTAGGTCTCAAAAAGATGACAGTCGAGAAAGGAATCCACTGACGAGATTATCAATCCTAACCAGAAGATTGAGGAAACATAATCACTATTACAGTATCAGTGGCTTTTAATGGAAATCACTTGAAAAACAATACTGAATGAATACAGCTTGGTCGCTCAAAAAATACGTTTTCTTTCTTCTTATATTATCTGATAACAACATAAATTCAATTATTGCTATTTAGCTCTGCCATTCACATCCCTGCGTATGTTCCTATTTATACAACTGATTGATTTCAACTCCTGATTGGTACTCGATGATTTTCGCGTAAATTTGCCACCTTTCGATCACACAAAGAATCGGTCAGTGATCGAAATGGAATCGGATTAAGGTGAAAGGTCAACCTGACCCTAGTATGAAAGCGGACAATCCTCTTTTCATCTATTTTTCAAATGGTCTTTATAAAATATGCATTTTGTAGAGGGATTGTTGGGAAACTGTTGGCTACTTTGTTTCTCTTCGCATAATAGGATTTTGCATTTCGCCATAGAGAGCATTTTGATTTCGGTTTTCGAGTGCCTGTCGAATAAAAGTGGAGATCGATTTCATGGTGAATTATTGCTAAACGATAAAGTGCGTTCATTTTTCGATGATATGATTGAACAATATGTGACAGTTTTCCCGCCTGATTTCAATGCATCGCTGTATGGCTGTTTTTCGTGATTGATTTCGGGCAAAATTAATGGTTTTGATTTTAAGCAGAATCAATGGCTTTTGTCTTAAACAGTTTATTATTTTTTAGTTCAAAAGCTTTACGTTCATATAACTTAATAATTGTTCTTAGCCAATGTCATAAAACACAAACTTTTCCAGATACCATTTTTAATATGAATGGATCAAACTTTTCAAATTCGTTATTAGTTCGTGTTAATTCCATTTGAAAATATGTATGTATTGCTTCCGCTCCCGAAGGACTTTATCCATCTGCGGGTGTCGGGACATTCTGCAACGCTGCATGGTGGTTGCGTATTGTTCAAGCCCAGCAAGAGGTTCTTGAAATCATGGTGGAACAATTGCACCCAAATTGGAGAAATAGACAATCCCCTGAGTATGATGATGATGATGATGATGATGCTTGAAATGAAATAAGTTGTTGCTGTTCAACAGCCGCCTTCCGGGTGCTTTTCCGCCCATCCGTTTTTATTCGTTTTGCAATTGATCCCATTTTGCACTCAAGTCCTTCGTCCGCGAATGGATGTGTATTGATGGAAGAAGGACAGCAAACTGACCTTCGGATGGCTAGAACAATGGACAGCGAGGGGTTTTCTAAGGGATATAAACAGACCATTCTCATATTTATGAGGAGTACAATACACTGGATAAGATGCCAGAAAGGGGCGAAACAATCAGCTAAGTAATTGCTACCAGTCGTCTCCGAGGAATATGTAGCAGATACTATGTATAGCTATTCACCCTCTGATATCTTCCCACGTTCGGAGGTGGTCTATTAGAATTATTGCTGTGTAAATCATTTGGAGCCAGCGAAAAGTTTATGCTCATTTTTACCATTTGGCAGCAAACAGTAAACCGCACAAGAACCCCGGAATGTGTATACCCGTATATATCTTGCAAGTAAACTCGAATCAATTTAGCATCCTTTTCTTTTGAGACCGGTCGTAAACCGTCACCGAGCAGAGCGGTTTTATTTCAATCGCGGTCTAATTGTAAAACATTCATTATCTCTGCCGTTCACTTCCTGATGTTTCCTCCTGCGCTCTACTACGAACTGGTTTCAGGAGCAAACAATGACTTGCAGTGTATAGGTATTTGTTGAAGACTTTTTTCTTTGATTTCTTAAAGATAAAAAAACAATTACTGGAACCAAACTTCCAGATCTGGAGACATCTGTTCCAGTACCAGCTATTATGGTGTATATTTTATGGCTCTTGCTTCCTCCTTCACCGATGGCACACGTAATCCTTCATTGTGCTTTGGTTCAGCAGTCATTATACGCGACATAAATAGTTTTTGCTTGGCCTCTTAAATCCACCGTAGGGTCCTTTTTTATTTGATTAGGACAGACGAAATTCGAAAGGAGCTGGAACTTGGCTGTCGTAAATATCAGGAAGCGAAAAGAAGTTGGTTTCTTGTTCGTTTCTTGTGTCCTTGACGGTCCTTGCTTTCAGTCCCAGAAATGTTTAAAGCTTGCTTATCCTGTGTGTGAGTTGGCTGTGTAGCTCGTGGCATTCCTTTAAGAGTAGCTGAAGGAAATAAACAAAATCGAAAACGGGTTGTAGTATAGGGCTTTAATCGAAATGGAATAAAAATAGAATCGACGTCATGTAAATATAAACTAGAATATTGTGATTCTTTACTTATTCTTTACTTCTTTTCTTATAAGGTAAAAATGTGCCTAGCTCTATGCTAAAGCGACCCAAAGTCCTGTTTTTTGCGGTACAGTTCCGGATGATCAAGTGTCTCAGAAAATGTCCCGTATTGAGTTACTTAATCCGATATTTGAATAGTACTGTGAAAATTTTTAGAGAAATGCTACGGATGAGACAGAATTGAAAATATCAGAGTTTTTTAATTTTCAAAAGAGTACATTCAGTTGAAAAGTACATATTGTTCAACTTTATGTAAAATTTTCAGCAATTTGCTGTGAGGATCCATCTCTTTGCAAAAACTACAGAGGTACACGTTTTATGAATCGATCGGTATGCAAACCTGCAAAATCCGTACAGAGCTCACTTACTTGTTGTCGTCCAAAATCTATCACTTTTTCGTGTCACGATCATTTTTGTTTTCGCAGCATGCCTAATAGTAAAACGTAGTCCTACGTCAAAAAATACAAAGGATTTTCTTCAAGGCATGATGTAATACTACGTTAGACAAGTTTTGGCACGGGGGATTTAGATTTTGGTTTGGGTTTGGGATTGTGATTGTGCATAGCTTTCAACTGGAACCAACGATTCGCTATAGGCACGCATGATTATGATTCCTCCAAATTTATTCGTTGCTTATAAATTTCATCGAAAACCCATTCTCAGGGCTTGCTTTCCAAGAATCATTTTGCTTAACTGAATCCTGGCTGCCTTAAAAACCACAAAAAGATAATGGTTCTGCAGGTTATATTCTCAAACCTTATCAGAATCTATCGTCGAGAGACCATTTGTTCCAATGTTGAGCGATTAAAATATTTAAATGGAGAAAATATCTGCTATCTGTGGTGTTCTGGCCTCCGGCAAAGTTTATCACCCCTGCGATGCTTTCTTTGATCGCCAATAAAGGCTGTGTCTTGCATTACTTGGATGGTGGAAATTCTTTTTTCCAAACTGTGTAGTTGTCGATGATGTGTTTTAGGGCCACTCCATAGAAGCTTGTCGTAGAATTTATTCTTGACGTCGTGGGTCATGGGATTCGCCATTCGTTGGTACGTGGATGTCGTCTAAAGTTAAGTGAAGAATTCGCTCTTAATAATTATTACGCCTATTACGCCGCTTATTACTCCGTCTTCACTCCGGTCACTGCAGATTCCTCCAGGTATGCCCAATACTTCTTCATCTTCGCTCTTGAATTTTATTGATGACATCGACGGTGCAGTTTCAAATTAGAGACGCAAGTGTAAGGCCACTCCGCTCGAATCGTATCGCAGATCTGTGAACAATTGAACGCGTTTGCAGGGTAAAGCGGCCAAGTTTGAATTGAAAATCTAAACATTCCGAAGACCCACGAAGCACCATTGAACTTAGTGATCCATGCGTCTATTTCAGTCCTGGTTCCACCATCTCGCGTTGTTTTGATACTTAAACATTTTCAGCTCCTCAATTTGAACTCTCGTTACTGTGAATTTTTAAGAATTGTAAATGTTTACAATTTTCGGCTTAACCTATGCGACGTTGACTATAATACCTTCGGAGAACCATCTAATGTCAGAAAAGAGTCCGATGTCTCATCCGCTATTCTGTCGCTTGATTTTGAACCATCAAGAGTTGCACAAAACGCATTTTTATCGGGAAAAATGTTTAAGGCCATATAATCTAAACTGTATTCTTTTTCAATCAAACAATCTGTCAATTTAGTAGAGATTATTAGTCAACAGAGGGCCGATAGGGTTTCGCGATTCATTTCTCGTTTATTGATTTCAAAAAAATCAGAGGGGTTGTGTATAAGACACGACCGCATATTCAACGTAGGGCTACACAAAGTTAATGTAAAGGTGCGTTTAGAATGGGCAATTTTGGCTACGTTGGGAATGCGATATGTTGCTAGTTTTTGCTCAATGTTGCTTCTGTCGCCACCTGCACATTTGTGGTACGTCGCCATAGTTACTTGGAAACATCAGCAACAGTTAGGAACAATTGCATGCCACTAGGGTAGAAGTGCCAAACATCGTTATAGCACCAATCATGGTAATACGAGAGGGTTTTTTAATCTTTTAACATGTATGACATGCTATTTATAATTCAAAAGTATATATTTAAAAAAGAACTACTCTCCTGTGCCGACTTGTTGAATTAGTTTTAGAATTAACTTGCTCTTTTTGCGAAAAAATAAAATTTGAAAATTTCGTGTCACTGTGAGACTTGTTTCTTAGCAATTCGCTAAGGTATACATAATCGTAATTAAGAAATTTTTGATGTATAAACTACATTTTTCGAAAAGAAAACCACCTGGGGGAATTAGGCACAACCTTCTTAACATTGTAAATTAATAAAAACACAACTTTTATCAAGGATGATTGCTATTCTGTATTAGCAAAATTGGTAAAATTTCGCAACGGTGCGCCAAACATCGTAGTAGCCGATGCCCTATCATCGTAGCACACGTATGTGCCATTTCTCATCGTTGACAGTTTTGGTCATAGCGCGTTGTTTTCCGGGTGTGATCGAAAATTGATTTAACTTTATTAGCTTTTGCTGTTACTAAACTATCAGGTATGTACAAAAATTGGTCGCATATTACTTCCACATAATTACAATATTTTATTTATGTTTTACAGAATGGCTATACAGCGAATGCAAATTTCCCGTAAATATTGCTCCAAAGAAGATGTTTCACGTTGTACCGAGGCCGTTGTACCAAGGCCAGGCAACGGTTTACGAAAGATGTAAACAGTTTTGGATTTCGATATTCACTACTGTCTACAGGAGAAGTTGAAGAACAAATATAATCCGGACTACAATCGGGCTATCTAAAAAGAGGAACAGCAAATTATCGACTGGTTGAAAGGTATGCAGTATCTGGGTTTTCCTGCTTCCCGATATGCACTTCTGCTATGAGTTAGTGAGTACCTGACATCAAATGAGCGGATCACACCGTTCCGGAATAGTTAGTCAGGTAAATACACTTGTAAGTAACGAATTTTATTTGGGACTAGCAGGGATCACGAGAGAACACGTTGCAAAATTGCGGTCGTACTTCTGATTAAGCAATATTCTTTCATGATCATTCATCTGATCTCAAAAAATTCCTTAACATTATCCGAGCATAATAAGTATGTTATTCATTTTCAGGACGTTTCATGGTTTTATGCTTCGCAATCCCGGATTTTCTATCACACCAGAGGTCATATTGGAATCCCATATGAAGCAGCGTGCATTAATTACGTACTTGATACGCTTTCGGCAATCAAGAACCAACTATGGATTACACGAACCAGTGCTTAGTATGTGCCTGGTTTTTGATAGCTACCATAACGTGTTTGATTTTAATGTGTCTCGTGAAAATAATAAGCGTTTTTTTAAAAGATATTTGTGTTAGTTCAGTTATCATTAGGATTACATCGTATTTGTCATAATAACTAAATAAATAAAAAAATACAATTTTAATATCTCTGACTTCTTCCTGTCCTTGGAAATGCTACCTCCGTGAGATTTTCTCATGCCGCAATGTTAATAGGTACCTTTACTTCCCTCTTAGACGCATTATGCAATATACTAATCGTTTCTAATTATTTTTAACAATAAAATTCTAATAAATAAACGACGTGATGTATATTACGGTACTCATTTTGAATATATTTTAAATTATGATTTGATTTTTACAAATTAGTCTTTGGTGTTCCAGTACATCTATAATTGGTACACATATAACGAAATGCCAGAAACACTACTACTATGTTTGGTACATTGCAATGATATTTTAAAATCAGATTTTAGAGACTTTTAAGCAAAAAATCTATAAAACTGAAGCCTGATTCCTTTTCTACTGAGCTCAGATTAATAGAAAACTTATAGGTATTATACATTTTGAGTCATAATTGGATATTTATACGTAAATTTGTCGTAATAGATGACATATCTCCACCATATTTGGTACATCTACCCTAGTTGCCAATCTAGACACACCTTACTCAAAACACTTATGAGAAAATTGATTGCTAATGGAAATCATAATACTCTTCATTGACAGTTATGATGGTTCTGAAAAGAACCATTTTGAAAGTTTGAAATTGACTGAAACGATTGGATTGGCTACTTTGTGCTGTAGAGACAAAAGCATTACATTACATATTGCAAAACTTCGCATCGTGTAAATTATAAGCAATCTGGCACATGCTAAACCGTTATTTAGAGCAGCGTGGGGTCGAAATCAGACATCATGATAATGCTGATAATTTATGTTTTTTGTTTGACACTGTGAAATAAAGTAATGTATGGTATAATCATAAATGACATTCTTTTTCTTACATCTGATTTCCAGTGGCAACATTATCGAGTTGGTGTCGCTTGTCCGAATATTTCAACTGGATTGTTTAAAGGGTATAAGGGAAGAAATCAAATTGTCTCTGGTTAAGATAGTGGTGAATTAACACTACAGAGTAACAATTAATAAAAAAATTGATTTGGCTAATCAGAAGCTTACTAGCCATTAGAATCAGGTACATGGTATCATCTCCTTACCGGTTGGTAAGGAAAAGCTCCTGGCACTAATGTCGATATGGAAATAACTTCATTACTGTCCATCCATGTTTCGCTAAGCGCAAGGATATCTGCCTGTCTGAGAACCGCATCGGATGAAATATCTGCTGAATGTGCGTGCGTTTAGACTCTGTACATTTAGGCTCAGCAGTACAGCAAAATAGCTTACGTTAGAGATTCTAGAAGTTCAGTACCTAAAGTAACCAATTTGTGGTTTTCCAGGCGCCTAAGTTCCGTCCGTAATTCCTGGATACTCGGTGATGCAGTTCCCTTGGCATGGTAAAACTTAAATATCCCTCTGTTATTCGTCAAGTACAATTCTTCAATCGATGAAACTCTTGACATTCCCACGTTCACCAACTGCTGTTCCTGTCCCTTGCCATACTCGTACACGATTTCAGAAAATGTGCCGCCTTGACTCTTGTGTACAGTAAGAGCACTCGCACCTACTAAAGCAAATTGTATACGTTTGCACTTAATGCTACTACTTAGCTTAATATTTGCAGATCGCTTTTTAATAGATGTCCAATCGGGCTGAAGAACGTCATGCTTAGAGTACACAGCGGGCCTCGATTTGACCCGCAAGACCTTTCCAATGGAGTCGTTTTCAAATATGAGCAATGATAATAAAGCACAGGTTGCGAGTATTTCACATATTAATATTTTGAACCTACATTATTTTTTATAATATTCTATCCGGCAAGTTGAAAGCATGGAATGGTATATCCATAAACAAGCCGAAAATGTTTGATGACTGATCCCGTACCCTACATTTTTACATCTTTTCGGCTTCTATAGGACTCACCTGTTACGTTAGGCGATACGCTGGCCTCTACGTGCGCCGGAGCGGTCACCTCACGCAACACTTCAACGTTGGAGGGACCAGCTATTTCGTGCGATGCACCATCTAACGATGCATTGCCCACTTCAGAATACATTGAATCACTACGATTTCCTTTTCTTCTCAAATGGTAGAATTTACAGTGCTCTGCCACCGTCAACGCTGGCCTCTTGCTGGTCCAGTTAATAATGCCTGCTCACGGACTCGCTTGCGGTATTTACGCATATATTTTGCTTGAAGCAATTGAGACATTGTAGAATCAGATGCACAAAATCACTCACTTCTCACTTAAATTGATTGTATGTTATTAATAACAATTTCATATGGTAACTATGGCGACGATTGAACGAATACTGTAGAGAATTTGCGAAAATTGTTCAACTTTACGTAGAAATTCCAGAAGTTGCATACAAAATACAATCTTCTAATAAAAACTATACAAAAGGCTGATATTTTGTGATTAGAATGGTATGCAAACCATAAAAATATATTCAGAATTGGCTGAGCTATAAGCGTTCAAAATCTATCATTTTGTCGTGTCGCGGTCATTTTTGCTTCTCCAACGTACCACCCTATTAAAGTAAGACGTAGTCCTACGTCAAAATGCACACGCCAGTTTATGCGAATAAACAGACTGTTGAATGTTTATACTCGGGCGTAAAGCCCGTGAAAAGCAGGTTGCTATGCTAGTTGATTATGCGGAGAGTTACGTCAACTATGGAACCATTAGCAGAGTAGCTCTATTTTTCCAAATTTCTCAAATATTTTCGAACAAACAAATGTTGTTTGAGTATTGGGCACGTATATTATATAGTTAAGATTGCGTAAAACCGAAAAAGTACATTTTGATCATTTTGGCTTTTACGTCAACTATGAATCCATGGGCAGAATAGTCAGCTTTGCTAGAAAACTGTGTTCAAGTATAGTTCGCCACCGATCATTTAGTTTAACTGAATCGTACGTCACCTTGAGGTCTATAAACAAATGGTGAGTCTGCAAGTTGAATTCTCGAAATTTATAGAGGATTTGTTGCAAGGTGATCATTTGGTCCGTCGTGGAACGTCTCTCTCGAAAACCGCACTGGTGTTCGGCAACAAAGGTTCCCAGCAAGGGCCTCAGTCTATGCAACAGGATGCGGGAGTGAATTTGGTATGCAGAATTGAGGAGATTCGAGTCGATAGATCTTTTGTAAATAACACGTTTGACACCTTCCAACCAGTTCGTAGGTAATTCTTCCTCAGACCATATCTTTAGTATAATCTGGTAGATTGCAAAATACCGCTGTTCACTCGCAACTCTAAAGTTCGGTGGAGTTACCGTTTTTTGCAGCTGCTTTGCCGTGTTTTAGCTCGCTAGCTGCTTTTTTAACTTCGTCCAAAGTTGGTGGATTCACAATCCTGTTTCCCATTCCTGTTAGCCTGTTTCTGTTGACAGCTCAATCTTATCACCACTCAACAGCACTTCGAAATGCTGTTTTCAACATCAGGCCTTCTCCGATCTTGCGGTAATCAGGTTCCCCTTCCTGTCGTTGCACATAACAGGAGTTCGATATCTATCTCTGCTCTGGCGTGTCACATTTGCATTCCACATGTGAGCACTGGCTCGATTTGTCTAGCTTTTCGATTCGCTGGCACTCTGCGTCAAGCCACTCACGGGAAGTGGCTGTAGCATTAGTACCCAAAACTTCTCGTGTTATAGTTATGATCGCATCACCCTTGATGCTTCCACTGCTCGTTCAAATTCCATCCAACAAGCTGGATCCGATCCGCTCATCAGTTTTCCGAGAGTACTGCTATTCTTTCCGCTGTTAACCGCCGAATGTTCAGTCCTATCTTATCGTTGGTCTCGATTTGAATACGGGCGCGAATCTTGCTTACTAGGAGATAGTGGCCCGAGTCAATGTTTGGTCCCCGCGTCTGCGTCATCTGAAAAGTGCCGGCCATCAACCAGAACGTAGTCGATCTGAGAGCAGGCCTCTCCATCTATTGGTGTCTGAAGTTTTTGGAGCGTCTTAGTAGAATACGAAACCTAAAATTAAAAAAGAAGAAAACTTATCCAATTTAATTCTACTATGTGTATTTTATTCACGATATATACGTATTTCGCCTACGACTTGCAGGCTTCCTCAGTGTCTGTTTTCGAACTTCGAAGTTCGAAGTTCGTATCTGTCGTGAATAAAATACACATAGTAGAATTAAATTGGATAAGTTTTCTTCTTTTTTAATTTTAAGATCTATTGGTGTGTTTTCAGGCATGCTTCCGCATATTATAGGTACAGATAGTCATTTCTCCTGCCGCAGTGAAGTTGATTAGCCTCAGGCCGTTGTCGTGTGTGATAAAATGTAGGCTTTCTCTACCAGTAACGGGGTGAAAGAACTCTTCGCACCCGACCTGTGCATTTGTAGTCCCGATAACTTGCCAAGATCCAGTCCACCGAAAATGTTGCTATTCCGTAGATGTTGCTAAAAACTTATGCAACATTTGCGCCGACAACACCGCAGTGTACCGGGTTCTAATAAACTTCAAACATTTGTAACCAATGACCCTATGACATCCCAAGAATATCGAGATTCACGCGAGTAGCTCGTATTTAATTATAAAAAAAGGTCAGAAAATGGTTGTCATAGGTCAAAGGTCTCCTTTAGTAAATCCCACAAATGGGCGTCAAAAAGCAACCACAGCACATCTACCCACCGCCAGAGGACCCATTCGGGATAACGGACGGCCGACGAAAAGTGGTGTAAACGGCGGAAATTTGAGGAGGAATTAACGGGTGCGCTGGTGGAGAGCGCGAAATGTTTTCCACCATCCTGAACGATTCAATAATCTAGCTAACCTGAAAGCGAACGGTCGCAAAAGTAGAAGACTGCAACAAATATGAAGAATGTTGTAGAGCCGCAAAACTTGGCTAAGTAAAGGTTGACGTCAAAGTGACCGTAAGGCCGAAAAAGTCGCCCAAACGCATCCTTTCAACATCCAGAAGGGAAAGCGGTGTCGTAGGCGACTGAGGATGAAAAGGGGGCCCCAAGTGAAAATAGAAAGCTAAGAGGTAGGTCTATCTATCATAGAGGCACTGGACTATGATCCAGCGCCTCTATGGTTCAAAGGTACAAGTACCAGCGAACCACATGTCCTGGCGGGTGTTGTGGGTTCGAATCCGGTTATAATCTCAGATTACAGCTTGGTTCGACTCATGCATCTTCCAGCATTGGACAAAAGGTAGGAGTCAAAATGACTACTTGTCAAGCATAGCTACCAATACCCCCCCCCCCTTCCTTTCCGCTCTTCCCCTCCTTCACCAAAAAATTTTCATTTCTTTCCCCAACCGTCCCTTCATCAATTGTAGAACCATCGTTTCAAAAAATATTAATATATATGTATGACCGCATTTCAAGGTCAATACTAAAAACTTGAGATTAGTCTATTCTCTAGCTAGCTAATTAACCCGAGCTTTCTCTTTTGAGCTAATAGTTTTCTAGCTTGCCCTGCAGGGCACGGATCAAAACGTTCTATGTTTCCGTTTCGTACCCGTATATTCTAGCTAAAACTCGTTGTCGAAAATCCACAGTAATTCCTTTCTTTATTTTCTGTAACAATAAGTTTGTCAGGTGGAGTTGACCTAAAATCCTTATCTCGCGGATGGGACTACCAGCTTAGGTGTAATGCAAGGGAATTGCATTCTACAGTCGTTTTTAAACGTTCGTTGTCTTACGTTAAGTGTATTCGAAAACGCCTTCTCAATTGATTTTTGATTGTACGATAACTAACTTAAATTACAAGCTTAATCATCCAAGGAACAATGTCAGTTCGTCAGGCAGTTATAAAAATAATCATCGACAAAAACAGCTGCGAATTATCCAACATAATTAAAATGTTCCATTGTTACACGAAATCAGTCCATTTTTCCATTTCCGTTTTGATAGGTAGTCCCTTTAAAGTTGTTCTGCACTTCACATCGAATAAAACCTATTCATTCTTCAAGGTGCTGTTTTTTTTTCATTTTTCTTCTTGGCTCTTGATTTCGCGCCTTTCCACCTACTACCTAATTCTTCGTAGAACGACACATGAATTCCTTTTTTAACGGCATAACCTTCAGAGCATCGGCACGTGGGAATCTGGTTTCGGATTTCTTTTGTTGTCCGGTCAAATTTATGAGGCACGTGCTATCTGCCGGTTCAAAAATAGATTTTTTTTACTAATTTAACGGCACTTCTCGTCTACGCAAAACAAACAAAGAACGGAAAAGGTCCGCTTTTTATCCTCCTCCGAAAAAGGTGGAAACCTTTTGCGATAAGATCAATCTGGTTTGGTGCGCGCATTGATCGAAAAAGTGCGTAAGCGAGAACCGTTATCGGTGATCGATCGCTGTCATAAATATTTTTGAGAGTTCGCGTTCGGAAATTCTAAATGAAACTGTGAAAAGCTAAATGCAGGCGGCGGATTGATTGAGTATAATGAAAAGTCCAAAGGTTTTTGAAAGTTTCGAAATTGATTGGCAAGGTGCTTTAAAGCTGGCTTTGATAGAGTCCATCTGCAGGATATTGAGAAATCCATTTTGACCACGGTTAGAGCAACAATAGAAGTAGCGAGGTCTAGAACAAAACTCGAGAAAATGCAAGCATGACCGTACTGGAGCTTCAGAAAATCAGTTTAAATTTACGAGCTATCAATTCATTGCATCTGAACCGAAGAAAATTTGGTCTGGACTAGAAAAGTAATGGTAAATAAGCCATAACTGTTTCACGCTATCAGTGAGTTACACACAGAAAGTTAAGCAAGAATATGTCGGTGTGAAAGGATGGGATCACAATGGAGATAATTCGATTTGGTCACTGATTTTGGGAAGATTCTAGAGGATAATAGGTGTAAAAGAAAAGTTACTAGCCAGCTGTTTATAAAAGAAAGTTATTCGATATGCTGTGGTGGAGTCCAGTCCAGGAAGAGAATAAAATTTTCGTGAGTAATTTCATTTAAAGCGGCTTACGGGTTATTAAACATGGAATATATAAAAAAAACATGGAAGTTATGTGTCTTTTCCTAAATCACGGTTTTCCGCACAAGACTGCAAGTATGCCGTATGATGAAACATTACTTCATAATGTTATGTGGAATTGAGACATGACAGTTAACTTGAATATTCGTAGAACGTAGATTCGATCTGAAAAGTTGTCCTAGTTCCAGTCGTAAAAACAGAGACCCGTGCTGAACATGATAAATCAAATTAACCATTGTTTATTAATGATAAATAAATATCTATTCTGCAACTTGAGATGCCAAATGCCTCTTATACTTATACTATACAAAAATCTCACGCAGTCTTAACCGCAAAACAGGCACGTTACTAGGCATTATAATTTCCTGTTTTCTTGACAGTGTACAAATGTAAGCCATTCACCAGATATAGAAACAAAGATTTGACATATCAAAGCTTTGTATTTTGAATTCGGCAAATTCGGAAAAGGGACCAGCGGTTTCATATTTATGTGTCGTTATTTATGACCTGTAGCGAAAGTTGGCAAAAAGAATAGGATGAACCATTTGCATATAGTTATGGATTATGACTAAAAATCGGACCTTCTCCCTCCCTTTATTAACAAGGGCTTTTGCATTGATCGACGTGTAATAGGGATGAAATGCATTTTTTATGCGCTTTTTTATGTCCTATCGAAGTTAAATTGAGTAATAAATTTCCGTAATATTTTAGTGGACCCAATTTTATTTACTTTGAAAAAATAATTGTTGGTTTTCAGTAACAAAACAGGGCCGTCCTTGTTTGTTATAAACACAACAAAACCGAAGTGTCGCATTTTTTTGAAGATTAATGCTGCTTATGAAACCGCAATCATCATAATCTTGGTAAACGCTGGAAAAGATTTTCTCACACAACAAAGCACCTCAACCGGGCAACATTCGAAAAGACAGCTGGTAGCTACTTTCCTTTACGATGCTCAAGAAGGATCGAAAATCAAACAGGAACCGGTCATCGCAATTTTCAATGGTCACTTTTCGTAGAGCGTGTAATGCTATGCCTGCTATGCCGTATCATCGGAAACCGTTTGATTCGATGTCAGAGTGACAAAGAATTTATGGGAATCGATCGGGCCATTGTTGGCCGGATTTCCGATCGAACATTTCGTCACGGATATCACGAACTGACATGGATCGGATCGACCAAGATGACATCCAATTTTGTAAAGTAAATAAAAATTAGTTGCGCGTTGGGATAAAATGTTCGCGTTAGATTTCAGAGTGCAACGTATTGGCTAGTAGCAATATGTAACACCGATGGGGTACCGATGCACGCAGCATGATGCCACCAATTGAATGGATGTAGAAACGTTCGTTTATGCAAATTTATCGATTCCATCGTTAGCTGCGATTTTCCGTTCGATTACCATAAAATTTGACATGGGACATGAACTTTTTAGCTTCATATCTCGGTTTTTGACACGAATCACATGTAGCTGGCAATCGTATAAAATTAACATAACGTTTATTTTCATTGACCATGAGTTTCTGATTTTTAAAACTTTTGTGTTCTACCTCCCATAGTATTTGGATTGACGGTTTGTGTAATGAGCCATTTTGTGAATTTACACACAGTGTTACCATTTGTTTCGTAATTTAACTTAGCCTAATCTTTTAAACTAATTTCATGTGGCGTAGTGGCTCATCAATAAAAACGAAATCTAAAACTCGTGGCACAAAATTATTACTTTAAAATTATCGTTTTACTTCTGTCATTTTGTTATTGCAATAATAAATAATTGCAATATATTTGTGTTTTTGTGAAATGTAATCAACGCTTATTTTTAGCTCCGAATATTGTACCTTGTAGCAATTTTACGAGTCCTACGCAAATATGTACATATTTGCGCAAATTCATATTTTCATCTTGTGCTTTCCAATACATTGAAGATATGTGTTAAATAAGGAGAAGTACAGAGGTGAGACAATGACGAAAAACTGATGGTTCAAGTTGCAAACGTGGGTGGAGCACGCAGAAACGGGTGGCAACTAAAATTTTGGAATTTTTTTCTCAAGCTGTCAAAAAAAGACAAAGATACATGAAGAAGATCTGATTTACCGAAATTAAAGATACATTATCCATTGTTGAAAAAAAATTAGTGTACATTTGAAAACGGTCCGTAATCGGCAGTTTGGCGAAGCTTTCGTTTGACGTCGAAACAGGAGTGCACGGCCGTCATGTCAATTTTGCGAATGCATCTCTTGATTCTACCAATCAACTGTTTTCAATTCGTGGCTCTCCAGTTATTTTTGTACACCAAGGAACTCAAAATCTCGAAGAAATCTTCGATTGGGCGCACTGAGACAGATTTTTCGGGTTGTGGTTTTTGGGTAAAAATTGGATCGAATAGATATTCAGGAACGATAGTGTTTTTTGGCGTAATGCGATGATGCTCTATCCGGCTAAAACACGTATTGTCCATCTGCGTGATGTTTTTGTGGAAACGGGATCAAAATTTTCTTCAAAAATTCGTCTGGTGCATCTTAATTGATAGCCAAATCAATGGACCTGCTGTTGAAGAAACGACAAACAGAACGATGTCCTTCTGCGTCCATAATTTTGGCTGGTCTTCCACTACCTTGCTTGCGATAAGTTGTTGGGCATTTTAGGATATGGTAAACAATCGAATCCGCAACATATTTGCTTTTTAAATTTTGTACCGTATACTTTTTGCCGAGATTTCTATGGTAGTTCGTAGAAGTGTACAACGCGCTTTCGAAATGCTTCTTGTTTCGACGCCATTTTTAGCAAAATTGGGCAAGCGTAAACAAAACCAAAAATATTAACAAAAAGAGGAGAGAGAGAGAGCTAACACATACATACTCTCATTTCTCTCTGAGCTCGTTTGTTGTTGAGCATAAGGGCCGCGAAAAAATTTCAAAATTTTAGTTGCCACCCGTTAGTAGTCTAAGAAGGTGAAATATTGTATCAGCAAATTTAACCATTCTCACATCAAGTTAGCGAGATCTTTAGAAATAGTCAAAAGGTAATAAAGGAAATAATATTGTCCGGAGTACATTTGTCGACAGCCAAAAAACCTAGTTCAGGTGGAAATCGAAACAATTTGGGTTTCATCACACACTTATGATGGCATTTAAGACCAAAATTGGTCATTAAGACCGTCATAAGAGTACAATAAAACTCACATTGTTGCTTGGGCGTGCATACAGCTAAATATTGAGTCGAACTGTTGACTTATAAGATAGTAGCGTCCAAACCCAAATTACAAAGATGAACAAAGATGGCCAACACGCTATCCCGGAAACTGTAAATGACGATGTCGACGAAGTTCAATTGTACAGCACGAAGAAACCTACGTCAAGGCGCACTTCAAACAGGTTGCTAAGCAGGAGTTTTTTGCAGTAACTGAAAGGGAAAAGGTGGTAGATATTTTCAACCATATGAAATAGTTGAAGCTCACAAAGAAATATCTAGTTTGGCAGGCTATCTGTAATTGTGATTTGAAACGAGAGATTTTCATTGGAATTGGGATCATTAATCAGGAAATTTACGTCAACAAGTACCTCGTCTACTACCTATCTTGAAGCAATACGATTGTTGTGTGCTGTTTTAACCGGACTTGGCATCCTACCATTATGAAGCAAAAGCCACTGAGTGGTCTGCAGCCAACAACGTGCAGGTTATTGCTAAGGTAAGAACGCCAGCATTCCGCACAATCGCGAACTATTGGGTCATCGTTAAGCGAAACATGAACAAGGTCCGAAAAACTGTCGGAAGTTAGAAGTTTAAGGCAAACTGGCGTTTTGTGGCAAACAAAGTGGATGGCGTGGTTGTACAGAATTTGATGCCAGGATTTAAGCGGAATGCTATGAATCTGTGCTCAGTGCTGCAGCAGTGCAGTTTGAAAATGAATTGTGCTCATCATATCAAGATCGCTAAAAACCACTAATACAGTCGTTTGTATGCAGCAAAAACAGATTTAATAAGGGATTTTTTTTTCAGATGAGAACAAATCGCGTATACGCATACACGGTGAAGTGTGTGTGAGAGATAAATGCCAACAATTTCGATTGATCTTGACGTGGCTTGGTTATTGTGCAATCTGCACTAGCAAGTTCCAAAAAACACCATCACGGCGCAAAAGTTGCACCAGATGAATGAGTTTTCAAGGACCTTTCACCTGATTCCGCTTTCAGAACTTGACCTTCTGCTTTTCTTTGAGAGACTACGCAACCAGCTGTTAGAGTACAGGACAATAGAGTAGCTAGTGCTATGATTCTATTGATTATTTTTATATAACGGTAGTTTTTATATTAACCGCCCAGTTAGTCTCGAGGTACGATGCTGGCCTAACAAGCCAGTCGTCATGTATTCGAATCTCGGCTAGGCGGTGCTGCTAGATAGAGTCAGTAGGATTGTTGCACTAGCCCTGTAACTGTCCTGTACTAAAACAGCCTGTCACGAAGTCTGTCGATAAAGAAGGGTCAAATCTTAGAAAGACGTTGAAACCCAAAGATTTGCTGTTTTTAGATTTTATATTCGACGGAGGGGACGGTAGAAGAAAATAATGAAACAAAGGTGTAGTTCAATTTGATAAAATATACGAAATTTATTTTTTCTAACATCAGACTGTGGCCCTATAGTTGTGGTAATGTTCCTACAATAGTGGAAGCTGTTGCTATAATAGTGGCATTTGTAAATCGCTTACAAACGTCCATATCTTGCGCATTTAGTGACAGTGAAAATGCACTTATCATTGATTTGGTTTAAAAGAACTGTTCATATTTAGTACTTTATACATTTATATGTATGTATGTATGTATGTATGTAGGTGTACCACCATCACTTCAAGGATATACCTATGTATGCAAGAAGAATGACTGTAGAATCGAAATTGTTCACCGAGCAGCTTTCACGTATATGTTGTAAGAAGGGCCAAAAGGGGTTGGGTGGACTCGTAAGCAGAGGCACTTACGCACATTCCACGGGTAGATAAGAATCCCTTCCAACATAAACATCCGGCTACTTGATCAACGAATTCGCCATACAAACTGAACTTGCGTGATGGGGAAGAAGGGGAAGGGTGTGTTAAACTCCTATCGGGCCTTTAGGGGGGGCCATCTCCCAGGTGATTCAGGCAGATCACACACGTCCGTCCTCCAGCCCTCCATTCGTTTAACACCCCTGATTTCTTAAGCATCATATGAACAGGTAAATTAATTTTCAGTCATGTCAAAAGAAAAATAATGATCATAATGGTATAAATGAAATTTAATATGATAATAAAATAAGTAAATGCAATAATGTATAAAATTTCTTATAAAAAAACAGCATACTCTGGAGATAATTACAAAATAATGATATTTAATTGGCAATGCAATTTAGGATATAATGAAGAATCTATTCTACTCCGATTAATCGCTGACCCATATTTCCCAAACATAAGAAATTGTATTGTGTATGTGAAAGCTAGCTGAGATGGCCGTTTTTCAATTAGCATCTATAATATATTAGGTAGGGTACGGGAGAGTATTTTCAGCAGGTTTCTACATTCAGCCTATTGCTTCTTCTTTCGCCAATAAAAAATACTTTGCCGAGATACAATTTTAATATGTTATAACTATTTTCTACTATTTTTTCTACTTTTAGTAATCTACTATTTTTGTTCAAGGAACGTCAAAACTACCTGCTCTTCCATTAGAACTAGGCTATAAGCTGAAAAGTAGAAGCCATCGCTTAATGGGCTGAAATTACCCTCCCGTACCCTAATACCCCATTCATGACACTTGGTAATCGTGAGGTGGTTCCTGAATATTTACTACCCGTAATCGAAAACTATCAACTGCATGCAACAGCTCTCCTTCATCATACAATTTCCCTTATTAAATATCGTCTGATCGCATCACCAGGTTTCGCTTGATGTAGTGCTGCCCTATAACATTTTTGTATAATGAATGATATAATTATTTCGTCCACCTGAAAACTGATAATATACTAATAGATCTGTCGTTTGGTAATTATGTACAACTGAAAATAGCGCAATATTGGATATGGAGTTTGATATAAGTGAGACAGCATCCCGTAAACGCGCCCCACTCCGCGTACCCACAACTCAATCAATATTTACAATTTTCTGCAATTTTTATCTTGTTTTACAGCTCTAGTAAAATCTGTGTATATTAAGCTGTTCATTCGAGAATCCTATAGTTTTTAATGAAAATATGTGGTTTGCACTAATAATAATGTGCACTGGAACAACATGGTGGGTATAATATATTATAATATAATGAGTTGATCAATCGCCGTCCGTGACCTTCCTGTATCCATCCCTGACTCGCTGCCTTTGTGGTACTATCCATAATACCTATAATAGGATAAGTGTTTTTCCCTTCTATGGTAAGAATCCTACGATAGAGTCCGCTTGGCAGTGTTCCTATTTTCAGCATAGCTCTTTAATTCTATCGAACCTTGTATTTATTTACCTAATATAAATAAAAATAAATAATGTTCTGCATATGCTCTTTTTGTTAACCCTCTAGATATACGTTTCCAATAGCTTCACAACTGTTTTTATGCGTACTCACCTTTTGTACCTATACTTACCATTGCGCCAAATCTCCAAAAATTTTCCCTTGTTTCTTTTAATTTTTTAATTTTTTTTTATTTTTATTTTTGTTTTTTTTTATAATTTTTATTATTTATAATTAATTTTATATTTTTTATCTATTTTTTATTTTTGTTTTGTGATTTATACGCTTACTATTTGATATGATTAACTGGATAGATGACTCAGGGTTTGCTCATTTGCTGTTTAGATGTTCAGTTCAAAAAAGTTTAATTGTTAAATGGTTAAAGGCTTATTTTTATGTATCTAAGTGCTTAAATGTTTCACTGTCTGACATTTTAACGATTTAAGTATTATAACCTTTTGGTGGGAGTCTATAGGTTGAAATGTTTGGATGATTGTATGTCTGACTGCTTATTGTTTAAATGTTTGAATGTTTGAATGTTTGAATATTCATATTTTAATTTTGTGATTTGATTGGTTGATTAGTTACACTTGGTTTTCCTGACTGAAATTTTGGAGCGTCTTAGAAGAATACTAAACCTGAAATTAAGGACATAAAGCAAAGTTCCCCCAATCCAAATTCCACCACTGACACCTATTGACGCTATGTCTCAACCAATTATCAACAGCTGAACCCAATTCGCAGAAGGCCTCCCCTGTTCCTCAATTTCATGCTTGATTTACCTGATGAATATTAAATATCAATTATTAAGGTAGGTCGTGCTTGCTACATAGTTATAAAAGAACAAAGAAAACTTGATTAGTTGTTTAGATGCTGAGATTGCTGATTTAATCGAAACCAATTAGTATTATTTGTAACAACTTTTTCAGCATATATTATCGTTCCTGCGCTTATTGTATGCTTGTTATTCTGTAATTCGTTGGTGTACCGAGTTGTATTGAATTTGTCTGTATTGAAGGTTCTGTAATTAAGTTTTATTGAATTTTTATGCTGCCTCTTGAGCCAGCATCAAGACATATCTCGGGAACGATTTCGCGTTGAACAATCCTAGTTCGCTTCCCCAATACTCTGTTGTCTTCCTAACCATTTGCTTCGGTCGCCTTCCGATATCGTTGTTTATCTCTGTCCCCCATATATTAAAGCCTTCCGTTCAGTCTCTTTTCGCCCATATTAAATATCAGCTCCCTTAGCTTATATTTGCTCATTCCTTAGTGCTTGAATTTCTTCCACTTCCCTCTGTGTCATAATCTCCATCTGAGATTTCACTACTTTCGAGCCTATAAATTTCTTCTGCTTTTTTTTTTAATTTTTCTTTGTCCCTAGAAAGTTGCTCCCAATCCAGCATGTTCATATTGTACCGTCCCAAGTCCTGCTTTAGAGACTTCTTCCAGGTATAACTAGGCCTACCTTTTTTTTTCTTTCGAAACTTGAGCTTGTATGCTAAACTTAATGGATGGTTATCCTCTCTTCTCCTAATGTGTCCAAAGTATTTAATGCGTCCCACTCTAACCCTTCTATTGATTGTTCTTCCCGCTAACTCTTTCCTAACGTTCAGTTTACTTCCTTTTTTCCTCCTACAGTGTTGCCAAATGTCTCTTACTATCATTTTTTCGTATCTTGATAATTGTATTCTACTCCTTTTGGTCAACGTGGCTACTTTTGTTCCGTGCAGCATAGCTGGAGCTATAACCGTATTATAGATGAGTCTTCCAATGTCCCAAGGTGGTCTGAACTTCCTGCAAAATTCTACTATAACCTTTGCGGCTTTTGTAGAATTTATGCAACGTTGTCTCGTGGTAGCCGGACGATCCAGTTTGCTCGTTAGGCAAACACCTAAATATTTTATGGCATCACATATGCGGTATTTTTTGCCATTTAGTTCCATCTCCTGATGTATATCTTCTCCCTTCATTGGAATCCTCATAAGAATTTGGCTTTTATTATTGTTAATTTCTAAGCCTACTTCTTCTAAGTGCTTCTCCAAGGCTCTAATGATCAATTCCAATTCCTCTTTCTTTTTCGATAATATCAAAAGATCATCTGCAAACGCCAGTATGCACGGAAGCTTCAGTGTGCCTGTTTTTACGGGCTTAAAGGTAGCAACATTCTCCGCCACTTTCCGTAGAACATCCTGAATTATAAGGTTAAACAAGAAGGGTGATAGCGGGCATCCCTGCTTAATTCCTTTTCCTCGTTTGACCTCTTTCGAAAGTTGATTTTGCCATCTTACTCTCGTTCTTTCTTCCTTAATGCACCTCAGCACTCTATTGATAATGTGAGACGGCACTTCCAGTCTTAGTAAAACCTCTTGCATTTGGTCTAGTCTGACATTATCGAATGCTTTTTTAATATCTAGTGCTGCCACAATGAGCTTCTGCCCGGAATTCCAATATTCCTCCATGATACGGCGTGTTATAAATATTTGATCATCTGTAGACCTCCCTTCTGTAAATGCAGCTTGATACTCGTCCAGCTCCCCTGTGAAACTTTTTAGCCTGTTCTTAACCCATTTGGCATAGGGTTTATACCCAACGCTGCAAAGGCTAATCCTCCTAAAGTGATCGGCTTCTTTTGGTCGACTTACTTTTGGTATAGGTACCTGGATGGATTCTTCCATTCTATTCGGTAGTTCGTTCGAAATCCAGACCTTCCTCCAAATCTCCATCAGCTGTTGAATGGTTTCTTCATCTGCATACTTGATCAGCTCCATTCTAATTCCATCCGCTCCTGCCGATTTTCCGTTACATGATCCACGTATAATTTGACCCATTTCTTCCTTCGTCGGAGGTTCGGTCAGTGGACATGTATCTTCTTGCTCTAGGAATCGAATTTCTGGGCCTTCACTTTCCTTCAGCAAATTTTCCCACACTCTTGCTGGAATATAGGGTGCTTTACCTTTTTTCTTAGACTGGAATTTTTTCAAAAATTGGTAAGACTTTTTTATTCTCATTCCCACATTGAAGTCATTCAATTTTGAATAAAAGTTTCGTATGGTCTTCTCTTCGTTTTCCCTTACTGCCGCCGCAAATTCCTGTTTGCGGTCCTTCAATTTCCACTGCAGAGGTAGCATGTCTGGGAACTTATTTGCTGATCTCAGTGCTTTATTCAGTCTATTCAAAGCTGCTTTCCTTTTGGGCGTTAGAGGCATCTTGCATCCTCGCAAGGCTTCATCTGCAGCTTTTTGTAGTCTTGCTGTCACTGCGTCGTAGGCTTCGCTAACGTTAGATTCCTCTAATTTCACCTCCAGTTTATGTCTCTTCAGGGCATCATGATACCTTTTTCTCACTTCTTGATTTTTCAAAATCGAAGCATCCATCCTAAATGTTTTCCTTCTAGTCCCTCTTCCTTTCTCGGAACTTGTTGTTTTTAAATCCGTAATCAATAGTTTATATCAATAGTAGTACTTTATACATTTATATTACCATATAGCAATAATAAAGTATTTAAAATTAAACAGAAAATGTAATGTTAGCACTGGTGAAAACATACGGTTGTATTTTCGATGAAGTTTGCTTTGTTTAGGTGTCGGGGGAGTTTGTAACAGGTTCTTTGGATTTTATCCATTCGACACGATCTTCTTCAATATCGTCTAGAGTTTTCTTGAGCGTGCTTAATTTTTTTCCTGCATGACCTCATTACTGCGACCAATATCGTTGATCTATTGTGATATCGCCCGGTTTACTGTACAACATGCACGGTATTTTTTGGCTATAACCGCTATTGAATGAGCGATATGCTTATTACATTTTATGGGTGCTTGCGTGTAATGAGGTTTACCCTTCCTTCAATGCCAAATCTACTTTACCCACCTTGCTCCTCAATTGCCAGTACTGTCTCCAATTACAGCCATCCCTGGCGAGGCTGACCAATACATTTAACTATAAGAGTGACTTATTGCACTGCCAAGAGTGCTTTTATGAGGGTCATGTAGAATTCAGCATGAAGGAAGGGTAGTGAGGTGCCGAGGACCCATGCTAAAGTCACTTGGCACTTGGCCTGATCATACTAAGATTTGAACCCATGACCACCCGCTTGTCAAAGCCGACTCGGTAAACTTGCCGCTACAGAGCCCCACCCCCGGTGCTTATTGGTACAAGGGGGGGGGGGGGGGGGCATGTTCCTCACAGGCAACGGTGCTTTCATTCGCGGACAGCACGTGCTGATCTTCACATGGCCGATATGTTCTGAGGGATGTTTCATTCTCATCCAACGATGGATTATTTAACACTTCTTGATTCTAGATCGTTGGACGTGCTAAGAATTTCGTGTAGTTAGTCAACGTTATCTGGGCTAAATGGATACAAGCCACAGATACGGAAGCCATTGATAATGTTAGACATGCTGATTCTTTCATTCATGTCGTTCCGAACTACAGTCAGTCCACAGTCATGAGTCACACATAATTATGGGTCATTTTAGCTTTATCTGCCGATTAATTCTTCATTATTTCAGTGTAATTTTACGCATAGGGCTCCTTTTATTCATATCAACCATTAGCCATAATGCATATCAACTCAGCAATTTTATGAAAAAAAGACATTCAAAAATGGTCCGATTTAATTCAAATTTTATGGACTTATTCCTTTGCAGCCAACTTAAGAAACCCCTTTTTTGTCGCTTGAGGTTCTCTTTTCTGAGTCAGTGTGGTCCCAAAAATTCCCATTTTTCGCCACCTTTCTTTCTTTAAAAATTCATAACTTTTGAACCACTGCACAGTGGTTTAAAATGCGTAAAACGCGAACTTCAGTATTTTCAAAGGGAAAATGTGATAAAAAGCTACACTATTATTAGCAAAGTTGTTGTATATCATTAAAGCCAACTTTTGACATGAATAAATTTTTGATTAATCCACCCTAAAGGCAGATAAAAAAATGATTTTTTTCATTATTCGAAAAAACAAAATATGTTCTTCGGCAAACTTGTAGAAAATAAAATTTAGAGAAATTTTGTCGAAGATGCTTTGGTTCTATCTCTTTAAACAAACGGTCTACAGTATGTTTTGTATGATCAACACCTAAAAACTAAAAAGATACACTTCACTCTTTTTGATGGTATTTTAAAGGCCCACTTTGTTCTAGAAAGTTGCTTATATTTTAAAAACACACCATTTTGACCGGGCCAATTGAATTCTATTAGTATTTTAAATGCTGATTTGTTATTATAGTTTCTTTTTTCTGTCAATGAAAGAATTGCTTAGAAATGCACTGAATTGCTGTATATTTTTGATTTTTTCTTTATTTCAATAGCTAAATATCTGCTTCAGCGCCATGCAGTACTCTCTACATTCGGTTAACTTACTATCAATACTGTTAGGTACAAAAAAAACCGGCAAATAGAATAAAAGACGAAAAGATTTCCTTCGGGCTACTTTGGGTTATTGAATTTTTATTCATCTCTTATATTGCATTTTTCATCGCGTTCAATTAGTCCACAGTCATTCATACATACAGCTACGTGGGAAAGTAAATTTGCATCTTTCAACAACTTTTCAGTAAAAACCCTTTGAATCCATTACTGATCTCTCCAAATAAGGAAGGAGGAATAATTTATTCCCACCGGTATCATTTCATATGTGCTATCAGAGTGAACAATTTCACAGTCAGTAATACGATATCAACTGCTTTCGTCGACATCAACAATATGCATAAATTTCAACATACGTTTGTCTGTATCCTCACCTAATATCCCTACCCGTACATGAGGTCGCGGTTATTGACAAGCCGCTCGTCATTGCTTTTGCTGATGCACCAGCACTCAAATTGTAAGCCTCGTCATGGCCAATAATTTAAATTTTAATTGTGTATTATTATTATTTATTAGTGTTCTAATGGTTTTCCACCGCCCGGAAATCGGAAAGACGTCAGTACCGATGCTTCGACTTCCCCCTTTTAGTTGTCGCAAATTCTTTTCTTAAACATCTTACCCGAAACGATTGCTGTCTAGATTTGATACGATCCAATTCTGGGACGAGCCGACATTACAAATGCCTTCTTTCAAGAGTAGACAAAATCGTTCCATCATTGTCAACGGGCGTCATCTAGGTAGATAGATGCATCTGAAATCGGCACGTTGCATTTTATTGCACATTAAGAAATCTGCGTGAGTGCACTTAATTTCTCAGCATGACGCAAATGACGCATCCTTTTTACCTGCTATTATCTTTATCGACTCATAACTGCGCGAAATGGTACCTACAAAGTAAAGTTACCTACCGCCAGGATTGAAAATTGCAATGCAATATGGGAGGAAAGGATTCACGCAGATTTTGTTTATGATAGTCATGCATCAGTCATAAGTTTGAGTGATGTGGTGCAGTCTTCGCGTTCGGTGTCATGTCGAGCCGGCTAGCTGGCACGTCCCTTCTTTTGTGAACGCTTGATGGCTTGTTTTTCCCTGAGAATTTGTGTCAAGAATCCGGCGAAATAATTTCATTAGTCAAACCTAATAAATGGCTGCGGCGCATCTGAATGCGGAAACCGTAGATTATAGAGACAAGCAGAAAAGCATTCTCTTGTTTTGGATGAAAACAATTTCGTTGCTATTACAAGACATTTTCGAGGCATAAGGTTGAAGATGTTTTGTAACTTTGTAAGCGAATGTTTCACCACTTTTTTTTTCGTTAAAACATCTGAAACCACAGTAAACATTTGCTGTAAAAATGAATTAATTTCAATTTGCGTGCAGTATGACTATTTAGCCATTGTAAAATGATTACAAGCCGCATTCTAACTATTGGAAAATATATAATTAATAAGACAATTTATGATTAAGTGGTATAACGTTCTCTTTTTTCAAATTTTCATTTCAGTGTCAAATCGAAACATAACGAATACTGAACTAAGTAATAAAAGAGATCGAATTGATTCCTTTTATTACCGAAGAAAATTACTATTGTATTATTTTTGTAAAATTTTTGTACCCCATAGTCTTACTCTTATTAAAGATGTTTCATCCAGCTTATTCACACTTGGTTTTCGTCATAGAATCCTGTAAAAAACGACAATCAAACACGTTGAACAATTTTGACACATAAAAAAATGTAAAATTCACATCCCCCTGCTGATTGATTGAACTTCTTGTGTCCGTAGAGACATTTCTCTTTTGTTGTTCCATTCTTTTCGAAAAAAAAAACTAAAGCAAAAACTCATTTATTTTTGGAAAAATGACTCAATTTTCTTCGGCGTCTTCTCTTTTGGCTGCTATTTATCATTGCAAACTGACATGCCTGACGTAAATTGATCTGATTTTACGAATATTTTATGATGATTAGGGTGATTCGTTGGTTTATTCAATGGAGAAAAAAATGAAATCAAATTCCTTTGCTATTTTATGCCATTCGCTATATGGAGGGTAAGATTGATCATTCATTTTACTGCTTATTCCTGACCGGGCCAAACAACCGATTCGATCCAGTCGAGGTAATGCGTTATCTTGTTGAAAACTTCCACGTGAACAGTGCAATCGTCGATGTGAACTGTAGGAAGACCGATCACATACACCGTGTTGCCGACGGACATCTGCAGAGGACCCGATGATCTGGCATCGCAAAACTGTATAACCGTACTATTCCGATTATCTCGTACACAAGTCTGGAAGTCTTGCAGACCTTGGCTTAGTTCCGGTAAAGATTGCTCCATTTTGCCTAGTTCATTTCGACATTCCTCTTGTGGAATGATCGGCAGATCTAGCCAACGGAAGGACGGATTCTGTTCCGGCTCAAATTCGAACCATTCACTAAGAACAGCCTTGGAATTTCTAAAATGTTTTTCCGGCCACAAACATGACACGTGACTGCGTCCAGATGGGTCGCTATCGTATCTGCAAAAGCACAACTTGAGATAAATTCTCTTTGCTAACATTTCAAACAACAAAACTTACACAGGATATCGTAGCTTGACAATGGCCACGTTATAGTAACCGGGTTCATCGTCGAATTTCGTATGATAGAAAACTTTACTCACATAACGACGGCCACTTTCGTAGAAAAACACATTCTCTCGATCAATAGTTAGAAACATATGACTGGAGGGATGTTCATCTTTATGTTGGAGCATTTTTAAACATAGCGCCGTAGTAAGGAGTGAATCTGCACTGATGAATACAGCCGGACAGAAGAATGGTTGCTCGGTGGAAAGTATTTTTACCTAATTGCGGTGTCAGAATTATTGCATAAGTTCAATATTTTAACCGAAAAAATACCTACCGGATAAATGAAATTGTTCGACTGACATTCTGCAAAAAGACATCACATGATTATTACAAATTTAACAATTCATTTGTTTGAATGAACATACTTCTGACAGCGATTCGCTTCCTGCTGGTATGGTCATTGTTGAACAATCCCAACGCATGATATCTAGATGGGTGGGTGGAAGTTACATTCGACAAGCTAAAAGTTTGGTTAATTTCACTAGTAACACTAGATAGTACGGTGACACTAAATACAATAAACCATCGGTATGGGAAAAACATGGTGAACTATAACAAATCCGATTGTTTCGGTCTAACTGACCATCACAGACTGAACTGATTAACCGAAGCAGATCGGTCAATGAATCTATGCACAGCTGATAAGAAATCCGCATAGGTGGTAGATCATTATCAGTAGAGAAGTAAACTACATTTCATACAAGCAGTTCTGCTTGTTCGATGTTGCGAGTTTAATTTCATAATAAAATTAATAACAACCGTAAAGGGTGTTTGTGAAAAAATCGCCATACGCCGTCAGTTGCAATTGAAAACACATGAGGTTTACTAAACAATGCTATTCTCTGTATGCCAATGGAAGTCAAAACCAATAAAATACGATGTAAAAACTTAATGTTGTCACTGTTTCATGTGAATGTTTATTATCAAGAATTCAGAAGCTATTTTATTTTGTTACTGATTAGGCCATTACAAATATTTTATAAAGTTTTTGTCCTTCCGGTGATGGGCAACTGAAGAGACGAACGGAAAAAAATAAAGAGAATTTTTTAATCGCCAAAAAATTAGTACTTCAAGTTTAAACGTGAAAACCAAATCTGTTCTTGCTTTTTATATAAACGTTATTATTTTCCATGCAAAGACCTATGAAAACAATTATCAGTATAATAAGAAAAAAAAAAACAATTATTTCTAGTAATAGGAAGTATTGATGTATAGATAGTATTGTTACATATCTAGATTCAACTAAACATTTGATGTATATACTTATTTCAGAAGCTTTAAAACTGTTTAAAATGATACTGGAAAATTAGCATCATGAACCTCTCACGCAGTCGAAACGAAACCAAAGTAGCGCACAGCATGCCTGCGGTGTTATTCAAATTTCATGCAATTCCTGCCGTTTTTAGGCAGATTCAACTGTCGAATCGTCCAATCTATTAGTGGCAAAATTTACACAGCTAATTCTAAATCCATTGCCAGGTAATTACCACCGGGCAAACGATCGGCTTTATGGAGAAAAGCCCTCGTCAGTCAAGGCAATTGTGTAGCACTGGTTCACTATTTACCGGTATTTTGAAAATATTTTCACTCAAACTTTGACCTCCCCCTCGGCTGAACGAGCGGAACAATTGTTCAAATCTTGGACTATAACGTGGGAACGGGTCCCTTCCAAGCAGGAAGAAATTTTTGCACCACAAATTGCAACGAAAAATCCGCACTGGAACCATTATTGTCTGTGCAAATTTTACCCGACGTGGATGAGAACCAATGATGACGGCAGACGGACCAAATGGGTGTATGTTTCAGTGGATTACAAGCAGATTGTCTTGTTGTATATGTTCCAAATTCGTTTGTCGGGAAAATATGGTGATATGACACTTTTCATACGATTCGGACAATAGAAAAAGGTGTTCTAAAGGGGAGAGAAAATAACGATTCATGATCATAGTTCAACATTTCACGAATCGAATCTACATTGGAAATAATGTCTGTTTATTCTGTAATAAAAGTTAATTCAAAAATAATAATTTAATGAAAATTTTATTGAATTTTAGATAATCAAGTTTATTTTTAAGGGTTTTTTCGAAACACCTTATTTTTCTTTTGGAAGTTTAATTAGTATATACGCAAAAAATATTCCAGTGTAAAGAAACTGAACTGCCGAACTTTTTGTGTAACTCCTGCCATCAGAATCAATACAACGCCAACGCACTTTGTTGACGTAGAACCCAACACCGAATCTCTTCTCGCATCAACAGTTTTTTGGGTCTTCGGGGTGTTTTGACACAGAATTCGTCGTCCACCAACACGCATTCGAACTTCGTCAAAACCGTCTTGTACGGCCGGTGAATGCCCTAAACCAATGGGTTATCGGTCGGTCAGAGCCAGTTTGTTCTTGTACCAACCAGATAGATTACGGGATTACGGGAACTCTTATCTCTACCTCCACGTGGAGCCGACTGGAACACAACCAGGTCTCGGGTCGACCATGTCTTTGGTCGTACCCTCGGTTGTGTGCTAACAGAGGATGACCCAAACTTCCACAAATCAGTTGCAAACGTCGTATTGCACCCTTAGAGCTCAGAACTGAAAACTAAAAAGCCATGTTTTGGAGTGCCTCTGGCACATTGGGATTGGGTTCTGGAAGATTCTAATTATGGTGCAATAGAATTACGGAATACTTTAGGCTAAGACGGTATAAGGCTGACAGCCGTGCTATTCTACTACCTTAAGTAAGAAAGTATAATACTCGTATAATTATCGATAACTCGTTTAATCGTATAATTGTCGATAATAAGTAGAATTTTCGAAACGGCGGCCACGGCTAATGCCACGATTGCTTCCGTCCTAGTAAACTCATGGCGTCTCTCAAAGTTAGAAGCTCGGCATTTAAGTCAAAGTCGGTGGTTGTAACTTGCACGCTCAGTTGCAATACTCCTGACTCGATCTAGCCCTGCATCCTATCCCCCATGAAGGATAGGCTATACCATGGTCTACCATGGAAACATAAAGGTGACTACATATTACGACCGGAAATAGCGGCTTAGTGTTGGGACCCAAACGAATGGATCAGTTTATCAAACTTAACGACGGAGTAAAGATAACCGAGAGTTGGGTTAATGGCAGGGAGCCCTTCTTAATCGGGAGTGTTGCCAAAAAAGACCCCGCTAAAATCTAACACTCTTGTTAGATTGCAAGCGCGTGTCGCTGGTGACTTCGCCAAAAGGTGGGAGACAGTGGTAGTAAGAATGGAGGTTGTTTTTAACCGAGTGCAAGCGAACCAAACAGCGGTGTCATCTCCAGCTAGTAGCAAGCTGGAGGAAGTATAAAGATTGGTTGACGAGTTGTACTTGTTCATCAACTCGATGTCGAACGTCCACATAGACATAAAAATTTTGCGGTAAGCCTTTGCTCTATCGTTATAGGCTCCAAAGTGGAAAGATAGGAGCTTCTGAAACGGTGTGAGCTCACCGAAGCTCTTACCATGGTCGCGAAGACTATGGCTACGCCAAACCAGGTGGTTTATCGCGAAGCAGTAACTAGCAGGAAGGCTGAAGAGGTCCCGGCTGGTATGATTGAAGGGTGAAGCCGAAAGAGCCGCGGCTGTAATTCGAGAAAGGCTAATGAGGGCGGTGCGATAGTAGTGAAGCTGCCAAGTAAACTGTCATACACTCTACTACGCAAGATGAAAGCGGGCCTTGCGCCGCAGAGCTCGGGGTCAATGTAGTGAAGACCCGCCGAACACAAGCGGGCAAACTGCTCTTCGAGCTTAAGAAGGACCCAACGGTCCAAAGCTCGAAGTATAAGGGACTGGTAGAGAAGTCCCTCGGTGTGGCGGACCAGGTCAAGGCCTTGTCGCAGTGCACTCTCGTAGAGTGTAAAAACCTTGATGAGGTCGCTACAGCAGTTGACCTGCAAAATGCTCTAAGGGACCAACTCAAAATCCAGGCGGTGTTCTCAGACGTTACGTTGTTAAAGGCATACGGAGATATGCAAATTGCAACCATTAATATGCCTGGTCTTTTAGCGGGCTCTAAAGAAGTAAAGTTCGAATTTTCGGAGTTCGAATTTTCGCGATGCGCGAGCAAAATTTTAATACCATGCTTCAGTTGCTTGGACGCCATTTTGATAACTAAAAAGCAAGCATGAAAATCAAAGAAGAGGCATCATTTTGCACGCAACACCTATAAAATAATGGAAGTTCATGTTTAAAAGCAATGAATTACTTTCAATTGAAATCGACGAAATTTTAACCGTAACCACTCTCAGTCGTTTTACGTCTGCGAGCAATCAAATGTTCGCAAACAACGTTGCACACACTATGAATGCTAATTATCAACGATTTGAAACATGTGCTGAATAAAGCACAACATCCTTTGGCAATCTTGCCACTGTAGAAAACTACTCGATCATCATAACAGTCGCAACTTTGTCTAACTGTTCGAATCCTGCTTATCTCCAAGCCAAAGCCATTTCACAACTTCACACATAGTCATCAATTTTCCTAGAATGGGATCACATCTCAAAAGAAAATTTATCATTCCATTTCTCATCACATTAACGCCAATGTAGGCTCGGTGCCGCCTGCTAGCAGAATTCGAAAGCCCGCCGTGATGGGGTTACTTCTTCAGTCGCAAGAAAGAGCTGTCAAATTGATGAATTTTTTGCCCCATCTTCGAAATCTTTTCACATATTCATCCGTTTGCGCCTGTCGACAAGAGAGGGGCACGTTTCCTTTTTACCCTATTCATGATGTTTTGATCTATGGCAGCAACATGCTATCTTGTCCCAGTGACATGTACATTTTTGAGGAAACACAGACTATCAATTGTTGAAAGAAGTCACTGAATTGGGGTGAAGCGGAGAGCAGTTCGATGTTTCAGTTATACTCTATCGACATGAAAACGAGTATCATTCCGTACAGGTTTTTTTCTCGAAACTATGATATACATGTTTCTTCCATTGGATTGTTTCAAAGTTCGCTTTTTTTTGTTATTTTATATACCACCAGGAAAACAGTTCATTTCAGTAGCAATCCATAAATAAATTACAAGTAATAGTTTTTGGATAGCAACTCCCAAATTGTAGGTTCGTGATAATAAATAACAATAATTGTCGTTTTTTCGTTCACCGATCACCGCACTCGTAGAAAAAAGGAAATCGTTCCTCTCCACTAGTCTTGGAAGAGGAGTTATTCAAATGGGCACGATTCCGTGGAAGGGTTAAACCAAAACTGTGTCACACTCATAATTAACGACAATGACGTTTTCGCGCTTTGCTAGGCATCGGCCTTGTGTAGTGTGTGCTACACATGGCGCTGCTCATCCTGACCCGAAAAAAAACAACATTTAAATTTTCCGAACGCGCGATGCGACCCGCACATAACCCTTTACCATAAGCAAAGACGTTAGAAAAGTTGAAATTGCATCCCTAGAGTGAAGGGGAGTGCACTGTTGTGAGATGGATGAAATTTATTATACAAAATATGCAGATTTAATATGAAACTTTGTTGTGGATGTCGCCGAACTTATTATGGGTTCCAATGGTGCTGTGTAGATTGGATAATTTCATTACGATAATTTCAGTACTGTGTATGATAATGAACCAAAACAGTTCGGTGCCGAACTATAAACATGATAGAGTAAGCTGCAATGTACACTGTTAAGTCTTGCTTACCCTTTTCAATGGCGGAATTCAACTCACGGCAATCTATCTATAGTAAACATAATACAATGAATATCTAACATTCTTTAATGCTCTTTTTACTATTCTGTTATGATTATCTTACTGGAATAAGTTCAATGTAGTTTTTAAACAAAAACTTTAAAACATTTTTCAAGAACAAGACAACGTAAATTGTCTATTTAGCGTCGTACCATAGACACTTCTATTTCTAAGCTAAGCTAAGTTTAAGTTCATGGTAAAGGCAATAAAATTTCTTTTCCTGAATTCATGTAACAATATATATGAAACATAGCGTGCGACTTGACAACATTATTCTCTCATTTTTCAGCTGAAAAAAATAATAATAATGGCGCATAAGTGCCGTAATTTTAGAAACAAAGTTAACAATTGAATAAAAAAATAAAATAGCTGCTGTACTCTCGTAAAATGTTTGCAAAAAAAGCAAACATCATCATTTGAAGCAGAAGCGAATGGCGGTATCGTGATCTTTATGATTACTTTTTTAAACTATGAAAATATTAACTTCCAACAAACAAAAAAGGCCATCCGAGTTCTGTCAACATAATATACAGACAAACAATAAAGGGGTCATCAAATCAACTGACCGTTGACGACTTTCCCTAAAGAGCTGACAGGCCCTATCCGTTCGGTCACAGCTGATAAATTGACCCATCGTCACATCCAGGTAAATCGCAGTCGATCCCAGTTCGAGCAGATGTCCACTGTTCTGTCCGGGTTATCCCGTACACAGATAAGTCTCACATTCGGCAGGTCCAGCCGGTGAAGAAACGGTTTATTCATCTTCATTAGCTTTGTTTAACGCCAATGGCAAAGGGTTTGATGCATGGACAAACGAAAGGGTCATCGCTGTCATCACCAAGTGACAGCATGCAACGCATATGCAGCGCTCGATGCAATCAATCTTAATCTCTGTCATGTTAGAACAATTAGCCTGCAAGGACCTCTCTGGCTAAGCGCTAACCGTGAGCAGCTGACCAAGGACTTCTGCTTCTGTTTACTTTTTCTGAACATTAATATTATTCATACATACACTGCTATGAGAAAACTTAATAATATATGCAAAATATGCTTAACGGTCATATATAGAAAGGGATGCTTTGGCCAAATTCTTAAATCATATGTTTTACCTTCATTATACTTTGACAAAGGTTTAAAAGTTGGTCGAAAAATACAAAATCAATCCGAGTCTTAAGTCACATATACCAATTGATATGGTTTGACAAGTTGAGCATTGCGTATGTGTATGTGTGCGAGTGTATGTGCCTGTATGTGTGCATGCGCGTGTGTATGAGCGAGTCTGGGTGTGCGAGTGCACTTGCGTCGGTATATACGGACGATCGCCAACTCGCCGTCGGAATCGAGAGTTTCTCGTATGCGAAATACTGATCTGCCGATTTCCTAAGTTTACTGAAAACTAGGGGCTATCCCGTAGTATCAAGTTTGAATGAACGACAGCGAGTAAGGACAGTATATGTGCCGATGATTTCATACTGGTTATAATGGTTTATTTGCATCTGATCATTATTACGAGTTTATTCGCATGAAATGTTTACCGTCGGTCTGTAAACATATTCATAAACTATCATACAAAACATTCTATCCATTTGACTTGACATTGAAATCAGAAGAAATTGCCTATTCGGCCAGCTTCCCAGTTGGCCCATTAAGCGGTTGCCTGAACAATATTCAGGAATTACATTGAAACTATATTTATTCGAGACAAGATTTTTATACCAGTTGATAGAATAATATTTACTGAATATCGGCGTGTATTTTGGTCTTAATAAAACGCTACTGAATTTGAGTTATAGTCGCGAGAAATGATGAAGTCGCTGCGGCTAAATTGAGCCCATTTTCTATAGTGGTGTCTGTGTTTTTTAAATCCGACCGGCCGAAATAGCTAGCACAGAGATTAAATGCCTTTTAAAAACAGATCAAAAGAGAGACCGATGGATAACGTGTCGGTATAGCCTATATACCTCTTTGAAGATAACTAGTTTTGCAGTGACAACAGCTTGCTGCTGGCGCTAGTGTATCGTTGAATCGTGTATATACATTAGCACCAGAAGCAAGTGGTTGTCACTCAAATACTAGCTATATCAACACGATAGAATAGTTTCAGGAGTAACTGTCTCACACATTAGTAGTAGTGTAAATAGAGCACCACATGCTGAAATTAAAAACAAAATGCTGCAAGTGCTAGTGAATGAAAATTGACTTATATTTTCATGTCAGAAGGGAACTTTTGTGTTCTTCCGTGATAAAAAGAAGTAGAATTGTTCTGTGATACCATATTCACAGCTGTTTAGTTTCTGGAATAAGTAAACGTGATCATAATTGTGTGTTTTCCAAGCCATCATCAAGAGCGGATATGCGTAAGCGATTGCTGCTGGTTTTTTCAGCCTGATTACGTGCCAGTGGAAAAACAGTGGTTTTGATGTTTATTCAATAAAATTTAGCAAATTACTTACATTTTTAATGAAAATAGTTATAACACATTAAAGCTTATGAGTGCTATATTCGTTTCAGTATTGTTATATAGCGGCAAAGTTTTTATTTCGGAAAGTGCAGCAAAAAAAAGGTAATGAATGCCGAATTTAGAAGCGTGCTGGGAATACCCTTCCGTGCCATACTAGCCTTGCAATTGTCCTGTATCCGAACTGTTGGCTGCGAAGTCTGTTAAATCGAAACAGTAGGTCAAGTTTCGAAAACAGAATTGCAGTACCTAGGCTTTGCTTTTTTGATTAATCCATGTAATAATCATTAAATTAAATCTATACTGACATTGAATCCACGGGGGTCACCTTGTCGCGGTTTTATAGAAAACTTAACGCATAGAAAAAGCCGGCACTGCACCGTTCTACCCGACCGTGTGAGTGATCCTGATTGCCTACTTGGTTTCGTCCTAACCAGGTAGGTACAAACGGTAAAGAAAACAGTAGCCACGGTAGTTCAATCAACCAGAGCGACATTAAAACCAACAATCATAAAACTAATTTTATTGTTCATATCCTTCTGCCGGCAGCAAACACATGGTGGAGAAGGGTGCTGGTAGGACTTTTACGACCGCTCCAGCCGCTGCTGCTGGTATGTTGGCCACAAACAACGTCAACATAATCATCAACAATCATCGTCACTCGTAGCCAAGTTCGTTACTCATCCGGTCGGTCAGTATCACGGTAAGGTTGGACTGAGTGGTGTACTGCATTTCGGTACCATCATCAGCCTAGTGTTATATAGAATCTGCACTTGACGGTCATAAAACCGACAAGGTCGTAAAAGTTGTGTACCTCTTGGCAAATATTGCGCTAGACTTGTCTTTGCTTTTGATGTTGATGTTATTTTTCTCTAGGTTTTGTTCACTCATGTTGATATGGAAATGAAGCAATTGAGGAATATACGGGTGAAATTATTCGATATACCTATCTGGTCTTATATTTCATACCAACGTTCTTATGGTAGTTTTATTACATGAATAAATTTGTAACACAAGGTGTTCAAGAAGGATAATACAAATGGAAATTTCAATGGCTTAATGGTGATGTTGATAACTCGAATTGAAGAACTGGTTTTTTTCAACGTTCAATCATATATCTATTTTGAATTTATTTTTTTGGGCATTCATCACAGATATATCATGAAATTTTTGTCACTAAAAACTATTAATTGGTATTGTCTAGCAAAAATTCTTTAAAGTTTGATTTACCATAGCATATACTCGGCAGCTAAAACCATAATATGCGAACTGTACACGGCTTTATGAAAAATTACTCTACTACCATAAATCTTATGGCATACGTGGATTTTCCACACGAGTTAACACCTCTACCATATCTCACGCCACCTAAGTAGAATTTTTGAAACATCTAAGTATGAAAGATTCGGATGGATTTACTGACTCAACTGCGCTGATTTGAACACTTTTAACAACTTCTTTAAACTTCGACGTCCAACTAGCCACCAACATGTTGGCAGAATCCACCAACGATGCAACAAATCACTCGCGTTTATTCTGAGGCTCTATCTCTGTAAGAGATCGAAACAGTTATCTAGTGTATGAATACAACAAAGCATCCCGCCATCCGGGGTCAGTCGCATCCCAAGTAACAATTCTAAAATCGCTTCGTTTCATTTAAGTTTTATAAAATTTTTTATTGCGATTTAATCATTACTCCTGATATGATTGTAAAAATAAAACATTGTCCTATTTGTAACGAAAAATTTCATTTTCCTGCCCCAGCTGCAAATGTCCTGCCAAATCATAAATTTTCGTGCAAATTTGACGGCAAAAACAAATTTAAATTTGATTGGGACATCCCCCGAGCCATTGCCAAGAAAAATTTTTGACTAGGCATTTGCCCAAAGTCAGCCTTGACATAGCTTTCATCGTTCATCAGAAGACACCCGTCGAACTTGGTTAGAACCCGGTCGTATAGCTTTCGAGCACGGATTTTGGCCACACTATTCTGTTTTATGTTTCGGTTTGGATGTTTGCTAGCTCGATATGACTTGATTTCTTTCCAGAGTGGAATTCTCCTCACGGTACTTTGGGCAGCACCGAATTTTCTGGCCAAATCACGGTCCGACAGATTGGGATTCCTCTTGATGGTCTTCAAAATCTTACCACACACTTTCCGGTCGACAGTTCCATTCCGATGATTAGCTTGAGGCTTCCGAATCGTCGTCAATGTTCCCTTATACCGTTTGATAACGCACCATGCGGTATTTCTGGGCAATTTCAGCTGTTTAACTAACCTAGATGTAGACCACAATGGATTTTTCAAACAACTGTGCCCATATTTTTCCCTTCTTTCGGCTTCCATGTTTGTTTACAAAATACAGTCGTTTTGCGGAATGTCAAAAATATATAGGTGAAGGTAACAAAATATCCGACACGTGGGCGCCAAGAACTTCCAAATCCGTTCCAAAGTCCGTTCCAATTCGAAATGAAGCAAGCTTTACATTATGGCAGTGGATGTCAAGCAGTGAAAAATGCAATCGGTTTTATTGTTGCTTTCAGCACAGCGGAATAAGCTTACTTAAGCCTAAAACCTTACTTTCAAAAAGGTTCTAAAAACCTTCTGCAGAGTATAAATAAAACTTAAATTGTTACTTGTGATATCAGGAGAGATGCACAAAGCCGACCTCATGCTATCCTTACGAATGTTGCTTTCGCTGGACCGGAGTCTTAAAGCGACTCTCCGACGACAGTAGGCAGGATTTTGTGGGCAAAAATCTGACACTCCGCATCATCCTGGAGCAGATCACTTCCAAGAGTCTCTCTATTAGGTATGCCAATTGCGTCGACTTTGACATCTACGAGATAACTCCTGTGTCCTGACATGATCACGGCTGCCGCTAAAAAATTGAAAACATCGTATTGTGTTGGACCTGATGGAATCCCTATCGTTGTTTTTTGCCAGTGCGTCGAAGGTTTAGCTGCGCCACTCTGTTGTATCTTTAACAAATCTTTCACGCAAGGTAAATATTCGGACATTTGGAAGCATTCATTCATGTTCCCGGTATTCAAAAGTGGAGATCGCCGAAGTGCCACGAACTATCGTGGCATTACCAGTTTGTCCGCCGCCTCCAAATTACTTGAAATAGTCGAGAGTAATGCTTTAACTCGTAACACTAAACATTACATTTCTTCTAAACAACTTGAATTCGTGGCTGGCCGTTCCGTGACGAAGAACCTACTTGACTTTATTTCTAATTGCATTCATCAATTGCATTGTTGAAATATTACGACTGGGTATTTTACAACAGTTTGTCACACTCGTATTCGTGCGACAGAGTTTTACATGTGAAACTTGGCTCGAAGGTGTCGTCCCCGTTCACGAATTAATTTGGTGTGCCGTAAGGCAGTAACTTATGATCACTTTTGTGCATTTTATTCTTTCACGACACTACCTCTGCCCTTAAAAGAGGCTGCACGGATAGAAATTTGATCTCCAAAACGAGCAAAATGACTCAAGATTCCAGGTTTCTAGCTTATGATTTATGAAAATACACCATGAATAATAATCATGATATCACGAACTTCTTGCAGTACAAGACAACGCAAAATCATGAACTATTATTCATGATTTTGTGCTGTCTGATACGGCAGTTCAGTCATGATTTGACAGGAATTCACAATCAATGATTTCATGATTTCATTCATGGCATTGGAATTAAATTTCTTTCCGTGTGCAGACTGGTTTATGCTGGCGATTTTGAAATCCACTTGACGTTTCGTTGCATCAACGATTGTTATCGCCTTCAACTTCTCTTGGATATGTTTGTAAATACGTTTGTTTGTTTAATGTACACTAGCGCCAAAAGCAAGTTGTTGTGGCAGTTATCGCAGACTAGTTATCTTCAATGATTCATTGGTGCAAAGGGAATAACTTGACTATCAGCGTCTCTAAATGCGAAGTTATGACGTTCCACCGAATCAAATCGCCTATGTATCTTAAATTCGTTGATTTTTTCGGTGAAATACAGAAACATATTGTGATTGCCACGGGCGTTTCGATCTACTATTCTTCGGTCATTGACTACGCATTAACACGTATATTCTCTACCTCATCATCTATCTATAGGTAGAGAATATACGTGTTAATGCGTGGTCAATGACCGTAGAAAAGTAGGTCGAAACGTCTGCGGCAATCACAATTGGTTTCTGTATTTCACCGAAAAAATCAACGAATTTAAGATATGAAAGTGCACGGTGATTAGTTCCAACAATACAAATCCCTTAACGTTTTCGAATACAAAATTGACGTTCAGGTACTGAAAAGGGTTGAGCATGTGAATGACCTTAGTGTGATTCTGGATCTGAAACTGACTTTCGATCGTCACCGTATAACAACAATCTCTAAAACGACTCGCCAGTTGGGATTTATTGCAAAAACTTTAACTTTTTTTACTTGATTGAGGCGATATAGTCAAAAGAGCCAAATTCAATTAAACTTTGCGCAACAACCTTGATTGGAATCCGGCAGGTCATCGCTGTAGAGGGAGTCTCAGTGGCTTGTGCCCCAATTAAGAAATTAAAGAAGTCGATGGAAATCTGACCTGGGGCCAGGTCAGGCCCAACGCTAGCAGCCACCTAGGATGGCAGTGTTTCCCGTTGTCTGTTTGCACCAGTAATTAATTTAAAATTATTAAATTGCAAATAAACTTATCGGTATTCATATTAAAAGAATCAACGAAAAACACCCACACACAAAAGAAAATTAAATTGAATTTCTCATAAAAGCGTTAAATTCCACGTGCAATTCCACTGAATCAGCATCAGTAGGAAGCAGCAATCGATAAATTTTTGAGGGGTTTTTCAACGGTAATCTAATGATGTGGAAAGTAATTAGGTTAAAAAAGTCGTATAAATTCATTGATAATAATAATCATAAATTTGGGCAAAATTCTTCCAATGTCAACTAAATTACTTTTGGCTGCTGCAGACTGACTGAAATTCACACTAAGACTTAATGCAAAAAGTAAAACGCGAACATCTTTCCGCACGGTAAAGAGAAAACTCGTTTCAAAATATTTACACACTTGAACGAATTCGAAAAACCAACTCAGCGTGCCAATCTGTACCAACCACTGTGCAAAAGTCACCTGAATGAAATTAATTACAGGCTTGAATCAGGCATGACGCTGATTTCTTTATTTTCAAGCAGAGTGCTCTATTTTTAAAAGTGTTTTTTTCGAATCTTTCCAAAACAGGGAGCATTTTCCGTTTTGTCAATAGAATCCAGCCACCAACAATAGACGCAGCATTCGGAAGTAATGAAATAATTTTTTCAAAGATGCCATTTCCACCTTTTTTGATCAATATTGAAAGAGCACAAGTACCAACACGGAACACTTTGACGAAAGGTACAGATCTGGCACTTCCCCTTTTCCGCTAGCGTTAGCGTTGCACATGAGAACGAAGAAATTAGATTCTGATACCGCAACAAACCACTTCCTTTTTCACCGAGCTGAGTACGGTACCGAATGGGACGATTTTCAGGATTAGATGGTTACGTCGCGGTCTCCTGATCCACGCTGCATTTTTAGCGCACGAAGTGCATGCATTTCTTCCGGAGGGGAAACTTTCACTGCCAACATATAATTACTTCACGCTGTGCTGCTCATTGTCTAAGAATTATGTTGTTGACGTGTTTTGAGGGAAGCGCTTTCTTGGGTGGATGCAGTCTACCCGAGTGCCGGCAAACCGACTTGGGTGCTGCAAGATAGGAAAATCGATAATAATAATAATCATTAAAATAATAAAATAAATTTCGGGACTGCCAAACGCTCGATTCGAGCTGTTTCGATGGGATGGAAGTCTTCATCAAAATCTGTCAGTTACATCATTACGGAAAGATTCAGTGTACTGACTTGTCTATGCGAGCGGTTCGTGCTGTCAGCATATGCTCGTAAATTGCGACAATTTATGAAGTGTATGAAAATTGATTTTCAATCTTCTTTGTCATTGAGATGCTCTTCCCTGGAGGATGAGCTCGATGCGCACCTTCTTTTACTGGTCACAGATTATTGTCGTTATCTTTCAACCGCGACGTACTTGACATTTGCTGTCGTCTCATTGGCCATTGCAGAAAAAAATCAAACCCATCACATAAATTACAGTTTGGTAAATCAGTGTACAACTATTTTGGGTAATTTAGCTCATTTGACGAGTTTGCAGAAAGCATCTGTGCCGACTGATGTTTAGTTGGAACAGCTGCAAGTTGCAAACCGCTTTCTTGCAGTTCAAGCGTCGTGAGAACCTTAATATTTCACAACGCATCACCGATGCACTGGACTTGCGATCTTCATGTACCAGAAATTTTATTATAGAAGGGTCCACCACAGGTAAGTATATTAAATACTAAATATATTAAATAGAATGATATGATATAATTGCAATTGAGAAATGCATTTTATAACCAGATGCAAAAGCGATTCAAACTCTTGATTTGGTAAAAGTATTACGTGCATTATTTAAAAATATATATGCAATTATGGTACTTTAGTTTGTGTCTACGCTAGTAGTGACAAAAAGAAAAACTAGAAACGGATCTGTTTTCACACACGACTGACAATAGCCCGGAAATTGGCGGTTGCAATGACGTATTCGCGTTTTGCTTGATTTCCACTGCATGCATCCCTCAGTCACCTGGTAACAACTTACTGGGAGGGCAAGACGAACGCGGAGTCAATCTATTCCAGCGTCTGAGTGTTGTCCAACATGCAATTAGTCAGTGGCTATTGTTGCTGGTTTGTTATTCTTAAGGATTATGAATGGATTAGCGGAACGGTGGTGTAAGGTTTCAGTTTTCTTGTGCAATTTTTTTTTCTAAACCCAAGTTTATCTTGACGTCCAGCTGTTGAATTGCAGTGATGTGCTGTGCGAATATTGTTTGTGGAGTTACCGTATCAACCGTTTTAAAAACTCTTTTACTGTTTGAAGCAATCACCAATCGATGTAAGCATCTCAAAATATTTTGATGTTATTCTCAAATATCACTTCAAAGCACTCGTATTTCAGTATATATGCACAACCCTTTCTCCAAAGACTGACATTTGCTTTCCAATTAATCCTATCACTTTCTCATGTGGGTATGTGTCATACCTACATGACAGCAAAAACTGTCATACAGCAAAAACAGTAACAGGACACTGCCAGACGTGTTCTGTAAATTTCATCCTTTTCTCATCGTCCCTCTTCCGTATGCGCCCGGGATGGAATGTATGCAAATCAATGATAAATAGCCTCAGGTGAAATTCGTAATTTTACTCTCGATATCAAGAGCAGTAGCGAACATTTCCGTCACGAAAAAAATTATAATCAAATTTGTCAACTTATTGTAATTGTTCAAAGGGCTCACTTATCCAGACGAATCTTACAATTTAATCTTTTCACCCTTCGATTCTTCGGTACTTCGTTGGGTGGAAGTAAAAACAAACAGCATTTTCCACCTATATCTTACATCTGTCAAACAAACTTTCCTTTTTGATATGGGTGAAATATGAATCCTCTTAGGATAAAATTATAGAGTAACTTTCTGTGCGCAGTGTTTCACTTTGTTCAAGGAGATTGCGTCGAGACAGAAAAAAAAAATCTAGAATAAAGAAATTATGATGAATGCAAATCCCCGGCTGTTCTGCGGTAAGCTGCCCCATTAGCCGAGAGTACAAATCGTTCAAACCAAAGCCATGCTCTGCGGTGCGGATTGTCGTGGTGTGAATCAGAGAAAAGCGTTTTTTTGTTCTTGAAAGATCACTTGAGGACAATAGCTTCGGTGCAGAAGTAATTTTTTTTCGCGTGTGCATCCTGCCGAGTCGCGAGATGAGTTGACGCTGCAACACGACGCACGACGCAGGCTGGTAGGTAGGTACTGCATTCTACAGCCGTCTTCGCTGACATTGAGAACCCGTAATTATGTAAGCGATAGGACTTTTTCGGACCTCCGATGCTTAAGTAGGATGAAAGATGTTCCGGGATGGACCACATGCTATGCGATTTGTGGTAAACCGCACCGATCTCGGAGGATGCTGCGATGGGAACGGCGGTAATTTAAGCGTAATTATTGTGATGTTCTGGATTAGATGCATGCTTATAATTTTAAAATATTCGTAAAACTGTATTATTTATCTTTGACTTTTAGATTTCATTTCCACGAAATCAACATTGAGATAATATTTTATATTTAGTGTGTGGTGTTAAAAATTTCTTGGAGTAAAACAATAATAAATTTATTTAGTTATAATTGTCTCATTTGGTAATAGCTTCAGGCTATTGTTTCGATTTGCTTATAAATACAACAACATTAATAATAATATAGTAACTTATTACTGTATTTCAATTGCTATTTCTTGTGAACAAATTTGCGGGTTTTTGAAAACTAAGAGACTGCAATGAGATGAGTTATGCTATGCTTAATGAATTAAAAGTGGTGCCTTCATACAAAAATTACATTTCTATTTACTACTAATATATTTTACGAAAACAAGGATATAAGGAACAAGGAAAACATTTATATGTATTCCAATACTAATAATTACCAAGTGAAAATTCTAAAACCAATTGGTTTTATTTAAATTTTATAAAATTTCAACTGCGGTATTAAGGATTGCCTAAAGTTTTATCACGATATTACGTAATACCAAGATGAACGAGTCATATAAATAAAACCATAATAAAATTGCACTGTAAAATTGTAAATTTATTGCTGTTGCTTAGATAAAACTACTTGTCTGTTATCTCTTATAAAATTGCTTAGCGACAACCCTACCCTTTTACTCCCTACCCTTTTAGCGTTTACCAAGCCATCACAAAAAATATAACTTGGCTTAGCTAATCCACTAGTAGGAAGAAGATTTTGCAACTCAATGCACTAAACATTGCATTCCATTGTATAGGGCTTTAGGTTACTATTTAGCTGATAAATTTCACTGAATACTAAGGCTTGTTCTATTAAATTTAGCACTATTTTTTACTTTTTCGCCGTCGAATTTTTAATTTTTTTTATCTTTCTACTCATCGAAGCACTTGCAAAAGTTAACTGAATGCACATAAAACTTTGACTTACCGCGCGAGTAGTCATTTGAAATAATCCCGTAATGATTTTGCCAAAAGTGTTCATGAAATAACGATCATAGAACGTTGAAAATAGGCTTATAATGTTCATTTTCATTATGACCTCAAATTTCGTAGTAAAAAATTAATCATAGCTAGTTCCACAACATAATATATATGAAATTCTATACTTCGTAATTTCTTGTAAAAGAAACGAATAGAGTCTTTTTCTAATTCCCGTCGTAATAAGGAAAGCCATTCTAATTTTCATCATTTGCTGGATGGATTTAGTGAATACTCCAAAAGTTCTTGTACTGATTTGACTAAAATACACTTACCTTCCGATCCGTGAACTTTGAAATCACTGAAAAGCGACTATTAAAGAATATTATTGAAATTACGCAACTGACTTTATTGCTAAAATTCGTCGTACCGTTTTAAAATCCGTCCAACAAAATTTTTCATCGTCCGAACTAAAAATCACAACAATATTTACGAAGCTAACGCACATGTATTTGTGTAGGACGGCATGACAAATGTTATTCTACAAAATTTCTGCAGGTCAAGCAAGTTTTTCTGGCTGTAGAATAACGACAATGCCTTGCGTGAGTTATTTTCATTTATGAATGACGGAAATTAAAACGATTAGTCGACATTGTCTTCTTCGTCGCACGAAAAAACGTAGGAAATTTGGCTGGTAGGACTCTTTAATGATAAAAAGCATTTAAATAGATCTCAGCTCACTTTGATTGATTGCGTATGATAGACAACTAACTAAAATATTAGGGAATAACTAGTTTTGCATTGTGTGTCATAAAAATGCTGATATTTTTAATAATTTGTGTTGGGTAGGACGGGAATAGGCAATTACGACGATGTAGCAACATTCCCTATCTCATTTTAAGTCCAATTTCAAAGCTTATTTAACACTGTCTGACCCGACAAACTTCGTATTAACACAAATTATACTGCGTTGTACATAAATCGTGGATATCGGATGACTTTTGTCACAATCTCGAGTTTTGAAAGTTTCTGAGGAGTTCAATCTTAGATGTTCATTTTGGCAGTTACGTAACTATGAAACCATGGGTAGTTTGATATACAAATCTAATATCTGCCCCACGCAGTGCCGTGTCACCCTGAATCATCTAGGGTTACTATATGTCGTTTTTGGTGGTCTTGTTATTGACTAATGTTTTATGGAAGAGTCTCGAGGTCGTTTATCTGTTTGATTTGTATGAGAGTCCTTATCCCCCTGCTACAGGGGGGGGGGAGGGGAGGTCTCTAACCATCATAAAATAAATTCATGCCTCCGAAATCCCCCACATGCCAAATTTGGTTCCATTTTCTCGAGTTATGAGGAAATTTGTATTTTATTTGTATGGGAGCCCCCCCCCCCTATTAAAGAGTGGAAGGGTCCCAATTCACCATAAAAAATTCTTGCCTCCAAAAACCCTCCCATGCAAAATATGGTTCAATCTGCTTGATTAGTTTTCGAGTTATAGTAGTGATTGCGTTGACGCTGTCGAACGTCCTTATTGGAGTCTACGTAGCATATGAATATTGACTTCAAGGGAGCATGGGAAATAGCACAGAACTGACTCTAGTGTCTTGTGTCTCTAGACTCTAGTGGTGCTAGTGTATATGTAATATGCTTATACAGCTGAAACAGAGACATAAAGAACAATCATCGGATAGTGCAGTATCCCCTAAGCGTCCTACACTAACCTACCGGGGGCTAAATCGCGAACCGATATCAGGGAAATAAGCATATTTGGAGCCTTACATCTTTCGAGGACACATATCGTGGCATACACCATTTAGGGTTAATAAATCTTCATTTTCACGTTTTGCTTAATCTAGTGGTTAGTTTTGGGTTTTTCCGAAGACTCCAGAACTCAAGACTGGGCATTGTAGAAGGTTTGCATATATACAGCGAAGGACGATACTACTATAACGCCATCTCTTATCTCAAGGGAGTTACTACTGCTTATAAGTGTTAGTGATCGCAACCATAGAAATAATGTATGCGTGTGATGTTGATGTATGATATCATGCAATGATGTCAGTGTGATTATGATGCTAGAGTGATGGCACACATACAACCTAAAAGTTACCAGCGTCATCCGCAGAGGGCGTACTAATCCTGTCCGTCGATATTTGACAGAATGACCAGTCTTGAGTTCTGTTTTTTTTTTGTATGCCAGAAGGGCATTGGGTTAAAAGGCCACTGCGACAGTCTTAATGATCGTCTTTTGTGGCAGGCCCCGATTGCTGTACACAGTTTACGGATCGCTCATACCCATTGATGGAGTTGAGCGGAATAGTTGTAATCCTGTGCCCCAATTCGGTACTACATGGTTTATAAAGCCAATGACCGTTTTGGGATTTAGGCTCCATACCTGATATGGAGTAAGAAGGAAACTTCCTAAGAAGTTGTGCCTTGATAATGCAAGAGCTCCGCAATAGCAGAGCAGATGCGCTGAACTTTCAGGTTCAGAGTTACAAAAGCGGCAGATGTCAGATGATACCTTGCCGATATTCTTTAAATGATGAAGAGCGGGGCTGTGTCCTGTTAGGAGTCCCGTGATCGTGCGTAGTTCACTACGAGTTAAATGGAGTAGTTTTTTAGCTACTGCAGGGTTTGGGTAGATAAACTGTTTAGCTTGTCTACAACCCTGTGTTTGATTCCAACGGGATGCTATTTCTAGCATTTCCCATGTCATCAGTTCGCCTTTCACGGCGGATGTGGAGGTGCCCAGAAACGGTTCAGGACCAATAAATTGCTGAGCTGATCCTTGTCTTGCTAGGTTGTCAGCAAATTCATTGCCATCGATTCCGCAGTGACCGGGCACCCAAAGTAATAAAACTTTGTTTTGGCGGGAGAGTTCCCTCAATGCTGTGCTGCACTCCCAAACTAATTTGGACACGCATTTGGCGGACTTGAGAGCCAGTAGTGCTGCTTGGCTGTCCGTGAAGATACCGATTTTCGCATGCCTGTACTTTCGTTTCAAGCATATTGTCGCACAGATGTATATGGCATATACTTCTGCTTGAAAAACGGTGGGACACTTTCCTAATGAGATAGTTTCCCTGATGCCGGGTCCGTAGACTCCGGAGCCTGTGCAGGCCCCCATTTTTGAACCATCTGTAAAAAAACAGATAGTTCCAGATGGAAGATCTGGCCCTCCATTATTCCACATTGAGCGATCTGTTTCAATCACCTCATATGGAACGTTCATATTGGGCCTGGCTTCCATGCAGTCAGAAACCGAAGTTACTAAGGGTGTCAGATTGAATTCCCGAAGTATGCGAAGATGACCGATTTGGTCACCTTCGAGTATGGTTTTACTCCTTTGCAACCGTAGTGCGCCGAGCTCTGCTTCCTTCTTCACATGAAGATGCAAAGGCAGTAAGCATAGCATTGCCTCCATGGCTGCAGTAGGTGTTGTACGCATGGCACTGGTAACTGTAAGACAGGCCAGGCGCTGAACTTTGTTTAGTTTGGCTTGGGCTGTCACCTCATTCACCTTTGGCCACCATACGACTGCAGCATAGGTTATCCTAGGCCGTGCAATAGTAGTATATGACCAGAAGGCTAGTTGAGGTTTCAATCCCCAGGTTTTGCCAAACAGTGACCTGCATGCCCAGATAGCCGAAGTTGCTTTCTTAACAGCATAATCTAGGTGGGCAGCCCAGTTCAGTTTTTTATCGAAAATTATTCCGAGGTGTTTGACTTCATTACTGAAGCCCAGTCTGACACCATTCAGTATAGGCGGAGTAATGGTATGTTTCCTTCGCCTAGTGAATGGTATAACGACTGTTTTGGTGGGATTTACATTAAGTCCCTCTTGTGAGCACCATAACATGGTGGTGTTTAGAGCTCCTTGCAAGCGACTTGACAGTACTGCGTCAAACTTTCCTCTGACGATAAGTACAACGTCGTCGGCGTAAGCAATGGTCTCATAACCAAGCTGTGACAGCTTGTGAAGGAGTGCGTCGGCCACCAGTGACCAGAGCAGGGGGGAGAGAACTCCTCCCTGTGGACATCCTTTGATCACCGAAATCGTGACCGACGTATCTCCCAATGATGCTGTAATTTGTCTGCTCGAGAGCATTGCTTGAATCCAGCTCATTGTAGTGTGGTCGATTCTCTTTTGACAGAGAGCCGTATTAATTGACGCAAAGGACGTGTTATCGAAAGCGCCTTCAATATCAAGAAAAGCACAAAGTGCCGTCTCTTGATATTTGAGCGATTTCTCAATTAACGTCACTAAGCAGTGCAGTGCGGTTTCCGTAGATTTACCGTGTTGGTATGCATGTTGATTTACATGTAACGGAGAGTTTTTTAAAAACTCATTGCGGATATAGTTATCCGTGATTTTCTCCATCAGCTTAAGAAGCGTTGAAGTCAGACTTATCGGTCTGAAAGCCTTAGGCATGGTTTTGTCTTTTTTGCCAGCCTTAGGTATGAACACAACCCTTACTTTCCGCCAATTCTCTGGGATATACCCCAAAGTGAAACTGGCTCGAAAGAGGTTGATGAGCTCGGACATTATAACACCGTCCGTTTTTTGTAAGAAAATGGGTAGAATACCATCCGGACCTGGAGATTTCATTGGTTCAAAAGAGCTGAGTGCCCAATTGATCGAGGCCTCCGTAAACAATCGGCGTGCAAGTAGAACCGAATCATTTGGCACATTGTGTAATGACCCATTCCACTGTTGCCCGCCTATGTTTTGCCCAGTGGTCACTGTCGAACCAGGGAAGTGCGTGTTCATCAGAACTTCCAGAGTTTCCCTGGTGGTAACAGTGAGACTCCCATCCTCTTTTTTCAATTGCCCTAGACCATTGCAATGGTCCTTGGACATCGCTTTCTGCAGACGCGTAGCCTCTGGCAGAGTTTGAATGCTTTCGCAAAATTTAACTCGAGATTTCCTTTTGGCTTTGCGTAGCTCAGCGTTGTATTTGGTGAGGGAAGCTCTGTAGTCTTCCCAGTTAGACGTGATTTTGGCCCTGTTGAACAGACGCCTTGCCTTCCGACGGAGATTGCTAAGCGTCTCATTCCACCAGGGCACATCACGGCAAACTGTTCGCGTGTTTACGGGACAGTTTGTGTTATACGCGTCTGTGATCCTACATTGCAGGTCACTAGCGGCGATATCCAGCTCAACTGGAGTTCGTATATTATTGTGACAGGAATTACGTGAGGCAATCAGATGATCCCTAAAGGAACTCCAATTGGTTTTCCTCGGATTCCTGAATTGTTCTCTCTTTAGAGGATTAGCCTCGATGTCGAAAATGATATGTCTGTGGTCTGATAAACTTGGTTCATCAGAGACATGCCAATTTTTGACTTTCTCAGCTATAGAGGCGCTACATAGAGTAAGGTCTAGGACCTCTTGTCTGATAGCGTTTATAAAGGTGGGGTCATTCCCTACATTGATTACATTGACATCGTTAGAAGTAAGATATTCAAGTAGGTACTCACCCCTGTTGTTTGTGTCCGAGCTGCCCCATATCGTGTGGTGCGCATTTGCGTCGCAGCCTATCACGTACGGCTTGTTGACTGCTCTGCAGTACCGCACAAGTTCAGCAACCTCGGGCGGTGGTCTTTCGTCCTTGTCCCCTGGAAAGTAGGCGGACGCAACGACTATCTCCTGCTTCCCTCTAGTCGTCGGGACTACCACCGTAATGGCAACGACGTCGCGTTGGATGAATTCTGTAATTGGAGAAAATGTTATTCTCTTATTTAACAGAATGGCAGTCCTAGGCTTGGACTGTGTATTACAATAGATCAATTTACCATTAGCGCCGGATAGACCGAGGATCGTGGTATCGTTGATCCATGGCTCCTGGATCAGAGCAGCACTCAGCTGCTCTTTGGTGAACCTTCGGCATAGGACACTAGACGCGCCCTTGGCATGGTGGAGGTTCACCTGAATGCAGCGAAAGCTGCTCATTTGGAGGCAGGATTGCCGTTTTCAGCTTGATCCAGTACTGGATCGAGCCTTGGCGAACGGGTACCAGCAGCGTTTTCGCTGAGTTGAGCGGCTGGGTCGCTCACACCGGCAGGCTTCGGTTGCCGCAGGCGACAGGCCACAGATGTCCGACCCGCACTTAACGGCGGATTGAGCCTCTGAGGTCTGCTATCGACTGGTGATTGCTGCGTACGCCTCTTGCGAGGTTTTCGCGGCGCTCGCCTAGTCTTCGCAGGATTGCATTGTTTAGGTGGCGGCGGGGCACTTCCAGTGGGAAGTTCCGCACTTTCCACCCTCAACGTTGCAGGATTGCATTGTCTTGGTGGTGGCGGGGCGCTCCCAGAAGGGAGTTCCGCTCGTACCTTCCTCGACTTTGCAGCAGAGACTGTTGCGCCTGTGTTGATCAGACCTCTACCAACCTGTCGCATGCGTGCTTTGCCAAACATAAAATTTAGCGTAAAGCGCTGCTCAGTGATCTGACTTGCCGACTTTTGGTCAACCTCCATTAACAGTTCCACGGTATTTCCACCCACAATGCGACGGCGTATCTGCCACGCTTGCGTTGAAAAGCCGTCGTTCTGATTCTGGAGGAATCTCAGGATTTTCTCGTCCGTGGTACCGACACTGTCCTGGAAGTACCCTATGAAGGTGTGAGCCTTCGGCAGGTCCTTCGTGTCGTAGGCCCGTAGTTGTGCTCCTTCCCACGGGACGAGAGTAGATGCCGTTTGCTCCAGCCATTTGACCGTGTTCTGGTCAGAGCAAGCCAGTATCAAGTAGCCGTTCTTGAACTGGCAGCTCCTGAACTTGGGTCTAATGGCTGGAGTCTCCTGGTCAGCTATTTGATCCAGAAGAACGGCGCGGACAGTCTGGAGCTGATCCGTAGTGAGCAGGGAAACGGGATAATCAGCCGTAGTTATGGCTACACTGAAAGCATCCACCATTTCCCTGTAGGTGCACCCCGAGGATGGTTTTGGTGCCGAAGGACCCGCGCAGGCTCGACTGCGTGGTCTCTTTTTAGTGGGACCTTTGCTGCTGATGTTCGGCGACGCCGTATCAGCGGATCGTTGCCTTTTGGTAACGACAAGGTCCCGCTGGCTAGGCTGGCCGGCCGGCAGAAGGGCAAGTTCCTCCGCTTCGTCCTTTGAGTAGCCCTTGCTCCGATACCACTTCTCTTGAGTTCTGTAGTCTTCGGTTTCTCTTACGGCATACGGCAGCTTTTCGACGAAGTGTCACACAGGAACCAGTACTGATGACGGTGCTAAATTAATGATTCCGTGGACCACCTACGGTTAGACTGTAGCAGATACGGCTTTGGTAGCAAGTGGTGCGTCGGGTGAATCTATCCGACCGGGTCTTACAACCGGCAGATGGCACAAACGGTGGTGTCTGCACAGACAGTGGAAATTTCTTAAGTGGGTATATCGCACGGTTTGATGTCCTCAATTTTACCTCTATTCTACCAAAAATATGCAAAAAGGCTTTGGATTCATTAAACTGGCGAAATATGGCTCCTTACGAAATATGGATCTTCTACCATACACTAGCGCCGTACGTTGAATCAATTCTGTATTATTTTCCATACCATCTTGAAGGTGGCAGTCATTTGAGTAACCTTCCCGAAGACCGCAACTTTCTAGATAGTCAGCAGCGAAAGATACAGCCTATGCCAAAATATTACATATACGCTAGCGCCACGTAGTGAGACAATTTCGAAATACTACAATCCCTACAAACGAAAAGCCCTTTATCCGCTGAACAACTTTGTCGAAGAATCAACCATCTATATGGTCAAGATCACGAGTTATTCCATGTTGGAACCAATTAAGTCAACTCCCATATGCTTCGTAGACTCCATTAAGACGGTTTCCATTAACGCGGTCCCTATTAGCGTCCTTATTGGGGGATTGCTGTAGTCGAATCAAAAATGACCTTTTTTCAGCGTTTTGAGCTGGAATTGCTCTATAACATTTAACAATCGAAACTCAATTTATTATCTATCATTTTCAAATCCAAATTCAATTTCATTTTCAAGTCCAATTGGGGTCCACTTTCAAGTCTAGTTTAATGTCCCATTTTAAGACCAATTTCAAGCCCAAACGAGGTTTAATATCAGGTCTAATTCCATCTCAAATTCTAATCCTAATTTCAAATCAAATTTCAAGTTCAATTTCAAGCCCTATTTAAAGTTTAATTTAATTTCCCTAATCGTCAAGTCTAATTCCAATTCCAATTTTACCAACAATTTCAAGTCCAATTTCAATTTCAGACCTAATTTCATATCCAATTTAATGTGTCATTTTAAGTTCAGTCTCATTTCTAATTTAATTCCAATTTCACTAATATTTTTTTTTGAAACGATGATTCTACAATTGATGAAGGGACGGTAAGGGAAAGTAATGAAGAAGGATTTTTCCGGGAATGAAGGGGAAGGGTGGAAAGGAAAGGAGGGGGGGGGGGGGTAATAGGTAGCTATGCTTAACAAGTTGTCGTTGTGACTCCTATCTTTTGTCCAATGCTGGAAGGTGCATGGGTCGAACCAAGCTGTAATCAGAGATTATAACCGGATTTGAACCCACAACACCTGCCCCCCTTCCTTTCCACCCTTCCCCTTCATTCCCGGAAAAATCCTTCTTCATTACTTTCCCTTACCGTCCCTCATCAATTGTAGAATCATCGTTTCAAAAAAAAATAATATATGCCTGACCGCATTTCAAGGTCATGACTAAAGTCACGAGTTTGGTCAATTGTCATAGGAACGGAGCCTTTCTCCGAAGAACCGCGCTGAGAAACGCGGACTAACACGCTTTCGGACGAACAGCGTCACACGCAGTACCTTGCAAGTCGTAAGGGCCTGCATAGTGTCGTCGTCCTGTAAGTAAAAACACGTTAGATTAAAACTTCTCGGTCGGTGGTTTCTACAGTAGGTGGCGGAAGAGGCACAATTTGTGTCTAAAAATAGACCAACCCATGTCGCTATGGTTAATAAGGGGGGTTGTGCAGACTTCTTTTGTCCAGCGCCTCTGTGGTTTCAAAGGTACACGGGTACCAGTGAGCGACACGCCCTGGCAGGTGTTATGGGTTCAAATCCGGTTATAATCTCTGATTACAGCTTGGTTCGACCCATGCACCTTCCAGCATTGGACAAAAGATAGGAGTCACAACGACAACTTGTTAAGCATAGCTACCTATTACCTCCCCCCTTCCTTTCCACCCTTCCCCTTCATTCCCGGAAAAATCCTTCTTCATTACTTTCCCTTACCGTCCCTTCATCAATTGTAGAATCATCGTTTCAAAAAAAAAATATTAATATATGCCTGACCGCATTTCAAGGTCATGACTAAAGTCACGAGTTTGGTCCAATTTCACTACCGATTTCAAATCCAATTTCAATCTCAATTTAAATAACCATTTAATGTGCTATTTTAGGTCCAATTTCAAGTCTAATAGAATTCAAATTTCACCCCCGATTTCAAGTGCAATTTAAAGTGTAATTTTAAGTCTTATTACTTTCAGTTTTTGGCCAAATATAATGTCTAATTCTAAGCCCATTTTCAAACTAAATAATAAGTTCAATTTAAGTGCAATTTAAATCCTATTTAAGTAAAATTGCAATTTCAATTTCCAATTTCAAGTCCAGTGTAGTGTTCTATTTTAAGTCCAATTTCATATTTAATTCACCTTTTCCATCATTACCCATTTATTTAACACGTTTTGTAAATGTGCATTATTTCGATGGCTTGTTAATTTTTTGCGTCTATCATTTAAATATGACACCATAAAATTCAATAAGCATAGGCAGCATAATTGTGGATACTATTAATTTCTATTGTTTTGTTTTTTTATCATGGTCGCTATAAAGCAAATCGATCTGAATGATTTGGTAGTAATCCGAAGCCTAATTTGAAGTTCAATATAATTTGAGTTTAAAGCTCAATTTCCTGTCAAATTTGAAATAAAATTTTAAATTCAAATTCAATTATAAGTCCGAATTGAAGCCCTTCTTTTTGAGTGCATATCTAATGTTAAGTCCACTTTAATCCATTATGACCAGGGTATATCTAAATTTGGACCAAATGAAGTGAAACTGTGTAATCCATTATATTATGACTCAAATGTGTCGGGAAACTCAAAATCGTCATTTGGCATAGTTTCAAGCCCAAAATATCGCAGGTTTCAAATTTTATATACATATTTCTTATCGAATTTTGTGATAGAGTTTACATTAGTAAATACCATTTTACATTTCAGGTAATGTTTCGTCACAAAATGTAGACTTTTTTATGCATTTTGGAGACAAAGTTTTTTTTCGCAATTTTTTCAACTTTTTTCCGCCATTCATCACAACTTTGCACTGTTGAAAATACAGAAGAAATGACAAAAACTGACAGATTATCTAACACATCAGATTGACATCTTATCTCTCTTGTAGTGATATATTAACAATGCTAACTATTGAAATTCAGCAATAAACAGGTTTTGAAGACGGAGTATGATATATCATACGCTAGGACATAATATCCAATATCAGGTTTACATTTAAGTCAAATTCTCGGGTACTTTTTCATTTCGACGTATCTGCAAATGAGAGATTCTCTTCGTGTCTCCTCTCTTCCGCTTTTTACGGCGATACTAATGCATTGAAAAGAAAATGTTCAAAACAGTTGGCTAGCTAGTGACTCCGGCAACCGATTCAGGCAAAGCTGATGTGTCAAAATGCATTAGTATCGCTGTAAACAGCGGAAGAGAGGAGACACGAAGAGAATCTCTCATTTACAGATACGTCGAAATGAAAAAGTACCCGAGAATTCAGCTATAATTTCAATTCCGATTTCAAATCGAATTTCAAGCCCAGTTTTAAGTCCGATTCTTAGTGCAATTTCAATCCCGACTTAGGTTCAATATCAAACTTAATTTCATGTCTTATTTAAAGTCTACTTGCCTACTAGTCCTTTTTTATTTCCAATTTATGCCTGACTTACCGTCTAATTTTAGATCTAATTAAATTCCAATTTTAAGGTACAATTTAGTGTCTAATTCGAAGTCCAGTTTAATGTTTATTGTTCTGTTAAATTTTAAGTCTAATTTTAAATCAAAGGTTAAGCCCAAGCTCAATACCGAATTCAAATTAAAATTTAAATCCTAATCTATTGTCAAATCCAATTTAAATTTAATTTCAAATGCAATTTAAACGGGTGTGGGTCAGGGTACAATTCCTGGTTTCCCAATTGAATTTAATATAAAAGAAACTAATGTAAAAGTTTACTGGAAGATTGTAACTGACAACGTTTTCTTACAAAACGATCTCATTTTGTTCAAATTTTTTAATTGTATTTATATTTCTAATTTTCTTTAAATATTAGGTATTTTCACATTAACTACTATGTTCGCCACGATGGTGATGATGGATTTTTTTTCATGTTGAAGTAATAAAAAAAGAGTAGTCTATAAAAGTTTGAGCCACGCGCGCGTATTACAGATATAACGTAATTGTAAATTTTGGAGAAATTTATATCTGAATATGGAATCAGTCTTTTATGTTTACATAACTGGTTCGATTGTCATAATATTAATTATCTTATAGATAAATCGTCTTGCTCAAATCTTTGTGGTGGTATGTGGCGGGACCATCATCATCATCATCATCATCATCATCATCATCATGTTGGAACTCGGAAGTCCGGAGTTTTTAAACTAATCAGCCGATATTTTTGTAGTAAGTAAATTAGTTACGTAAACAGATCCCTCATCTTCTGACTATATGATATAGTTGTTGGGCCAAAACATGCTTTTATAAGATCGGTGTTTACGTCTGCGCATGCTAGTGATTATGGTTGCTACTCAAAGCGCAATAAATCTGTTGATTTAACGATATTATTGAACTGAAAATACCCGGATACAGCAGATTTATTACCGCTGCTGCTAGAGTTGAACACTGAAAACTTGTTTTATGTTATGCCAAGTTGATAGTCTAGTATTTTTTCATAGCTTTCAAAACAATGCTAGGTAGCAAATTGTGAATTTGCAGAAAGTTATTATCAATGTTTTTCCGTTATACAGAATACAGTATTAAAAAATTTGCTAGAAATTGAGAATAAATGACATATTTTACTGTTATAACCTTTTTCCATCATTACCCATTTATTTAACACGTTTTGTAAATGTGCATTATTTCGATGGCTTGTTAATTTTTTGCGTCTATCATTTAAATATGACACCATAAAATTCAATAAGCATAGGCAGCATAATTGTGGATACTATTAATTTCTATTGTTTTGTTTTTTTATCATGGTCGCTATAAAGCAAATCGATCTGAATGATTTGGTAGTAACTTTTTATGTCACGGCTTTTTATTGTTTTTAAGTTGACAAAGCTGGTTGTCTGAATCTCAACAATATTAAGCTAGATCTGCTTACTGGTTGCTTTACAATTTTTACAGAAATGTTCACACGTTTATCAAAAATTTTGCAATAACTTTCTAATATTTCTCAAGTTTAATAGCATACACGCTTAGCTACTTTGGTTGTGCGAAACTAAAAATAGGGTATGTTGCTGCTTCGTAATTGCCTATTTCCGTCCTATCCAACACAAATTATTAAAAATATCAGCACTTTTATGACACACAATGCAAAACTAGTTATTGCCTAATATTTTAGTTTGTTGTCTATTATACGCGATCGATCAAAGTGAGCTGAGATCTATTTAAATGCTTTTTATCATTAAAGAAGTCCTACCAGCCAAATTTCCTACGTTTTTTCCTGTGACGAAGAAGAAAATGTCGACTAATCGTTTGAATTTCCGTCATTCATAAATGAAAATAACTCACGCAAGGCATTGTCGTTATTCTACAGCCAGGAAAACTTGCCTGATCTGCAGAAATTTTGCAGAATAACATTTGTTATGCCGTCCTTCACAAATACATGCGCATAAGCTTCGTAAACATTGTTGTGATTTTTAGTTCGGACGATGAAAAATTTTGATGGACGGATTTTAAAACGGTACGACGAATTTAAGAAATAAAGTTTGTTGCGTAATTTCAATAAAATGCTTTAATAATCGCTTTTCAGTGATTTCAAAGTTCACAGATCGGAAGGTAAGTGTGTTTTAGTCAAATCAGCACAAGAATTTTAGGAATCCATCCAACAAATGATGAAAATTAGAATGGCCTTACCTACTACGACGGGAATTAGAAATAAACCCTACTTAGAACTCTGAGTTTTTGTTGCTTGTTTAAAAACTTTCTATCGTTTTTATGATCCCCCCGCCCCCTTTCAGTTGCGCTATATCAGAAGGATAAAAACTTTATGAAATAGTTGTAATGTGTAATATGGGTCACTCAAAGAATCATAAGAGCCACGGTAAATTAAATTATTGTCCCGCATATTCGACCTGGCCATTTCTATTTTTCATTTGTTTCATTGCACATCGATACCGAAGTAGATCGATATTTCCAACGGTGGAATGGATGAAAGCGATCGAGATTGTGAGATGAGGAGTGTCCACTCATCCCATTGAGAGCAATTATTCTGCCTGCAGATTCGCGTGTCCGGATCGACACCACATTGTTCGAAGCTGTCACTTATTAGGGGAAAGTTCACTTGAATGGGAAACGTGCGTTAGCTTCCATGCTATTGGCAGATTTATGGGTATTCTAATCAGACATCATTATGCTGGTGGAAGATATTTGGATTATTATGGACGCGTTACAGTTTACCGTTACAACGTATTTGAATCGACACCAAGTTATGCCTGCTGCAGTGTTTCATATTTTGCACTAAATTATTCCAATACAGATGACGCATGTTCATGAGATGAACGTATACAAACTCAGAGAAAAATCTTAAATGCTTTAAGGCATATTCGAGGCCTGAAAAAGGATTGTCAAATGAAAAAAGTAAATATTCAACCTAGCTTATTTTGTATTTTAATCAATCCATGGCTTAAATCTTATTTTTTGTCAACTGTGTGGCATGACTGCTCCTTTCGAATGCGCTAATCGGATCCTATGATTTTCCAACTTTAACACGTTTCTTTCACACCTGACCGTCGTTGACCAGATGTTTAATGTTAGCATCCCAAAAGACGTGTGTGTTCCATAACTAATTAAAACTGAGTAAGTGACAATTTTTATATGGTTTAAGCAAAACCTTCCGTTCCAGCTAATAACCTTTACCGCTCCAAGCTCTGATCCGATTTCAAGCTGATTTGCAAATATTATGGTGTGCCGATTATTTTCGCTGCAACCTGTTCGGAGCACACTTACTGACATACAGTTGCAACGCTTCAATCGGATAAAGATTTTCGATCACACAAGAAACTTAATCTCGGACTGATCCCGTTGCGGGCTGGTGGTCGAATAGATTATGCTTTCGGTTTGGTTTTAATTACGGTATGCAAATTTTCTTCTCAGTATCTAGGAAGCATTTCAAGCAACCTGCCGCCAAAGAAGCAGCAGACCGGTCAGCCATGCGACAACGTGCCAAACCGGTGCATGTGGAAGACATAACACCAGCAGAGAAAGGATTATCCCGGCAGATGAGCCCATGAGAAGAATGTGGTTTCAATTTAGTGAAACAATTGCGGTGCTGAAGATCTTCTGCCAGATTTTTGAGGTGTATTGTTTACATTGCTAATCAGTTCGCTTTCGGAGGCTAATGAATGGGAAGAAGGATCTAGACTGGACGTAGATAGATCCAAGATGCAGTAAGATATGAAGCATTTTATCTGATTGGTTTCTTTAAATCTGCATTTCTTTATCTCAGAAAAATTCGTTCTAGGCTTTGTCGGTGAACTTATTCAGTTAAAAAAATGGCTGTGCAAACTTTGTAGAAAACATGAAAATAAATGTGAAATCACTAATGCTGCGATTCAAAGTGTAATTATATAAGAATAAAATCGTTTCCCAACATTATCGTAACTCCACACATCTGATCTGAAACTCTGATGATATTTTTCTCAGGGTGTTAAAATTATTTCCGTTGCATTCTCATTGAAAGCCCGGTTGCGGTTCAATGAATTGCATGGGGATGCTATACAACCGTTCCAAACTCACCGCTCACCGGTAATGATGGTGCGGTGATGAGTCTTTGGAGATATATACAGTTTATATTACTGTATAATTGTATTTTATTTCACTTTCTGCTGGTGGCAACGTCAAAAGAACAGCACCGTAAACACTCTCGCTTGTCCCGGGACGAGGTGATATAAACGAATTAATATTTGAACAGAATTTTACAATGAGCAGGAAATTACCTTTTAATGAAATTCATTTTGCTTTAAGTGGAGCCAACCTGGTGCATGGTAGTGATGGTATTCTTTCCCGTTTAGATAGGCCGTGCAGCATTGTGCCCGGCTGCATAAAAAGGATGAAGATGAAGTAGTCGTCCATTAATTGAGATGTAAAAAATGTTTTACTGGTTCGCCCGTAGAAATGCTTTCACAAAAACATATTCTGCGTGGCTACAAAGAAAAATTATGTCCACTCGTTATTTATTTCTAACACAATTTTCAGCATTTGTCTGATCACTCTAGTATTGGGCTGTAGGCGCACGATTGATAACTCTTACGAATGTTCCAAATGGATCAAGTAAAGGTGTTTCCCAAATGACAATTCGTGAGCTGCTAGTTCACCAAAAATTTAGCTCACAGCAAAACAGTGCACGAATTGCTTCGGGGTTCATACTCTAACGGGTAAGGTCGTCTCCACCAGCGACGGACGGAAATTGAATCGGGCCCAGAGCTGTCTGTCACAAACCAGGAAAAAGTAAAGGTGTTGAGATTTGTCTCTGGGCCTGCAGCTCCGGATGACTCAATAGGCCGTATGAATAAAATAGTTTACTTTGCTTTTCCCGTTTAAATCGTATGGGAGCATTTGCTCTATATCTTTTATTCATACGGCCTTATGGCCAAATTTATAGTGGATATAGTGGAGTTTGTCCCCCGACATATCTTGTAAAAATCTGTTGAACGAAATGCGGAACAGGACCCCAATCCTCGGTGTATTGCACGGATCGGCTTCTATATGGTCTCGATGTGCGATGCTGAACAGGTACTATCATGATGGTCTTCTTGTGACACAGGTGGTTGGTACAGGCCTTAAAGGCGTGAACTAAGGCAACGAAAAAGGACTAACGATTGGAAGCTTGGAACATGGAATTGTAGCCGCATTCTTTCGGACTGAGGGTCTGCAGTACCCCTGGTGGACCAAAAAACGCATGATCGTATAAGCCCTCAGGCTAGCGAGTCGGATAAGCCAACCGATCAACCTGCGGGAAGCACCAAGACGGGATCGAGATCAAAGCCAAGAGGAAAAAAAGAGAAAGCTTCACCTAAGCCGACAGGGAGGCGAGCGAAGAAGGGATATGCTCCTATCCTGAAAACCGACGGGTCGAAATACTTGGAGGTTCTGAAGGCCATCTGGGCGCAGACGTGCGGAGCATCCGCCGCTCACGCACTGGCGAAATGATCTTTGAGTTAAAGAAGGACGCCACCAAGAAGAGTTCCGCATACAAGTCGATAGCGGAAGGAGTGCTCGGAGAGGGAGTGAAGGTACGTGCTCTCACACCAGAAATGACTCTCCAGCTTAAAAACCTGGGTGAGATCACCGATGTGTGTGAGGTAGTACAGGCTCTCAAAGAGCAAAGTGGAGTGGTGGTAACCGAGGCGGTTCGCCTGCGTAAGGGTCCTGTCGGGACCCAGGAAGCCATCATACGACTTCCGCTGGCGGACGGAAACGATGGCCTGAAAGCTGCTAGGCTAAAAGTGGGGTGGATGCCCACTAAGCGCGCTCAAGCAGTCGGAGGCTTGCTTCCAGTGCTTCGAGCATGAGTATAAGGTCTGGAACTGCAAGGGGCCAGATAGGAGCCAATTGTGCAGGAGATGTGGCAGTACTGGCCATAAAGCAAGAGACTGCGCGGAGCCTCCCAGTGCTTGATCTGTACCGGCAAATGGGACGCAAAGCACGTAACAGGAGGCCGAAGGTGCCCGGCCGGTGTGCCGGCGGCCAAGCCACGTTCATAGTGCAAGTGACACAACTCAATCTGAACCACTGCACAATGGCTCAGCAGCAAGCAGTTTCTGAGTCGGCAACGGACATTGCCATCATCTCGGACCCATATCACATCCCTGCCCGAAATGGCAACTGGGTCTCGGATAGGTTCGGGACGGCGGCTATATGAACGACAAGCAGGCCCGGTTCAAGAAGTTTTGTCACCTGCAGACGAGGGATTTGCGGTTGCCAAAGTGGGTGGGGTGTTCTACTGTAGTTGTTATGCTCCGCCGAGTTGGTCTATCGAGCAGTTTACGCGGATGGTAGACCGAGTATCAGTTGTACTGACTGGTCCAAGGCCGCTGGTTGTGGCGGGCGACTTTAACGCTTGGGCGGTAGAGTGGGGAAGTCGTCGCACGAACTATAGGGGTCGGATTCTGCTTGAGACTCTGGCAAAGCTCAACGTAGATCTGACCAACTTCGGCACCACAAGTACCTTCAGTAGAAACAGTGCAGAGTCTATCATCGACGTGACATTCGGCAGTCCTGGTCTGATAGGAGACTGGAGGGTAGACAATGACTACACTCATAGTGACCATCAGGCGGTCCGCTATGGTGTGGGTTAGATAAAGAGGCGGCAGACGGCGAATGGAACCGACACTCCAACCACCTGTGGATGGAAAACACCCGATCGATCCCGAAGTATTTGTGGAAGCGATCCGAAGAGAGTGCGGTGGTCGCGGTATGCCCGATCCGAACGCAGATTATTTGGTTGAGGTACTGTCGCGAGCGTGTGACGCTACCATGCCTAGGATGGGTATCCACTATTGCGCATTTGTCACGCTCGACGTGAGAAATGCGTTTAATAGCGCTAGCTGAGACTCCATAGCCAACTCGGAACGTCGAAGTGCCGGTGTCGCTGTACAGGATTCTTGAACACCAACAGGAACTGGAACAGGAACTATTTCCAGAATCGTGTGCTATGTTACAACACAGAGGCCCACTCTATAAGCATTGTTGAAGAATGAATGCGCTCCAGGAAACTGGAACTAGCGCATCAAAAAAGAGAGGTTAACGAGGTGAACAACCGCAAGTCGGTGCAGCAAGTAAAGATCAGCGTCGGGGACTGCACTAAATCGTCAACGCGGTCCTTAAAACTCCTGGATGTCATGGTCGACGACAAGCTCAAGTTCGGGAACCACGTTGACTATGCCTGCAAGAAGGCTTTCACAGCTATTTCGGCATTGTTTCGTATGATGTCTAATAGCTCTGCGGTATATGGCAGCAAGCGAAGTCTATTAGCTAATGTGGTCCAGTCCATCCTCAGGTATGGTGGGCCGGTGTGGTCATCGGCGTTAGGAACCAAAAGCTATCTAGCCAAGCTGGAAAGCACCTATCGTCTCATGTGCTTGAGAGTGGCGAGTGCGTATCGCACAGCTTCACATGACACAATTTGCCTCTTAGCGGGTATAATGCCTATTGGCATCATCTTCAGCGAGGAGGTAGAGTGCTTCAACCTACGTGGAACTAGAGGCATACGAAGTACCACAAGTTCGGCCTCGATGACCACATGGCAGCGGGCATGGTCTGATTCCACAAAAGGCCGGTGGATACATCGAATTATCCCGGAACATTCCGGGTGGGTCAATAGGCGTCACGGCGAAGTCAACTTCCACCTGGCACAGATTCTGCCAGGGCATGGTTGTTTTAGACAGTATCTGCACAAGTTTGGCATGCGAAGTCCCTCGCGTGTCCCGAATGCGTGGATGTAGAGGAAACTTCAGAACATGCTTTCTTCACACGCCCTCGTTTCGCGGGCGCTAGAAGCAACATAATGGCAATGAGCGGACAGGACACTACTTCGGATAACTTAGTCCAAAGGATGTGTTCCAGCTCGGACGTTTGGGTAGCTGTCAATGCGGCAATGGGTGCGTTAAGCACAATAGCCCCTCCCTGAAGTAATACTGATAAGGTGGTGCCAGGGGCGATTGATGCTGGAGACTCGAGTAGGGTTTTAGTGGGCCTGGATCCTCATGCCCCATTAGGGGGATCGGGATACCATACCCCACTCCCTGAGTTGTCTTCTCAGGTGTCTGATAGTACCGTATCTTCTAAGTTGCTGAACAGACTTCCCTACTCGTAAAAAAAGGGTCTGCAGTATATTTACAGTACAGGATACACCATTTACCAAAGCTGTGGCAATACATGCGAGCTGCGTACAGCTTTTATCATGATGGCTGACATACAGAAGCGCGTGATTCGATTGTGGCCAATCGACATCCGTATGTACAAATTGAGGATTAGAGGTCGTTTCTTCAACGTTAGCATTAACAACGTACACAGCCCACACCTAGGAAGTGACGAGAACAATAAGGACACTTTTTACGCGCAGCTTGAGCGTAAAATCGTCATCGGAGAGTTCAACGTTCAGGTTGGTCAGGAGGAGAACTTCAGACCGGTTGTTGGAAAGTTTAGCGCACACCCGCTCACGAACTAAAACGGCCATCGACTTATTGACTTCACCGCCTCCAAGAATACGGCCATACAAAGTACATACTTCCGGCATTGCCTCCCGTCTAGCTACACCTGGAGATCACCACAACAGACTGACTCGCAAATCGACCACGGTTCAATTGATGGAAGGCACTTCTCGGATATCATTGACGTTTGAACCTATCGTAGCGAAAACATCGATTCTGATCAAGTGACCACTACATTTTGATGGTCAAAGTCCGCCAAACAGTTTCAGTTGTTACAAAATTTCGGTACCGTCTGGAATGAATCTGGAATGACTCAGGCTACCTAAACCTAATGTCGCTACTGAATACGCGCAAAGCCTTGAGTCAGTGCTACCGGGTGAGGAAGAGTAAAACGAAGCCCCCTCGAGGACTGTTGGGTTAGCGTTAAAGCAGCCAATAATAGCGCAGCGAAAGGTGCCATTATTTGGTTTGTTGTAAGGAGTCGACGTAACGTCTCGTTCGACAAGGAATGTCAGACGATGTTAAATGAGAAGAATGCAGCGTGCACATCAGTGCTGCAACAGGGTACCCCAGTGGACGTGGAACGATTTAGACAGAAAAGAACAGACAGCAAACCAAGTTTCTTAGAGATAACAAGCGCCGCCTGGAAGCAATGGAGTACGAGGACATGGAACAGCTGTATTGCTCTCAGGAACAGGGCTTCGACCGATCCTTTTTTTCTACCGCAGTCACACCAACGCGCATTCAAGTTCACACCGTCCGTTTAGAGGTGGAATACGAATGCTATGCATAACACAACTGGCATTTTGCTCAGTCAAACGCCGACTGCACGCTGCAGAACGAACGGCTTCTAAAACTTTTTAACATTTTCGTTTCGATCAAGTTGCCTTTACCGTTTGGAGCAGCGAATGACTGCAAAACAGTCAAATGACTGGCAATCACCACGCTACGAAAAGCAACCGCACAATCGTATGATTCAATACTACAAAAAAACAACCACTACATGTGCATGGAAGAAGTCGGTCGGACTCCGTCCAATAGAAACGAATATTTTGCTTGCGTCGGACCTACGTCTGGGTGACAAACTTTTACTGTGAGCAGCCGATTTGGAGACAAAAAGAGAAACGAAAAAATACGTCACCGTATGCTTCCAGTCAGTTTTCAGTTTATATTCTCAAAGCGCAAAGCAAAACGGGAGATCGACTGTTTGCTTTTGCTGAGATGCCGCATGAATTTTACGACGGCAGCAGCGCAAGCGGCAGATTGACTGGATTAAAAAAACGGTCAAATGATCGTTCAAAAATCGGAGTTTGAATGCGGAAAGTTCGCATTCACGGCAGTCACATTCAACTTGCGATCCCTTTTTAAGCCCTGCTCAGGAAACGTGTAAATTCTACAAAAACCGCGATCAAAAACATGTCGGGGTAAAGACGGAGAGAACTTATCGGATGAACGTGAGGTGATCGAAAGGTTGAATCAGCACTATCAATGAGAACCTGAGTTGCGCTAAGACAAGTCTTTGTGTTACGACAGATCCTCCAAAAGTATCGCGAATATCAAGTCCTGTCGCACTTCATATAGATTGCTAGGCCGCCTATGATACAATCGACCGTGATGAGCTATGGAAAATGATAGACGAAAACGGATTTTCTGGGAAGCTAACAAGACTGATTAAGCCCACGATGGACTTTAATTCCAGATATTCAATAATTTAAACATAGTTACATGCTGAACCAATATAATATGACTCCAAACCCTTGATGGTTATATAACTCAAAGTGGCATTATTTTTAGTTGGTGTGAAATGATTTAAGCATGATCTACTTTTCGCCATTGGCGAATTTCAATGGACCGTTCCTAAGCACATCGCGGGAACCAGTGATGCGGTTGTTGCTCAACGGAAATCAATTCTGTTTTCACTATTCAACTGAAAATTAATTCTATTCTTCGGAAAAATATAAACATTAATGAATTTTCAGACTAGAACAAGACACAAACGTTGCTTCTGGGGGTGGCGAAAACTTGGTTTTGGGGGTCGCAATCTGGTGCCTCAACATGCATCACAAATTTTATGTTTACAACGGCTTTTTCAAATATTTGGGCTTAAGTTTTATGCTGAAAACGTAGTAAAAATGTTTCTGTTTAAAGTAGGATAAACAATTCTCATTGATATGGAACTATATAGCGAAGAATTTCGGTTTTCTTCTTTGCTGTCTGAAAAAGTGGCGTATTCTGGTGTCGTTACCCTATTGTCTTGCAAGACGCACCAACTCGTTTAATAAAAGGACATTTGTATATGAATTAATCACATTTATCAAATTTTTCTTACAGGAAGAGGTAATTACCTATATGCAAACTGAATACATTCGGGAAACATTAACCGCAAAGAAGTACTTCTTCGGTCGATTTAATGCTAGGTTATAGCAACCGAAAGAGGTGCGATAATGCTTCACAATCGGTTGCCTGCAATAAACTGCAGACTGCTTCACGGATGAGCTACGCTCAAAGCCACATTTGTTGCACTTTTCCGTTCAGTTCAACTGCGGCTACGAAATCCGATTGGAAACATCTTATTCATTTGCGAGAGCTGTCACAACATCTAAATACAAGGTTTGTTATTTTCCCTCCCGGATGGATGCGCAGGGGGATCATTCTTCAACTGGCAATCGTCGTCGTCCAGCGTCCGAGATTTGAATCTCTTTTAGAATCGAGTGTAACTGGAAAAAGAAGACTCATAACTGGTTCCACTGCGAGAAGCACAATTAATCTTTCACTTATAAGCGATATCCTTGTACGGCAGACTCCTCTTCGTGATGCAAACCACGGGCACTAATCACCCTGCTATCTATGCGACTTTACCGAAATGCATTTGGAGGAAACTGGTCCTTGATGCTCCCTCAACGAGTGTCGACATCTTCAAGCGCTGATGCTAGGGGCCGACTCGCGAGACCAACAATGGGAGCGTAACCCGAAAGGCGCGTAAAGAAGAATTAATTTTCTTCGGTATTGTTGCAAATCATGTAATGCTAAATGCATGCCTTTGTGCACTGGATATGAGAAGTGCATATCAATTCGCACAGCAGCGACGGGTTCGAAGATGCAAGATTGCATACTGAAGTAATAAAAAACTTTAATTTCTGTGGGGTTTCTTGTTATTTTTGCAAAAAGTGTATTTTTAATTAATCCAAATAACCCCAACGTCGAAGTATTTTATAATTTGTTTGACGAGGAAAAAAAATTGAAAAGCTTCCTTATCTGAGTTTGTACTTTTGTGAATGAATCCTACTATCACAGTAATTTTTTTGCCAATCGCTGCCATGCGGGTAAACTATATTTTTGATATATTTTTTTAATTACAAGAATATTTAACGAAATAAACATTCACTTGCCCCTGGAACCATAAATCAGATAAAACTGCAATCTTCTTCGAAAAAAAAAACCTACGGCAAGAAGCGCTTCATAAAGCATGGTTGGCACAAAAACAAGATCCCTACAGATCATCGTGGTCAAATGTTGCCTTCGGGGCGGAACTCGCGGGAAGCCTTAGAAAGATAAATCCATCTTCCATGTAACAAGATTCGCAACATTTCAACTCACACAAAAACCTAGAGCAGCTTTTTCAACCCTTTTGTGAGGTGATAATCATCGTTTGCATTCACTCGCGGTCTTACTCACCCCAAGCAGGGAAAAATGCAGGAAACCAACAACAGGGGCTCTACTTTGTACAGTGTACCATCACTATCACCACCATCCGCACAACCACCATCGCTGGCAGCAGAAACAGCAGCGAATGCGCTGGCATTCCGAGTGCAATTTGCATTCTATTATTGCGAAACAAAGTCGATTGTTTATAATCCTTTTCTGGTGTAGCGCGCATCCTTCTCATTCTGCCTTTCCATGTTCGACACTTCTTTTCAATTTCAATGTTGTTTCCAAGAGAGCAATATTTACGGACAACTTGCAACGTCCTTCATCGTGAAAAACATACTTGAATGTAATTCATTTCTGTTCTTCTTTCTATGATTAGCATTACCTCTAGAAAAAGAAATAAATAGATACAAACATGATTTTTACTTGTCTGGGATTGCATTTCAATAACATTTGTTATTTTCTCCGTATCACTTAATGCTTGAAAATAATCGTATACCGCAATTATATTTGCATAAACACGAAATTTTAAATATATTCGTATTAAAAGGTTGATCACGATTGAATCAGACCAGTGCAACATTACAACTCATTATACGCAACATTTAATTTTATTTCACACTTCAGCTGATGGTCCCTGGTCCGAATAACGACAACTTCGACTCGTCAAGGGGTCGATAATGTGACAGTTTACACCCTCCCTCCGGCCATGACAACGAACAACGAACGGGTGGGATTCGATTGAAAGCTAAATCGTTTATCCCTTGAACAACCGACAAAAATTATTTCAAGCACCGAACGCTCGCACAGCAATGACAGCGACCATTTAGTGACTCTTTGACACGTGATTTGAATTTGTGACATGTTCCAAGCATCACTCAACCGACAAACGCTCGCTCACTGGTTGGTGCCGGATGGTAATGCGTGTGTAGCGGAAAAGTCAATCAACCGGGAAATTTCCAGTCAGAGAAATTCACAGAAGCGCTATCGAAAAGGTGTCCGACGAATGATAACTACTGGTTGTAGGTTGGGAAAGCTGATCTCACCCCGTTGTGTTGTGTGTAAGTCCATGTGGATTTTTCATCACCTCTATTTTTGTTTTTATCATGGAGAAAAGCCATACAGTTCCCTTAGAAGATTGATCGCATAGACGAGAACACAAAGTACGTCCTGTTTTGTAATTCAATCATGATGAGTCTAATGTTTATGTCGAATGAATTGAATGATTCCTAACAGAATCAAAATCATGACACTTGTTGGATATGCCTTTAACAATGTTGCGATGAGATTTTTTTCAGAGCTTGAGATGAATGTGAATATTGAATGTAATTTTACTTTGTAAATATAGAATTTTAACCCAATTAACACAATGAATGAAATTTTCGAGTGATTTTCTCAGCAAAAATAAAAAAACAGAAATTTTTTCTATTACAGCATTAGAAGATTGATTTATTACTTGTATATTTTACATCTTCGGTCGAGTCCATTATTCAATTACATCACCAGCTAGTTTATAATCAGGAAGTCTGCGAAGAGTTTTGTCTAGTGAAATATTTTGCACACCGTGATTGAAGGTGTGATCCGGCAAGTGGACATCTAAACGAAAGTAACGATCTTCAGCAAAAGTAGTCAACTCCAAGCCGCTGCAGACAAACATTTTTTTTTGTTTCATTATAGGCACTTTAACCAGCTTGGGTCATTCGTGACCCATTCGTGACGGGTTGGTATTTGAACCCGGGTCCTCGGCGTGAGAGGCGTGAATGCTAACCACTACGCCGGGACTGACCCCTGCAGACAAACAAAAAAAATCATTACAACCAATAAAAATCATTATCATTACTAGATATTTAACGATGGCGGAGGTCAGACTAAAAATGAAAGTTAGTTAGATTGGGCTGTATATCAATGCGTCAAAAATCAAATATGTGGGAGGAAGAGGCTCCAGAGAAAATAACGTTCGCCTTCCACGGACAGTGGTTATCCAAGTAGCAATATGCAATAAAACCTTATTGCACAATTTTTCGATTTTTCGAGATTAAAATTAGGCACGAAAACCATCATAAGCATGCTATAAAACTTAGATTGTTACTTTGGTATTGGGGTCGATGCATTAGAAGTGGTGGATGCACTCATGTGTTTAGGATCTCTAGATACCGCCGAAAACAATACGAGTAAGGATATTCAATTACGCATTTAAGCTGGGAGTTGCTTCTTCTTTCCCCTCCGCAAGACGTTTTGATGAAGGAACATACGTCGCCTAACAAAGCTGATGACGCACAAAATGTTAATAAGACCGGACGGACGGACTTGACGAACTTGAGACTGTCATTTTGATTACGGGGGACAATTGCAGGGCCAGTTGCTATGATCCTATTGACTCTAACAGCCTCTTCCAGTCGAACATATGACGACTGGCTTATTAGGCCAGTGTTATATCTCGGAGCCAACTGGGAGGCCATTACGGAAGATATACATATGTGCAATTGCCGTAGTTGAAAGAAATTTTTCGGACTATTTTTGGCGGAGTACAAACGTAAAACGAAGAGTGACTCGGTCGTATGAACCACGATTTTTAGAAACTATTTAGAAATCTGTTCTCTTCGAGTGCCACGATTTAGCAACGTGCTAAATGGCTCAATGAGGTTAAAGTATAAAAGTGTCTAGACTAAGACACTGAACGAATTGGTGACGAGTAGTCCACGACCGAGTAGTATGAAGCTCGCGATTCATAAACCTTCGGCACTCTCCGCTTTCAGATTGTAATCACCTGGTGGATCTGGATCTGGTGGTGGTTATTCGGCATCGACCTAGGCGACGGAACAAGGACAACGAATGGAGACTCGGTACTTGGAACTACAGATCGCTAAGTTTCGCAGGCTGCGAGAGGGTGCTGATTGAACAGCTTGAACCCCGCAAACTCGGCATCGTAGCTCTGCAGGAAATCTGTCGCAAAGGAGAGAAGGTATGGAAGATCCGTGGCGGAAAGGCGCAGTTTTACCAAAGCGGTGGCACTACCAACAAACTGGGAACGGGCTTTGTAGTGTTGGGCGGAATGCAGGAGATAGATTGGAAGGCGATCAACGAGAGAATGTGTGTATTGAGGATATAGGGCCGTTTCTTCAATTATAGCATCATTAACGTGCACTGCCCGCACGAAGGTAGACCCGACGATGAGAAAGAAGTGTTCTATGCGAGGCTGGAGGCAACGTACGACAGCTGCTCATCACGGGTCATCAAGATCGTCATCGGGGATATGAACGCCCAGGTCGGTAGGGAAGAAATGCATAGGCCGGTGGTAGGAACCCATAGCCTGCACACCGACACGAACGATAACGGCCAACGATGTATAAACTTCGCAGCTTCCCGAGGCCTGATGATCCGAAGCACCTTTTTCCCGCGCAAGGATATCCACAAAGCCACCTGAAGATCACCTGACTAACGTACAATGAACCAAATTGACCACGTTCTCATAGAGGGCCGGTTTTTCTCTAATATCACGAACGTACGCTCCCAACGGGGTGCGGGTATTGATTCTGACCATTACCTAGTTACATGTGCAGTACAGTACATGTTAGCAGTACAGTATATGTGCAGTACATGTGCGTTCTAAGCTGTCCCCGGTATACCGGACACGTCAAAGCCGCCCTCCTCGGCTGAACATCAGGCAGCTAGATAACCCGTGGCACTAGGTATTGAACCTCGGAGTACGCAAAATGATTGGTTTGATGGGGAATGCCAACAAGCGGTGGAGGGGAAAAAACTGCTTCGAAAAATTATTTAAGTATTGCCACTAGAGAGAACCTGGCCAAATACCGACGAGCTAGGAACCAGTTGACCACGACCCTGAGGAGGAAAAAGCGCCAAAAGGAGGACAGATATCGTGAAGAATTAGAACAACTATTCCGAGCTAATGACACGCGCAAGTTTTATGAGAAGGTGAACCAAACTCGGAAGGGCTACACACCGAAACCTGACATGTGTAGGGACGAGGGAGGGAATCTAATCACAAACGAGCGCGAGGTGGTTGACAGATGGAAGCAGTTCTTCGATGAACACCTCAATGGCGAAGTCGCAGAAGGAGACGGAACGGAAATTAACCTAGGTGCGCCCATGGAAGATAGTAATGTCCTAGGTCCTAGCACCTGATCTTCAAGAAGTCAAACGAGAAATCTGGCTGCTGAAGATTAATAAAGCCGCCGAGAAGGACCGCTTACCGGCAGAGCTTTATAAACATGGCGGAGAAACGCTAGCAAAGGTTCTACATTGGGTTATTTCGAGGATTTGGGAGGAGGAAAAGCTACCGGAGGAATGGATGGAAGCAGTAAGGGTGATCGGTTAGACTGGTGCAACTATCGCGATATTACGTTGGTAAACGCTGCCTACAAGGTACTCTCCCAGATCCTGTTGCGCCGGTTGTCACCGATAGCACAAGGTTTCGTAGGGAATTATCAAGCGGGTTTCATGGGGGCTCGCGCAACTACGGACCAAATTTTTACTATCCGACAGATCTTGCAGAAATGTCGGGAGTACAACGTGCCCACGCATCACATCCTTAGTGATTTCAAAGTAGCCTACGATACAGTCGATCGAGACAAGCTATGGCAGATAATGCACGAACATGGTTTTCCAGACAAGCCAGCGCGACTGATCAGAGCTACATTGGATCGAGTGATGTGTTTCGTACGCATCTCGAGTCCCTTCGAGATATGGCGAGGGTTGAGACAAGGTGACTGTTTATCCTGCATGCTGCTCAACATCGCTCTTGAGGGGGTGATCCGACGAGCGGGCATCGAAACGAGAGGCACGATTTTTACCAAGGGTAGCCAACTTCTAGGCCACAATAGATCTAACTAATGGTCGCAGTGGTCCAGGCTCCCATGAAAAAACTTCTAGGCTTTGCAGATGACTTCGATATCATAGCCAGGAACTTTGCGACGGCGGATGCAATCTACGCCAGACTGAAAGTGGCGTCTAGGAGAATTTATAAGAAAGACTTCCGGCCTAAGGAGGATTGTTTATTGTTATTTACGTTTTTGTACATTGTTAGCTTAATACGGTAGCGTATGCTTCTTAATCGCAAGGTTTTGCAATGGGCAAAGTATGCCCCATTTCCTGTTTGAAGGCGCCACTGGATGTCCTGGTAATGTTATTGTCGGGGGTTACTAGCGATCCTAAATACGCGAGCTCATCTACCTTTGTTAGTCCGTCGCCGTTAACGGTTACAGTCCGCGGGAGACGCGGATAAAAATCGTGCCAGTGCGATGCCCGCTCTTTGGATCGCCCCTTCAAGAGTTATGTTGAAAAGTACGAAAAATTGTCCGGAAGCTCTCGATTGACTGTATCTTATGTTTCTTGAAGTCAACTAAGATGGCGGGGTATGTGGCAATCCTGGCAGCTTTGCAAGATATATCGGATGGAAAAATTTGGTCCACAGTGCAACGAGCTCCCATGAAGCCCTACGAATTCTCTTCGAAAGCTTGTACTATCGGTGACAACTTGCGTACCAGAGTCATAGAGAATACCTTATAAGCGGTGATTATCAGCGTTAGGTCGCGATAGTTGTAACAGTCGTGCCGACCCAGATGGGTCAAGTAACTTCTGCCATCCATTCCTCTGGTAACTTCTCCTCCTCCTAAATGTTGGAAATAACCTAGTGTAAATCCGTTGTCAGCATTTCTCAGCCAATTTATTAAGCTCTGCTGACTTGCGGTCCATATTAGCGGCTTTGTTGGTCTTCACCAACTCGATTTCTCCTGGCACTGGGACACTAATATCTTCCTTAGGCATTTCTAGTTTGACATTGATTCCGTCTTCCTCTGCAACTTCGATATTGAGGTGTTCATCGACGAATTGCTTCCACCTGCCGACCATCTCGTTGTGTTCGTTGTGGTCAGCTTTCTTTTTTCGTCCCTACACATGTCAGGTTTCCGTGTGTAGCCCTTATCAGATTGGTTCAGCTTCTCATTAAACCTTGTTCGGAAGAGTCGTTTTAATTCTTTACGATAAATCCTTCTTCTAGCGATTTTTATTCATTAGGATTTTAGTCAACCGTTTGGTTGTTCGTCGATATTTGGCCAAGTTCTCTCTAGTGGCAACGGTTAGGTAATTTTCCCAAGCCCGTTTCTTTGTTTCACGTGGAGAGGAATTCCCCATCAAACCAATCATTCCACATACTCCAGGGTATTTCATCCTATATTCGCGCGTTGTTTTCGGCAGATTGCGGGTTATCTAGCCTCCTAATGTTCAACTGAGGAGGACGGGTTTGACGTGTCTGGTATACAGTTGACTGTTTTGAGCGTGTATGAATAGTGATGTCCGAAATGTTCAATTATTCGATTACCGATTAATCGGTGAGCGTTTTCTGCACTAATCGATTAATTCAACTATTCGTGCTAGTGGTGTTCGATTAAAAATATTCGAATATTTCTTTGAATAATTCGATTAATCGAACGATTATGAACGACTACCGACCATTTTTCGGGGATTATTCGTACTGATTGAACTATTCGATTAATTCAACTACTCGTGCTGACAGTATTCGATTAAAAATTATTCGAATATTCCTTTGTTATTCGATTAGTTAGATTAATCGAACGATTAACGGACATCACTATGTATGAATGTGAATGTATGGTACTACCACCTGCCTTAGCAGAACATCCGTTCATAGCAATGAGCCTATCATGTCAAATAGAGTTGAACATATTCAACGATTGGTCATGCTTCCCAACTCTTGTATGAAGGGCCAAAAGGGAATTGGTCGATAAGCAACATCACTTACACGTACCAGGGATTTAGAGAATCTCCTTCCAAGGGCTAAGTCACCTGAGTCAATCGTTGAATATACCGTCTTAATGCAGAATGACTCCAGCAGGTGGGGAGAAGAGCCCGCTCATTATCCACGATGTGTTGTTAATCGGGCCAAGATTAACCCTAGAAAGTTGACTGTTTCACTCTCCCTAGGCCCACCGCTTCAAACAAGTGCTCTGATTATTCCTCCCTCTTCCCGATTCTAGTTTATTTATGAAATGTGGTATATATGGGTAAAAATAGAACAATCTCACCATATCTCATCTCATATGGGTAAAAATAGAACAATTCGAATGGAATAGAGTTGCGTCCTTTTAGTTTCCATAAATGCTTCTATTAATTAATTTAATTTTTCTTCTGGTATCCAATATCCATGTGCAGTATTAACACTCGTATTGGCCAAAGTTTTCACTATAAAGCAGTAAATGCTTCATAAGCTAAAACGAAAAAAATAATTAAAATAACTTATATCTGCCCAAAACCTCGATTATGAGATCAGGCAGCCGGGAACCACACAGTATCGCACCTCCTAGCTTGGCTACTCAATAGAGCATTACCGGGTATGGTCACGTGGAGGCGCTAGGTAAATTTAGTTCGTGAACTTTGGTCAGGTGATTTCCAGGTGGCTTTATTGATGGGAAAAAGTTATTTTGGATCATCGTTATCGTTCATCGTTCATTCTATATATTTCTTCCCAATCAACCTGGACGTTCATATACCTGATGAGGACATTGATGTCCCGTGACGAACAGTCGTGAGTTGCCTTCAGCTACACGTGGAACGCTTCCTTCTGATGGCGTTGCTCTCCCTGCGGCGTGGCTTCTTCTTTTTCTTGTCTCCCTTCGTGATGTTCTTCTGGGCCTTGCCAGACTTCTTAGCGGCCTTTCCACTGGTTTTCGGTGCCATTTCGACGGATTTTCATGCATAGCTTTCCTAACAGAAACTGAGGTCCACTGTCCACTTTTGTTACATCCTAAAAATCATTATGCCAACAAAATTTTACAGTCAGAATGAGACTTTATTTAAAAATATACATATATTGAGTTGCTTTTGCAATGGTGTCATGGTATTCTCGGTGAAATATGAAATGGAAAATTGTGGGCACCCTATTTTGCCGATAATTGTAAATTTAACGGGTTTTTTGGTTTTTGATTTTGATGGATTTATGGAAGTTTTTATAATTACGAACTTAATATTAAAGGTCTTATGTGCTAATTATATGTTGAATATGTGTTTCTTTACTATGTTATGCGTTTTAGTGTTAATAATCACTACATTTAGTTGTTTAAAGAATAACTTTTTTAACCGGCTATCAAATATTAATTTTGGTCGTCTAATTATTGTTTTCTTTACAGCCATTTGTATAAAATTTCTACGAATATGTTTTAACTTTCATTTCTATATTTCAATAATCCGTAACGCTAAAAAACATTTGTTTTCCAAAATGTCTATTGCACTTATTTTTATGATAAGATTGCACCATTGAATTAAGTGCATATTTTTTCCAGCAACTAGAAGTTTTTGCTATGATATTGCTTTTAATGCCTTTGTTAAAATAATGGATCACACCCATTAACGGACAAGTTTTACAAACATTATTAAGGATATTTGAATAAGGATATTTGAATGCACAGTGTATAACTTCCCATTGTGATTACCTATTGAAAAGGTTTCTTTGGTTCACGTGTGTACAAAAGAAAACTCTTCGGCCCCTAATTATTTTCCAATATAGGTTTGTATGTGCATCTGCCGTGCTTGGACAACTCTTAAAAGATGTTCGCGCTTCGGATGTCTCAAGAAATAAAAATTTAACAAATCAACGATTGCTGCCAAACTTTAAAGTGAGTATTCTAAATGTCGAAGGATGAGATTGGGGACGTTTGCCAATTCTACATTGCAAATATTTCTGGATTACATATCAACGGACAAAAAACGGCTACCTAAATTAACAATAAACGATTGCATTTATGGCATAATTCACATGGACACATACATCACATTGCTGCCGAAGAACAACGGTACCTGGTGCAAGACGCAAACAAAACACACCGAATACCTGCAAGAAGAAGAAAGGCAGCATCGTAAAGAAACAGGATGCACGAAGCTAAAAATTGCACAGACGGTCTAGCATAGCATTGATTCGGTAATAAGAATGGGAAATCCCTACGCTTTTTCGCGGTACCAAATTTTGCTGTATGTACTTTGGGGAGGGAGAATTTCGCGATGTGCGTTGCACACAAAGCCGATGTTACGGTAAAGACATTCTGATTTTTTGGGTCCTTACGGGTATTTTAATTTAACTTAAGAACCTACGTAACTGTTGGAAGACAAATTTCGAATTGAATCAACCTTCAAATTAGCCCATTAATATTAATGACATGAAAATTTGACTGATTGGAGGTTTTTCCTATATTGCTTACATTTGAGCTGACGTTGGTACATGGCTAATCAAGGGCCACAAAACTCGGAAAATAGAAGAAGTAACCATACAAACGTAATCTTTACGGCACGGATGAAAGGATTTTCATGAACGTTGAATAACGCGATGTGAATATGTGATATATGAAGGTATTAAACACAAAATGATCGCATAGAAACTGTACAGGAAGAGATACCAAGGGTTGAACAGAACTTGATAAATGGGTTTTATTACTTTACATTTCGACGGCACCGGAACAAGTTAGTGTCTGCGTTATTTGGAGGGTTTTTCAAAATCTGCAAGTTTAGTGACCCTCTTTGAGAATTTTTTTTTTCGCTTTCGCGCGACAGTCTTATCCTTTACTGACAGTTTCTATGCGAATTTCGAACCATAGCTGGGTACAACAATTGAATTAAATCAACGGACTTGCAGCGAATTTCGACTGTGACCTTGAGTATGTAGACGAATGCAGCAGCAACGTGTGGAAGACACGAGATGTTAAAGAAATTAGGTGCGGTTAAAAAAACTAGCTCATGGCTGCTATTTATGAGACGATACAGGCTAACTGCATGTGAGTAATTAGTTTGCGGGATTATGAGTTGTTCCCATTGAGAGCCATCCATATAGTGCCAACAGTTGGGAAAATGTTAAATTATGGTTGTGGTTGTGATCGAAGGTAACACTAATGTAATTTATAAAAATTTTATTTACTGATCACAAATTAATTTCACAAACTCAGAGGAAGAGTGGGAAACAATTCGAGAATGAAACCAATGTTGTCTTCTTGAATTGGCATTTCCCATAGATACGCTAAAATAAGACTCGCTTGAAATTAAGTAAACAATATAAACTAAAATGACATAAAATGAAGTAAAAGTATTGCCGTATTGTCAATAATATATCGTAATTATGACAGTGATATCAAAAATTAACTCAGTTTTTAAATCAGTTTGCGAGTTGAATTACATTCTTCATACTGAACTTTCATCTCGGTTGACGATGAAAATGTTCATATCTGAACAAAACCAATCATCCGAATAATCCGAATGTCGTCCTTGCTTTGTATGTAAGCTCTGCTTGGGACGACTGGAGGGAATTTGAAGGCTTTTAAGTTTATGAATCGATTCGATTTCGATGTTCTATTTGTAGAATGGCGCTGTTTGTATGGAAGTCTTTTTGCACCATTGTAAAGAATATGCTTTTTGCGATAGCAAAAGGATTGTCTGTTTTGATGTCGAAAGGCTAGAAAGCAGGAAGAATTTTCGGGGTAAATATTTACCTGTTATAACTATTGTTCAGCTTGCAATACCGATCTGCTTATGGGTGGATAAGTGAGGGAGAATCATTGCTTGCGACACTCGTTGTGCGTAAAAGAGTTCTTGCTAACACGAGATTTATGGTATATTAATCGGAGGGTTATTTGAAACGGGTTGAAAGGTTTGAATTGCTGAAAAATTTTCTTTAACCTCCTTTTGTGGCAATGCAATACTTACAAGCAATGTATCGTTGTTCCTTTCTCCGTCTTGCATTATTTGCTGTTGTCTTAATTATAAATTTTTCAAAAATAAATTTCAGCAATGTTGCAAACAGCTGCTGGCAATGAGCCTTGCCACATAACAGCTGTTTTAATTCATTGAATTGATCCTTTTCTGCTTGTCCACATTACAGCTACAAAGCTATTTTTAAATCAGTAACGATATAAACCATGACATAAAGATAAAGATACGGGGAAACTATTCAGAGTTGGTAGAAATCATTGCAGAAAGTACGAAGTCGAGCGTAAAAATGATTCCAATTCAGTACAAGCTAATGAAAATAAAATAATTTTATGTGACTAAAATCAGTGAGTAAGAATTGGAGTACAAAAATTTTGTAATTGCAAAAACTTTAAAAATAATCGTGTTGTAGGTATTCACGGAATAAGAACCAGACAATTTTTTTGGAAATTTAATAATAATTTACATAACATACCAATAATTCAGCGAGATATAATTTTTTCTTTTTGAGGTACAGTTTTTTAAAGTAATTAATTATGTATACTGGTCTAACAAATCAGCCCTTGCATGCTCGAATTTCGAGTCAATATGGCACTAGCTCCACAATTATCCTATTTTTGTACAACAGGCTGGAAAGTCTGTGCTAGTGATGTCCGAATTTTTCAATTATTCGATTACCGATTAATCGGCTAGCGCTGTGTGTACTAATCAATTAGTTCACTATTCGTGCTAGTAGTATTCGAATATTTCGTTTAAAAATTCGATTAATCGGACGATTATGAACGATGAATGGGGATTATTCGCATTTTTTATCCCCTTTGAACTATTCGATTGATGAATTACTCGTACCGGCAGCATTCGATTACAAATTATTCGATTATTCCATGCTCTAATCGATTACTCGATTAATCGAGCGTTTACCGGACATCACTAAGTCTGTCGTATAAAAACAAAAGGTCAGCTTCCGAAAGCGGATTTTAGCACCTAGGTTTTGCTTTACTTTCGATATAAATCTTCGCCCAAAATTAGTCCAACAATCAAGCGCATTCTCGATTAAAAAGAGTTTTAATATCCTTGTTCTAACATGGCAATTATCTAATTCGGTTGCACCGTTGCGTTACGTTGCTTATCGCTACAATCTTAATGAAGTTTTAACGCATTTAATTAGACGAGGAAACAAATCCCAACAATCAGCCGTGAACCACCGGCGCGGCGCCGCCCACCACTGCAGATCACCCTGGCCAAAGGGCGAAGAAACGTTCAAAGCGAAACAGGTGAAAATGAGCGACGGTGCCTAATTGGAACCAGCCCACGAAGCGAGGAAACTCTTCTGCTTCATTAAAAGTTTTTCTGCTCTCTTTTCTTTCCAAGTAACGGAGGACATTTTCTGGCTGCTTCCAAATCGAATGTACACGCATGCATGTCAACCGATAAATTCTAACTTGCGGTTCGACCTTTGTGTGCGTTGTTGTTGTCTGTTTTGATTACAAATATCAATTAATCATCCTTAGCGTCACTGAGTGTTGCGGTAATCATTAGCAGTTCCACCGATCGGAGCACCAGGACAACGGAATTCATGCGAGGGTGCTTCTGGAATCCGAGGTAGGGTTTGTTCGAAGCATGCTCTAAATGATTAATTTGTTTGGGAACTTATTTCGAACCAATTCAACTTAAATCCGGAAGCACCGTATGTCGGAAATAATACCATCGGAAAACAGTTGTCAGTTAAAGGAACATTTTAATGATTTTAATGGGATCGTTTCCGGGGAATGCATCGCTTCAAATGAGGATGAATTGAGATGTGAAGTTTTCGAAAAGAAAACTGGTGTCTGGCTTAACTTAAGATCATTGCGATTTCAGAAGACGTATAAAGATTCAGTATTGTATATTTCCATCAAGTATACATGATTAACTGAACATTGTTAATATTGTAGGTTAAGTTTTAACTAATTTTCGGCGACTTGAATCGGTTATCGTCACAGAAATCATTCAAAAATGTATAACCGAAAATGTCATTTTTTTGACTATCATTAACATTGTCACTTTGCTTTTCATATTTCCATTCTTGACAGCAATACAATCGAAAGTATGTAAAGCACTGCCAACAAACACCCAAAATCTATTTTTGAAAAGCTTTAGCATTCGCTAATCCTTGCAAACGGTTCTTCACTTTGAGAACTGCTGCATCACATCACATGCACGAAGTTTTCAGTTTCCGTAAAGTGCATCATATTATATCATATTGCATCATATCGATATTCGATAGGGGTACTCTGTTTTTCGAGCATATTTTACGTTCAAATTATATCAAATGTATGATCATCAGGATCGTAGTTATTCTAGTAGTGACTTGATTTTTGCCTTTCGATTCATTGCGTAAATGATTTTCTGATCGATCGGTTTGAAAATATTGAAAATCGATTAAGAAAACGCTGACCTATTACCGCTCAAAGCCGCTGACCACGTTTCGTGTTCAATTGTTTCGATCTTACACCGATTAGATTTTTTAGATTTCGATTTTTTGGAATGGTTGTGAAACGTAGTCCTACATCTGAATCAAAAGGTTGGTCATATTGTCAGGTTAATAGATTATTATTTTTCGTTTTTATCGTAAAACGATCGTCCTTGGAGAAGTACTTGCATAAGGATCATTCCAGCGTGTTATGTTTGGTATTGGAGGATACTTCTGGTTAAGCACAGTGAATGCATATTTGAATCATGAGCTCAACAGGTGTCTATGAAGTAATTATTTTTAAGTATTTTTGAGTTCTTGACGTGCTGATTATTATTGCATTTCGTAAGTTGAAGCTACCACTTTTCAACTATTATGGATAATTTTAAATAGTTACCCCTGTGACGATCGTGAAATACGAGAATACCTGAAAATATTAATTTAAAATACTTCATATCTTCTATATGATACTTCGCATAAATTTGCTTACCCAATGTTCATTTGATTAGTGTTGTGTTTCTATAAAACTGTGCATTTATGCCCAATACACTTCGATACTTTTGAGTAGTGGTCTCAAATCAATAATTCATCTTATTACTTTATATTATCAATAGCCTTGCACACTATAGCAGTTTGTTCTGTGATGTTCTTGTTGTTCAATTTTATTTTAAATGGTCCGATCTATAATACCGCATAATCTAATGTAGAGCATTGAAAGTGCGGCTATGTTTTGCAACTAGTTTAACCACGCCAATTCGATTTTTGTGGTTTTGCGGGGCAGGTGCAATAATTTCCTATAATGCATGAATTATTGGATATATCCACCGATAATAATCATGCAAAATTGAGTGTCACAAATGTTGTTTGATGTATGGTATGTATGCACACGCAGGTTCGACAACACAGTGATAAAACTGGTTTCGCTTATCTGCGTAGGTAATACTCACTATTTTGATTCTTAAAGTCGGTGGTGGACCGCACTTTATTAATCCTTAACTGTGATTCTTTACATAGAGGTATTCACTTTGAGAAATGACGACACAGTAGTGGTGATTGATTGGTAGGGATGGCACGATCACTTTGACTCAATTCACATTTATTTGACAATACCGTCTCAGCCAAGCAAAATTTAACAAAGTTTTATATGGGATTTGTTAAATTAGTTATTATCTACAATTTTGCTGAACAAAGTTTTGCTGTATCTTTTGTAGTTACGGCGCTACAATGCTAGTAGCTCATAAGTAGCGTTGGAGGTTCACTTGGCTACCAATGAGCTACTAGCCTTGTAGTACCGTAACTACAAAATATACAGCCCAACTTTATTTTGAAAAGTTGTAGTTATATAACTTTTTCAATTTCTGCTTGACTGAGACGATACTGTGAAATGAATGTGAATTAAGTCAAAGTGATTGTGCCATCCCTGGCTACTAGTGTTTTTTTCTGATCACTTTGACAGCTGAGCTAGGCAGTGATGCTGGGGTAATGGTTTGTATAATTTATGGCGAATTCGTTTCTCGTTGAAACGGAGTCATTACTGACACTAGGTCTTCAAATAATGAAAATTTTGTACTTGTTTGGTTGAAAATGACTGAAAAATGTTAGTTATGCTTTTAACACCTTGGTTGGTAAATGTTTGGATAATGCGTAAAACAGACCTTATAGTGACCCTTAGCCTCTTATCCAGCAACTCCTATCCTTACCTCCACGTGGTACCAGCCGGAATACGAGCAACCTTGGCGAAGATCGGGTAACCAATCCCGGTGGAAACTATGGTGGTGTACCAACAGGGACTGAGGCACAGTGTGTCTCAACACTGTAAGATGGCAGACCCATCACGAGACTCGGTAGCGTAGGCCTTGGACCGGCTTCCTATCTAAACCCTAAAAGATAAAAAGAGTCAAGAAAATTTTACACGGAACATTCGGCATGGGCAAAGGCGACGATATAAGGACATGAAATGGAAACTTGGAACTGCAGATCGCAAAATTTCGTTGGTGGCGACAGGGTGCTGCTCGATCAGTTAGAACCCCGAAGGCTTGGCAGCGTGGCACTGCAGGAGATTTGTCGCAAAGGCGAGAAGATGTGGAGGATCCGTGGCGGCAAAGCTCAATTTTTCCAGAGCAGTGGAGCAACCAACGAGTTGGGAACGGGCTTTGTAGTGTTGGGCAAAATGCAGGATCGCGTAGTGGACTGGAAAGCGATCAATGAAAGGATGTGCGTGTTGAGAATAAAAAGCCGTTTCTTCAACTACACCATCATAAACGTACATTGTCCACACGAAGGTAGACCCGACGACGAGAAGGAAGCGTTCTATGTGCAGCTGGAGGCAACAAAGATATCCACAAAGCCACCTTGAGATCACTTGACCAACGTACCTCGAACCAAATCGACCATATTCTCATCGAGGGCCGGTTTTTCTCGAACATCACCAACGTATGCTCCCTACGGGGTGCGGATATCGACTCGGACCATTACCTAGTAGCAATACATGTGCGCTCAAAACTATCGACGGTTTATACCTCGCGACAAAGCCGCCCTCTTCGATTAAACATTTAGCAGCTAAACAACCCGCCAGTTACCGAAAGCTACGCGCGCGTACTGGATGAATCTTTGCCTTCCTCTGTGGAGCTGGATACTTCGAGCCTCGAAAACGGATGGAGTATGATACGCTCGGCCGTCAACGAGGCCGCAACCGCGGTGCTAGGAGTGGACACCTCAAGTGCACGAAATGATTGGTTTGACGGGGAATGCCAACAAGCGATAGAGAGGAAAAAAGAGCTTGGAAAAACTATTTAAGCATATCCACGAGAGAGAATTTGGCCAAGTATCGAGCACGGAATAAGTTGACCACTATCCTGAGGAAGAAAAAGCGCCAGAAGGAGGACATGGATCGTGAGGAGCTGGAACAACTATTCCAGGCTACACACCTAAAACTGACATGTGTAGGGACGAGGGAGGGGATCTAATCACAAACAAGTGCGAGGTGGTTGACAGGTGGAAGCAGTATTTCGCTGTACACCTCAACGGAGATATTGCAGCAGGAGAAGAAATGCAATGGAAGTTAACCTCGGAGTGCCTACAAACAACAACAGCGTGCCGGCTCTCGATCTTGAAGATATCCAGCGAGAAATCGGTCAGCTGAAGAATAATAGAGCCATCGGAAAGGACCGACTCCCGGCAGAGCCCTACAAAACTGGTCAAGAATCGCTAGCAACGGCACTTCATTGGATAATTACTAGCATTTGGGAGGAGGAGAAACTACCGGAGGAGTGGATGGAAGCTGTAGTCTGTCCCAGCTACAAGGTGCTCTCCCAGATTTGTTTGCTTCATCTATCGCCAATAGCAAGAGAACTCGTAGGGCAGTATCAGGCGGGCTTTATGGGGACCCGTGCTACTACGGATGTTTTTACTCTACGACAAATCATCCAGAAATGTCGAGAGTACAACGTGCCCACGCATCCTATTTCAGTGGATTTCAGGGTAGCATACGATACAGTTGAACGAGAAGAGCTATGGCAGATAATGCACGAGTAGGTTTTCCGGACAAACTGACGCGGCTGATCAAAGCTACCCTGGAGCGAGTGATGTGCTACGTGCGTGTTTCGAGAACACTTGCGAGTCCTTTCGCGCAGAGGGTTGCGGCAAAGGGATGTCCTGTATATTATTCAATATCGCTATTGAAGGTGTAATCCGGCGAGCGGAAATCGAAACGTGAGGAACGATCTTCAGCAAGAGTAGCCAACACCTAGCCTTCGCAGATGACCTCGACATCATTACTAGAAATCTTGGGACGTGCTTGACCAGGTTGAAGTCGACTTTCGTGTGTCGAGACGTGCAACGAATTGGCGACGAGTAACCCAGGACCGAGTACAATGGAGAGGAATTCTTGATACGGCAAGAGTCACCTCGGCTCTCGGCTGCTAAAATAGTGGTAGCTTTCAATACCTCGAAATAGTAGATCCCTTGTTCGCCAAAGTGCCCGACAAGTTAAAAAAAGTTGGATTTTTAGCAAAATTTGAGATCTATACCATGTGATACTTCTAACAGTTGTAATTAAACAGCTATAAATAAGAACAGGGCTTTGAAATGGAGTAAAACTGTTTTGAATTTGGATTTTGGAAAAATGCCATTTTGGATTTGCTCACCACATTGGATTTTTTCGCCGTTTTCGCTATCGCGCCCTAACCGATTTTCGTTTTAAGACCATTATTGGAAAGCTGACCAAAAAATACTCAAATTAAGTGTGCACTGCCATTAACTAAACGAAACAACCCATTATCTGTAGCAAGGTTCACAACTTTCATACATTTATTGTGATATTTCGAAAATTTGCTATGAAATAAACAACATTCGGTTTTGTGAAGAGGAAAGTTAGGGCTTTAAAATTAAGTGAAGAAAATGGCCGGCTATGGAACAATTAATATTGCAGGTAGCAAGGTCTACAATTCTCATGTAATGCTATGTCTTACTACACTTGTTATTATACCTACTTGTTCCTCACTGCCAATACTATCCCATATTATAGCTATTCCTGGCGAGGGCTCATTGCGTTTCTCTGATCAGTACACTAAAACTATAAGAGTGACTTTTTAACTGTCAAGAGGCTTCATCAGGGTAATATTAAATTCAGCATGAAGGAGGTGTAATGAGGGGCCCAAGTATAAACACACGTTAAAGTCATTTGACGTCGATTGGCCTGATTCTGATTCTGATTCTGATTCGAAACCACGACCATTCGCTTGTCTCAAAGCAGGCTCAGTAATTTGTCGACTACGGAGCCCCCCTAGGAAGAGATAAGAAGAGAAAGAGGGAGACAGAGAGGGAGGGGCATGAAGAGAGAGAGAGAGGGATAGAGATGAAGAGAGAGAGGGATAGAGTGGAAGAGATAGAGAAGAGAGCAAGAAGAGATATAGATAGAGAAAAGTGAGAGAGGAGAGAGTTAGATAGAGAGGAGAGAGTAGAGAAAGAGGAGCGAGATAGATATATAAGAGTGAGGAAAGAGAGAAGAGAAGAGAAGAGAAGAGAAAAGAAGAGAAGAGAAGAGAAGAGAAGAGAAGAGAAGAGAAGAGAAGAGAAGAGAAGAGAAGAGAAGAGAAGAGAAGAGAAGAGAAGAGAAGAGAAGAGAAGAGAAGAGAAGAGAAGAGAAGAGAAGAGAAGAGAAGAGAAGAGATAGATAGATAGATAGAGAGAGAAAGAGAGAGATAGAGAGAGAGATAGAGAGAGATAGATAGATAGATAGATAGATAGATAGAGAGAGAGAGAGAGAGAGAGAGAGAGAGAGAGAGAGAGAGAGAGAGAGAGAGAGAGAGAGAGAGAGAGGGTTGTCGCGCAACTAGTGAAACATAATAAAAGCGACTAAAACTCGACCCAAAATAATTATTGAAAAACAGTGCTATTTCAACATACTGAATAAGTTTAGAGAACAGTTGAAAGCAGTGCAAAATTTGGGTACAAAGTTACTGTGCAGAATTGATTTTTAAGTATCATTTTTAAACAACTTATTAATTCGCAACTAATAAAACATCTATAGTATATTCAGCCAAGTTACCCATTTTAGTGTGTTTTACAATTTTTCTGAAGAAATTTTTTTTTTGACGTATTACAAAACATAAGTTTGTATCATAGGTCAATTTAGGTAAAAAGATGCGCTCTATTCTATGGATTAACTGTTCTGAAAAATTACATGTTTTTTAATAGCAAATGAACGTGTTTTTGCAGATCTGAGAGGATTAGGCAAAATACACCGTTTGTGAATCCTTTACGGGACGAAACCGACGACATTCAACTCTGCTGATGTTTTTTAAATGAACTGGTGCTATTCCAGGCCTTTGAGTTAGTTTTATTCGCATTAATTAGCTTTTACTATTTAGGGGTTCAGGGATTTAGGGGTGAATCGGGTAAAATGGACTATGCTTGCATTTCCCATAATATGGAATGGATGGAATTTGATTCTGATGATGTTTTGACAACATTTGGAAGTTATTTGAGTCCATCTCACGGGTGGCAAATAAGTTTTTATACTATTTAATTAGCTTTTGTCATGTTTTTTGGGGATAATAGGGCAAAATGGACATCTGCGCAAGATCGAACTATCACCAATCGATTCCTTGCATTTTTTTACATAGGTATCTTGTAAGATTCCAAAACAGCGGCTTCTAATTATCGGGATAACGAGCTCATTTTTGCGCATTGTGCATTGGTTGCTCAAACTTCTTTTTGGTTAATGGCATCCAAGTTGCAACACAACGAGGTTAAACTGGTTTTAACCTTTATTGGTTAAACTAACACGCTCAACTAGAGATTGAGTGCTTTGCGCTCGACTGTCATCTTCGCTTAGTCAATATTTTTAGTCTAATATCAATCACAATCACAATATTATCACATAAAGCATTTACTCTTCCCTAAAATTATAAAAATATATATTAAAATTTTTCTTCCTAAGACCTTCCCCCATCGTGGAAAATTTTGTCAAATTTTTTATTATTGTCACACTGCGTGAAAAGTAAATTTTAGATAGGCTAAATTTTAAAAGATTATCTGTCAAATTAAAATCAACAAAAGAATAAACTAAACTATTAACACATTTTAGTTTTCATTTTTCAATTTGATGATAGATTATTAACATCAGAACGTTTTCTGGGAAACTGTGATACAATGGTCGTGATCTTAGCAGGTGGTCACCGAAAAATCCACAGCCAAAATAACGTTATTATGCTGATATGAACAAATGAGAAATGCTAAAAACGATTGTTCGATTCCCAGGCCGTAAAATATCTTCGCCAAATAACGAGTTTCATATCCGCAGGCTACAAGCAATTTGCAAGCTTCATGTGTAAAGACTCGCGCGATTACCACGTGGTCGCGCATCTTCTGTAATACCGGTTATCTTTCTCATTCTCAGACCCGTTCCAGTCTGATAGGAATGGCATCGCATATCGGTAGACATGCACGAACGGCTCCCGGAGTAGTCCTAGCCGAACGCGTACGCGCCTGAACGACACATACCTGCGCGGAAGATGAGCGGAAAACGAAAGTCTCGAAACTAATACGCAGACCAGACCACACCGTTCAAATGGTGAGGTGAGCACACACCGTCGAGTACAACGGAATAAGGAAGAAGGAAGGAAGTCAAAAAAGGACCACGCGCGTAAATGCCGGTATATTTTTGCTTCAGGGCCAGGGAACCCTTCGGTGCTATTTTCATCGATTCCACTATACACAACTTCCTACGGTTTGAATGAGACAGAACGAGAGGACATACGAACTAACACAACGAAAGGCACGGTCGCAAAGGTGCCAGCGCATCTATGCAAACGCACACGGATGCAGCACGGTCACGCACCGTTCAGGATCTCGTCCGGAACGAGTAGAACCTGAACTGTCATTTGCTCACCTTTCATATGAGTACGAACCGTCAGACAGTGCGGACGTGTTAGGCGACGAACTCCGTTTGATTCCGGAGCCAACGTGTAGAATCAGGTTTAGCTCTAGTAGAAAATTGTACGTTTTCGCTGACAGTTTCGAAGTAGCATGATCTAAATTGACCACGCACCCCAAAAAAATCGGTGGACACACACACCAAATTTCGGATTATCAAAATTTTCCCACCCGCTTCAAACGCTGAGTAGCAGTGAAATACGTTTGCAATACCAAACTGTTAAGTGTTTTTAGTTAGATGTGAAAAATTGTGCAAAAAAGTTTAAGGATTAATCAAATCGGCGATCGCATGAACAAGGAATAAGTGTAATTGAAAGTGTTAAAACAACAACTTTGAATCAACAAAAATAATAAAACAATCTATGGAAGAACTCTCAATGTTAAGTAACCACAAAGTATTTGGATTCATTTGACCGCATGTTCTGCCCAGGATATTGCAAAAAAGAAGACTGAAGACTTCGAAAGGTAAGTGTGAGACTTTTCGCAACTCCTTAAAATATTTGCTTACAATAAAACCGCCAATTATCGTTTCCGACCACCGAAGACCCCTTTTCACTTTTAATTAGCGCTCAATTCGGAATGCCGTTGTTGCTGTGTTTAAAATTTTAGAATATATTAATAAATATGAGCTTAACTCGACACAAACGGGGAGCTGAAAAACGACCACCAATTACTTGTTTCCGACACATTAATGAATTTTTCAAAAGGAGCGGCACCATGTCGAATAAAATTCTGTTTGTATATTAGCTCTGCTCCAGGTGGTGGAGCAACTTTATCCTTTGGGACGGACCATTGCGGAGGGGCATGATCTGCAAGTCATCGATCGAACATTTATCCACCCTCTCGATTAGGGCCAGATTTTTTGTCGGGCCGTAACCATATCAAAGCGGATTTCGTGCAGACAAGATTAATGAGGTTTGTTTTGATTGGGCTGCTCAGATCGGATAATGCAGCTGGTCTGGTCTGGTACACGACTATAGCGGTAAGGTCGCATATTAATTGAATTATTCAAGCAGCGGGTGGTCGCGGAAAGGATCCCCGCTTAGTGGTGGTTTGATTCTACCTTTACTTTCTGGAACGATTCGATTGATAGATAAGCAGTAGCAACTTTGGTAAGTGGTGACCATTAACGAAACTGGTATGCACGACGGTGTGGTTTACCTTTATGCAACAATCTACGATCGTTGTGAAGAACCCCTGCTGTCAGGATATCGCGGCTACGGGTTCGCAATCCGTAGAACTTTATGTCGGCAGCCACCGTGTAACCAACGGATTGAGAATAGTTTTTTTTTACATCATTAAGCTAATCTGATGGTCCCGTAGTTTTTTGTCCGTTACTCCTGCGAGTCGGGCGCTCGTATGCAAAGCTACAAATTTCGCTGGCAAAATGCATAAAAATTTACGGCTATACCCTCATGGCAAGCACCGGTACTTGAATCTAGGAGCTACGTGTGTTTGTTGTTTTTTTCGACTACCTTTTGGTACAATGTATCCTTCTATACCGGCCCTGTTTATGTTTTTGGTATTGTCCGGACTTGAATTTATATCAGGAATCGCCATCAGCACTCTACAGAAAAAATTAAAATGACACATTCATGTTTTAATATGTATTTAAATTAAACTCAAAAGAGACAAAAGAGACGATTGCTTCAGAAAAACACTTCTTCAAACGACCACCCAACCAAAATGCGAATAGAAGTGCAACTATCCTGCTAGGTAAATAAATCCTACACAGTTAGATGTCGAATTGCAACTGTTTTTTTTTATTGCTGCGACCTGCTGCACTCGGTAAACATCCTTGCTGCGCTGCACTCACCGCGATTGAACTTACCGCTAATGAGATAACACCAGGTTCACCACTTTCAACTCCGCAGTAAGCCACCAGCTCCAACCAACGTCGGACCCTTGCTTACCCTAGCATACATCTTATCGTCCGTCGAATATCAGAACCGGGCGAAAAAGGGTGGTTCGCAAGCATCACCCGAAAGTCTTTTTTAAAGGTCTACTTTCGCGTTGCGCCACCCTGCTGTCAAAACAGGCAACGAGCGGCAAAGATATTCCGATGAAAGTCAACGATACTGCATTAGATTCGTGTTTGCCTGATAGGAAACCATATGGTCAGCCTTCGGTGGTCACTGTCTGACCACTCGGTTTTAAGCCAGCGTGCTCGTTAGGGGTAAAATGCTAAGGATAATAAATTTTCCTCGCGTAGGAATTACGGCGAACTACATTGGTTCCGCACTTTCTCCGAGTGCTACGTGTTAGAAACTCTTAGCGAAGAAAGGTCACCACGGCGCAGGAGGTCAAGCGCACATAAAACAGAGGGGGAAAAAGTCGCGCATTTCGAAGGATGCTGGTTTTTTCTCGAGATCGTACTAGGGGAAAGTAATCTCACTGTTGAAGTCACCGCGAATTTCTTCGTGGTCATCACCTTTATTCCGACTGTTGATTTATGGTAATTGTTGGTACTTTCTCCTTGCCGTGTTGCCACAGTCTGGCGGAATCTACAGGTTGGGTTCAACAACGGCGGTCGAGTCGGTAAGTAGATCTGCAAATATGCTGGCTGTTGTCGGCTGTTGCGTGCGGTACCCTTTTTTCCCTTCAGCATCCTTCAATTGTTTTACGTGGTGTCATGTTCAGTTTAAATTTTATTACTTCACGGCCGTGCCATTGTTTCTGACCCCATTGCATTGTTACAGTTGAGGGGTTGAGAAACGTTGGACATTTTTATTGATCGATAAATTCCGAGATTAGTCAAATTGTGGAACGTGCAGCGGAATAAAACGGGATTAGTCCTGCGTCACCGGGTGAAGTTGTGAATCGGAGGGGGGAATCGAAACGAAAAAAAGTTCGACAATTGAAAACACTTTCAAATTTAATTGAAATATTGCTGCACACTGGTGCTCTGATAAAGAGCGATTATTATGATTAATAATCGCCTTATTGTTATGCGATCGCAAGCGGAGCAATAATGGTCGATTACAAATTCACCGAGCCGTCAGAACACTTCGGGATTCGAGCGGAAAAAAGAGGCGTCAGAAACAAATTACCATAAGAATGGCACCAACCAGCGTCAAAAGTGGCACATCGAACGATTCAATCGATTATTGATTTGGATTGCCATGCTGCAACCGTTGCACAGTGGGGCAGATTGACCCGGCGCTCGGACAAAACCTCATAACTTCTTTCACATGCTTCGTAGAGCTTTATTGTCTTCAGCAAAATTGTTTGTTATAAAATTTCGCATCCTTTTGTAAATTTTAAGCAGTTCTATTTTTATTCCTATAGATGGCGTTGAGATCTAACTTTTTAAATATTGACTTTAGCAATATTGTGTTTTCAGAAAAGTTGTTTGTCCTGTAAAGTTACGTAAAGTTACTGAACATACCAAAATTGTAGGACTTACGGGAATCAATTATATATCAATTATAAATATTTTAAATGCTCAAACACATATTTTAAGTATGTAGTCGAAATTGGTAGTCTGACGACCTCCTCTACAAATTATCACAATCTGTATATCAAGAGTAATTTAGTATTATTATTCTGGTATAGGGTAAATCAACCATTTGTGGACCTTTCGGTAAATTATTTTGAACTCGTAATGCTAAACACCCAACCAATGGCACTTACAATATAAATAACTTTCGAATAAGCCTAAATATATCAATTTCTGCTGCAAATTTCTATATTTTACATATTTTTAAAACAGATTGAAATGTTCATTTTCCTTTTAAGGACCCTTGTCTTCCTTTAAGGACCCTTATATCCTCAGAAATAAGAAGCATAAGCTAATAAATACCGAAATTTTATCCGAGGGTCCATTACAGGTAGAGGGTTTACTATATAAGTTAACTTACCCTACTATCTGCTTTAGTGCATTCATGCAAATTTTTTAATTCATTAGTTTGGCCATACGCAGTAAAATGATACGAGTGGCGAGATAGGCTGTCATCGGCCTCAGCCAAATCCTGGTAGAAGGCAAAAAAATAACGAGTAACTGGCAGAGTATAGCAATCTGTTTATCCTGCAAACACATATCAACATGTTCGACTCTAAATAAACAAAATGGAGGCTAGTTCAATTGAGCTGAAAGTCCTACCGAACATATTCTTACTGCCAATTTGACTTGAAACAGAGCTAATTGGGAAAAAGCTGTTAAGTGGTCGCCTTTACAATGTCCTGAATTCCCCTTATCGACTCCAATGTATCTCATAACGATAATAATGCTGTGTCTTACATACACAAGCATGACTATTTAACGTACAGCAGGAATGAACTTCGCACTGGCGCGCGCATTTACTAATTTGTAGCCTAAAATGCCGGAAAACATGCATTCGGAAAACTTGAATATCTCCCAACATCGCAACTAGTAGCAGCTAATTTTTTGCTTATTACTAGTTAACACCCTGAATGTTGATTTTACGGTAGTGTCAGAGCGGAAATCTGTGGAAATCTTTTTCTACACACTATTGAAAATTGACAAAAATAACAATTTTTTTGTTCTAAAACACTTCGTCAGAACAAAGCCTACTAGTAAAAAATCTGTCTTAATATCACCTAAACTATTAGTTTATAATCCCTTTAATGTGAATTGTCCTTTAAAAGTATAGAATTTTGAGCAGCATGGTAGCCAGTTACTAAAAGATTAAATAATATTTATTTTTTCATTTTCCAAAATTTTTTTACACTGTGTTTCACCTTCTTTAATGCCTATTGAAAAACTACTTATTAAAACAATTTATGTATATTTCTTATAGATTATGTATCTACTATACGTAGAATATTAAGTTTGATAGAATATCTCAAATAAAAATTTTGAGGTTTTGTCCGAGCTTTTTCGGGTTCTGCCCCATAGTGCGTTGTAAGTACTGCTAAAGTAAAGGTTGCTGCGATAAAAATTTGGTCGGACAAGAAGTGTAAATTATTTAACTTTTCTTTTAAATCGCGTAAAATATAAAAAACATCAACTTTCAACCACTTTGTTTGCCTCAGATCGCCAGCTTCGCGCTTTCAACAGTATTTTGGATCCGTTCCAGATCCAGATTTATGGCATTTGTTCCATAATGGCGGGATACCAAAGCTAGCCAGAATAACACGGAACAACCCTTATGATTTAGGAAAGACAACAGACATTTTTACAGATACATACTCGTTCACGTAAGTTTTTAGGTTGATGGCTTCATTTGCTATAAAAAAAATTATAGATTGAACTAATTTGCCAAACTGGATGTTTCTTGAATGAACTTTGACAGTTGCATATGCTTGAAAATGTCTGCCACATTTCTTCTTTTGGTTGTTTTAAAAACCTTCTGCTCAACAAGCTGTTTGAAGTCTGTCCATCATCACGCAATCGGATTTCGTCAGCATCGTCGTGTACCACTTCCAGACTCGTGCTTTGATTTTCTAGCATTGTTTATCGTCGCGATTTTATGTTACTACCTTATTATAAATTGACAGCTTGACTCATTTTTGTGCTCGATGCATAGCGGAAGGCACTCCCATCTTATTTGTGACATCTCGGATGGAAAGGTTATGATTCTACTTGAAAGCATTGACCGCTCTTTTTGCTGTTGCTGTGGCTTCCTGCTTTCGATTTTCCCCCGCTTCTAGAATTCCTGGGAGTCGTCAAACATTTCCCGAACACTTGTAATTTATTACATTGGTGACAACTGATTTGGTGACTTTAAATGACTTCGTTAACTCGATGTGCAAATAATTTGGATTTGGTGATGCGCGAGCAAAAAACTGTATTGCATCTCTTGGTTAGATGCTATTTTGATAACTAAAGAACGAATCTTAAAATCAAAATAGACATCATTTTGTACGCAAACGCCTACAAAATACAGGATATTCAGGTTTTTTTAGCAATGATTAAAGGCCTTGCGTCAAAATTAAATTGATCGAATTTTGATTGCAATACTCTTTATGTTGCCAGGCATGCTTTCTTCCAAATGTTTGGTAAAATTCTATTACCTAACAGCTATGAGCCGGTGGCGATTTTGTTAGGTATATTGCGCATCGCACGTATTTCGACTGAAATTCTTTAATCGCAAACGCAAACAACTTTCCTCAACTCGACAACAACTGACAACTGACAGCTCGCAGCACGGATGCTTCAAACTCCGGCGGGCTGTTTACTTTTCGCAGATTCTCTGCTGTCGATCGGATCGTCGTCAAGCGTGAAATTGCCGATGGATTTCGTTTATTCATTTTTTTTTTGTGCTTGTAGGACTGCTACTGGTATTACACCGTGTGCCATATTGCAAAGCAAAAGGGTATTCATTGCAATTATCATTAATAAATTACACACAATTATGCCACATAGACAAACTTTAGTTCGCCTGCAAATCATGATTATCTATTGTGGTGTTGCCCATACATTCCACTACTTTCGGATTTTCGGCAATGTTTTTTTGCCATGATTTGGAGTGCGCAACACAATTGTTTCTATACGGACAATGCTTCTATGATATTACAATGTCGATTGTTGTTTGGCAGTTATTTATCGTTTACCGATTTCCCGGTCCAACGACACGGCGTTCGTCTTCGGGATGATTTATATTCGGATTCCTTCCACATTAACCCCTTTTCCGGACAGTTACAACAACAGCAACCGGACTACGATGGGACGGCAGGAAATTATGTCATTTAGCGGATACCCGAATAGGGATAGACAATAGCGATTCGCTACATACTCCTCATTCCGTTACCAGAAAGGCTAGCGGTGCAGCGCAGGAGCAACTTGAGCAGGTTTTTACGACCATAAACAGGCTTGACAGGATGCTACCACCCCTGGGTTGCCGTTGCCGAAAGGCAAAAGTGACAAATGGAAGGTAAACAAAACTCTGCTTCAACGCTTTCTTGAAGCGTCGAGTTGATGTTACAAGCATTGTTTTCCATCAAATTGATCGAATAGATAAAGAAAGGAACGGACCGCACTTCCTCGTCCACAAGCGGAGGTCCTGAAGCGTTTTTTTGAAAAATTGTACCTCGCCTTCTCGCTCAGGTGCCCCCTATGGCTCGCTTAGGGATATCGCTTGCAAAGGATTACAGCTGTTGGAACAGGTCTTTAGTGATCTAAGCTACTTTGCTTTGAACAGATTTCGGGTATTATGTATAATAACAATTTGTTTCGACGAAAAATCCGATCCAAATCTGGCTTGTAAAATGTTCGTCCTGTCATGTCGTGAAGTATCTAGTTGCTGTGCATGAGAGCTTCTTGATTTCGCACTAATAAGCTTGTGGTTTTCCGCTTGCTTGCCGTCTTGATTCAAACATTCCCAAACTGAAACCAGAATAAGTAAGGCAACCGTCGAACCCGACGAATTAGTTCCCATTGTGGTGCCGCTAGCTTGTCGGTCGGTCGGTCGAACGGCCTTCAGGGAGCAAGGAAAGACAATAGCTGTAATTAGGCTTCGGAAAGGTTAGGCATGTGTAACAAATGACGACAATTGTCGGAGCGTGAAGATTGAGGTAATTTTCACAGGAACTAGCTTCTTTTCGGGAGTAATTTATGCGGGGCTTAGAAAATTGAATCATTAGCCTTTGAAAGCCTGCTTCTTCAAGAAGGGAAGCCACTCCCGTCGAAAGCCAGTTCATAACCTATAATTTGTACCCATTTCTTTTGCATTTCTTTTCAATATACTCCAACAGCTTGGGCACAAAGCCCGACTGAAGTAAATAAATAATCAATATTCAACTCCCTGGTTGAACTTTTGCAAATAATTAAATTTATGCTCGGCTTCTTTTTCGGCTGGAAGGTCGAAATTTGATATTCCGACATCATTGATTGATTCAAAGCGACTGCGTGTTGTGATATTGAAACCAACTATCAATCGTAGCCTCGCCGGAAAGGTGCGATGGTTACAGATGGAATGTCAGTCAAATGTCAAAACGGCAACCCTTCTGTTGCCTGACTGTGTATAGTGCAAATCTAAAGTTACACACCCTTCGGCTTCTTTGGGGGTTTCTCGCACTTCCCTGCATGAATTTTGCATGCTGGTGCAAGTTAGCTATTATTTATAATTTACTATTATATTTGCAACAGAAGTGTCTCGCACCCGTAGCCGGAGTTTGAGAGTGTGGAAAGTTATCGAGAAAAAAAAACACAAACACTCCTCCTCATTACACGGTGCATTTCTGCAACTCAACGACCCGAGCGGAAAGCGTTCGAACGAACGAACGAACGAACGAACGAAAAAGAGGGCGATCGGGTGTGACATTGACATAAAAGTGACATTTCAAACTGCCTCAACCGTCACAGGCGCACAATAATGGTGTACGCGAACAGGGTACCTACCTACATTGGCGCAGGACGTCGGCGCGCCGTCCGTAAAGAGTGTGCTTCGGTGAATTATGAATTAAAGAGTTAATTCCTTAATCATTATCATTTTGGGAAGTACGCCCGGTTAGGCACGGAGCGGGGATTAGAAATGTTCCACACTTTGGTCTTGCGGGTTCGTATGAATATTATGGAAATGGTTTTTGGGTAAATTGGCAATAATTTAGAAAGGGCATAGAAGTGCGGGAACTTATCGTTTCATAGCAAACAAGAGTAATAAATTGCACCACCGTATTCCGAACTTACCCAATAAATTTTTAGCGAAAATTAGTATGATTTTCAAGTCAAACAGGGTGTATTGCCTTCTGCATATTTAAGCGTATTTTTCAGCGGCCTCCGGATCAATTTCGTGTTTTCCGACCAATTTCTAAACCTTTGTTATAGCGTGAGTAACAAAGGTAAAATATCCAGCATTGTCAAAAATCGAAAATAGAACGTCCGTACGTTGTGTTTTTGCTATTCGGAATAAAGTAGGGTACGGGAGGGTATTTTCAGCAGGTTTCTAAATTTAGCCTATTTGCCTCTGAGTAATTCTCGCTGAAACAGGGCCACTACTAATACGAGGTCTTCAAATATTGGAACTTTTGCGCTTAATTGGTTGAAAATGGTTAAAAAATAAGAATTACACTTTTGATACCTCGAAATAGTGGACCCCTCGTTCGCCAAGGGGCCTAACAGTTTCAAAAAAAGTTGAATTTTGAGCAAACCTATATCATGTAATATTTCATAAATTTGCCATGAAACAACAGACAAATGGCCCGGTTCTGTAAAGAAGAAGAACAGGGCTTTCAAATGGAGTAAAAAATTGCCGTTTTCACAATGAGCCTCCCAACCGATTTTCATTTTTTGATACAATCCAACATAGCGGCCAAATCCAAGATGGCCGCCAATATTTTTTCACTTCGTTTATAAGCCCTACCTCTCCTCTTTACAAACCGTGTCGTTTGTAGTTTGTTTCATAGCAAATTTTGGAAATAGCACAATAATTATATGAAAATTGTGAACCTTGCTACAAATAACTGGTTGTTTTATTCAGTTGGTGCCCTTGCACACCTAATTTTATGAATGTTTCTTATAGCATTTCTTCTCAGCTTTCCAATGGTGGTCTAAAAATGAAAATTGGTTGGGAGGCTCATGGCGAAAACGGCCATTTTTTGATAAAATCCAATATGGCGACCAAATTTAAGATGACCTCCAAATTTTTTTTACTCCATTTGAAAGCCCTGTCCTTCTTCTTTACAGAACTGGGCCATTTTTTGGTTGTTTCATGGCAAATTTATGAAATATTACATGATATAGATCTCAAGGTTTGCTCAAAATTCAACTTTTTTTGAAACTGTTAGGCCCCTTGGCGAACGAGGGGACCACTATTTCGAGGTTTTTAAAGTGTAATTCTTAATTTTTAACCATTTTCAACCAATTAAGCGCAAAAGTTCCAATATTTGAAGACCTCGGGTCAAGAGTGGCCCCGTTTCAGCGAGAATTACTCCTCTTCTTTCGCCAATAAGAATACTTTGCTGACATGCAATTTTAATATGTTATAGCTATTTTCTCAAGACTTCAGGTAATCTCCTTTTTTCATTCAAAGAACGTCAAAACCACCTGTTCTTTCACTAAAACTAGGCCATAGACCGAAAAAATAGATGCCATCGCTTAATGGGGTGAAAATACCCTCCCGTGCCGTACCTACCAAAAATCAAGCTTGCTTGCAAAACATCATCGCCCAGCAAGGACGTGAGAATTTAAAAATAAGTAAGTATTTCGATAGCTCTGAATGCCGCTAATCTAGCTTACTTACTTTACTTTTACTTTTTCGGCGACAATCGACAGTTTATCGATTCTGGGCCGAATTTAGGAGTCTTCTCCACGCTTTTCGGTCTTGGGCAGCCACTCTCCAGTCGCCCCTAACACGCGCTGTTCTAGCATCCTCATCAACAGCTCTCATCCAACGGGACGACCTCTTGTGGGTTCTCTGCTAAATATTGTTTTCGTTGGTCTCAAAAACACCAAAGATCAAAGATCGTAGGATCTCACGCTTAAAACATCTAGAGCTGGTCGGTCGCTCTCCTTCAACGTCCACGCTTCGTGGCTGTAGAATACCACCGGGAGAATTAGCATCTTATAGAGCGCCAGTTTTGTACGGAGATGTTGACTACGGGACTTCAGCTGGCTACGTAATCCGTAGAAGACCCTGTTGGCAGCCTGCTATCCGCCTTTTTACTTCACGGCTCACATCGTTGTCCAATGCCACTAACGTATCAAGGTAAACAACTTCGCCGACCACTTCAAAAGTATCTCCATCTATTATCACCGCAGTTTCAACACCCGAACGGCTACCACGCTCTCTACCAGAAACCATACACTTTGTTTTGGTAGAATTTATGGTAAGGCCCATCCTCGCAGCTTCCTCCTTAAGATGCATGTACGCTTCTTCCACAGCTCTACAGTTAACATCGATGTTATCGATGTCGTCCGCATACCCTAAAAGCATATGAGACTTCCCATTGCTTCACTGCACGCTCTATGAATTGCATCTTCAAATGCAAATTCGTCACCTCACTTCAAATCATTCAACGTCGCACACGAGTCCGATGCCTTACCCGCTATCCTGATGTCTGCGCCCTTGCGAGCGACCTTCCGGCAGTTAATCGGAACATTTGCCATGGCGGACGAAAACATGCGTGTAGGCATGTTTTTGAGTTCTTTCTTCGTTTTATTTATCAATTTCTCCTCAGTTTTCACGACAAAATTGTTGGAGTAGATCTTACACTTCAGGTTTGTCCAGAAATTTTCAATGGAACGAACCTGGGGATGTTGGGCGGGTTTGCCGACTTCGATATTCAGCCACTCCATCTCCTCCAACAATCGCTTCAAGTAGTGGGCCTACGCCAGATCCGAACAGAACACCGCGTCTTCAACCTTATGGCATTTCTTGCTGAACGACGCAAATTCCGGCAGGCACTACGTACTATAAATTTCCCGGATCACAGCCAGTTCAGAGCGACTTTGACATCTCTTTCTAGCTGATTATCAGTCACAGCAGCACCTTTTGGGGAAGCTGGTGTGTGAAATGACCTTCACCTCGGAGCTCACTTCCTTCGTGAGGGAAGTAAAGCCGAAGTGCTCTGCCAGTCGTTGCCATCCAAGATGGGATGGGTCTCGTCATCCATCACCGCCACGTCGAGATTCGCCGGGAAAATCGTATTGACCATCTTATTCAGACGCTGCCGCTGCGTCATTGCCTGCAACTTCGAGAGCAGTGGACGGGACTGCCACTTCCTGACATGTATGTCCATGTTCGCCAGGTACTTTCTCACTGCTTGGCCGGTTGCACTGACCTCCCGGCCAAGCGCACGTCGCGATATAGTCACGTTTCCTTCAGTCTTCCTCTTCAAGATCATTTGGGACTTCTTGTAGCTCAGGGTCGTCGGCCGTCCGGAACTGTGCTTTCTTTCGATGCTCTGATTGTTGTCCAATAATGCCAAGATGTTGTAAATGCCGGAAGGGGCGTATCCGGTGTCCCCAAAGTGCGGGGAACCGTTCTTTGAAAGCGCACTTTGAAATTATTTAATTTCTATAAGAGAGTTGGCAACAGTTAATCGTTTGCCCAACCTCGTGGATATTAGCGCATCATTAGAGAAGGCAGTTTCATCGGGAACGTCATTAAAATTACCCAAGGTACATAAATAACAAATGTAAACACAAACAACGACAATGACTAAAAGGAGTACGCGTACACAGTTGGCTGCTGCGATGCTTCTCACGTACCGCCGCACTGCAATTAGATTAAATAAATGCGGGAAGATTGCATCTTGTTTCTTGGATATTGAAAGTAATTTATTAGCAATAAATTTTCTCCGCTCGAGCCTTTGGTGACCCGCGTTGGTTTCGATACCTAATGATGCCACCGTTTTCTAGAAAGATAGAATGTTGAAGGATGTAGGTTACTCTTGTATCTCTTTTTTGTGTGCTTCACTTTGCTTCCTTCCAGAGCAGCATCCTTTGTTGAAACATCGACAGCAGCGGGTATGTCCCAGCAGTGATTAAATTAAATTAAAATTATAATATTTGAATAAACATATCCCGCTCCTGGTGCAACCCCTTTCGACGGCTGTCGGTGGACCGTGGAGATCAGAGCAAGGAAGGTATTTCGGTGCACAGTATTTGCCCTACTTTCATCCCTTCTCGGAGGGCAAACTGCGGCGTCTTATCGCAGATGACATGCTGCTGCTGCTGGATGTGAACCGTTTCTTACCGTCCTAGATTGTCATAATAACCGAATACACGGCTATAGGTAAAGTTCAAGAAGTCCCAAGGTAGGAAAATTTATGATCTGCTTTTCGGGACAGTCGGTTAGTAGGGAAACTGCATGGCTCATGTTAGTAAGAAACATCACGAGATGCCTAGCGGTGACTTTATTTAAATATATTATACTATCGAAAAACTATAAATTTTTACAAGTAATTTTCACCTCGGTAGTAATCGCTACTGGGCGGAGAAAGTTTAAGAGTAGATTTTCTTAACCGATTTGCATGGAAAACTCTGCCTTCACACTTTATGTGAGAGATTTTTGACTGTTACATTTGGAAATGCAAAACACGAAAGGAGTGTTTTGCCAACCCTCCACTTTCATAGCACTGAAATTCGCTAACTAAATCGAAAGCCAAAACGGGTATGAGGGAGCTAAAATAAGCTGGAAACGAGTTTCCCTAAGACTATTAGGTAAATCTAAACAGTTTTCCTTGAGATTCTCGTGCTTACATTATTCGAAAGGCAAATGCACAGAACAGAGGAAGGACACAAGCCACCAGCAAGACCCTTGAGGGACGGTCAGCTAGTGAACCACAATATAAACTTAGGTTGTTTCGAAACAATCCGGCAATGGGACCTGCCCTGTCACATAAAAAAGAATCATCAAACGTAACGAACTATTTTCTTTTTTTTTGTTTAGGGTTACCGAAAGGACGATAAACCCTTCAGCCGGTTCGGCGCGAGCGGTTCCCTCCTCTAGTCGGATCTGAATCATTCTTACCTGCCTGTGTGTCCAAGAAGATAGCAATCGGACTTTCGTACAACAGTATTTGTTCTTCGTGTTGCCGGTGACGCTAAACAAACAGCGAGGCAATGTTTTACTGCCGTTGCACTTCCTTCCGTGCACGGTCGTATAGGATTACAAGCGGGATCACGTCCCGCGAAGTAATAACCCGTGAAAGTTCCGCGGGCTCGCGAGCGAGAAAGGTCCTCGCGGCCACACCACCAGTTTTAACCATAATGGGCCACTTGTAAGCATATTAATTTCCTCGCGTTTGTTCTGGATGAATCGCACTCGAGCATCCCGAGGTGAGGTGTGAACACTTTTATAGACTCGGCTATGCTCTACGCTGGCTGCAAGGGAAAGGTCAAAGCGATGATGCAACGGGTATAAGGTTTCCGCGTGTTACCGCGTTAAGTGCGGATTAGAAGAGGTGGTTGCATTTCATGGCGGCCGGTCGCTAAATGATTGTGACCTCCGGCGAATTACGCGTCTTGAGTGGTTGACGCCTTGGGACTTTCCTTTTGCTGCGGGGTGCTTTCCGCGGAAGTAGCCTGAATTGAAGAAGGGACTTTCCGGACTCGATGCTGCTGGGTGGCGCATAATTTGAACAGGTCACTTAGGTAATGGTCAATTGTTTGTGGTTTACGCCGATGACCCTTTGCACTTGCGGTATGCATGTAATTCCATGTTTTATTCACCGGGTCACGTGGATTAATTAACTCCGCGGGATTGCAGGAACAGGGCAGGACAGGTTGCTATTTGATGTTTGCTTAGGACTTAGGAAATGACTGGAAAAGTTTCCGCTGAAAATTGTTAGAAATGTTGAATAACTAAGAGAATATTTTGAGTGAATGGAAATTCAATTATTTATCCACTTTACAAATTGAGAATAGAAGGTAAGATAGTGTTTAATTTTCAATAAAAATGTAAATGTAATCAACTTTACCTGCAAAAGATTACTTTGTTGCAATATTGAAGTGATCATTTCATTGACCGACTTGTAAGGAAAGGAAATTACCTTCACCGCAAGCAGCATTCAATGTCCTCAATCAGCGGTAAAGAAACGTACCCTTCAAATTAAATTCGCATAAAATTTTTGCATCAATTTCCCTAATTGACCTGCAAATACAAACATAAACTGCCATGGCCCGTGCAAAATCGTGAATCAAATCCGCTGCAATTACGCAACATTGCCACAAAGCAAACATGCAGCCCGAGGAGCACGTTGTCCTCTATCTTCCAACATGTAGGTAGGTATGTATAACAAAAAGGGTTCTTGGCGACGTTGGTGCTGCTATTGCTGTCGTCCCATTTCCGAAGCCTGAGCAATCCTCTTATCATGCCCCGTCATCATTGCGCAGCACAAATTAATTCTTCTAAGCGAGACAGCCTTGCCGGCAACAACGTCCAGAACGTGGGAAATCCTTCCCTGCCGGCACTCATACCTGGGCAGATATGTTCGTGTATTACGCATCGTTTTCCTATGGTCGTGCTGTATCTTCTTTCCGAGCAACAACCGTCTTTTACTGTCGCTTTCTCCCCTGGCGTTGTGCACTAACGCATACAAGTAGGCTAGAGACCAGGCCGCCTTGAAGGATGTCGTCTCGTCTTGTCCCGTACGGGACAGTACGGCTGGCGAAACATTTCACCCCGAAGGAAAGTGTCCCCTTTCCGGAGCTCGGCGCTTGAACGAAATCTAGATCACCGCTTGTCCTTGGACGCTCTTTGTTGCAGATCCGATACAATCCGATTTCCTTCATACGTGGCGGACTACGTCGATGAGTTGCGAGGAAATTCCAGCCGTCATCACGCACTTTTGCTTCCACGCCGGGTCAGGCGGGGTGTTCTGTTTCAGCTGGATGAGTGACGTGAACATGCCAAGAGGAAACAAAAAATTGATTTTCTTCTCTCTCTCTCTCGGGGGCTCCTTTGGATCCGGATGCAGCCGGGAAAAAGAAAGTGTTATTTTTAATTAATTGAACATGATACGGTTAAAAATACCGAAAAGTTTTCCAGTTCCGCCTGTTCTCGAGCGACGCTGCTGAGAGCTGGGAAGTGTGGAAAAGGGTTCCAAAACATATTATAGGCACATAGTTTCGAATGTGTATCAAAATAATTGTATCGTGTTTCGATACCGACCAGTTATGGGTTACTGGATCATTCCATCTTCAAGTTTCATCCTTCGATGACAGTTTTGTCAAATTTACGATATTGGTTGTTATGCGATTGTGATTCAAATCATCTGACTTTGTAGGATTTTAACACCTTTCACATATCAATCCGGCGTACATTTGTACATACCGATTTGTTTTGTATGATACCAAGCAGGAAGTCGTAAATATTCACCGTAAATCGTCTCCAATAACCGACGTTTTCGTTTTCTTCCTCACTCGTTCACAGTAGGTGACACACATAAATCCACGGGGAGTAGGCACTAGGACTTTCTCCTACCGGTATGTGCTTCGGTTTCGCAAGGTTCAATCAGTCGCTGCTCAGTAACAGTAATTATCGACGGCCATAAAAACAGTCCTGCTTTTTGTTCCATTGTCATTGTTTACTGCGATGGTAAATACAGACACCACACGAAAAAAACGCAGTTTTTCTTGGGTCTTCCTGTATTTTTTGCTGTCCTACCGGAAGATAAAAACATTTTGATTTAAGAACATTCAGTCCTATTATGGCATTAGCTATGGACAAGTTTTTTTTTCGTTCCTGTTCGGTGCAGTGTCTGTCGGTCCTGTCGCATCCGTGGGACACCTTTTATAATTTATAAACTATGCTTTACGGTTGATGCAATTTTGGGAACACAAAAGGATATTAACTCTAACAGAGTTTGTTTTTTTTTGTCACTGATTGAAGGTGACAAGAGACAAAAAACGTGGATGTCAAGAGGCTTTGACGGTTTTCTTGGAAACGCGCGCGCTTTTTTCCTTATTCCGTTCGAGAGGCTTCCGTGAGAATCTTGGCGGGGGTAATTTTTTCACCATGTCAAACGTCACGACTGTCTTGTCAGGATACCTAAATTCTCAGCGGGATGCTGGGCGCAAAGCGTACGCGCATCCGACAGGCTCTGATTTGCATTTGAAACTAATTATAATAAAATAAATTTGCTTCAAGCCTTTGCGTCGGGTCGTCCCGCTGTCGTCATCAGGGGTAAAGGATTAGGCGCATCGTTGGATTAGAAAAAAACACGGTGAGGATGAGACTGCGATCTGATCTTTCATGATCCTTGACTGCAAAAACTGTACATACCAGTCAAAAGCTCTCGGTGGCCGGTTAAGGGGTTGTTTTTTTCGTCAACTGTCGAACGCATGGAACGCATCTTCGCATCTGCATAGTTGCATAATTAGCGCTATCCAATTTTTCAACGGAAGACAAATTTGCTATGCCCCTTCGATTGATGATGTCTGTTGCGTTGCAGTTGGTACAGTTGGAGAGCGCTTCCTGTGACGGGCAAAAAACAGGTTTCCCATAATTTTGCACCGCGGTCGATCGCTTCTTCCGATAACGGAGTTTCTACAGGACTGCTATTCCTTCTCTAATGGCAATATAATATGTTTCCAATTACGTTTCGTCTAGGCAAGTTCTTCCGTCAGTTGGGGTGAAACGATATTGCAAATTTATGCATATACCTATGGTCAACATCAGACTTAGAGACGGAATGGAAAACCGGATTACGCGAACAACTCCGGATCTTCATAAATCAAGGCTTGCGTGAAGTGCTTGCGAAAAATGAACTTTTCTCGTTTTGCTTCACTGCAAAGTGGAGAACATCCTTGGGCCAGCGGTATGCAAATTAGTGCCGCTTGTCTACCACTCTCTGAAGTTATGCTTTGTAATTTGATATATATGCCTATGAACAGGATCTTCTTCGTTGTTTCGCTGTTTGAAGATTCGTGTAAAATGCAAGATCTTGTGCAGCTCCAGGCAAAAGTGCGCTGGTTTTTTCTTTGTCCACCGGTGAAACTTGTTCCGACATCACGGAAACAGGATTCCCGCGTTCATTAAACTTCGTTATGTGCAGTGGAACTAGTTTGCGCTATAAAACCAGTAACGACGATATTTTTGCATCGAACTGTGTTGGTTGTTCGAAGCCCCTAAATTTTGCAAGACTCCGCTAAGTCAAGCAATTTACTGCCAATTGTTATAACAAAACGATATTTTCGATTCCAATTTGTACTATTTTTTCGCCTAACGATTGCTCCAGTCAAAGCTGTGTCAAATGAAGTCTATTCATTGAAAAGGCGTGAAGCGTCTACAAATAATCTGTGGGAAAGCAGATCACTTCCGTGATACATTTTTTTCGCTCCCTCTCCTTTAAAGTTCGATATTTCCCTCTGCACTGCAGCGGAACTCCCAACGTATGCAATTTTTAATTCAGAAGAAAACTGCTCTACTTCACCTTTCCCTGAAAATCTTCCTCTGCTTGCGCTGGAAGAAGGAAAAAACCACCAATACATGAGCTATTTCATTCCACAAAATACCAGCCTCTTCCTCGCACTACTGATGCTGCTGCTGCTGCCGATTGCACGTCGTCCTTTAAGCCGCTGCGCATTCAAGTAGTGAAGAAGCAGCTGCCTTTTACGCAACGAACTGCTGCCGGGTGGCACGTTGGCCAGGACATTCGCTCGGTAGTCAGATTTTGCATCACGATTGGATTGCATTGGTCTGCTAAATATTTCGTTCTACCCGCAACATTTCCAGTCGGCCAGTACATCCAGATGACCTTCGCTCTCAATAACATTCGCTTATATCCGACGAGGAAAAAGTCTTCGTTCTTCAGTTTCTGGTCTAGGACCTGTAAGACCCGAAACCGTGACACCACCGGGCAAATAAATTAGGGTTTGAATTGAAAGTTTTGGGAAGCACAATTCGAGACGAGATGTCTGCTGTATTCCATATATTCCTAGGAACCGAACCAGCTGGGAGGTGAAATTTTTGCGCAAATTTTTTTCTTCGTTCCCCTTAGTTTCCAATCCAGCATCCTTGCTTCCGTGCAAACAATCAAGTGATAAATTTCCTTCTATTTATCTTTTCTCTACTCTCCATTCCTTTTTGCTGTGTGTCACCCGGATGTGCCGGACTAAGGGACAACGAAGCAATAATTGTTCAACTCTGTCTCGCTTGAAAGACAAATGCTGCTCGGAAGAAATCGATATCGTCCCGCTAGCTGCTCTGCTGCTAGTCCTGGCTGGCTGGAAACATCCAATAACTCAGCTGCGTCAGTTGTACATATATTCACTTTGGAGTAGATAAATTTCCCGCAACTTCTTAACTGTGGAATTTGCATTTACAAGAAATTTCCTTTCTCCATTCCAGTATGGTTGAGATATCCCAGAGCGGAACAAGAAATAATTTCCATGTTCACGCCGCGAACTTCAACGAGGGGATTCGCGCCGTAAAATTGTAATTTATAATGCCATTGCATATCGGAATCATCTTTCATCCTACAAGCCTATAATGATTCAATACCCACGTTCAATCATGAGTTTCGTATTTCTTTGCCTTTGAAAGCCAACTCGGCGGAACACAAAAAACGCAGGCAAAAATATTGATATATCGTCACTGTCGAGCGCTTTTTATCATGCAAAACCCGGGCAATAAAGCTGCGAATTTCTGCGCGCTCTTGGCTTTCTGCTGCTGCTAGCAGACAGAGAAGGGTAATCGGATCCGGTTGCGTCATTAGCATCGATAGGAAAACTTATCTTTTTCTTTTGTTGAGCTCAAGTGGTGCGCATGCAAGAGCGCTTCCCATCGGGATGCACCCAACCCCGACGCATTATATTCGTCGGGTTTGATACGATTGCTGCTCAAGATAGTGCGTCCCGGCTGGCTGATCAGGATCAGTCCCACTTTAATTGGATTTAAAATTGTGCGCCATATTTCAATGAATGCACAATTTCTTGCTGCTTGCCGAAAAGGCGAAACGTTAGCGCGCCCGTAATCATATCCTTTTCCTCCATTCATGCGCAATCAGTTTTTGCTCTTGTTATTCTTGCCTCTGCAATTGCAACTGATTTAAGAAGTTGCACCTTTTACCGGAGAAAATGAAAAAAAGCGCACTCTTTTCATTTGCGCTCTTGTCCTTCCTGCGATAGGAAAGGTGTTCAACTAGAGCTAAGGCAAGACTTTTTCTTTTGTACCCGACAAATAGGCAGTCGAGGGGTGCAGACAAAATTGGATCAGAATCTTAGACAAACAAACCCAATTTGGGTCTGTTTTCGTAAAACATCTGCGCCAGTTTCGTCACCGTTGCTGCCAAAATCTGCCTCAAATGTGTCAAACAGCAAGCAAATCTCAAACGTTTTGCGCTAAGCACCGTCACACTCCCTGAAGGCACTTGCAACGGCTTTGCGTACAATTTTCAGAGGGCTTTTCACTTTGTAATCTACGCTAAATGATTTTCGTAAAACAAAAGAGTACCTTTGGTTTGCAGCCCTTCGAGGATCATGCATAATCGAGATATTAAAAAACAAAAAACAAGAAAGTCAAGAGTTCGCAAAACACAGAGAACTCCTTCGGAGCATTCTTTTGTTCTTGAGCTTCATATTCACGTCGAGAACCTTCGAAACGAAAGGGTGCGTACTCCTGGTTGAGGTGAAATTCAGTGTTATTGTTCTAGTGTCTGGTTCATAGATGCCTTCTTACACACCGGCCACGGTTGTTTCGCTGGCTTTGTTTTTCTTTTCAAGGTTAATCGATCAATTCAGAAACTAAGACGACCAGGCTGACAGCCATCCTCGGGGTAGGTTATATTTTCATTGACATATTTTTTCCGAGTTTAAAACTCTTGCATCCATATACGATACTGGAGTTTTACTCGTACCATTACCAGCGATTGCGGTTGGTTAACCAGAGATGACGACCAAAGCAGCATACAGCCTCACACAATGTCTTCGGGCTATTTTGCCTTTTGTCATTTTCCACCAGTCTGCTTCGGCTAAAGGTGATGCAAATTCGTACTCTATACAGTGTGCGTATTCCTTCTTGTTATTCAAATTACCGCTGGGCTGCAAGTTTTCGGGAGCTCCGGCTGTGAACGATTTTAATCCTCAGCAAGGAGCAAGCACGTACGGTGGAATCCCAGCGGTCCTTGAACGCGCGCGGGGATCAGAAATTGCGCTCACACATACTACAGAGGCACATTTACTTACCACCGTCGAAGCTGCTGTCTTTGTTTTTTCTCTCTTTCTCTGATGCTACAGCGGAGGTCGCCCGGAGGCAAACCTTAGGCTTATGAATTTCTTTCCTCCCGGAACGACCGACGCGACGTGGTTTTGTTTCCTTTTATATGCATACATTGCAAATCAGCACACGAAAACGACGACAAACGCGCCAAATATTAGTTGCATATATTTTCCATTGTATCCGCTCGACGGTGGCAGCGATCCGGTTGTTGCTGGAGGTGAAAAAAATTTAAATCGCAAGAAGGTCGCTTTACCAACTTTGATCGTCTGCGGCGTTAACAGCTGCTAGGAGAGAGTTGCGAATTTCAGGAGTAAAAATACGGCTGCAGATATGGTTAACGGTTGGTCAAGTGAACCAATTATCTCCAGACTGCCTTACTTTAGAATAGATTCAGAATAGAAATGAAGAAAAAACATTGAGTTCGGGAATAGCTTTAATCTAGTTATCAAACTCAAAAAAGTGAAGAAATTAAAGATTAAAGTAAATCGAGATTGAAAATTGATTATTAACAATTCAAATGGAACATAAACGGCGAGATTTAAAAAAATAAAAGTAGAATTATTAGAAATTCTGCTGTATTAATAAAAATGATTGCTCAGGGTTCCCTGTAACGCTTGAATCAGTCTTTTACTAACATAAGATAACTCATTAGGTTATTCTACCAAAGTCGAGACAAGATATATTAAGAAGTAAATATTAAAATATAATTGAAGGAAAGCATTTATTGGAATAGAAATAGAATCCGAGTTTCAGAACGTCTGTTCTTCAGATTAGGAGCGGCTCAAAACTGAGTCTGGACTCTACTTCACTCCACGAACTCTACTGAACGGCCGTGGGTGTCGGTGTGGGACTCTAAATAGTGTTCACGATGGTCCTTCAGTGTAACAGTAACCACTATAAAGAAATCAATAAAGGACGAACGAATAGCGGAGAACTAAGAAACTTAGACCGCATCTTTCAGCGTAGACGCACGCGACATAAACGGACTATGGTTTAGAAACTGGGAACGTGAAACTGCGAAAATTTCAACTTCCAAAGAAGTATTCCTCCCAACTAACAATTTGGGTTTTATTACACTCTTATGATGGCATTTAAGACCAAAATTGGTCTTGAAGACCACCATAAGAGTACAATAAAACTCACATTGTTGCTCGGGCTTTGATCCATTGCAGAGCCACAAGTTCGACCGTAATGCTACAGAACGTTTACTGGAAGGGCTCAACGATACGTATGTTAAGGGGCAGTCATACAATCTACCAGAGCTGTGGCGATGCTTACGAACTAGGTACAGCTTTCATAGTGATGTATAAGCCGAGGAAATCGGTGATTGGGTGGCTAAGAATCAAGAAGCGTTTCTTCAAATAAGCATTATCAACTTATACAGCCCTCACTTCGGAAATAACGATAATAACAAGGATTTTTTACGAGCGGTTGGAGCGTGAATGCGACCACTGCCCAAAACGTGACATCAAGTTGTCCTCGCCATCGGGGTTTTAACGACCAGATCCGTTACCTGGTATTGGTTAAGATGTGTCCAAAGCTCTCGGTTGTGACCAGCATTCGGTACGGATGCCAGCGTTAAGGCCCAAACAGAATGCATACGGATTTTACTACGTTGCGGCAAATTGACAGTTTTTCCATGGGTTTTCTGTCAAATTTCCGCAACGTAGTAAAATCCGTATGCATTGTGTCTGGGCCTTTAGTTAATCCTCACGCGGATGAAGCAACTCCACGTCGTCGAAAATTCAGCACATTCGCTCGAAGCTGCGCTGCCGGAAGAGAACAAACTGGACAAAGTCCCTCTCGAGGACTGTTGAAACACCATCAAGCATATATCAACAGCAAAGCAGAGGATTCTCGGGTACACCAAACGGTATCTGTAGAATGACAGGTATAACGGTGAATGAATACACGAGGAGAACGATGCGCAGGCGGAAAAGACGCGCAGTGCACCTTGTCATTACGTGGAAAGACATGGACTGCAGAAGATGCCGCGAACCCAAATTTTCCGAAAAAAACGTGCTGTTTGGCGAAGAAGTACAAAGCATTGGAGCAGCTGCTTTATTCCCAGGAAACGTGAAAATTCTACTAGAAACTCAGCACATTCCACAGTGGCTTTGTGTCGCCAGTCGAAATGTATTGGGATGTAAATGGGGAGTCGCCCTATTCGATAAACACCTGAACCGTGCCGTGACCAGGTAGACAACCATGGCGACAAGTAAAGCGATTTGATGCGACCCCTAACAATAAGCGAAGTTAAGAACGCCATCAATCAGCTCAAGAAGGGTCAATCCTGGAGTAGTGGTAAGCATTCGAGTTAAGAGCCCAACTCCGTATAAGGTACTTAAGCTATTAAAATGGCTATAATCGGAGCAAAAAAACAGCATAAGAACAATAAATCCACTGAAAAGGAAGGCATCGAAGTGGATCTCATTAAGAAGGATCCGGAAGAGTTGGTCACTTAGCTGCACTGATTACAAGAATTTGGAATACAGAATCGGTAACGGAGGAGTAGAAGGTGACAATCGTACGATCACCGTTCTCAATCCCACCAAGAAGTTATAGGTGACAATCGTACAATCACCGTTCACAATCCCAACTAGAAAGCGAAATTCAAAAACATCTTTCGCCGTCTCTCACCAATTGCGAACGAATTTGTGGACAGTTATCAGACCGGCTTCGTCGAAAGACGGCAAGTGGCGAACCTAATATTTAGACTGTGGCAGGTCCTTTAATAAGACCGATAACAGGGGATGGACCATCTGTTGATTAACTTTAAAGCTGCATATGATACCTTTGACCGCGAAGACTTGTGCAAAATCATGGACGAGAACAGTTTTTGCGTGAAGTTGATCGGACAAATTAAGACTTTGATGCATGATACGTAATGCTGTGTGCCGATTTCGGGTGGATTTTTGGTTCATTGGAATCCCACAGGGAGCTTCGTCAGGGTGATGGTCTCTCATACTTCTCATATGTTGTGAAACAAGTGGATACCAGCACGCGCTACACGACCTTCATCAAATCTAGTCAATTCGACTGCTTTGCTGATGCTGATAACATGGATATTTTCGGTGGAACATCTACGAACAGTACATCAGACTAAAGCACAAAGGATTGAGGAGTTGTGTTGAGAATAAATATGTTCCAAACAAAGTAGATCATAGGAAGCTATTTTCAGCATGCTTATAATTATTGGGCCTAACCTGTATTCGTTTTATATGAACCTGAATAACCAATTTGTCACGATGAGACCAATATGCGAGAATAGTCGTGTATATTGGTAAGAACGACATTTTCCCCCAATGATATGAAAAACAGAAGGTAGGCCAAAAATATAAGTCGGAAGGAAAGCAAATCGCCCAACGCGGCTTAGGCAATAGAGTGACGGCGAAGAGTTAGAGGTACCTTGGCCCACTGGTGACAGCAAACAGCTTAGTGATGTAATTGGTTAAACAACACACTCGACTAGAGATTGAGAGCTGTGAGCTCGACTATCACCTTTGCTAAGTCTATATTTTTGGCCTAATATCAAGAATTTTTCAGTTTGCCTGAATCTACATTTTTCGCATTAAGCGTTTATTCTTCCCCAATACAGCAAACAATGACACCAGCCGTGATTTTCGGAGGCGTATTATAAGCGTCGTTACTATGGACTTCACAAGCAGTTACGGTCGAACAAACCAATTCCGGTACAGAGTGTGCCTTGTACTGGACGCTCATTAGCGTGGTTGTTCTGTATCGTGGACAATACTCGAGAAAGTGTGAGTGCTCGGAGTTTTCAAGAATCGAGAGTTATGCACAATTTTCGGTGGCGTTCAGGAGAATGGAGTATGCAGGCTGAGGATGAACCAGCGCAGACACTTACTTACTTTTACTTATGTGTTCAAGTTCGCCGGTCCGGCAGAACAAAGGGATGAAATCAGAGCTTTCCACTGTCGACAGTTACCCGCCATGGGTTTCACCTGTCGCCAGAACAGTTTCTCGTCTACAGCCCGGAGGTTTAGCCTCTGGATCTGCCTTTTCTACGCTGTCATTGCGGATTCCAGTCGAATACTTCACTGCAGATCTCGTTCAATCCTTCACTCAAGGTGTATACGATGCGCAGCACTACTCCAAACCCAGTATTCAAAAGGTGGCTAAAGTTGGATGGGTATGGAGAACAGGGCATGTGACAAGAATGCCAGATATTTATCCTGAGATGGTGTTTGCGTCAATCTCATAGTAACAAACAACCACGAGCACAGTGGGCAACATGTTTAGAACATATAGAGTGAGATCTGCTTTCAAGTACATGCTGTCAAAATTAAGGTTTTGAAAAACTAATTTGAAGCTTTATTGGACCAATATTGAAGATTTTTTAAATACCATTGCTCTCTTTCGTGCTAACGCTATTTGATGCTATGGGTATGTTTGAAGATTACTCAGACACAGTTCTTGAGATCAATTTAGTATAACCAAGTGGTAATTTTAGTTTTATTGTATTCTTATTGCGGTTTTTTGGTAAATTTTGGTCCCTATAACGATAATAAATCTATACCTATAAAAAAGGATTTCTGTCTGTCTGTCCTGTGTTCCTTATAGAATCAAAAACTACTGAACCAATCGGCGTGAAAATTTGCATGTAGAGGTTTTTGGGGTCAGGAAAGGTTTTAGTGATGGTTAGAGACCCCTCCCCCCACTAAGAGGGGGGGCTCCCATACAAATGAAACACAAATTTCTGCATAACTCGAGAACTAATCAAGCAAATAGAACCAAATTTGGCATGTGGGTGTTTTCGGTGACAAGAATTTATTCTAGGGTAATTTGAGACCCCTCCCCTCTTTATAAGGGGAATTATAACTCCTCTGCCCTTTAAGAGGGGGGTTTCCATACAAATTTCCTCATAACTCGAGAACTAATCAAGCAAATGGAACCAAATTTGGCATGTGAAGGTTTTCGAGGGCAAGAAAATTTTCTATGTTGAATTAGGACCCCTCCTCACTTTAAGAGGGGGGGCTCCTGTACAAATGAAATACAAATTTCCTTATAATTTGAGTACTAATCTAGCAAATGGAACCAAATTTAGCATGTAGGAGATTTTTGAGTCTTGAATTTATTTTATGATAGTTAGAGACCTCTCACCCCTGTGGTAGGGGGATATGGACTCTCATACAAATAAAACAGAAATTTTTGCGAAACTCAAAAACTAATCCAACTCGAGAAATTCGAGACTCTTCCATAAAACATTAATCAATAACAAGACCACAAAAACTATCTATAGTAACACTAGATCATTCAGGACGAGCCGGTCGCGAGTGTTGCCGGTGACCCGCCGTCGGAGGCGCCGCCCACTGGGGGGCTTGCAAAACTCGAGATAGTGACAAAGATCATCCGAGATTCATGATTTATGTACAACACAGGTTAATTTGTGGCAATACGAAGTTTGTCGGGTCAGCTAGTGTATAATAAATGTGAGGAGTTGATTGGCAAGTGTCTGTAGCCATACCTCCCAGTTGGCCTCGAGATATGATGCTGACCTAGTAAGCCAGTCGTCGTGTGTTCGAATCTCGGCTGGGAGAGGCTGTTAAAGTCTATTGGATCGTAGCAACTGACCTTGCAATTGTCCTGTACTCTAACAGGTGGCTGCGAAGTCTGTTGTATAAAAACAGAAGGTCATGTTTCAATAACGGAATGTAGCACCTAGGTGGCTTTGCTTTGCTGTGGTCAAACTTTACCATTGATTTAGAGGATGAAGCATTCCGCAAAATAACTACCCTAACGAAAAGTGTTTCCAAGAATGCAGCTGCACTTTATGATAGTCACTTTATCACTAATTAGACAAAAACAGTTTCAATTTGGCCGAATTACACTTTCGCTTGAGTTTAGTTTGTTTTATGCTAACACGCCACGATAAACAAACTGTTAAAATCCTATAGTAACGTTAAAAATTTGATGGTTTCAGTGTTTGCAGTGCTTTCCAGCAACACTTTTGCGCTTGCGCTTGTTGCACGCATGAAATCAGCCAATCAGGCAGCTGGCTTTTTTTTGACAGCAAATTGGCTCTTTTGCGATACAACGTGTCATGTCCTGTCCTAGAGAAAAACCATACCCACCTCCAATTTTTACCGGTCAGAGTTATTTGTTTTGATGCAATAAAATAAATTGACAATTAACATTGAATAACACAACCATATTTTAAACAAAGGTAAAAGGTGCAATTGAAAGGACAGTGTCGAAAGGTTTTGATTTAAAAGTAGATACTTTTAAACAAAGAATTTTATAGCGGGTTCTTTCACTGAGCCACCCTCCGCAGCAATAATGGCCAAAGAAAATTTATCCCCTGATCCCTCACGCGCTGCTGTTCGTTCCGTGGCTTTCGGGCGATCGACACCGCGCGATAACGTCAAAAATTACAATAATAAGTTTTATTATTCAAATTTATACCTTCTGACCCTTCCCCGAGGAAACGTCGACGACGACTACGATTGGGACGACGGGGACTTCTGGCAGGCGGATTTCGGTAAACCACATTGCTGTGGGCAAGCGTCACAGATGGCGCTTTGCTGACGTGAACTAATGCAGCAACAAAAAAATACGACCCTGATCGAACCGATCCGATAAGAAACAGAAACTTCTTCGCTCCACAGGACATCTTATAAGCGTGCGGTTGAACGCACCGTCAAAAATACTATTTGTTTTCGGAGGTTTTGTCTTCCAGCGAAGAAAATAGGGAAAAGAAACTCACATTAAAAGGTGGAAAAACAGCGAATTGAATATTACCTACGCGCCAGTTGCGTAATTGCTGCTCGCAGTATCGATGTCAACTTGATGAACCGTGTGACATCTGTATGAATGCCTGGACGCTTCCGTTAAAACATCTGCGCGTCGGGTAGGGAATCTCTGATCTTTCTATGCTCTAGCTGCAGTAGTGGGATGAAGGAAGGGTTGTGCTTTCCCACCACAATTTGAGCTATTTGTTAATAACGGTAATTATCGGACTTTCGAATTAAAATCCAATTACGGCCAACTTTGCGTGATTTGTCTGTAATCAACGTGTTTCGTTTACCTGCTACTAGTAACCGGCTCTAACAAGCGCTTTATCACGCTGATTGAATCAGGAAGCGGGCCGGAAATGACGGATCTAGTTGCAGGTAATTATGACAATTTTTCTACACAAATCGCTTCTTGTTACACGCAGGATACATGCACGCAGGGAGTTGTGCCTGTTACAATTACGTAGCCTAAGTGAGGTAGCTTCATATTATGAAAAAAAAATGTCCATTAAAATAACTATGACTAACGTTGGTCTCTCCCACAAACGGTCAACCAGATGTTTTGGCCCGTCGTCAGGCGAGCTGGCACTTTTCAAGGACACTCACGAATGCATAAGTTTCCGAACGAAACACCAGCTGACCGAAATCATTTGAATTTATAATTTTTATTCAACTTTTTCCGACATTACCGTCATGGTAAGGAACGATTAAACGGAATGGAATATTTTATTAGCAACCGTTGTAAACTGCCGACGACGTGCTGAAAGGCTAACAAACGAAATAGGTAGGACGATTACCGTCTTCGTCACTAGCCTACGTTGCACATCGTGATGTAACACGCTACGCCAGCAGCAGTTGGCGCCCGAGGTCGCTGATCGTCCTCTCACTCCATCTACCGTGCCTGAATAACAGACATTTTCACTATACCTCCTATGTTATACTGTCCTCTCAAATTGATGATAAACACTTGTTTATTGAAAAACGAACGACTTTTACGGCTATCAATAAATAATCAATTAGCGTTCGTCCTATCCTGATCCTTCACAGAAGACCTCGTTCGCCGTCTTCTGTGTCTTGTTCCTTTAAAGTCGTCTGCCCGTCAGGTTGAGTGGTTTTCTCGGTTCTTGTTGATCAACAGATTCTAACCTTATTCGTGCTCGTGCCGCGCAGCCTGCCACTTGATAAACAAAGCAGCTGGGAAAGAAAAACAGCGCCTCCTTCGTTCTTCACACTTCACCAGAATGACCGTGGAAAACGGAACGGAAAGAGGCAATCGATAAACGGGCGGGCACCTGCTACGGGTTTCCTAGCGCAGGCAAAACAGCAAGCCAGCCGGTTAACGACTTGTCTCCGTTTTCTTTTCTGCGGCAGTTGGTTTGTTTACTTTGTACGCAGACAACTTCGGTGTAATCTACATGTCATTCACAGCGATCATCGGACTGCTGGAAAACTGCTAGTCATTGAAGGTTCATTTGACACCGAAAACAAAATAGAGCAACTGGCGTGAAAATCGATTAATTAGGATTGAATCGGCTCAATCAACGCTACTTGGCTCCTGCCAGGCTGAGGTGCCACCTGGCATGGGATTGAGCCACCAGTGTTTTTCAAATTGTATACACACAAATTTTCGAACGCGCTAAATATTGAAACCGGAACGTCGACACTTAACCTTTCGAGCACCAGACACTTAACCTCTCTTGTCCTTCCCTTTCGTTGTAGCACATAAGGGCTCAGACCTTTACATGCAAAATAGCTCCGGCACGTCATGCTGGTAGTCGTTCAAATATTGTAACAACTCTCGAAAATAAGCAAACATGAAAAACGGATACGTTTCTGATCTGACACAGTGGCAGGTATTATGGTCCCGCCGCGCACAATAGGTACTGCAGGACTCTTACTGTTTCATTCAAAACAGGCAAATCGAATTTCCTCCATCCATTCTACCGATTGACGTGCTGGAAAGACTCACCGACTCACCGGGCGAGCTTCAACAGCTGACATGCGGGTGCGATTACAGTCAATTCCATCGCCGGTTTATGTTAACCACTTGAAGAAGCGGGCGGAAAACAACTCGTCGTCCTTTTTAAACTGTTAAATTCCACAAAGTGCGCTTGTTTGACTCGCCACCCGTTGGCCATCTTGCGGAATCGCTCGAACCAACAGTATAATCAATTAGAAACCTAAACCACAAATCAATTTGAAAACGCGGTTCAGAATTATCCGGTATGCCACGGCCATTATGACCGCAAGTTCTTCTTTACTCCTTCTTTACCGCTAGTTCGAAGGTCCTGGTAAGACGAACCGCATGGAATAATTTGCTTCAACACATCATATTCGTGCAGTTCCTTTTATGGCCACTCGACCGTTCGTTTTTTTTTCGTTGAACTGAGCTTGGTCTTCCTGTCACGACCAATTGCCTCCCTCTATTCCCACCACTTTCCGACGAAGCACACTCCCGAAGCTAAGGGAAAAGTCATGAATGTACAACACGTTTCGTTGATTTATACCATTTTGCTTCTTTATTCTATATTTCAAATGACCGTGAGACAAAAATTCGACTCTTATGAAAACAGCCAAAGCGGAAGCACAAGCAGGAAAATCCTTTCGCTAACCAACCGACAAGTAGCTTAATCTTCAAACCACGTTTCAAACAAAAGCGCAGTCACACGAAGTTATAAAACAAATGTCTTCTCAGTTCTCGCCCTCGCTTTTTATCTTGATCCTAAAAGTGGACGGAAATAACCGGATGGAGTTAACACGACTTTGGCTTTAATTAGTTTCGATTTCCCGTGCTTGCCTCACCTTTCCCAGCGAGATATATATCGCTAATAGATACTCTTTTCGTGTCATTACAGAAAACAATCAAGATGTTGAAGTGGACCGTTACGAAACGTCCGGAAGGAGGTACAGCGGCCGCTATTCAACGACACCAGCAGCAGCAGCGACAAAATGTTCAAGCACGCCGGTCACTGGGAGCATTGAACGAGAGAATCGTCCCGAGTGACGCAATTACGACGGTGAATAAAATTAAGGCCAGACGTTCGCTGGGAGCCACTATGTTGCGGCATGCCCACGTGGATAAAGAGAACCAATGCGTCACTTCTACGCCACATCACGTGTCCGGCGGTAAATCATCCAGTTCACCGTATTCGATGGCCCTGCGAGATGTAAGCAACATTACCCCCAACACGACACCTCGCCGGCTTTCATCGACGTCGCAAGGTCGCAAACGGCCTCTCGTCCCGTCGCCAACCACAGTCACTTCCACGGCCAAAAAGGAGCGTGCGATTCAATACGCTACGACTCTTCCGACGTTCGATATTGAATATTCACCGTGTGGCGTGAAAAATGTACCGTTTCTCGCTTTGCGTGGCTTAGGCCTTGCTGATTCCTACTTTGAAAACCCTGGAAGGTACTTTCATGACGATCAACCACCCGCAGCCAAGCGTGCTAAGCCATTCGCTACACCTGCTCCCGTTGTTGGTAAACCCGAGCCGGCATTAACTCCTTTGTCGTCACGCCTTTCAGAGCTGCGGTTCAGTAAAATCAATTTCAAGCGCCATGGTTCCGATTCCAGTGCTGCCAACAACAATAACCAAATTTTCAACGACGAAGAGCCATCGCTTAATTCGTCCGAAATGGGTGATATTACACTAGATAAGATGATCGATGCAATTCTAGAGAGTGCAAAAAAGGACAAAGTTCCTAAGCGAAGTTCCAGTGTCAAGTCCAAGCAAGCAAAAATTCCGTCTCCCACCTACACGCCGGCTGATGACCCGGCTTCAGACCTGTACAAGGACACACTTCTCGATCAGCTACCCCCAAAGCTAATCGAACAGGCCGAAACCACGATCATCCTGGAGGAGACCGCAAACGTTAACGAACGAGAAGTGAAAACCCCGGAGTCAGCCAAAACTGGAAAGTCACTAAGGCAATCGCTTAGCCGCTTTGTTTTAGCAAGCCCTCTTGATGCCTGTCACTTGAGGCGACAGAAAGCGGTTCGCCGAAAAAATAAACAGGACGCTCTGGAGAAGGAACCTTCAGAAAAGAAACCCTGTAGAATCGGTCTTACACTGCCGAACGGTATTCCCAGCCCAGAAACCCCTAAAACCGTAAGCCAAAGCCAATCAAAACTGGAACAATTGGCCGAAATGCAAACTCCTACGGAGGATGTTACGACAGTTGATCTGGACAGCCAATATCCAAAATCAACGGCTCTTCTCGGCACTATTGACGAAATGACGCCAAGTATTCGTTCGATCGATTTACAAGGCACTTCTACACCAACTGGAATGGAGCTGGTATCGCTTGAGAAAACTCGAAAATGTTTAGCCTTTTCACCTTCCCCGAGTGAAGACTCGCTGGAGAAACGACGATCCGTAGCATCATCGACCACCTCGCGCTGCTCGCGAGTCACCGCCGTGAAGGGTGCACTGGAGTTGAACATTCAGCTGGAACAGGACAATAAATTACATGTTCACGGTGAGTGGTGGATGGTATGACGTCGTCATTTGGGTTTTAGTTTATAGGATCGGTTCAGTGAAAGTGTACTAACACCTGTTTATTTTTTTCAGTCATTAGCGGTAAAGATCTTCAACGGCCTAATGGGAATACAATAAACGCTTACGTCAAGGTGGCCGTTACGAACTGTGCCAATCTGGTCGAGCAGGGTTTCCAGAGGACAGCAGTGCAGCGGAATTCCAGCAAGCCAGTGTTCGATCATCGATTTGTGTTTGAACTGGGTTCGACTGCGGAGGAGGAAAACAATCGCCGAATTCAGCTCGCTGTGTGGCATCGGGACAGGGAGTGCAAGTAAGTACCTTATCTCGCTATAGCAATCGGATGGCCCCTCGGCCGGTAAACATTGAGAAATGCAAGCAAAAACCACGTGGTAAACAGTCGGACAACGTGCTCGGTCGGTTCAAGTGAGTTCTTTTGCCGAAACCGGCCGAAGTCCTGTCGTCTGCAATGCGCATGTCCTTCGCCAACCAAGCTTCTGAGTGCCGGACGAAGCAGATTTTCTTCTCAATCGTGTCGCAGTTCTGCTCGTGAAAGGTTCCGTTTTTTCGCCTGTTCGAGTTCAAGTCCAAAGTAACAGAGGGTAAAAATTCTATCCATTTTTGTGCTGAAAAATCTGTTTTTTATTGGGAATGAAAGCAATTTTGTAGCTAGTTAGTGATTAGATAGTCGATCTAGAGTATTACGTTGGAGAAAACGTGCCCGGAGACGGATTTTTAGACCGAGTAAAATGCCTGCAAAGCCTTAACAGTGAGGTGAAGTGTGCGTGTGTGTCCCCAGTTGGTTCAGCCATTTTGAAACGGAACCTTCTCTGGAGGCAGAGGCGAAAAAATTTCCGTTTGCTGATTTTGTGCAATTACCGTGAATAGGGGGTGTGATAGTATAGGCAGGAAAAAATGCATTGCTTCCCTTTTCGGCTGCCATTCCATGTGGATTACTGACGAATGCACAGCCTTGATAGTGCGGGGGTAAACGTGAAAAATCAATCATTGAAGGATTATTTTTTGTGAGCGCTGCTATTGGTGCTTGTGTGCTTTATATAACCAGACCCGGGAAAGCACTGTGGCCCTGCAGGGTGTGTGTGAGAGAGAGTGGGTGGGATTGTAAGTTTGGTGGCCCTGGCAAAGCGACGGAACGCAACACCGACGCTAACGACTACGGCGGCGGTGGCTGCACTGTTCTGGAAGTAGATCAGAGCAGGTTCAGTAGAAGAAAAAAAGAAGAGATACGTACTTGTAAGGCAGTGCCAGTAGCAAGGGAGTGTATGTGAGTGTGCAACCCATCCGATAGCCAGTTAATAGCCTAATTGCTTTGAATATTCGTGGATGAATAGGTGTGAAATCGTAAAGTCCCAAGTGCGTTGTGATTCTACGCTGCGGCATGGTTGTAAATAATTGATCCCCTGAGGATAGCCGTCATCGTCGTCGAGTTCGGTATAATGAAAAGCAGCCGAAAACTGGATAACTGATAACTGCGGCTAGGAGAACGGAAAAAAGTAAATCGTTTCTTCATTACCATTAGTTATGCACTTGTTCCGTTTAGTACTGGCTTATTGAAGGCCTCTAGATTCGTATATAGTGGCACTGTTGTATGGTCAAATTTCGACCGACGTTGTTTAGTGTACCTTGAGCCAGTTTAGTCATGAAACTGTTGAAAGCGAAAAATCAATTGAAAGACTGAAATATCGGCCTGGCACAGTTGTTTTTCGCCAACCGCAATGGTGGCCTGAGTTCCCTTTTAAATGTTGAATTGTTGTTTTGTGTAAAACTGCCAAAAAGTGTGCATTTAGTACACACTTTAGAAAAACTTTAACGGCTTTATATTTACTTAGGGCTTAATTAAAAATTAATCCTTTCTTTAACTCCCACAAGTCCTAGAAAGGACTCACATTCTTCATTATTTCATTATTCAGTAGTTCCACCGCATACCTTCATTTGGTGGCGAAGTTACGAAACATGCTATACCACATGGATATCCAGAAAACCAGGCCACCAGTAGGGTTTTTCCAAAACATTATGTTTCATTTTTAATAGCCTGAACTTTCCCCGCTATAGGCATCTTCTGCACAAAACGGTCCGTCGGCTAGTTCGACGCCACCGCTCGCAGCTCAAAGGTCATTGATTTCCCCCGGGTATGCCGAAGTGAATTCAGGCTGCACTACAGTGTAATCCTTAACGTAAAAAACACGCGAGCCACTTTCCACGAAACTTTATCCATTAGCGTATTCCAAACTGACGGTGGAGTACCTGGAATGACGAAAGAAAAATATTAAGGAACTTCCCGTTTTGTATAACAAACTGGTTTATTCAATTTTTGTTTGTTGTTTATGCTGCTTTACCAGCACTGCATGCCAAGCTCAATGACTGAAGAATATAAGCTCGTCTGGCTGGGCGCCAACCTTGTTTGCAGATATCGTTCTCGGAATGCAGTCCCTGTCTAGTATGAAGTACGGGAAAGTCCCAGTTGGCACCTTACTCTTACGGGATGAATTTGTATTCAATTTCATGGCCGGTCTTTCTATTGATTTTCGCTTGAACCCATAAGGATACCATTGAGAGAAGCCGTTCTCGCCAGACTGTCGGAATTTGACCATAAAACGGTTGCTTGTTGGTTTTATTCGAACTTTATTACCTTGTTTTATTGCCACGCATGCCGCTTCCCTCTCATCAGCTTGTGATTGCGTTTTTAGAGTCGCTTCCCGCACTGTAATTGGAAAATTGGCTCAAAATTCTAGCGCTTATTACCAGTAGTGGTTCCAGAATGTCCTTTGTGTTACAAACAGTCGCCGGAATTCTGCGAGGACCAGCGGGACAAACGGATTCAGCGCGCAGCAACAAGAAGGTAAATTTTGACAAATGTTGCTCGAGCAAATCCGGAAGCTCCTGCTGCCATCGATCACAGCTGGAAGAAGCTCAACGAGAGGATGGTTTGCGTATTTGTCAGCAATTGCTGCAAAGCGTAGAAATTGTCGAAACTATCGGACGGTGTGGTTCAACTACTGAGCATACAGAGTCCTTTGTCCAGACCAGCCAAAGCAGTAGCAGCAGCAGCGTGGAAAGCGTTAGATGACGCACTGTCCGGCCTGTTGCTGTCTCGGATGACAGCAACCCCAGTGCTACCAGCAACAGTGGTAGCCTCAACGACAACAGCAACATCGGCAACGAGAGCAAGTGAGTGCCTTCGGTGTCGTTCGTGTATTGTGTACATGTAACCGTGCGTGTGTAGGCGATTGTACCGATGTCAGATGTTTATGGTTTTCGTTTGGGAAGCGGTGAAGTCTGAATCTGAACTAGGATTAGATTGTCGGGCTCGACGAAGCTCGTTATAGTTTCACCTTTCGATCGAAAATGACCTCCGGTAGGGACAATATTGATCCTTCAGCTGTCTATTTAGGACAAATAGTGTATGACGACAGACAGCTTTGGGAAAACTACGTCTTTTGAGTTTGCTGGATTGGGAATTCGTGGGTGGAAATTCTGATTTAGTGTTTTATTAATTTTTTATATCTATCACTCATGTAGTATTTATTTTGAGCATTTATATATCTACTTAAAACGAAGCTAGAGCAGCACACGTATTCATTGCGTTGTATAAACTGTATTAACAATCTATAATGTTCTATGATTCATCAAATGTGGTTGAATCCACTCCAAATCAACGGATAAAATTTATTGCTTTTTATGATTTTATGAGCACGGAATCAGTCAAATAGGAAATTGAATTATTAAATTGCTTAAGTAAGAGCATGGTATTAGGTATTAGCATTAGGTGAACAACGCATTTGATAATTTCAGTGAATCGATTCAAAAGTCTCTGCTCTAATAACAGAAAGACAAAAAGTACATATTTAATGGACTAACTTTAAACAAATACATCCCATTAAAAACTTCTCTTCGAACCAATGGAGAAAACTTCATCATATAAATTTTAACATAGCCTGGGGGCTTCGTCGAAACAATACTAATGTTATCAAATTTTTACACCCGCATCCACTCTTCGCTACTTTCTCACTCCTTAACAAACTGCCGCTACTCAACCCCAGCTGTTGCAATTTTTAGTGACAGAAAAATTGCTTTTGCAGTTTGCGTTCATCCATATTGTAGTATACAAGTTCTAACATAGGTTTGTGCACTTTCTCTCGGCAGACGGCATTGTTGTCACTGATGCCTGATGGCTTCATACGAGTGGAACTATTGATCAGTGAGGCCATTGAATGGAGAAAGAGCAATCAGATGGCTCAATGTTTGGGAAATACGGCGGGTAGGGTCAATTGCGTATTTCTAAGTAGGTTTTAACACGTTTGGCAATATGGGGCCGAACGTTGTCATGTTGTAGAATCACGTTTTCGTGCTCGTACTGTTGCTGTGGTTAGTACAGTCATTAAGTCATATAAATAAAATAGTTTACTTCTCTTTTCTTGTGTAAAACTTATGAAAGAAGTAAAGCAAACTCTTTTATCCATACCATCCATTGAATCATCAGCATCGATTGAATTTGACACTGTTTTACTGTGATGGTTTCTTTCAACACCAATCTGGTTCCTCCAAATAACTTTCGAAGCTTGACTATTTGGCCGAACCGACAACCTTAACGCATGATCGACCAGTCGCCATGACTTACTTTTCGTGGATTGCTGTGATGAGTCCGTTTTTCATCACCCGTCATGGTGCAGCGAAGGAACCCCTTTTTTGCCGCTGGGGCAGTTGTTAAACATATGAATTGAACATGAATTGGTGGGTAACTCCTAATGCTGAAGCCATCTCTTCTTGCGTTTGGCATGGATCTTCATTAAGCAATTCCTTCTTTTGAAAGCTTCTGGTCTTCCTTTATGTGGACGGTGGTCAACATCAAAATTTCCGTCTTTCTTTGCATCGCCTTGCTTTTTTAATTATGCAGGGTGAATGTTAATTCATTGTTATATTTCATATTTCAATATTCAATATCACGCCTCCCAGTTGGCTTCGAGGTATGACGCTGACCTAATAAGCCAGTCGTCGTATGTTCGAATCTCGACTGGGAGAGGCTGTTAGAGTCAATAGGATCGTAGCAACTGACCCTGCAATTGTCCTGCACACTAACAGCTGGCTGCGAAGTCTATCGTATAAAAACAGAAGGTCAAGTTTCGATAACGGAATGTAGCACCTAGGCTTTGCTTTGCTTTGCTTTCAATATTATCTTGATTCTTACCCTATCCCAACCCCGAGCACCGTTCTCTTCAATGTTCCGTTTTGTTCTTGATTTTTTTCAAATCGTAGTCGTCTCCCGGCATAGAGCCGAGGCGGCACATGCTGTTTCAAGCAGTCGTCTCCATTCAATTCGATCTTGGGCCACTCGTCTCCAACTTCCCAGGCATCTGAGAAGTCACAAGCCACTTTCGATGTGGTCAAACCACCGCGCACGTTGGGCCCCTCTTGCCGGTGAGATTGCTAAACAGAACCGTTTTTGTCGCACTGTGTTGTCCGACATCCTTACGACGTGTTCGGCCTACCTAACGATTTGCAAGGTTACCGATGGGAATCTCTCCAAGCAGCTCGTGACTCATACGCTTCGACCACACTCCGCTTTCAGTTTGTACTCCACCAAAGATCGTCTGTGTATGTATTCCGTGAGAACTTCCTGTTTGAATGCGTCGCTGAGTCACTTTAGTAGTGTTGTTGTCCACGGTCACCAGCGACCCCAAATACATCAACTCATCTACCACTCCTACTTTGTGCCATCAACGGTTACCATCCGTGCGGGGCTTGCGTTGGTCTTCTTTCGGTCACTTGCTTCCATGGTGATATGGCGAGGTATACTTTTACCTGACGCAATAGGTATACTCTTACCTCACGCATTTTTTTTCTGGCTATGGGTACTTCAAGAAATATTTACACAGGTATGGGAGCCCAGGATACTCCGGAGCACGTGATGTTTCACTACCCGCGTTTCGAAGACACTCAGCGCGAGATGCTTACCGTCGTTGGGGTAGACACCAATGTCGATAACAGACGAGGTGTGCAGAACAGCGCGCGTGGAGTGTCGTTGATAGGACGGTGACGGGCGTGAGACCGAGTTGTAACGGCTAGAGCGGGTACCACGACAGGGTATGATATAACTTAGCTAAGGTCTGCTAAAGAACGGAGTAGATAGACAGTTAGGTAGTTCAGAGCCAATGCGAGAGCGGCAGTAGTTAGAGCATGACAGATGGTGTTGCATGCCGCAGGGGTTCCGCAAGGTTCCATACTGGGCCCGGCGTTGTGGAACGTCATGTATGACGAGGTGTTGAAGCTAAAGTTCCCGGTATGGGTTGTGATTGTCGGCTTTGCGGACAACATCACCTTGGAATTCTATGGTGAATCTATCAGAGACGTTGAGTTGACGGCTACCCACTCTATAAGTATTGTTGAAGATTAGATGCGCTCCAGGAGACTGGAGCCAGCGCATCATAAGACGGAGGTTATCGTGGTGAACAATCGCGAGTCGGTGCAGCAAGCAAAGATCAGCGTCGGGGACTGCACTATTTCGTCAACGCGGTCCTTAAAACTCCTGGGTGTCATGGTCCACGACAAGCTCAAATTCGGGAGCCACGTCGACTATGTCTGCAAGAAGGCTTCCACAGCTATTTCGGCATTGCCTCGTATGATGTCTAATAGCTCTGCGGTAAATGGCAGCAAGCGAAGGCTATTAGCCAACGTGGTCCAGTCCATACTTAGGTATGGCGGGCCAGCGTGGTCATCGGCGTTAGAAACCAAAAGCTACCTAGGTATGCTGGAAAGTACCTATCGTCTCATGTTCTTGAGAGTGGCGAGTGCGTATCGCACAGTTTCACATGACGCAATCTGCGTCTTAGCGGGTATGATACCTATTAGCATCATCATCAGCGAGGACGTAGAGTGCTTCAACCGACGTGGAATTAGAGACATACGGAGTACCACAAGATCGGCCTCGATGACCACATGGCAGCGGAGATGGTCTAATTCTACAAAAGGCCGGTGGACACATCAACTTATCCCGCACGTATCCGGGTGGGTCAACAGGCGCCACGGCGAAGTCAACTTCCACCTGAAACAGATTTTGTCAGGGCATGGTTGTTTTAGACAGTATCTGTACAAGTTCGGGCATGCGAAGTCCCCGCGTGTCCCGAATGCGTGGATGCGAGAAAATTCAGAACATGTTTTCTTTATATGCCCTAGTTTCGAGGGCGCGAGAAGCAACATGCAGGCAGTGTGCGGACAGGACACTACTCCGGATAACTTAGTCCAAAGGATGTGTTCTAGCTCGGATGTCTGGGGAGCGGTCAATGCGGCTGCTACCCAGATTGTGCTTGAGCTACAAAACCGCTGGAGAGCCGATCAACGGCGAATAAACAGCCTAACTGGCATAGTCCAGTAGTTATCTAAGCGAGTGCGTTAAGCACCCCTTGGTTTGAATAGGAGCGACTGTATAATTTATTAAATCGGCAGCACTGCTGTTCATGAATTCTTCCGATTAAACATTTATTCTTTCCGTTCAATTAATTACGAAATACCACACGGGCTTATAGTTTCACGAGAAATTTCCCACGTTTCCTCTATTCTATCACCTCTAATAGGTTATGGGCCCAGCAGGTTTGCATCTTACTATCTTTCTAATCCTCCTTTTGGCGCTTGTTTACTCCTCGTGAACAACTGGTTCCTTGCACGTTGCCAGTTGCCCAAGATCTCCCGAGTAGCAATGCTCAGATAATTTTTCCAAGCCGTTTTTTTTTCAAGCCGTCAATATTTGGACGCCATAGGGAACCTGCGTTCGTGGTATTGGAGAGGAACCGGCCATCTATAAGAACGTGGTCAATCTGGTTCATTCAACGTTCGTCAAGTGATCTGTAAGTAGCTTTATGGGCATGAGAAAAAGGTGGTTTGATCCGAACCTCGAGAACCTAGGCCTCGAGAAGCTTATTCATCGTTGATCGTTCGTGTCAGTGCGCGACCATCATCTGATCCAGCGTTTTTTAAATCAGCTGCCCACTCCAGATTAGATGCTATTTTGAGCCGCTCACTAGGTTCAGAAATGTAGAGCCATCAAGAGCCGCTCCAGATATGGGGACTGACGCTTATGGCAAGGCCTCGTGCTTACACTTAACATTCTCTTGAAGGAGGCACTTCCCTGTCCGTATAAAACCTTAGTTTCCACCTCCTACCTCCTTAGTACGCATTACCAGTCGTTCACCAACCACGTTCTACAACTCCTGTATCATTTTGTTTGTGAATTCTGACTTAATGATCTTAGTTTTGCAACTCTATCTATTGTTAACGGGAAATTAGCAGCCATTAATTTTATTGTTTGAGTTAGTCACCGTTCACTTTATAATTTGAGTTTCTTGAAACTCAAGAAACTCAAATTATAGTAGTCATTCAGTTTTCGTCGGAGAGCCAAATTTCGGAAGCAGTTTTTGGGCCCAAACGCGGGGTTCTGTTTGAAAAAATGTAAATACTGCTTTCTTCTTGTCAATCTGAACACAGCGAATATATTTTCATCAACAGAATTTTTGTTTCAAACAAAAAACTGCTTTTGAAATTGGCAGAATCGATGACTGCTAATTTCACCTTAAAATACAGCTACATTTTTTGATCTCAGTCTAATCGAATAGGCGTGATGATGATGATGATGATGATGATGATGATGATGATGATGATGATGATGATGATGATGATGATGATGATGATGATGATGATGATGATGATGATGATAATGATGATGATGATGATGATGATGATGATGATGATGATGATGATGATGATGATGATGATGATGATGATGATGATGATGATGATGATGATGATGATGATGATGATGATGATGATGATGATGATGATGATGATGATGATGATGATGATGATGATGATGATGATGATGATGATGATGATGATGATGATGATGATGATGATGATGATGATGATGATGATGATGATGATGATGATGATGATGATGATGATGATGATGATGATGATGATGATGATGATGATGATGATGATGATGATGATGATGATGATGATGATGATGATGATGATGATGATGATGATGATGATGGGCGTCGTATTACCGTTTTGCTTTTCCATACATATAAGTACAGCATTGCAGTGGAAACGAACGAAATAAAGTCAAAAATTTACACTCCTTTCCAAAAAAATAAGATGTCCATTTATAATAAAATTGAAGGTTCCAGCATGCGCAGACGACACGACTCCGGCAAACATAGATTGAACAAAACTTTACGTTGCTTGTATTTCACGTTGTCATCCTTATTTATCTCTCTTATTATACCATCAAGTACTAACAATATTTATTTTCTACCATTTTCAGACGCAGCGAATTTTTAGGATGTATGTCATTCCCACTTAAAAATGCAATCCAACAGGTTAGTTATCATACTTGCTTCAATCTTTTTATACTTTTCACCTAAGCAAACATTCGTACCTATTTGCTTTTCTCACTATCACTATCTATCTCACCAAAACCTCTTTTCTGTCTCCTCTCAACCCACAGGAAATTAATGGCTGTTACAAGCTTCAACCGCAGTCGTGTTTGACGAATCCTACGCCGCCCATTCCAGACATGTGTGAGAACTCGCAGTCTAGCGTTGACGAAATTGTCAGCGTCGAGGACGGCGGCGGTCCGACTGTGACCTCGGGTGGACCAATGGTGATGATGGCGGGGTCTGCGGCTGGCCCAACCGAACCAATCAGCTTGAGCAAGAAGGCACTGCATCAGCGCGATGCGGATGAGAATCTGTTTCTGCGATTTCTGGAGTTGGACCCTCCACTCGAGTCCGGCGGAGTGCCTGCCACCCCACGACGTAGCTCAGTTTGTTCCAATAAGCCGAATGCTGGTCGGACGCCATTCACGATAACCAAACGGTTAACACGGATGGCCGAAAAGGGATTCGGCTTTTCGATAGTCTGGACGCATCCCCCTCGGGTGGAAAAAGTTGAAGCGGGATTATCCGCGGAAAAGGCCGGTATTCTACCGGGCGATTATGTAGTCTTCGTAGATAAGCATAATGTCGTTACAATGCCTGAACTGGATGTGCTAAACTTGATTAAAACCCAAGGAAACACTCTGCTGCTGGAAATCTTCCGTCGACCTCAACGGCCTACCAACGGACTTCGTTCAGGAAGTGCAGTAACAGCTTCCAGTAGCAATCTGATCAATTTTGCACCTTTCAACGCCCAGGTTCAGCTTCATCAGCATCACCTACATGATGATGAATCGACTTTAAAACCTTCGATCATCCCAGCTCGCTCCTCTACGGCTTGTTCTAACATTTCGATTGAAACCGCCAAGCGGAAACTCAATCTACCCCAAGTGACGTTCAGCAAAGAGGTAGGTAAAGGTGTTCTAGTTTAGATACACTTTTACTCTTTCTGCAATTGGCGTAACCATATTAGCTTCTAAGCACGATCTAGTGAAATTTCTGTCAAACAGAAGCCCATCGAAAGGTTAAGAAATTTAAGCTACTGTACATATTATACCAGACAAAAACTTCACCCAGTTCCGGAAAAAGCAACACACCGTTTGCATTCCACCTATCTTTCTTGTAGATTAGAACAGACTAAACAAAGATTTAAAAAATTCATCCATGAGAGAGCTCATGACACAAACCGTCGGAAAGTTACGCTTCATTTATGTTAGTACCATCGAAACCACACCTCATTTCTTCAACCTAGAAGACACCAGCTGAATTAGTAGCGTTTCCTTTTGTTAACTATCTAAAAATGTTTTTCCTCCCTGAAACACGAGTGTTTTTTAAAATAATCTGGTGTCCTCTTTTCTGTACCGATCAATGTTTCAAATTGGCTCCTGACTTGGTTCCCGCTGCGAGGTTGTCTAAATTCGGAAAATTGCAATACATTAGACAAGTAGAAATTATTTTCGTTTTTATTTTCTGCCTTAGGAAAACTAAACTAGCAAAATTGTGTACATATTTTCGGCATAGGGTAAATTATTTCAATGAAAATCAAAATTACTTCTAGGTTGTGATGTTGTCTCGTAGTTTGAATAAAGTTAAACCGAGCAAACCCGTAGCGGGAAGAGTTGCGCCATTTTGAGTTGATTCGAAAACAGACTGTACATAATTAGAAGAAATTTTAGTTTTAAGCTTATCTGTAGCATCGTCTGTATGCCACCGTTTGTTTCGCAAGCAGCAAAATCATCCACGAACGAAAAACTGCATTGATTCATTGCACGAAATTCGTTTTCCTCGTTTGTAAATACTAGCAATCCAACAAATGGGTGCCCTAATGAGGAAAAACCCGTAGCTTCGTGTGCGTCACAGTTTTTGTTTTTATTTATTATCATTTTGTCGATTTTTACTCTTTGGTTGAACTCCTGTTAATTTATTGTCGTGTTAAATCATTAGCCCTTACTCGTTCGATTCCGATGTTTTGGTGGCCCCCAGCTGCTGTCAATTATTTAAATTATTATCTTAATTTTAACAACCAACGCGCGTGTTATCGGTTTTATATTGTAATAATTTATTGCTTGCTGTATTTGTTTTTATTGACTCGGAAAAACAATATTTATTTTGCGCTCGAATTAGAACGATATTTTTATGCTAAGTGTAAATAAAATCGGAAAAATACTGCTGAAATGTTTTGTTGTTTTTATATTTATTTTCCTGACAAGTCCTCATTTCTTACGTTACGTTTTTTTAGTAAAGGAAATGTCTATCTACCAATTAATAAGTAGAGTAGTGGAGATCAATGAAAAAACAGTCATTAGCTTGATCACACAGTTTTTATGATGCTGCCCGTTAGAGGATTATGTCTCAGTGAAGTGTGATTGGACTGGCAAAGTACGCTGATGGTTTCGTTGAGGCCGAAGAAGGCTTTGTAACTGAAACCGCGACAGAATGCAAGGCAATCAAGAACACCCAACAGAATCTTATGACCAGTCTTCACTATGATATCCCTTTGTCGCTGCTCAAAAGACGTAATCCCAGTTACGTCCTGATTTTACGTATGTAATATTTCTGTATCCGTTTAACACGAAGTACCCAATATTCATAATGAGAATCCCAAACAACATAGCTACTCTCATGAACGGATTTGCGCTAAGCAGAAATTAGAAAATACGTAGAGTACCTGAATTCCAGAATTTTCTACCGATTCGGAATATAGTGCCAAGCTGACGATACGCTTTGTTGTTAATAAAGGTATAGTTTGTCTAAACGACAAACAAATCGTTCACAAATAATCGACGGCGTTCACAAATAGTGAGGTCCCAAAATGCTACCTTGTGACACTTAAGAATCATTCTGGAACCATCTCGATTGACTAGAGCCCAATTTAACAGGCTATTCGACACTCTCAATTTGTCGAGTTTGTCTTGCAAAAATATCACGATCGACACGATCGCATGCCGCTTTCAGATCAGTGTGAATGGCGTCGATCTGCTTACCCTGTTCCAAGGTACGTAGACAAAGTAAGGCAAACTCCAGTTAGTTTGTTAGAACTGAACGGCCAGGATGAAATCCGTGTTGAGGAGTAGAAAGGGTAGTAGAAGGCCAAGGGTTTTTTTCTTGTAGGCTTTTTTTCACAGGCACGTGAAAAATAATTTTATCTATAATTATTAACTTACGGCTTTTTGCTTGATTAATACCGAATTATTTCTAAACCACCTGGAAAAATAATTGGGGATAGGTATTTTACAAAACTTGTTCCTCTCAAACGAATCATTTTGTCATGTCCTTTAGTTCGTTATATTTAGTTTGTCGCTTGTGGCGGTATGGTTAGTGGTTACATCAAAGCTGTGCTTCTATCTATACCTTTCGTTCCGTTTTGAAGAAGATGATTAAAATTGTTGTGCAATACTCCACGTTTCCATTTTCTTTTGATTTTTTTCCTGTTCATTGTTAGTAACTATGACTTCCACTGTCCACTGCCTGTCTTGCTAAGCGTCTATCGCATTTTCCTGTTGATGCACAGCGGCTATCGTCTTGCTCCTTGCATAAAGGCAGAGTTTTTAACAGGAAGTGATTAAAACTTTATTTTCTTAGGTTTTGACGTAGGACTACGACTTACTTGAAGTCGTGTCGAAAAAATGATAGATTTTGAGTGCTAATAAATCAGGCTTTTCTCATCCAGTTCGAAAGATATTTAGCTCAATCGATAAGAAAATTTTTCTTCAAATTGGATAATATCGCGAAAACAATTTATTTTGGATGATTCACTATTGAAAAACATATAGACGCAAAGTATTGTCATAATTAATGAATCAACCAATCACGTGTTAGCTCACTTTTGCTTCCCAAGCCTGGAACGACATCCATCTACACCTGCAGTTTCATTCATTTCCATTTCTGAAAAGCAGTGACAGAGCCTGCTCGTTCCAACAGGTTACGAATTCACTAAATTGTTTTATGAGCGATAAACTTGAAAACTTTTTCACGATTAAATTCAACTATAATTTTTTTGTGACAGATACGCATTTTGCTTACGAGTTGTAGGCTTCATTGCGGTTTCGATTCTTCCCAAGTGGTACGCGAAGGAAAATCAGTGATTTTGAACCAATCTGTGAGTTATCGCCAGGCGCACAAATCACGGTCCGTACAGTCATGACAAACAATGAATCTTTAGAATTGATCACAAACTGTTGTTCCTTAAACAGTCTTAGCAATCGATCACAGTGTTACATCTTACCTAGCTGCGACAAAAATGGTTACTCGTGTTGTTTGTATTGAGAGTCATACGCTGCACACTACCAATCGTCTATATCTGTTATATTTCTCAACGCAATCATGCAATGAAAATGATCTGACATGAGGCTTATCATAATCTGTACAGATCGCGACAAAATATTTGTCGCTTACAAGTAGTGATGTCAACGAATCTGATCGTGATCGATAGAAGCGATTTTTTTCCAACCCAGATCGTTTTACATGCAATAAAGTATCTTCTTTCGATTTATCACATGTACCTATCACCAGAGCATGAAAATAAGGTGGGTAATGCTGTACGCCCACGGCGATTTCTTAGCTGCATATTGATCAATAAGGTTGATTTCTAAATTTTGTTGTGCTGGAGCCACATAGCCAGAGGTGGGGGCCAGGAGCCCTATCTTGGCTCCTAATTAGGGCTGTCGGTATTGGGCCCTTTTGGTGAAAACCGGTATTTCGGTATTGGCGTAGAAAATACCGGTAATACCGGTAAAATACCGATATTGGCAGATTATTCGGAATCAATAGAAATGTTGATGATTTTCAGTAAATGTCTTTATTTTCAAACTGTAGCATCAGTATTGTTGCTTAGTAAAGTAGAATTTAAGCAGATATAGTACACTTAGCGATTTATTTCCCTTGTTAGAATGGATTTTGTTGCCAACGCTTCCAACAATTGAAAAAACTTCCGCTTTTTCCGAAGTCTAACGAACGGTTCTCAGCGCATCAGGAATTTTCCTTTCATTTTTTCAAATTTAGAGTAGGGACACCCGCTTTGACCTATTTTCAAAAATCCCAGGATTGTAGCTTTCACTATAATAAACACCCCGGTCTACTATACGGTCTAAGATTCCCGTAGTCTAATCAGGGTCCGGTATCGTCGAAGCAAATAATTGATTGCTTCAGAATGTTTCAAACAGACTTCAGCTGAAGTTAGTGACTATTTCAAATGACGACGACTGACAGTCAGGTACGATTATCGATGTTGAGTAAGTTTATTATAACATGCGTCAAATTGCAGTTAATGTTACTCAAATTTAATTCAATTGCATTCAACGTTGCTGGCCTTCTACTGAATATTTGATAGAAAAATACGAATAAAATTAAGGGGTCGTCATGATGAAGTGAAAACCGTTTCCTTAACGTCGAACGCCAGTTTTGAAACGAAACTGCGCTGCTTCAGTTGAAACTGGTGCTTCATTACTTCATTGTTGAGTGACGATTTACGATTGTAAGGGACGTTGCCGGGCCCTAATCTTGTTTCCTAAATTTATTATCTGAGAGCATGGAATAATTTGGCGGCTTTTGAATATCAAGTTGTTCAAAAAAATTGAAACGCGACGTTTTGCGATGAATCATTTTTTAGCAAAGACGCTCTACTGTCTTAAACGGGCTCAAGAGCTATAATTGTTTACTCACAGTTTCATATTCTCCATTGCTAGCAGTTGGAGAATCTCGTCGGCATTAACACCAAGTTGCTTTTCTATGAATTTCACAATCTGCTATCAAACTTAGTTCGTCTTCGAATATGGAGTTTTAAAAAATTAGGATATTAGAAAATACCAGAAATACCGGTTTTTTGCCTTTCCAAAACCGGTATTTCGATATCCAAAAATTGGCCGGTATTACCGGTTTCGGTACAAATTAAACTGTGTTGTACATAAATCGTGAATGTCGGATGACCTTTGTCACAATCTCGAGTTTTGCAGGTTTCCGGGGAGTTCATGAGTGTTTTAATATACAAATTTTCCTCACAGTAAAGTAGAAAACAACTCCCCCCATTGCTTATTTATTCATCATATTTGTAGATTGAGAATACATTCTTATAAAATTCTACAATCGTAATTGACAACCACATTTTCCACTTGTTCTCACTTTCTTAACTTACTTAACTACACAACAATTATTTTTAAACTTAATTCCTTCCTTCCAACCATTTAATGCTTTCGCTACGGAACCGAGCAGATGAATTTATCATTTTAATTTCGGCAGGAAGTTGGTTCCACCAGACTACTGCACGTGCAAAGATGGAACCACTATAATGTGATGAATTGAAACGAGGCAAAATATAATTCCTCACTCTTGAACTATGGAAAAGCTGTAATTTTTTTCGCAGATAATTTGGACCTGTTTGAAGAATTTTGTGAAAAGTTACACAACATCTAAATTCCAAAGCCTGGCTTAACCTGACAAAATAAAGCGGATAGCATTTAAATATTCGCCATCATTACAAACCATTTCGCCGAATACCATTTTGCGGAACACTAATTCTCGGTTGACCATAACGCAGAATATAGAATTTCGCAGAATACCATTTCGCATAAAAAACCTTATGCGAGATGTACCATTTCACGGAAAATCTTTTCGTAGAAAGTACCATTTTGGAGGGGTGACCCAACTGAAGGAAAGTAATAGCGGTCAGTAGATCTAAGATAATAAATAAACGTAGGTGATCTCTACGGGGGCTACCCCCCGCAGTGGCCGGCGCTTCCGACGGCAGGTCGCCACCAACACTCGTGGCCTGTGGCCGTCTCGCGCTGAATTATCTAATGTTACTATTGATAGTTTTTGGTGATCTTGTTATTGATTAATGTTTTATGAAAGAGTCTAAAATTTCTCGATTTCTATTAGTTTTTGAGTTACGCAAAAATTTCTGTTTTATTTGTATGAGAGTCCTTATCCGCCTACCACAGGGGTGAGGGGTCTCAAACCACAATTAAAAAAATTCCTGCCTCCAAAACCCCCAAATGCCAAATTTGGTTCCATTTGCTTGATTAGTTCTCGAGTTATGAGGAAATTTGTATTTCATTTGTATGGGAGCCCCTCCTCCTAAAAAGGGAGAGGGGTCCTAATTCATCATAGAAAAAAATCATGCCTCCAAAAACACCCACATGCCAAATATGGTTCCATTTGATTAATTAATTCTCGAGTTATGAGGAAATTTGTATTTCATTTGTATAAGAGCCCCCCCTCCTAAAGTAGGGAGAAGTTTCAATTCACTATAGAAAAAATTCTTGTCTCCAAAAACACTCACATGTCAAATTTGGTTCCATTTGTTTGATTAAATCTCGAGTTATGAGGAAATTTGTATTTCATTTGTATGGAAGTCCCCCCCCACTTAAAAGGGAGAGGGGCCATTATTCCCCTCCTAAAGAGGGGAGGGGTCTCAATTCACCATAGAAAAAAAAAATTGCCTACAAAAACACCCACATGCTAAATGTGGTTCCATTTGTTTGATTAGTTCTCGAGTTATGAGAGAAATTTGTATTTTATTTGTATGGGAGTCCCCCCTCCTAAAAAGGTAAGGGGTCTCAATTCATCATAGAAAAAATTCATGCCTCCAAAAACACCCTCATGCGAAATATGGTTCCATTTGATTAATTAGTTTTCGAGTTATGAGGAAATTTGTATTTCATTTGTATAGGAGCCCCCCCTCTTAGTGGGGAGAGGGGTCTCTAACCATCATAAGAACCTTCCCTGGCCCCAAAAATCCCTATTTGCGAATTTTCACGCCGATCGGTTTAGTAGTTTCCGACTCTAAAAGGAACATAGGGACAGACAGACAGACAGACAGAAATCCATTTTTATAGGTATAGATTACAATACATTTAATGTATTGTAGTTCTAAACGAAAAAATATGCATATAAAACAGTTAAAATCAAGATTGGGCCTCCGGGCCCCCCCTTCTGGCTACGTGGCTGATGTACTGGATCAATAGAATCCATCGAAGCAACCTGTATATGCTGGTTAACGAGAAGACGGAGCACCGAAGGTTAATGAGGGTCATTCAACGATCGGATGGAGAAAATTGTTTACATTACAATGCTGCGACTGAAACACCTAAACATAAATTCTCGGAATGCCCTCGCACAGCGCCTGCATGGGCATTTGTAGGGTATTGTCGTTATCGTCGGGCCACTGTTATGGTCGGGCCATCACGATTTTACAGTTTTAGTAACTTATGATATCTATGATACAACCATTGTAAAACTTCTTACTGTGATAGCTAACTTTTCACAATATTGTGAGTTTCAATCGTGTATTCAAAACACCCGTTTTGAATTCAGTGACTAAATCTTACAAAAAAAGTTTTCCAGACGCAATGAACTTTTCTTCAAGAAATGATTCATGAAATGCAATTATCGAGATAAATTTTGAAAATGTATGAAGTGTGTTGTGCAGCACACGACGACTATAGAAAAATCCCCTCCAGTAAGGTTTTTGGGAAGGCTAAGGTGAAATACTAGAAAAGCGCTATTTGTAAAGGTTGGGCCACTTGAGTAGTCATGGTTGGGCCACCGTAATTTTAAGCGCAGAAGCGCAATAATCGCTAGAGAATGTCAGTCACGTAAAATGTGATAAAATAAAGCAAAATTAACACGATAAAAAGCTACATTTTTGTCGTTTTTTCATTGTAGTTGTACACTTCGGAAAAGGCGATTGTAGCAATATTGATTTTACAAGATCGCCAAAATTTCGCAAAAATGCAATTAAAAATAGAGTATTTGTACCTATATGAGCCGTTGTTCCCGGGATTCGTTCTTTTCAAGTCTCTATGAAGAATTTCAATACGTATGTCTTAGATTTTCTGCGGTGGCCCAACCTGTACAACATGGCCCGACTATGACAACATTTTGTCTTCACGTAAATGCCTATAACTTTTTTATTTTTCAAGTAATCAGTTCAAAACTTTCCGGAAATATACCTTATTCTTAGACCTTTGCAACCATGTATTTAGCTTTTCAAAATTCCTCTTGAAACTAAAGTTATGGGCGAATTCCAAAACGTGGCCGAGCCACGACGACACTCCCCTACAACAGAAAATAACCACAATACTCGGCGGATGGCGAAGATTGTCCTTTGAAGAACTGCTGCGACCTACACTTGCGAATATAGGACTGTCAAATCGAATTAAAATATTAAAACTATTTATTTTATATATTTCATTTGTAAATGAAGCTAGCAATAGAATTGATATTGATGCCCTTTCCTTTTATTTAAGCTGTGAGTGCTAAAAATTTGTAAATATTCTTTTATTTAAATAAAAACACACTAAACATTAAAAAAAATAGAATATGAAGTGCCAAAAATCAATAGAAAAAGTAGACTGAAATCGCTTCTTACGCGGTTTTTTTTACGCGAATTTCGGAATTTACGCGGTTTTTTACGCGAATTTCGGAATTTACGCGTTTTTTTTTCACGCGATGTTCGGAATTTACGCGTCTTTTACGCGAATTTCGGAATTTGCGCGTTTTTTTTACGCGATTTTTGGAATTTACGCGATTGAATTTTACGCGATTTTCGGAATTTACGCGGTTTTTACGCGATTTTCGGAATTTACGCGGTTTTTTACGCGATTTTCGGAATTTACGCGGTTTTTTTACGCGGTGTTGATTTACGCGGGTTCCGTATTCACCTTTAACGAGTGCTCGGAGTTTTCGAACGACGAGTGCTAAGAACGATCTTCGGCGGCGTACAGGAGAACGGAGTATGGAGGCAGAGGATGAACCATGAACTCCCACAGCTCTATGGCGAACCCAGTATCCAGAAGGTAGCTAAAGCTGGACGGACACGATCGGCAGGGCATGTTGCAAGAATGCCGGACAACTACCCTGCAAAGATGGTGTTCGCCTCAAATCCGGTAGGAACAAGACGATCAGGAGCGCAGCGAGCAAGATGGTTAGACCAGGTGGAGCGAGATCTGGCGGAGAGTACTCGGTGTCCGAGGAATTGGAGAGCGGTAGCCCTCAACCGAGTTACATGGTGAAACTTTATTCAACAGGCTTTGTCTTAGGACGGCAGGCCACCTAAGTAAGTAAGTAAGTGATTTACGCGGGACGAATCCTTCGCGTAAAAAGCGACTTGAGTGTACATTGGCATGTCTTCACATCATACTGTTTCAGAAACATTTGAACCCTGAACATTTGAAGTCATTTGAAAATGACTTTTTTGAAAATCTGTAAAAAAGGAAGTAGCGCCACTGCTAGGGGGATTTATCAATAGGCACAATATTTTGGGGAATTGGTTGTAGGGTCTGAATGAACAGTTATGCCAACTTTGGTTGAAATGGCTGATGGTCGAATCGAAACCTTGTGTACGTGTGAGATGTGACCCATATATGCTCGACCGTATTATTTCAAGGTCAAGACTAAAAACACGAGGTTTGGTCTAAATTTAATGCTTGACGTTCGAAAAATACCATATGTACAAATAAAATGGATTTTGTTTGTCATTATTGTAAAAACGAAAAATTTTTCAACCTGCAGCAACAATTCTTTTGCAAATGTTTGGAACCTTCACGAAAGTGACCATAATTTTTTTATTTTTCTAAAATCAAATATTTTGCATTTTTTTCTGTATAGACAATAGAAATACCTTTCCTATGATGTATAACACTCATAATTAAAACATTCTGATTGAATTTTATGGACCGAAAACAAAATTGGTCTCAACCTGCAGCTGTTTCCCCTATACCCTGTTGGTTGGTCTCCTCTGTCTTTCTACATTTGAAAGTTTAACAGAAGTTTTGGGGACATGTTATTTAGGTAAAATCATAGTGCCAAATGTTAATATTAAGGTGCAACAACTTCCAAGTGAGTTGCTACCCCGATAAACTTCAGCAGCACGAGACCCGGACTTCGTCGCAAGGTCGGCGCGCTACTGGGCAAACAGGAAGGCTTTCGCGATACTAGAATTACACTAAAACGGTCAACTTCTTTATTAGAATGTGTTTATTGTGCGATGTAGTGTTTCCAATGGGTTCTGATTACGGGTACGTACCACTCTACTTCTTTATTTCTGCGTGTAGACGGTAACGGCGACAAACATGAACCGGCGAGCGCTCACAGAGTCGCCTAGCTCCTAGGATTCCTAGCTGGTGGGATTCGACCATAAAGGTACGATTTTAACCATTTTACCATAGCGGGTGAAACGTCAAGACGTTCGATTGTTGCCAATAGGATAGAGTGGTCTACACTATCAAATACCGCTTTTATAGCTGTGTACACGGTATCTACTTGAACTCCTGTTTCCAAGAACCTAATGCAACGCGATGTGAACTGTACTAAATTCGTTGTTGGTTAGCTGAAACATACGCTGTGGCCTCTCACAACAATACGTTGCCTACTAATGTTTCGCAGAGCTTGGAACCCGCGCCGAGGAAAGGAAATTTCACGATAATTTACTACCTATATTTTGTTTGTCGCCTTTTTAAAAATGGAACGCATGATCGACTTTTTTCAACCAATCATGAAACAATTCGGAACTAAACGATCTTTCATTCAAGCAAACATGCATAAATTTTCAATCCTGTTTACATATACCGTCATCCGGGGCGAGATTGTGCCAAAAAAGCATATGTTTTTGTTCTTTAGCTCAGTATACACACAATTAAGGAACTAAGTTGATTTCAAACCTGTCAATATGTATTAAATTATTCAATTAACAACTACCGTAGAGATGGTTTAGTTACAATGAAACCTAATTTTACTGGAAGTGTATGAACTTTGGCACAATCTCACCCCTTTTAGGGGGTGACATTGTGCCAAAAACTTAAAGTTAAGCTAAAAACCTAAACAGTGAACGTTAGCATATTTATAAACAATACATATAAATATCAGTATAAAGCAGTTCATATGGGGCCGTCCATGAACTAAGTGGACTATCAGGGGCAGGGGGTCGACCAAAAAAACGCATCATACAAATAGTATGAACGAAAATAACCCGGGGAGGTCTGAAATAACGAAAACTGAGTTCGTAGTCAATGCACAGCCTTTATATGGCCAGTAGCGTTTCTAGGGTTCACAAGGGGAAGATATATGAAGGGGTGTGTCCTAAGAGGGCATACCTATTTGATCATTTAACAAAAGTAACCATTACTTCGTTCGAGAACCCGCGGCCGCAGAACATGTAGCCCATCCCACCCCCCTCCCCCGTCCTTAAAACTGCCAGTTTATACACGGTATAATATATTCGTCTTATATTTAAGTGTTTATTCAAATCATCACAAATTTACAGAGAAAAAGTAAAAATTAGTTTTAATTATTTAGCAGACCTATGCTCCAAAATGGATGATGCAATCTAATCTGTCAAAATATTGTGCTCAATAGTAAAGAATGTGAGCGTACTGGTGTATACTGACGTATTTTTGTTGTGTATGTGAAATCCACAAATTGGATCGATCATTATGGCTTGACACAATCTCACCCCCGTGAAGCTCGAAAAGTACAAAGTTTCGAAAAATATTATTTTCGTAATCAAAACTTATCCAACGCATAATAACCTTTCAATACATTGTAAATGATTAGTTTATATACCTTCAAAATAGCAAGTTGATGCGATTTCTTGTTGGGGTTGGTTTATGGGGGACATTTTTTACAAGCGTTATTTGCGAGTATTTTTGATCGTGAACTTTGAAACCCTGTTTAGGCTAAATAGTTTGCTAATATTATCTGTGGTCCATTCTAAGTTATGAATAAATATGTTATTTTCATCATCATTTTGAATTTAGGTCACCTGTTTCTATAGATATAATAAATTTTCACAAATAAACATTTTTGGTTTTTGGCCCAATCTCACCCCGGATGGCGGTACAAACTTATACTAATGTTGTGGATAGACCTTCGCATGACACGGTTAACAAACCCAAATTCTGGCACTTCTAGTGATAACGATGGTGGGGAAAAAGACAGTCTTCGCGTCAAAGTGTTGGGTTATTGCACGACAGTTACCGAAAAAAATGAGTGGGTATGATGAATTATTGACATTTTTACCTTCTACCCTTTACCTATGAAGCCTACGATGGGTACACCCATCACCTGTCTCAACAACGAACCTGAATGCTGTTCCGTGCACACAATTTAGGCCAGACACAAGCAACTGTAAATGGAGTACCGTTGCGCTGGCGAAGAACGAACGGAAGATAAACAAATTTATTATTTCCTTGTTTGAACATCTCTCAGTGAATCGATTTGAATCGTTTGTTTGAGAAACCCCACAAACGCCATTTTTACGAAAATTGACTTTTTAACAGTTTTCGTATCTTTGAGGATATCTACACCTTCCCTCAAAATTCCAGACAAAGTTAGTTCCATGAACCCCTTTTAATTGGGATTGCAAATATCCGTTTGTTTGAGAAACCCCAAATATCCATGTTTCCGATAATCACCTAGAGCGGTGCTGCGATAGGTACAAAATTATCATTCAATATTTACATGCAATGTTGTAAACAGTATTCGCAACACAATTCAATAGTATAAAAATGTCTTCGGAATCGAAAAATTACGACTTGGACACAGTCAAAAAGAAGAAACATAGTGTTCGGTGGACTACAGAATACAAGGCGAAAGTTATTAAGTTAAACCATAAAGTAAAAGAACGTCGTATAAAATCGACAAGAAAAGGATGTTATAGCTGAAAAAGTGAGAACTGATTGCAAATGTAGATAAGCTTGGATTAGTTGGTCGACGAGATAAACGTAAATAAACCATTCTTGTAATCTAGATACAGTAAAAACTGTAGCAATCTCGTTCCGGAAATCGACAGACTAAACTCTCCATACGTTTCTCACAAAAGCAGTAACCCACCATTTACTATACAATGTTAATAATAGCACAATATATAAATAAAAGGTTTAATTTTCTATTTATCTCTTTTGTTAACTCGTTGCTTTTTCTAATGCGATTAATCCGTCGAGCACACCCGAGCAACTGTAAAATCAATAGTTTATCCGTTCGAAGTATTAAAGGTGCTGTTCATGTATCTCCATTTAATTTTGGTATAACGTAAGTTGAGAACAAACCCTTATTCTCAGATTCTGCTCCATAATCATAGTACGGTTGTTATCCAAGATTTAAAATTTCTGGTTATAATATCTTTAATTTACTGCTAGCAAAGTATCAAGGTATTCTATTCGATGTGAATTCGTGTTACTCTTGTCCATTTATGCAATTCAAAAACCGCCGTTATTCCATTTACCTTTTATTTTTCAATAGGTAAATGCAAACTATGATAAAAATTTCGATTTGAAATTACAAAACTTTTTGTAAAACTTATATTATTCTACTTTAAAATTTTTAATAAATAATATTTAGCGCCCCTCCCCTCTTCTTCTTCTTAGCGGTACGTACTAAATTAACATCCCCAGTGTTGTATGGTAGCAAATAACATACTATGAACATGGATAGATCACAAGTTTGAATAAAAACAGCCTAAAACTACATAAGTGCACCGTTAATTTCTCGTTTGTTTGAGAAACCCCAAATATCCATCAACTTTAAAGCCTTGTAAATTTAGCTAGAATCATTATTTTGATAAAAAGATAAGTCTACATAATGTATTTTAGATACCGTCATAGAACCTCATACCAAAAAATATAAGGATTGGTTCAAAATTTTGAGAAATTCAGTTTTTTGTTGTTTTCCAACAATAGTGTCGAGTGGACTTGTGGGGTTTCTCAAACAAACGATTCATTTGATTGCTGACAGGATTTCTTGTTTGCGTATCCTTTGAAATGCAAACACAATTTAATGCTGGCCTTATTACCGGCTTTGGTAGAGGACGGTTTTTCCGGTCTTGTGCTACTGTGTTGTGTCGCAACTCGCAACTGCACCTAACTACATTCTACCAAACGGGCTGTGATTCACCAAATTGATTTATTAGATTGCCGAAAGAATTTAAACTGCAACGAACCAATTAGTGATTGTTCAAATAGCGAAAAAAAAGTTTAACGCCAATGTTGTGATTATCGCTGGGACTGGGAAATTTATGGGACAGTCTATAATTTAATTTTTTTCTGCAATTGGGTATAAAATATACTTCGTTGGTGGCTGTTAGTCGGTACATAAACAACTACAGCAACTTCGATTGCTGGTTGATTTTCAACCCGAACCAAAACGTAATGCTTTTCGGCGATTTCGTCATTCATTTCGTTGAAAATAGTTTCTGTTTCTGATAGTTTTTGAGAGAGATAGTTCAAGAAAGATAGCACGCTTTCATGACGAATTACGCTCTGTCTGCTATTTAATATAGCTATAAAAGAAAGACTCAATCTTTCTTAAATCGGTTCATTAAACTAAACCTAAATCTTTAATTTTTATACCCTTATGATGTCGCATTCCTACGTGTCCTTCGAGTAGTTAAATAGAGCTAAACTAAAAATCATGTTTGTTTTATATTTACGGTAGTGTAACATTGTGAAGGGGCCTTAAGGGCCCCCTCGATCCTAAAACCCCGCGCGGAAGGTACAAATCAAAAAAAGAAATAAAAAACCGTTTTTTTAATCGCACTACCGACCGGACGGGGCGGCGTGCCAAATTGGACTCTCCTTTATTTTCCTAAACTTTTTACACAAAGTTAATTCTTACTTGCTAAAAACTGTTTACCCTAAGGAAACTCCTCCTTCTCGAAGTAGTTCTGTCCTATTCTCCCTAGCGGCAGACCTCACGCTGTCCGTTGAGCTTCCCTCTCGCGCATACATTTTAGCCCTCGCGCGGGAACTTTGTTTTTTGTCAACTCGAACAGTTCCGCGCTTCGTTGTTTACCTTAGTCGGCAAAACTGCAACTTCGCGCAACCCCGCATTTGTTTTGGGAACTGTTCGTTGCGACAGGTTAAGAAACTTGCGCGTTCATTAACCTAGAATGGTGCCGAACGCGTTGTTTTTCATCGAAGTATTTTGCCCTACCGGCGCCGTCGCTCGATCGAGTCACTGACCGGCGCGGGTAATCGAATAAAATGTTGAAGTTAATAATATGATTTGATCCAGGATTTCGTCCTTCGGATCCAGGCAGGATTAGTATACGGGAGAGTAGCGGGCAGGGTCACTACAATTGTAACATTGTAGCTATGGAGGTCAACTTTAAGATACACTGAGCAAAGTTTCTATTCTTAGATCGTTGTATTAGAAGCAAATGGCATTTTATTTTATTTCTGTCGCTTATTCGAAGTAACTTGAGCGTTTTGTTTTCGATAGTCGATTTTACAGCAACTCCCAGACGACCATCGGAGGAAGTTCCTGTATCAGTTGATTAGCAGAGAGCAGCACTTTGTGACGGCAATCAACTTTGGTATCGAGCGATTTGTGAATCCTTTAAGAGAACGAAAAGACCTCATCTCACCGAACGATCATAAAACACTTTTTCAAAATATTGACGAGGTGCGAACGGTTTCAGAACTTAGTTGCAATATCTTTCTGTGTCTTTGACTAATCATTTATTTATTGAAGCTATCACGAATATCGGAGGACATCCTCGAGCAAATCATTCAAGATGAAACCGAACCACAAATCCACTTTGCTTCCCGCGTCTATCTGTCCAAATGTACGGCGTTATGTGCGGCCTACAAGAAGTACTGCAATGGCCTGAAAAAAGCAGATTGCGTCCTGGTAGATTACGAAAAACTGTAATCAATTTAGAAGTTATAATACGTTTTTCCCTCTCTTATATCCATAGGTCAACAAATCAAGAAATTCAAGCTGTGATTTTATGCGTTTTATTACGGAGCCACCGGTGCCACGGAAACGTCCAGACTTAACCACTTTCATACATCGACCGTTGCAACATTTTAGGGAAATTTTAAAGCTAGTCCAAATGATCGCATCCCATTGTCGAGTAGATAGTGAAGAGCATAACAATTTCAACAGTATCATCAACGAGTTACAGGTAGAATTACTTTACTTCCCATCTAAAAAAAATCAACGTCGATGTAATTTTATATTCTCTTTCACACAGGTTGCATATCGGGAAATCACGGTGGGTGGTGGACTGATGGAACCTATTGGAGAGGGTCGGCCGTTGCTGACGCTGCAGGATTTGGAAGCGAGAATGGTTTTCACCAAGTGTAAACCGTTCCAGCTGGCCGCCCATGGGAGGCAATGGATTTTCGGTAATTGCAATCCACTCGAATGTAAAGTGAATGAGTGATTAGTTAGTTACATGTTGTTTGGGTTCTTTCAGGCGGTGATTTATCCCGAGTGGAAGGCCGGTCGGTTAAACCGTACTGGACACTGCTGTTCAGTGACATTTTGTTGTTTGCCAAAGTCAGCAGGGATCGTGTGCTGTTCATCACGGAGGAGCCGATTGCGTTGTCGAACGTTACGGATTCGTGCTTCAATATTCGAAAGAAAAGTGAGTATTGCAACAAGTCCAATATTGAAAATTGAAAGAAAACATTCAACTACAAACAAAGTATATTACTTCAACATAACGTTTGCATTAAAAAAATGGACTTTTTTCGGATGGTGATAAAAAAAACTAAAACAGCTAATTGAGTGTGATAAATGTATTGCAACATCCCATGGATAACCTTCCATATTAGTTTACTTGCAAAAAAATTCTACGCTCTTGGAGCGGCCTTCCGGCAGTTAACCGGAACATTCGCCATGGCGGACGAAACCATGCGTGTGGGCATGTTTTTGAGTTTTATTTATCGTTTTATTTATCAATTCCTCCTCAGTTTTCGCGACAAAATTGTTGGAGTAGTTCTTACGCTTCAGATTTGTCCAGAAATTCTTGATGGGACGCAGCTGGGGGACGCTAGGCGGGCTCACCGACTTGGGTATCAGCCGCTCCATATCCTCCAACGATCGCTTCGATTAGTGGGCCGACGCCAGATCCGGCCAGAACACCACGTTTTTAACTTGTTATTTCTAGATGAACGATGCAGCTTCCGGCAGGTACTTCGTACTATAAAATTCCCCGTTCACGCCCAGCTAGCATTTTCATATGTATGAAAAAGATAAAAATTAGCATTACGTACAGATATACATGCTAATAAATCGTATTTGATGCGCAAAATTGGCTTATCCGTACTATTTTGGGGCAATATACGTGATTACGAATAATTTTGAGCGTTACGACTATATGAGTATTTATATACGATAATATTCGATTAAGCACGACTCGCTCCGTACTGTTATGCGATTTTGTGCTGAAAATCGTATGTATGTCAATTATTATCATTATATACGATATAAAATCAACTTGGTCCCACTTTATCAAGGCTTAGTTACGATTTCAAATTTATTAGGAGATATTTACGATAACTTCCGTACATTGATATACGAGTTGGTGCTAGGTGGGCGGCCAGTCTGGAGCGAAAGAAGAGCGACTTTGACATCCCCTTCTCGCTGATTGTCAGACACAGCAGCACCTTCTTGAGGAACTTGGGGATGTGTGAAATGATATCTTTTATGTGTGTATCGTTAATAATTATCAAACAAATTAACATTACTTATTTGGTCTGCATGAAAAATTGGCGAACTTTGGAGTTTACCCTCGCCATGAGGGTCAGTGCAGACTTGTTGGCAACCAATTTAGCTGCGTTTGTCCAAAATTTTCGAAATTTATCTATAGCTGTTGCTTGATGTTTGTGCTGGGACAGCTCTCTCATCACCAAAGCCCAATAACGCTCGAGGGGGCGTTAGGTGGATTCACCTCCTTCGGTGCAATATGGACTCCATTAGCATCATACCATTCCAAAACATCTTTGGCGTAGTGACAGGATGCTAAATCAGGCCAAAACAGCGAGGGTACATCATGGCTGTGTAGGAACGGTAACAATCGTTTCTGCAGGCATTCTTTACGGTATATTTCCTTGTTAACCGTTCCCGTAGTAATGTAACTTTTGCTTGCTCGACCACAGCTGTATATGGCCTGCCATACTAAATATTTTTTGGGGAACTTGGCTTTCTTCTTTGTCCTAAAATGCTCTGCAACGCCATTCCGTTTCAAGGCAGTGAAAAAAGATATATCAGGAAGCTGTTTAAAGTCTTCTAGGACATACGTTTCATCGTCCATTATAATACACGGAAACTTCGCTAAATATTCGCGATAAAGCTTACGAGCGCGTGTTTTGGTCGTCGTATTTTGCTTATCATTATGGTTTGGCACAGTCCTCAGCTTGAAAGACTTCATGCCTTGTCGTTGCTTAGAAGTGTGCACGAATGTTGGCGACATTTTTATTTTACGAGCAATGGTACGTACAGAAAGATCTGGTCTTCTCCGTAATATTTGTTTTACCTTAGCATCCTTGTGGTGCTTCCTCAGATCCGTTTTTGTTCCACTTCCCTTCTTCCTAGTTGTTGTCAAGCGAGTATCGAACGATTTTAAAACACTGTGAACAGTGCTTGGAGGAAATCCAAACTTTTTGAGTTTTCTTAACGAGAGATCCGGATTTTCATTGCGACCGCACACAATTGCTTTTCGCACCTGCTCATCTTTCGACGTTTACGCTGAGCGCTTGTAATATAAACAAGTGTTATATTTTCAGCAAGAACAGACATACGTCTATCACTCTGCAAAATATTTCACTCATTGTTAATGTATTTCCGAAGCTGTATGTGTTTAGGGGTGTCCAAATTTTGTCGCGAACAAGCCTTATGTCCATGTTCACCAGGTACTTTTTCACTGTATGACCGGTTGCACCGACCTCCCGACCGAGCACACGCAGCAATGTAGCCACTTTTTCCTCGGCCTTACTCTTCAGCATCCTTTAGAGCTTCTTGACGGTCAAAGTCGTCGGCCGTCCGGAACCGGGCTTTATTTTGATACTTTGATTATTGTCCAATAGTGCCAAGATGTTGTAAATGCCGGAACGGGCGTATCCGGCGTCCACAAAGTGCCGCACGATGTCCGTTTTCGACGCGGCAGGATACCGTTCTTTGAACGCGCACACTTCTGAACGGAGTAGCTTCACTGTTTTCGCCAGCACGGTTAGAGTTCGAGCTGTAGATTTCTTTTTGCAAGTAAACTTCTATAATAACCTTCCATGGCAAATTTATCACACTCAATTAGCTGTCTTAGTTTTTTTATCACCATCCGAAAAAAGTGATTTTTTTTAATGCAAACGCTATCTACAAGAATTTGGTTTATGGCAATTGGGTTGTTTCAAGAGTAAAAATTTTAAACTTATAAGCGTTCAACTATACAAGCGACGATATACAGTTTACAGTGTATATATGATCCGTGATATATTCTAGTTTTGATCCATCATACAACTTGGCCATTAAATGAAATACGGTTCCCGGAATTCGACCATTCAAAATTCCGCAGGAATATCTGGTATGTGTAGGGAAGTAGTTGTATTGCATTTCGCAATAAATATCAGTCATGTGGGAATGAACGCTCTTGAAATTTATAGAGTGGACTTCATTTGTATAAAGAGATGAAGTGGTTTGGCTACTTCGGAGTAGATTCCTGTGGGGCCAAGGATGAGCATTCAAGCTTTAATATAAAATCTAGCAATATGGATATCAAAGTTCTTGGAATAGGTTCAATGGGCTATCTTTTGACACTTCGGAATGTTTTGATTTGTCATTTAGGAACTGGTTCCTACAGGATCAGAGGTAGTAGTTTAGAATACAAGAAAAAGCTTAATAATTGGACCATTCGTTATACCGCAGAAACCAGTTCCGAAATGATCAGTTGCAACTAAACTGCTCGTAAATAAAGCAAAGCCTAGGTGCCAAATTCCGTTTTCGAATCTTGCTCTTCTGTTTTTATTCGACAGACTTTGCATAATTGATAATTGCAGGGCTAGGTGCTACGATCTTATTGACTATAACAGCAACTCCCAGCTGAGATTCTAACATACGACGACTGGCTTATCTGATCAGCGTCCTACCCCGGTGCCATCCGGAAGGCCTGCACAAAACTGCTCATGTCGGTTCGAAATGATAACAATGATTCACTAAATAAATTCACTAAATAAGAAAAGAAATGTCAATGTTACTGATTAATTCTACTACCTCATTAGATTCACTAAACCAATTTTAATATGGTCTAAAGTTCAGCACGGGTCATCCATAGACTTATTTCATATGTTGGGGTAGAATAAATGCTTAATGCGAAAAATGTAGATTCAGGCAAACTGAAATTTGCTGTGCTATATGAGAAAAGTGCCCACATTTTCAATTTCAAGACTATTGATAATCACATGGCTTATATCTTTTTTACACAAGCGGTTCCTAACCTTATATCGGACACTATTCCGTAATTCACAATTACCGGGAACTCTTGTCGTTTTATGGTCAAATACTTTAGTATATCAAAACTAGATAAACATTCGAGTCAAATGCCACTAGTATCGCTCAAATTGGATGTAAATTTACAAAGTTATAGTAATATCGAATTATGGGACTCTTATGCGGGTACTTTCAATATGGGACCACATGACTTTGTAGAAATAAACAGGTCAATTTTAAATATGTTTTTAAAAAGTACACTAAAACTAAAGACTAATTATTCACTTAACTCAAAAACGGTGAAAATCGATATTTATTTATTTATTTATTTATTAGGGATATTTCATCTGACATAAAATATTGTCTACATGAATAAAATCTTATACTAAATTAAATCTGCGTAATCTCTGCGCAAACAAGCGCGACGGTTCACCAAAGTCAAACAATTCCTCCGCATTCGAAAAGGTCCTTACACATTCAGTAATTGGTTCGTTGTATCCAAACACAGTACGATGAAATTGGGTCTGCAGTAAACCCGTCAAGCGCAGGGATCGTTGCGAAGCGCGAAAATTGATCATTGATAGTAAGTTAGGGGCGTCAATTTCACCATTAATAACTTTTGCTACAAATAATGCCTGTTGTACCTTGCGTCTATGTTCTAGTGTGTCTAGGTCGAGTAAACGGCATCTGTCTGCGTATGGGGGCAAGTCGTCAGGATTTCGCCAAGGGAGGTGTCGCAGTGCTAGTTGGACAAACCTCCGTTGCACACGTTCAATGCGCAGGTTCCAAGTTAGCTGCTTTGGAAACCAAACTAGGCTGCAATTTTCTAATAGCGGACGAACAAGGGCGCAATACAACGATTTAAGACAGTGGGCATCCTTAAAGTTCCGACCAATCTTAAAGATGAATCCGAGCTGCCGTGATGCCTTGGAGATAATTGATTCACGATGCACATTAAACGTCATTTTTGTGTCCAGCAGGACTCCAAGGTCGTTAACTCGGTCCACTCTGCGTAACTCAATACCATCAACGGTGCAACCAAAAAGGATCGGGTTTTTAATGCGGTGAAAGCTCTTAACTTCACATTTGGCAACGCTTATAATCAGCCAATTTTGTTTGCACCAGCTCGTAAACGAATCGAGTAAACCCTGCAGTCGACGGCAGTCATCTATATTTCCTATCGAGGCAAATAGTTTCAGGTCATCGGCGTACACTAACCTACAGCCAGTACCCAAAAGCAGCGCAATATCGTTGAAGAACAACAAGAAAAGCAATGGTCCCAAATTACTGCCCTGAGGAACTCCAGACTTATTAGTAAACACAGATGAAACAGCGGATCCAAGTTTTATACGAAGCACTCTGCCACTGAGGTATGAGTTCAACCATTTCACCATTTGTTGAGAAGCACCGAGTCGAGATAGTTTCCGCAAGAGTATTGTATGGTCAATTCTATCGAAAGCAGCTTTCAAGTCTGTATAGATGACATCAACTTGTTTCTTGTCTTCCATTTCCGAAATACACATCGATGTGAACTCTAGCAGGTTAGTGCATACAGACCTACCGGGCATAAAACCATGCTGAGCCGTTGAAATGTAATTCCTAGTGCAGGACAGCATCACGCTACTCACTATTATTTCAAACAGTTTTGATGATGCAGAAAGACTGGTGATTCCACGGTAATTCCTCACATTGTGACGATCACCCGATTTGAATACCGGGAACATGAACGACTGTTTCCAAATGGCGGGAAATTTGCCTTGTTCAAAAGATTTATTAAAAATAGAACATAACGGATTGGCCAGCACTGCAATGCAACGACTCAAAACTACGGCTGGGATACCATCAGGCCCCGCAGAAAAGGAGCGCTTTAGTTTTTTGGCGGCAGTTATCACCATGTCAGTAGTAATGGTAAACAAACCCAAGTCCACCAAATCGGCCGGAACAGGTGCAGCAGCAATTCCAGCAATACTATCGGGAGCAGTTTCATCAGCGAAAACTGAGGCGAAGAATTTCGCAAACATTTCGCAGGAGTCAGAGATTGAGTTCGACTCAACGTCGTCGTAATACACGTTGGAAGGGATAGACGAACATTTCCGTTTAGAGTTGACAAAGTTCCAGAATTTTTTCGGCTGCTTCCGAAAATCGGACTGCACACGCAGTACATACAATTTGTATAATGAAGCATTCAGACGGCGGTATTTATCACTGGCAAGCTTAAAATTGCGTCGAGTCAAAGCAGTTCTCCAACGGCGAAGGGCACGCTGGGCGCTGTTGCGTAAACGTTTCAGTTGTCGAAGGCGAGGAGTGCACCTTGCGGGGGTGGCTGGTCGTCTTACAAACGGCAAATGCAAACTCAACCACTGAGATATGGTATTGCAAAACTGTGAAGCCATTTCATCAACATCTTCACCAACAAATAGAGAACTCCAATCAGTGCACGTTAAGTATTCATTCAGGGCAGCGAAATCGATTTTCCTATAGTTCAATTTGCTCACATCATCACCAAAAGCATCTCCAATGGCAGTATTGTTGTGCACTGGCAGTGACAAAACAAGAGCAGGGTGGTGCGGATCGATCGGTACCAGCGGAGTGATACAACTATCAACCGTAAGCATGCAATCCGAAGAACAAAACACTAGGTCTAGAATACGGCCGAGATAGTTTCGCTGCGTATTTACTTGAGAAAGGTTCAAAAAATTCATTCCGTCTACCAGTGCGGCACTAGCACATGTCAATTGGGATGTACGGATATTTCGAATCGCATCGTCGGCTGGTTCCCACTCAATGCGTGGCTGGTTAAAATCGCCACAAACTATTAAATTATCGTGCTCCACACAAGCATCACACAGCTCACAGACGGACGAGATGTGCATGTTGACGACATCGGCTACTCTTGCTCTCTCAGGCGGAATGTACACACAACAAAGCAATAGTTTTTTCCCCCGAACAGTAGCACTTGCACATACCTGTTCCAGACTGTTACCGTTCATTGTCCGTACGATTGAGCTGGGGAACCGCTGCGCAACGGCAATCAAAACACCACCGAAAGCAGATTTATAGCTGTTGCTCGGGTTGCGGTCGCAGCGAAAGACGTTGTATGATGTGCCAAATAGTTGAAGTGAATGTATACGGTCGTCAAGTCCGGTCTCGGTTAAAAATATAACGTCGTAGTTGCTCTCCGTAGTCGACAGGAAAAACTCGTCAATTTTTGTTCTTAGGCCACGGACGTTTTGTACATAAAAAGAACATTCATCAGGTACCGATTGCTCGGAATTAATATTGATAGCAGAATACTTGCCTATACTAGCAAGCTGGAAGACCCCTTCTCCGTTCTCATACACAGGACCGGGACGGCTGATGAGCGCTGGCTGCAGTGGCGCGACTGTGATGAGTGGGTTAGGGGCTTCCAAATTGCCAATTTCGGTGCGTCCCGGGTCAGATCCAGTCAATACAAATCCAGTACCAAAACGATTAGACACGGTGTTGATTGTAGCATTCTCATTAATTAGTTTTTTGGCTGATCAACGAATTCTCGAAACAGCAGTCCTGTTGGCCACGAAGCGGGATCCAGTGCAATATTTTTCAGATCCGGATCCAGTCCAATTTTGTAAGAAACATATGAAAAACCAGAGGTATCCATTCCTTTCTTCACGAGACGAATAGCAATAGCAGGCTCAGTTGTATTAAGGCAACGAGAGACAATTTTTTGTATATCGTTGTCGGTTAGTTGTGGATTCAGCCCCGACAAATATAACCAGAACCGTCTCTGTACTGCGACGGTAGCAACGGATGGCACTGAAAGATCGCTTAGATCGATATTGTTTTCACCACGATCTGATTGAGCAGCAAACGGAACCCGCTCGGTTCGGCGACGCTTCACACTCTTACTTGGCCACACAGGAGTGGTCTGCAAGGTAGAAGGTGTTTCATGATCAGCGTACATCGGCTTGTTAGGCAAGTTGTCGATTTTTTTGCTTAGGCTATCAATGACATCACACAACTTTTGAACCTGCGCCGGTAGCTCAGTGAGAGGTTGCGATTGTGTTGGCACGTTCAGTTGCAAATCTGCCACGTAAGCCGAGATAGAGCGACCATTGAGCATATGGGACCCATATGCGAGTATGGGCAGTATAATACAATTGTTAGTAAAACAAGCAATATGCTCTCTTTCATAAAGCGGTTTAGCTATAATTTTCGAGAACCATTCACGATAAATGCCCTTTAAGTTCGCTACGTTCGGTCAATTCTTGAGTATTGTAGCGTGGTATGGTCTCCGTTTTTCAATGCACACATAAACAGAATAGAATCAATACAAAAACTATTCTTATTGTAAGCACTCCGTAATCTAAATTGAACGACTTTCCCTCTTCTGGCTTATGAGGACCGCTGCAAGTTTTTAAATATCGAAACATTAAAGGCACGTCGTGAATTTGCAATGGTTTCATTTATTAATGACATAGTTTCACAACGTATTGACTCCGCCGTACTCTTATCAAAACTAAATTTTTAAGCGCCTTCTAAAAACTTACGCGTTCGAATATTATTTACCACTGATCGCTATCGAACCAATTATGCTAAATTCGGGCCCATAAATCAAATGATGGTGTTACACAATCAGCATCGTAATTTTATTGACTTCTCAATGAATAAAACGAAATTGAAACAATACTTTAAGGTAACACACAGTTTCAATTTACGATAATAGAAAGCTTTCAAAAAACTGTTTATAAATGTTACATTAGGGTAAGATTAGGTTTACAGTGTAATACGGTCTACACACGATGGACTGCAAATAAATAAATATAGTAAAAGTGTTAAACATAGTTAACAGCGCAGAGTTACATCGCTTTCACAATATAATGCAGCCAGATTACAGTAAAACCAATGACGTATGGGTAATTTAATGGTACTAAATTATAATAAAAACAATTGCGTGCATGAACGATTGTATCTATGTCAATAATAATTGAATCAACCTTTTGTTAAAACATATTATGCAAGAGGATTGATTTCTATCTGAAAAATTCTTAGTTCTAACGATTTTTGATAAATTGAACCAGTATTTTAATACGATTAGTAATTTACATTTTTCCCATTTTTACATTTTTCCACAGATACCGAATTCCGAATAACGATTGATCCAAATGGTCGACAAATCGAAAGCCCCACGGTTCACTGCGCCCCGGATTTAACCAGAACGCCGAAGAAAAATTCCAAAAAACGTTGTATAATATTAAGAGCCCCGTCCACGGAATTGAAAGCCGTATGGCAGAATCTTCTCACTAGGCAAATGTAAGTGTTTGATTTATACGCTTTCGTCACCATTTCTGAGTGATTCTTATTTTGCAGATTTTTGGTCAATGCCACACTTGGATCGACACCCTTGAGTAGTCCGCTGGATTCGCCGGATATTCTGCAAATGTTTGTCCCAATCGGTGACATTGGAATGACGACCGCATCGATGACATCCGCCAAAGTTCCTTCGCTGGATAGTATTCATCTCAAGAATCAGCAGGTGTGTTCTAGCGTAGGTTTAGCTTCTACTCATAGTAGTGTTTCCTCCCTGTTAAACTCAAATCCAATCAATTCGGTATCGAGCGCTTCACTAGGCTTTAATACAAAGAAATACACTGGTCTCGCGGCAGCTCGTAGTATTACATTAGAAAATCGAAGCTACCGATCTGCTATTCGAGGCTCAATATCCGAGCTGCCGGAGTTGACGATGAACAATTGTACAAATAGTATTCCCAACTGTAGCAATCCTACTAGTTATGCAGGATTAAATGACCTCAATAGTAATTATTTACCGAAAACTCTTGATTTATCGGAAACCTCCAGCAAAGAGAATTGTTCAGAACTGTCGAGTAAACACACTGTCTCTACCAGAGATCGAATTATGCATAGTTTTTCGCGTGGTTCAAAGGATAATATGCGCTCCATTGTGGAGTTTAGTTTGAGCTCCGTTGGACGATCTTTTATCGATAGTGCAGAAGATTCAGAAGACAATCAGTCTATAAGCGGTGATTACGTGAATACGCCGGACACTCCTCCTCCGAATGTGTCACCATCGTCCTCCCATAGGAATTCGGAAACCTTTTCTAACGACTTTAAAGCGTCTTCGTCGCCCAGCGCTGCCGTGTCTCCTATGGAGGATGATTGCAGCAAGTATTTGCTAGCCAGTGGCTACGGTGGGTCCTGGGATCTGTTAGAGCTGGACCTAGACTTTCATCAGGTTAACTATGATCCTTCCTTCGGTAAGGATGTAACCGAAACGGAATTCCTGGGCGACGACGATGATCCCTTCGGGATGCTACCGACGCAACCGACGGCACCGAATTTGCTGGATCTATAGTTATACCTGCAGATCTGTTTCAGCAGCAACGAGATCTGGGCCGGATATAATCCGATCGAGGAAGAGCAATCCCTACAAACTGTTGGCAATCAGTAGATGAAATACAAAAAAAAGTAATACTATGCTTTATTTCATAAATTTGTAATCCGTCTTTGGTTTGTTGTTACAATTCATATTCAAATGTTCATCCTCATCGAATCATACTCAACCGGTTGAGCTGAAACGGATCATATTCCTAGCAATTATAAAAAGTAAAAATATGCATATGGGTCATTCCATGGGAAATTTACAGTCAAAATTTTTTTTCTCTTCGGAATATTTTTTTTACGTTCTTTGTTCAAAACAAATCGACACGTATTTTTGTATTTCGATGTTACTGTTGGAATTCGCAAGATATGATTTTTTAAAGTATTGTAATCCGAGAAAATCACTATTTTTTAAATACTGATTGTAAACATAGTTTGTAATATCAAAAAATGACTTTCTACCAGATGTGTTCACTATTCCACAAGCTTTCAAAATTGGTATACCATACCTCCTCTCGATTGTTTTTCAATAGTTAAATAGTGCATTTTTATAAACAATTGCAATTTTTTCAAAGTTGGAACTTTTTTTTCTCGATTTTTTTTACTTTAAAATATGTGTTAATCTTTCTCGAAGAAGCATGCAAAATTTGGAAATGGAGAAATGAAAACTCTAGAAGCTATGAATTTTTATATCGAAGCGCGCACGTTAATGCAAACGAGCGGACGAACGCGTGTGCTTCAACGACACGTTACACTTAATAGCATCAAAGGCGGCCGCGTCATGAAGCTGCCCGTGGGTTAGAACGTCTATTGAGCATCACCGCTCGCTTCACATTAACACACGCGCGGAGACATAAAAACTCATAACTTCCAGAGTTTTCATTTCTCCATTTCCAAATTTTGCATGCTTCTTCGAGAAAGATTAACAAATATTTTAAAGTAAAAAAAATCGAGAAAAAAAAGTTCCAACTTTGAAAAAATTGCAATTGTTTATAAAAATGCACTATTTAACTATTGAAAAACAATCGAGAGGAGGTATGGTATACCAATTTTGAAAGCTTGTGGAATAGTGAACACATCTGGTAGAAAGTCATTTTTTGATATTACAAACTATGTTTACAATCAGTATTTAAAAAATAGTGATTTTCTCGGATTACAATACTTTAAAAAATCATATCTTGCGAATTCCAACAGTAACATCGAAATACAAAAATACGTGTCAATTTTTTTTGAACAAAGAACGTAAAAAAAATATTCCGAAGAGAAAAAAAATTTTGACTGTAAATTTCCCATGGAATGACCCATATATAACTCATTATATTCCGGTATATATTGGTAATTTAATCGCCTTAGTGATTAAAGTAGCCCGAAACATGTAGATACCATACCTTATTTTGGTTCAACCTGGAATTGTGCGAATCACAGAGAGTGTACCTCGACAGTCTCATACTGTTTTGTTTCATCTTGTCAAAATCACAGCGTACTCCTGGGTCTGTAAACGTGGACTGCGGACTGAGTGAAAGATTATTTTTCTATACTACATATATAGAAAATAACCCTCACTCGGTTTGGTTACATTTGGGACTCAATTGTTGGTTTGGATTTGTAGTTTTTAGTTGGTGTAAATGCGGTTTAAAATTATACCTAAACCACTGATATCTTACTACATTCACCTGTACAATCTCCTGAACTATAAAATGACGAAGACTTATGACAATCACGGAATCAAAGTTTTTACATGAGTGTTGAAGAAATGAATTACTGTAAACAAAGCTATGCAACATCAATCAATGACGACGCTAGCTAAAGTAGTCAAAAATGCACCGTACTGCAGGTACTGTATAACGTGTACTCCAATGCAGTTACTGATGCCAGATTTGACGACATATCCTCAAAGAAAACCGTAACAGAGAAGATTTTTAATAGTCAACACGTCCTGCCCAACGAATCCGCCTAGGTTTAGCCTCTTACTGAATACTAAGTTCTCCATAGAGACGCGCAAGTCTGCATATACCATTTTCATGAACGCCGCCAAAGACGGTTCATGACACCTGCCGTTGAGTGCCTGTAGGTTCTCTTCGAGCAGTGTCCACTCGTCGGTGAATCAAGGTACATGTATTTATATATTACTCAAAGCTCATCCCCGTCGATTACCTTAGTACTTACTTACTTACTTATATGTCCATGTCCGTCGGTACGGCAGAACAAAGGGATGCAATCAGAGATCTCCACTGCCGACGGTTAGCTGCCATGGCTTTTACCTGTCACCAGGACAGGCTCTCGTCTACAGCCCTGATGTCATTGGCTAAGCTTCGTCGCCGTGAGCCTCTGGGTCTGCCTCTTTTACGCTGTCCTTGTGGGTTCCAGTAGAATAGCTTGTCTGATGCTTCTTTACGCCTACGTGCGCCCTAGATATTTTCGTGGTTGAGTCGACCAAACACTTTTTCAAAGTAAACGAGCACCAGCAGGAGAGAGTCCTGGAATTCGTTGATCTGCTCCAATGTAATGCTGTTTACACATGGTCTACACATGATCGGCCAGCACGGAATCCAGCTTGCTGCCGCCGGAGCGTTGCATCGATTTTGTCCTGGATCCGGTTGAGGATTATCTTACAGAATACTTTAAGAGTAATACAGAGCAACGTTATGCCACACCAGTTACCGCATTCAGTAAGATTACGTATTTCAGGGACTTTGACCAATATGCTCTGCAGCTAGTCTACCGGAAAAGATGCGGTTTCCAATATATTACTGAAAAGTTGATGCATCATCTAGGTTGCCAAAGTTCTATCCATGATCTATCCCTGGAGCTCTAATGATTATCATACTCTTGATGGCTGCTTCAATTTCATTAAGTGGTCCACTGCTGCGTCATATGCTGCTGGTTTTGTTGGTCTCTAACATTTGAAACTCAGAAGAGTTACTTAAAATGTTCAGTCCATCGCTTAAGCTGACTGGGTCAGTCAGTAGCTGACCAGCTCTGTCCTTTATCGGCATCTTAGTATTCATCTTAGTACTACTAACCCAGCCAGCATTTTCATATGTATAACGTATGCATTTAAAAAACTGAGTTTTTTCGGTTGGTGATAAAAAAAACTAATTGAGTTTGATAAATTTCCCATGGAAGGCAATTATATTAGCTTATTTACAAAAAAATTCTACGCCCTTGCGAGCGGCCTTCCGGCAGTAACCAGAACATTCGCCATGGCGGACGAAAACATGTGTGTAGCCATGTTTTTGAGTTGTTTCTGCGCTTTATTTTTCAATTCCTCCTCAGTTTTCACGACAAAATTGTTGGAGTGGATCTTATGCTTCAGGGTTGCCCAGAAATGCTTGATAAGATGCAGCTGGGGGACGCTGGGCAGGTTCGCTGACTACGATATTCAGCCGCTCCATCTCCTCCAATGATCGCTTCGAGTAGTGGGTTGATGCCAGATCCGGCCAGACCACCGAGTCTTCGCCCTTATGGTATTTCTTGATGAACTACGCAACCTCCAGCAGGCACTTCGTACTATAAATTTCCCCGTTCACGGCCAGTTCGGAGCGAAAGAAGAGCGGCTTTAACAGTCCCTTCTCGCTGATTGATGTGTCAAATGAACTTCACCTCGGTGCTCACTTCCTTCGTGCGGGAAGTAAAATACGAAGTGCACTGCCAGTCGTTGTCATCCAGGGTGAGATAGATCTCGTTGTTCATCACTACCGCCACGTCGTGATTCGCCGGGAAAATCGTCTTGACCATCTTATTCAGCCGTTGCCGCTGCGTCATTACCTGCAGCTCCGAGACCAGTGGATGGGACTACCGCTTCCTGACATGTATGTTCTTGTTCGTCAGGTAGTTTTTTACTGTTTGGCCGGTTGCACCGATTTCCCGACCAAGCGCACGGAGAGGGGTCTCTGTAGCCGCAAGGTTACCGAGTCTGCTTTGACAAGCGAATGGTCGTGGGTTCGAATCTTAGTAGAATCAGGCCATTCGGTGCCATTCAGGCCATCTTGCCTTTATGCTGAATTCTATATTATCCCGATAAGGCCTATTGACAGTGCAAAAAGGACTCTTATAGAGCTATCAAATTTTTTTTGCTGACTTATGGGTTACTATGATTGATGCTGCATGGGTAGTTTCGTCAGTGCGTGTGAAGGTTAACCCAAGGTTAGTCAAGAGAGGTTTTCTGATGTGAATGTGATGTGATGAATTTGTTTTTCACCCCTGCTTGGTTACCATTGACGATCACCGAAATATTCAAAGCGAGAGCTGTTGAATGTTTAAACAACGTCGACGGTTGCTAACCAATCGTTCCGCGCACTTCTGTTCTACAAACTGTGAAACTAGATCACCTATTTTAACTCACCTTGGGTTAACCCCTGAAAAATTTGCAATTTTTGTCCATGTTTTTTTAATGCAAACGGTATTCAGGTTACAAATGAGAATAACGTACCGGTTTGAATCTAATAAAATTGTATTCAACGCGCAAAACCCGCTTATCCGTACCATTTTGGAGGTGATATACGCACTGAGGAAAAATTTTAAGCGATACACTTATATAGGTATTTCTATACGATAAGATCCGATTAAGCGGGACCAGTTTCATACAGCTATACAACTTTGTGCTGAAAATCGTATGTATGTCAGCTACTATCATTATAAACGATAGAATAGGAACTTGTGCGCGTTTTATTAGACTTACGATTCCGGATTTGACATTTATGATAATTTTCGTTCATTAATATACGATTTGGTGCTGGCTAGGTAAGGCGGTGTGAAATATCGTGCAACAATCGGTTACCACCTTTGGCGATAGGCTCCCTTGTCCTGCCCACAAACTCGTTTAACAGTCTTCTCCAGTTCGGCAAATCGTTGACGGGTAGCTGTCTTGGCCGATCTGGTTCACGCTCGCTCAATGCCGGCTTTCGCCTCTCTCCGCACGTCGATCTTCCTCCATGTTTCATCCGTGATCTACTCCCTCCGCCCGCTGAACTTTTCTTAGCCAATTTTAATATATCTTGACCATGGGGGTTTCTGGCCTCAACCTGAATATGCGTTGGCTATGGCTTTATTTTGCCGGTTCAATCTTAATATCTATAGGCCAAGTGCTTTTCCCGGTTCAATCGTAATATACGTTAGCTATGACCCTCTCGCTGGCTCAATTTTAATACTATTCGGCCCAAGAACAACGCTGCTACCAAATTATTAAACAAGCCCTGTCTAAAAAAAACTACTAGTTCGAAAAACTTTGGAAAATAAATGCCAGCCGAATCATATCCGCACTTTCATTCGGAATTCCACCCGAATGGGCAACATATTGCGCTACAAAATATAATGTTTCTTACCTCATATTTTACCTTTAAATTCACCACGAAGTTTCGATTTGGCAAAAGATCGCCAATGTGATACCTTCTAGTTCACCATCTCACATCGCCTGGCACTTTCTTTCTGTGCCCGTTACACGCTATCGGTAACTATCTTCTAAATAATGTATAAACAACACGCATTACATATTGTTCGCAAATCCTTTAGTATGGTATTAAGTACCAGGAGGCCTCAAACCCTTGTTGCCAACTTTTATTTTTTGACCTATAGTTAATCATAGTACAATGTTCTGTATCATTTAACCCTCCTACTGGCAAGGCGTGTCACTCAAAACACTTTTCGTTGACATTTTAAAGCTATCTTATCGAATAAATTTTCAAAAACCGATAAAGTTGGTAAACTTCAACTGGAAAACTTGGTAAACTATTTCATCTAGCAACTGCAAATGGACATTTGATTTACTAGAATCACGCCTTTTTGACAGATGTATGTCATGCACACTTAAAAAATTTAACACACGAATGAATAAGATTAACATGGGAATGACTTTCACAAAAAGTGGAACAGCCCAAAATGGGTAATTTGGTAATTTCTCTATTTCTCGAGGTGGGTTATTCTCGATCCAATGCCAGTCATTGTCGTTTAACGTCAAGTCGGTCTCGTCATCCAGTATGACGTCGCGTTTCGGAGAGATGTTTTTCACCAGCACCTAGAGCCGCTCCTTGTGGGTGATTGCCTGCTGCTCTAACACGGCCGGTCCTCGACTGACGCTTCCGCATAAAATCGTCCATTTTGGCGAGGTTGCTGCGACTTCGCGGCCCAAGGCCCGAAACGATGGGATCACCTTGTTGTTAGTTTTTCTCTTAAACTTCTGCACTGCACTTTACGACAGTGCAGCACCGTCGGGTGGCTGGAACTAAGCTTCCGTTCGTCGGTCTCACCTTAAAGGCCCAAACACAATGCATGCGGATTTTACTACGTTGCGGCAATTTGACAGTTTTTACATGAGTTTTTTGTCAAATTTCCGCAACGTAGTAAAATCCGTATGCATTGTGTCTGGGCCTTTACTCCAGAAGGAAGACGATGCTGTAAATGCCGACTATAATCGGTGGACACGAAGCACCTCACGATGTCCTACTTCTTCACTCCGAGTTGAAGCTGGCAGTACGAACAAAGCATTGAGCGTGGTTGCTTGATAGTTTTCGTCATGGCAAACCAATTGAAAACGCTGTCAATTTTTTTCAATGTTTTATTTAAAAGGTGTTGTGAAATTTAAGTATCCGGAATTTGAATTACATTTTGCAGGAGCGATTCAAACTTTGAACAGACAGGAATAATTAGGAAAGTTTCTTCTCTTTCAAAAATAAATTGTCTTGATTCTGAAGTTTTGCAAATTTTAGTTCTTAAACTCACTTAATTAAGTTCCCTTGATTATATAAAATCACTTAATTAAGTTAAGTTGCATGCTAAAGGTGAATTCCCATTAAAATAATACGAGTCTGAGACAAAATTGTTTGAAGTTTAAACGAAAACTATAAAAGCGTCTATTAAATATTCGATTAGGTTTAATTCGTATATTGTGTATATAAGTATGATTGGTTTTTAATACTAAGCAACCATTCATTATTAAAACTTTTCGCAATTTTCAAAAAAAAATCTATATCAACTGTAGTGTTTTTCTAAGTATTTCAAGTGTTTCATCTGGGACAAGTCATCCAAATCCGGGACTGTCCTGCAAAATTCGGTACTTCAGTATAGTTAGAAATGCATATTTAGATTTGGAAGAATGAATCATAAAAAAAAGTCAACTTTTACTTTATGTACAGAATGTAAAATAATTTACTGAAATTCAAGCAAAACTAACATTTAGTTCCGTGTGTATGTAGAATGAAATATGTTAGATGAAATACCTGAGGAATGAAAACTGCAATTTTATCATTTTTTTTAAATTTTCTTTTTGTCAATGACCTTAGACAAGCTCTAGGAAAATAATCTATACAATAATCATCAGCTTATAACAAGTTCAAGCGCAAGGCGCAACTAAAGGCTAAAGTACACATAACATGGTGACTTTAAAATCCGGTATGAAAAAACATCTCTAATCATACATCTTTACGCTCATTGCTCATTCGTGGTCACGCATTTCATACGAAAAAATTAACAATAATATGTTAGAGTACTTATTTGAAGAAAAGTCTGATTTAGAATCTTTTAAAACGAGATTTATCAACGAATTTAGCGGTATCAAGGACATACAAACTGAGAAAGTAAAATAAATCAAACATTTTCGTTTTTTGTTATTTTTCATACGATATTCAGTAATTAAAAAAACAAAACATTGATCAAATCATGTTACGAGTGCTGCAAAAATGAAATACAAGCAAGCAAACAGCGCTAAAAATCATTGGATAACTGTTTCTAGGAAATAGAATAATCGATCCCTTTTTACAATACATTTATTAAAATACGTGAAAAACGTAAATTAGTGTGTACAGTAGGAAAGAACTTAACCGTCTATTGAACGTGGAATTTAACTAGCGATCTTGTATTACATGTGTAGCACGCAAAAATGACTAAATTTTTATAGCTTAAACAATTGAATGAAAACACTATTTCGATTTATCTAGTTAGAAGAGAAAACTAATGCTATATGCAAATGAAATTGATAAAAAATAATCGAAAATTACATTCCGTACCAAAGCAAACTAGGATACGATGTAAACAATATTGAAGACAATGAAGTCAGTAAAACCTGAGTGTGCAATCTCTTCCGTTCAAATTAGCCAGTAAGAAACAGCCAAACAGTAATGCATTCATTGACACTGAAAAAAACACACATTTTTGAGCTACCGATCGTTTAGATTATAAGTGCTGAAGCATGAAAATAAATTTATTTTACCTAAAAATTAAACGCTTGTTGGTTTTATTGCTTTGGCGCGAAAAAGACGGACAGTGCTATCTCAGACAGCTTAGGTTTGCCGCTGGCCCAAAACCCTCCAGGGTACTTTGTTCTCGGACTCTCGAATGTATAGGGTTAGGTTTTCAGCAGAAAAGTAGGAAGCTATTGCTCGTAAGACCGACAAGCGTTAATTTTTTGGCATTCCCATCGACCATCCTGGTCGCAGTAGAGGAAGACTTAGACCTAGCGCTCCTTAGATTCTCCGCCTCTTTCACTATCTCTCAGTTTTTCTCTCTATCTCTCCATCTATGTCTCTTTCACGCTCCCGTGCAGTCAAAATCGAGTAAGGTCCCGAGGCAGGTCGAGGAGTTGATCGATGAGAAGTGTAGGAACATGAACAAAACCGGTGTCCCCAAGGGAAGTGCGTTGCACTTGGCACAGTGGATGAAGGGCCAGCTGGACAAACAAGTTGTCGAGTCGGATCCTATCGACTCTGATCCGGAACAGACGATCGAGGAATGGTCCTTCGAACAAGTAGCTAATCGCTCCAAGGAGCTGAAGTTGGTCGACACAGACGGCAATCTATGCAAGACGCTTAACGGGGCGGGATCCAATACCAAGCTAACGGACGCACATCTCGAAGATAGCTCGACTTATGATGGAGACGATGACAATAGAAGTGTGTCGAAGAGCACCACATCCGATAGTCAGGTAAGAGATAAGTTGTAGTGTAACATAAATTATTCTTCAATTAATTCTACTTCAACCGTCCAGATAACGGTGCGCTCCAGTCCGCTCAGTAACAAGGTGGACACTATTTCCGTCTGCCGTCAGTGTCACAAAAACTGCAAAAGCCGCATGAACTCACCAAGTAGCAACTCTTTGACGGTTCAACACAGTCAAACTTCTTCGATCCGATGTTGTGTGTCATCTTCTACGACGGGTAGCAGCTTGAACAAAAGTCCCAACTCCAACTCGAGCATTTCTTCCACTAGTACCCTAACAATGCCTGGCAAGTCACCTACGAAGCCAGAGGATACTATTGCTGTTAGCAAAATCGTCCCGGAACACAGCACGCCATCGAGCAGAAGTTCGCACAAACAACAACCGTCGCCATCGTCAAGCCTCGGCAATTATAAGACCAAGTGCCAAACACCCTGTCACTGCAAGTGTACCCCAAAAGACTTTGAGAAAACCACTCTCAGCCCAGACGAATTGCTTCACGAGCGGGTTAAAATTCTGAAGAATGTAAACGAAATCAACGCCAGCCCTACAATTTCTAACTTGTCTTCAGGATCACCGAAGGTAAATGGATGTCCGACCATGAAAACGCCCCAAATTGACAGCAACAAGTGTGACAGCATAATAAATAACGAAAACGTTGAGGATTGGTCGTTAATGTTGATTGGTCTAGCGCAGATCAATCCGGCAGCTTCGTTGGTTCACATGGATCCTTTCGAAGCTGTGCCTACGATATCGGTTGTGCCACCAACACCGGATGCATTGAACAGTAACAGCAATAAGCACAATATGTCACTAAATTGGAACGACACCAATCGGTTGCAGTTGAGAAAAATAAACGAAAGTAATGGACTGGAGAACGATGAATACTCTCCGGATAATTCGCCGGAAGATGAGATTCCTGATCATCCTTATCGGGCGTTGAATACCGGTATGAAGCGATACGGAACGATGTCCAGCTTGGAACGTGTGCCGTCGGATGAAACCGATGACAAAACGTACAATTCATCTGAGGAAGATTCGGAAAATGGTAGGTGACTGATTTAATCTATTTCAATACATAATAGTAATATTATTTTTCTTCTATTCCGTATAGATATTAAAATTGTGACTAAGGAAGTATACGACAATAACGCACAAAGTTTCCTAAATTGGACAGCCCGTGCCGGTAGTTTTATTGAGGAATCTCGAGCATTTCTAGATCGCTATTTGGGACGGAGCAACACTGTAGAGGAGCAAAGCAAAAGCAATACGAACATAAACGCTGAAGAGGAAACCGTCGAGGGAGAAACGTCAGTCACTTCCGGTGAGGAAGTGTGGGGAACTCCGACGAGTGGTGGCGAAAATGATGATCTGCAAATATTCGGCAGTATCGAACAGACGCACTCGGTAATTATAATCATCATCCTGCTCATTCTGTTGCATCTTGTTGAGATCAACTTTCGTTGTTGATTCGTTGAGTGTTGTATCCTTTTCTTCATTTGTTAACCGATCAATCGTTCCCATTCATCGTCTTCCAAGTCGCCGACCAAGTCCACATCATCCTACACCGGAGACGACGACACCGAGCTCATGATGGACGAACTGCTGATGGCCCCGCCGATGACTGCCAGCGCCGTGCGAGGACTATTGCCCAGGTATCTGTAGCTCGTTCGCTTGTTAGTTTTGCGTAGGTAGTTGCTAGAGGACTTCGTTCTGTTGACTGCCCCTAGAAATAGACTAGTCAATACAGTCTACATTTAGGCGCTAGAACTAGTCTCAATCATATAGTAAAACGTAGAGCAATAGATAGCGCATATTAGCATATAGTTAAAATATATATTGGTTTTCTATTTCCTGCGTTGGTTTTCCATGTTGCTGTTTTGATTTGTATTACCCACCAATAATGATAGACGAAAACTAGAGCCATTATTTGAAGAGGAGAGCGAGAGTTGTGAATCAGACGACGATAGTAAACCTCTTAGTGGGCGTGATAAACAGGTAGGATGTGATAAATACAGTCTGTAATGCTGAGTTTCTTTTGTTTTCCGTTCCTGAAACGTAGTATAAAATTTAAATGGTTTTCATTCTAATACCCCCTTAGAACTGGTCGAGTTACAATCGATTTTAACATGTAGCATTTTATTAGTGTATCATAATATCCGTTACGTTCGGTCGTTTTCAGCCAGAATCTGTTCAGTCTGCGTATGGTGTTGCCTGTTTGAGAATCGTAAAACGCTTGGCTTGGCCGCGCTTGCCATTTTTTTCGCAGAGGCGTCATCATCATCAAACAGAGTCATCCAACACCACACCCCATCATTCTTGATTTAACTTTGTCACGCATCAGTTATTTGTTAGATACCTATAACCAGATATATTCGTTAACGAGAATTTTTGAGTGTACTCCAGCGTAACGTTTAGGAACCCTGCCAATTTCTTTCCAACTAGTTGAAAAAGCGTGTGTGAGAAGGTTAACGTTATTTGCAGTTTGAAATTTTAACATCGTCGTTAATGTTTGTTGATTTAAAATTTATAGTAAATTATTTAGAACTTATTTAGATTTTATCACAGTTTTTCGAATGCTGACCAGATACATTATTGCTTTAGAGGATAATCGGTTTAATGAGCCTTTTTATATACAAGAAACACTTTATTTGTTTAGTCTGTTCCGCTGAACGCTTCCGAATCTCACAGCTGGTGTCATTGACTCCCGTCACCAATGAGCCTAAGAGGACAAGTTCGTCAGCTACCTCGAACCTATCGCTGTCGATCATTATAGTACTACCTAAGCGGTGTCGTTCGACCAAAGTAGTGCATACCATCTATCAAAAAACAAAATGCTTAAAATGCTTAATCAGCTGCTCGGGATGCTGTTCCCGTTCATGACTTTCAATAGCTCTTTGTGGTCTATAGTATCATATGCAGCTTTGTAGTCCATGAACAAATGGTGCACAGGGACTCTAAATTCACGACCTTTTTGCAGGAATGTTATGATCGGTCGTTGACTTCCTTTCTACGAAACCGCTATGAAAACATTGCGAACAAAACAGTTTGCAATTTTGCAATCGCAAGTTGCATAGCAGTTTTTGCAAAAGTAATGAATATGTTCGAACTCGGCGGAACGTGATTTTGGAAATTGCTTTGTAGGCGATCGACGATTGTTCCACCGACAAAGTTGCTTTCTCCACGGTCACTTTCTGCTACCTCGTGATCCTCCGTCAAGATATTATCATTCTTACCCCAACACGTTTCAACTTATGGCATAAAGCCTTGATGAGATCCGTAGTGTTTCTGGTAGTACTATCGATCAATGCAGCTGCTCCAGCTCAGCACACTCCTCCTTCTCTAGGTAGCACTTTTTCTTCTGGAAGATTAGGGTTTGCTGCATTTTCTTCTGTTGACGTTCTGATGCCGCCCACGCAGTGTTCTAATCTCCGTAGCCAAGTTGCAGTAGCCAACCTCCGCTACTTTACATACATACATGTAAAATGAACAGACTAACAGACGTAACACTGAAGCCTCATTCCATCGTCAATAAAAACGACCATTTCAAATTTTCGCTTAAACCAAGACTTAAACAACAGTCGCTGCGCGAAAACGCCGCTCGCCTGCGCTGGCGCTGTTGTCAAATAATATACAAGTAAATTTATAGCATTGCTAAATTTATAGCAACCTGTTCTGGCGTAGCGCGAAAACTGCACCAGGTGACGCAACTGTTTTCTACAAGTTTTAGGGATGTCATTGAAACGATGTTTTGTTAGAAAATTTGTTCGAAGTGTTACGTCTGTTAGTCTGTGATAATATATTGCAGTACTTAATATAGCGGAGATTGGGTGCGCATACCTGCGCCCCTTTAAAATAAAGCCCCTTAAAATTTGTTTGAAAATTAGACAAAAGTGAGAACAGCTCGAAACCCCAAAAGAGTAGAGCTGCACTTCTTTCAGCAGAAAGATGTATTTACATTGTATGTTAGACTTAAGAGATAGAAGTTTTCTTTCTTCGACAAAAACCCCTTAAATAATATTTGTTACAACTTTCTCTTATGCATTGTTTATTTTTGGCTTCAAATAAAAAAGTTAAATTGATTAATTTTTGACCCACCCACTTAATGCAAATCCGCAAAACCAAAAAGCATGTGAGATTTCGTAATGATAGTTCCATCCCTTTCCACGTTTGCCCTTCGTTATGCACCTTCCGAGGCAATGTTGAATAGCAGGTTAGAGAGTGCATCCCCTTGCTTCAGCCCATCCAACGTCACGAAAGCAGCTGAGGTCTCACCCGCTATCCTAACGTATGATTTGGATCCGTCCAGCGTCGCACGAATCAGCGTAACTAGTTTCGACGGAAAACCATGCTCTAGCATTATCTGTCACAGCTCATTTCGTTTAACTGAATCGTACGCCGCTTTAAAGTCCACAAACAGATGGTGCGTCTGCAAGTTGTACTCCCGGAACTTGTCTAGCAACTGACGCAGGGTAAACATCTGATCCGCCGTGGAGCGACCCTCACGAAAACCAGCTTGGTACTCGCCGACGAAGGACTCCGCTAACGGTCTCAGTCTGCAGAACAGGATACGGAAAAGCACCTTGTAGGCAGAATTGAGCAATGTAATTGCTCGATAGTTTTTACACTCCAGTCGTTGTCCCTTTTTGAAAATTGGGCAAATGAGGTCATCCAACCACTCCTCCGACATTTGTTCTTCCTCCCAGATCCTGACAATGAACCGGTGGATTGCTTCGTACAGCCGCTCGCTCCCCGCTTTTAGAAGTTCAGCCGGGATGCCGTCCTTCCCAGCGGCCTTACCGTTTTTCAGCTCACTGATGGCCTTTTTAACCTCCTTCTGTGTCGGTGGCTCCACAGCTTGACCATCGCTTACGATTCCTATCCTGTCCCTTCTGATCTCCGCATTTACCTCTCCATTTAACAGTGTCTGAAAGTGCTCCTTCCACTTGGCTGCTACCGCCGTTTTGTCGGTAAGCAGGTTGCCAGCATTATCATTGCACATCACAGGCATGGCAAAATTCCTGCATCTCACCGTTTTAAAGAAACTCCGTGTGTCGTTACTGGCGTATCGCTCCTATGCGCCGGCGAGCACGTGCTCCTCGTATTCGCGTTTCTTTAGACGATGGATTTTGTTTTCCGCAGCTCTAGTCTCTCTGTACCTCTCACTGTTTTGACGCGTTGCCGCAGTGAGCATGCGACTCCTGGCCTGGTTCTTTTCGTCTGTCACTCCCTGGCATTCGTCATCAAACCAGCTGTCACGCTGTCTTCCACGCGTCGTGCCTACCACCTCTCTCGCAGCTGTTTCGATGACGATGGCACCCTTTTATATTTTCTCCTTCTACCTACTGTTCTGCGATTCGTTGGTCAAGCTTCCTGGCGTACTCCACTACTACGCCGTCTACCGTTAACCGCTGGATGTTGAAACGCAGCGTCCTCTCAGTGCGAGCTTTCGCCGTGTTCGACAGCCTTGCGCGAATCTTACTCACTACGAGATAGGGGTCAGAGTCGATATTTGGTCCCCGAAAAGACCGTACATCGATAACATCCAAAAAGTGTCGACCGTCAATCAATACATGATCGATCTGAGAGCTAGAGTCTCCGTTTGGATGCCTCCAGGCGTGTTTCCGAATATTCAAACGTGGAAAGTAGGTGCTACAGATGGCCATTCCTCTGGCCGCGGCAAAATTTATAAGCCTCAGACCGTTATCATTGATCGACAGATGAAGGCTATGTCTTCCAATAACTGGTCGGAAGAATTCCTCCCTCCTGATGTGCACGTTTGCATCTCACGCTTTACAGAACACTAATCCTCCCGGTGGCCCTGCACGGATATGAATCATGGACTGGAGGTGTGTTGAAAAAGGTCAATGGTTCGTACATTCAGGATTTGCGGAAACGAGAGTTTGGATGGTGACCTATTAGTCCTCAAATGTGCAGGTTGAAATTAAGGGTTGGCTTTTTAACTGAGCTGCCGTATTCCAATCCCTCCGAACACAGGCGTACGTCCTCTTCGACAGCGCACATCCATCGGGTACAGGGTATTCCCCGAACTCTTCCTGGTTCTCTGCTGAAAATAGTTTTGGCAACTCTTTCATTGGGCATCCTGGCTACGTCCCCAGCCCACCGCACCCTGCTACATTGTATCAATGATAATAAATAGACAGGTTAGGAGGAAAAACGTATTTGATTATATTACACACTTAAACGATTCGGTAAAATTTACCGAAATCTAAACAGCAGAACGTTCGGTAATTTTTTTTATTGCACCAAATATTACTAATGATCTGTAAACGTCGATTGGCACCATCGAAATTTTTACCGAACGTTCAGCTGTTTAGATTTCGGTAAAATTTTACCGAATTCGGTGCTTTTTATTAAGTGTGTATTAAGAAAACTGATACAACAAACTATGTGCTCATGGCAACTAAAAAATTTCAATTCAAACTATAACAACAAAACGAACGTTGCGATGTAGTTTCCGAGCGCTTCGATTGCTTTTACTGCATGATACAAGCGAGGTGCCAATACACCAGTACGATCTGCCTAACCTGTGCTATATTATCATTGACATTGTACTACCTTCATTGGCGAAACTAACGCTTATTTTTAGGGGGGGGGGGGGCTAAAGCCCACGGCATTTTTTTTATCATTTTATTTGGTCGGCCAGGTCCATTTTCTAGGGGGGGCTAAATCTCTCCTAGGGATGGCTTAACCCCCCTAGCCCCCCCTAGTTCCGCCAATGACTACCTTCGGCATATTCGTATACTTGATACGGCTCGTATCTATGCGTCTGCGTCAGACTCCATTTTCCATTTTGCCATCAAATATAGATCGCAAAATTTCACGCTCAAAAACCCCAAGCACTCATCGGTCAGCTTCCTTTAGCGTCCCTCCAGACCTTGTCAAACTAGCAGCTCTTCAATATGTTGATGAAGACAGCTCCACGTTGCGAGTTTCCAGTCCAGTCCGTTTTCGTCGCATTAGTCTATTCTGGTTGTTCCGGCCCGAATTCTCTTGTTTATTTATTTATTTACAAGTCTTCGAATTAATCGTACAGACTGTTCCTACTATTTAATCTACGTTTAAAAATTGTTCTACTAATGTTAAAGTCATAGCACTCAGATACATTTTTGAAATTTCTGCAACACATATCAAATGGATTGTTTCGGCCACATGTAGTACGGTACACTGGAAGCCTCAGGAAGTTAGTCCGCCGGGTAAACCTTTGGGGGCACGATGAAACGAACTCGGCTGAGCAACTCGGGGCAATCAATATTGTTATCCAGAAGATCAAATATGAAAAGCTGTTGTAGCAGTATCCTCCTACTTGTTAGTGTGGGCAAGCGAAGAAGCGCGCATCTGTTTTCGTAAAAAGGTAGACGGATTGGATCACGCCAGGGCAGCAATCGTAGGGCGTATCGAATAAAGTGGCGTGGGATTCGTTCGATGCGATTGACTTGCAGAGCCTGGTAGGGAGCCCACACTAATACACCATACTCGAGTACGCTGCGGACAAGTGCACAATACAATGACTTTAAGGTTCAAACACAGGCAATTAATTTTCATGATGATCATGATTACCGCTGAGTGCGTACATACGCATTCAATGCACACACCACTAAAGCACTTTTTCTTCTCGATTTTGTATAGCCCTACCGTAATTTCTACAACTTGTTTCTGAAAAAAGAAACAGTTTATACGGAAAATATACCCCACTTTTGTTGAAATTGAGTGAGGTATTACATTTATTCGTTGTTATCCTAGTCGTCAGCATAAAGCCAACTCGATCATCAGTTACTCATCGCCAATTTCCCATGCGTCTTTGAAGTCACAAGTCGCATTTGACCTATCAGCATCTTTGGCTCGAGCAGCACGTTCCTCACAATCATGTGGAAGATTTGTGCCTCCTTTTTTTTGACGCATTTGACCTAGCCGAGCCATCTCGCATGTTGAGCCCCACTGTTACTCGCGTAGGCAGTTTCTGTTTCGTCGTACTATCATCCGGCATTCTTACGACGCGTCCACCATGGCTTACCAACTTTTGCTAGCTGTACGATGGGAATCTCTCCCAGTAGTGCCTGTAGCTCGTGGTTCAGATGCCTCCGCCACTCTCTACTTTTAGTTTCCACTTTTACTCCACTAAAAATTATCCGCAGTACCTTACGCAACCGAACACAGAAATGGCGCATACATCGAAGGGACCCGAGAGTGTCTCCGAGAGGCGTATGAAACTCATCAATTGATCCAGTGTAGCTCTGCTCAGTCGCGTCAGTTTGTCTAGAAAACCGTGTTCGTACATTATCTATTCCATAGCTGGTTTCGAGCGACTTTATCAAATGCTACTTTGAAAACATTAAAAATGTGATGAGTGGCACGTTGTGTTCCCGAATTTTTTGCAAGATCTGTTGGATGGTAAAAATTTGGTTCATAGTGGCGCAAGGGGTTGGAGTGCCACTTACCAACTGAACTTTCCAATATATTTGTGGCCTCATATCGAAATTTCCCAGTTACATCCAGTCTACCATTCTCCTCACCAAGCGCTCATCTACTTTATTAAAAAAAATAGACACTCGAAAGCTCGAAAGTGCCCTCCTTCCTTGTCAGCATATGGCCGAGTTCCCACCGGTTTTGGTAATCCGATGTCGGAATCACGTTAATTTTATGCTGTGAAAAAATATACCTAGCAAAACGCTGTCAAACGTTTGTATATGCGACCACTAACATTACCGCAATCGCTAAAGTCAGCTTTTCGGGGTTTCTTCCATTAGATTTCTAGCTTGATCTCGGAATAAACATCTGTTAAAAGTCAGTGGGATTGTTCGCTAGCAGATGTTTGCTGTGTCTGTCAAGATTTCAAATTTATCATCAAATATTAACAACTGTAAATTAATTTTAAGCCCGCTAGACGTTTTATATAAGATTAAGAATTTTAATTACGTTTTCTGAGGTTGACAAATTGTTAACTCATAAACAGTATAATTTCATAATTGTTTTAATAGTTCAGTTAAATTACTGATTAATAACGCGATACTATCTTTTTAACATATTTTTCATAGCTTCTTCACATTTTATATTCAAAGCAGTTTCCTACTCTATCAATTTCAATGTTAAAAATATTTAAATAAATTTTGTCGCTTGAAATTTTTTTTTATAATTGAAAAACCCTGAAACAGAAACATTTACATTCTCTTTTATTGACTCCAGTGTTAAATTACCAACAATAATTATCGTTAGGAAGTTCCCATTCTTCAGTACGCCTAACTTGTCAAATTACCTATTTTACCTTTAACTCAGTTCACGGCTCTGCTAACAGAAACAAGCTTTTTGTAGCAATATTGACACAGCGTATCTCTATATATTTTCACCTCTCATTTTTGTGAACCCGTAGAAACAGTCGCACCCAAACACAATTAAATGACGTGAGTAGCAATCATCAATTGAACTTTTCGAACATTTGTTTAGTTGAAGTATTTTGCTCTACATTTTTTCGGCATTATTTTCCATTCCATATTAAATTCATTGATAGAAGCACCTATTATATCTGTTTAGTTTCCATTTATTCCATTTGAATAATACTTTTCAATAATTTGAACGATTCCGAATTGGCTATACACTGACGATTATTAAATACTGTCAAAGATTTGATTCTAAGTGGATTTGCTTTGGTCAATTTGAAGTAGCTTTACTGCCTGAACTTGTCCGTAGATGTTTGAGATCGAAATAAATAAAAGATAATTCCATTTTTTTACAATATCTAGATGTGTGTGCAAACCAGTTACTACGCGTTCGTTGTTTTACGATTCTGAATTAGACCGAGATAAAGATCCAATCTAGTCGTTACCGTGTTGCTACCCATTTGTAACCGTTCGTTGATTCCGTAGATATCTTATAATTAGCGGGTAATTTACTTTCGAAAAATTGGCAGGGGCAAGCTGTGGAAAGAAATCGTCCGGATTATGTGGACTTAAGAGATTCCATCGAATCCGACTCAGTAAGTACAACGCCGTCGTCAACTCCCCGAGCGGAAACGAGGGAGACGGTGAAGACGACCACGCCCGACGAAAACTATGGGAGTGTTGCTGACAGATGCTCTGCATCTGTGCTTCTCCCGAGCACCGGGATACGCTCTGCAAACGGTATCGATCGTTTCGGGGCGAGTTCCGGTGCTGCGCCGATCCTCACGTTGCCTCCTCCGCCGTCTACCGACCCACCACCACACCCATACGGTCTGAGTCCACGACTGGAGATGCGTTTGGCACTCAATCACGACATCCTCGGCGACGAAGACCTGATCAGCTACAACCCTGGGCCGAATCTGACTTCGCTTCTGGGGCAAGACCTCTCCACATACCATCGAATGAGCGGGAAGGATATAATCATGAATCGGATAATATCGCGGGTCAACAGCTACAGCAGCATCCCCGCGGCAGTAGCCAAACTTTCCTCCACCTCCAATCAACAGATTCATCCAGTAAGTTCCAGCAGTTCAATGCAACCAGTGAAAAACGGAACGAGCTCATCATATCAACAAAACAATTCAAAAATGGATACACCTACACCGAATCGCAAAAAGCCGCAAAACCCGGCTACCTGGAGCAGTTCTGGGTCTGTGGAGCGAGGTAAGAAGGACGGTTCTTTCGTAAAAGAAATGTAAACAATAAACAACCTAACTTCACCTGTTCTATTGCAGAAGAAAAGACTCTGTCGGACCTGGAACGCCTGGCGAGGCGCGAGAAAGTTTACTGTATGACCCAACTCAATCAAAACGGCTCCCACCTGAAGCATACAGCTAGTTTCAATCGATCCAAATCTTCCAAACTGTAGGTGTGATGAAGTTCAGCGCTTTTTACATTTAGCAATAGCTATTAAATCTTTTCCGCAGATTCAATTTTCTGTCGCGACGCAACTCGGAGAACCAACTGCACAGGTTTTTCAGCACGTCGAAAGACAGCGGTGAAGATGTTCCTACTTCGCATTCGGACTCGAGCCGGATGAATTCACCTCGAAAGGAAAATGTGAGTAATTATCTACTTTAGTATGCTGCAGATTTTGTTTTTGTTACCAATTTGAACTGGGAAGCCTTATCTTTATGCATTACCCTGAAACAGGTTGTTTCTATCAACAACTGGAAAGGTTTCTATCTGATATGTAACGTAATTTTTTTTCTCTAAATTCACCAGGACAAATCATTAGATCGAAGGTTTTGGAAACAGCTTAGTAGACGACGGCGTGCCAGCTTGCATGAGCTTACAGCTAGCGAATCATAGATTTCATGACGATACGTTTAGAAACATGTAAGGAGTGATCGCTTGTTAGTTACGAACGAGACGAAAGCCATATATTTATTCGAAACCAAAAATGTATGTGAAGTAAAGCTAGAAAGAGAAAAAAAACACTTTGTCCTACTACTAAGCTCAACTCAGCCGATCTACCTAACTTTAGCTATGTCGTACTATTGTAAAGCCGATTAGTTCAATATTAGATAGCATGTTATGAAAAAAAAACACTGTTTGTTGTAACGCATCTTCCTCTTCGTCCCCTCTATCTGGATTGTGTCTGTTGGTTTGATTTTATAATGGTTGAAATTGTTAACAAAAAATAGTAGGGTAAACAGGAAAGTTTGAGTCAATTAAATCGAATTTGCAACAGAAAGGTGATTGTGATGAGAGCTGATTCTATCTATCGATAATCAACATTAAAGTACCGTTGGTGGAATGGTCTAGTTTTCGAATAAAATCTTATAAAACAATAATTAGAGTATAGATTAGCATGACGGCGTAAACCCGAGGGTCATTGATGAGTTGAAGAAACAATTAAGCGAATCAATTCGTGATACTAGAAAGTAAAACATCTTTTAACTTTTACATAGCTATACCAGCATCAAAATTGATTCAACTGTACAATATCGAGAGCGTAGAAAGAAAAGTTTTCTGTGTATTTTACGGTATATTTTAGAAGCACAATTTGTTAATATTGCAAAGAAAGCACAATTCAGAGAAAGATTTATTAATGCAGTTATTGAAGCGTACAACAAACGCTTCTGGAACGATTTTTTAATGTTTTGTAAACTTTTAACTGTGTTTAGTGGCATCTATAAACACGAAAATTTGTTTTCTAGTTAAGTGTTTTTAAAACAGCAGCTATTTCTGAACTGGTCAATTTCATACCATTTACAAATGTCCCGTCCTCATGTTTTGTAGCAATATTTTAAGCATTGTCGATCGCAGCAACATTCACAAAGTCTATTTATGCCAAAGTTTCTTAGTTGCATTCAAACGTCCAATAAAATTTAAAAAATCCGTCAATCTTAATTATGTAATTTTTAATAGAAATTTTCAGAATTTAATACTATTAACCGTAAAACGAAAAGTTTTAAAGGTTTTAACTGATAAATAAAAAAAACAGAAACGCCAAATCAGCAGCTTTACCAACAAGATGATCACATAGGACTTTCATAACGTCACGAGAGATTCAGAATATCTAAAATTATCAGCAGTTTTATAACTCAGTCCACATTTGCATTAAAACGTCACAACATGAAAATCAAAATCAAAGAAAAAGTTTTTCTAGCTACTCATTCAGCTGAAGTACGTACAATACAAATCTATACGCAGCAAAAAAAAACTAGAATTGCAACTAGTTTGGCAGATCTCCATTGCATTTCATAACTAGATGAGAATAAAACAACTAAAAAGTATTGTGCACTAGATCAACAACAGATGATTATCAAGTAAAGTAAACATATTTTGCCTTACGACATCGCAATTTACATTCTCAAACACTAACTGGAATACATACATGACCGTAGCAGCCACAGCGATAGCGTAGATGAACTCATCATGTTTAACTTGATCCGGCGGAAGAGAAAGAAAAACAAAACATTAATAAAACTCACTTTGATAATAGTAAATCGTGTAGCGTTTTTGGTTGAATATCACCAATACTAAAGTCTGTTCTAGTTAGTATTTGGCCGCTTCTTTCTAGTTACTGCTTCGCCTGCAGTCATCGTACAAAGAAACAAAAAGTTATCGACGATGGAATTCGAGCGACGTGAAAAAATCCTTTGAAAACCCAACGTGGTAAGGAGAAACAAACGCTAAGGCTCACAACTTTCTTAAATCGACGGAAAATACTTTGCATTGGTGTAAAGCAACTTTGCCGAACAGCTTGAGCTTAGGAGTTGCCACCTGGTGGAACCGTCGAAAAGCAATAAATCGGCATCAAAAACGTCTGTATCACGACCAGTGACGAAATCATAGACAAAATTGGTAGCATGCAGAGGGCGTAGATTTCGAATGAAAGGAGGATGATCGACGAGCGGAGACGGGCGAAAGCCACTGAGCGAGCGCAAACCAGAGCGGCTAAGACAGCTGCCTGTCATCGATTCGCCGAACTGGAGAGGGAGAAAGCGCCAAGATGAATACTATGATACCGCGAAAGGACAAAGCTTGTCAGTTACTGACTGACCGTATAGAAAACCTTAAAAGGGACTAAACATTTTGAAAAACTCTTTCCAGTTTCAAATGTCAGAGACTGGAAAAACCTGTAGCGGACAATTTGCTGCATTATTCGCGGCATCAATGGATGAAATTCAGATAGCAATCAAAAGTATTCAAGTTTCTGGAGCGTCTTAGTAGAATAGGAAACCTGAAATTGAGTATAAGAAAACTTTTTTCAAATGAAATTCTTCTATTCAAATATATGAAATCCAACAGAGCGCCAGGAACAGACTGCATTTCAACCGAGATGCTGTAAGCGTCGGTAGGCTCCGCTATGAAGGTTTTAGGGATTTATTTGTTTATTTTATTCGTTTGTTTACTGTTTCATTAAAAAGTAAGAAATGTTTGTATTGGTTAATGTTAATTCCCACAACAGTTAGAAATAGGGCCATATACCCCAAGCACGCAGCCCACCACCCATTGAGTTTCCACCCGCTGCCACCAGGGGAAAAACAGGCAGAAAGCTGGACACCACTCACAGGCTGTAGGTGGCGAAAAGATGACAATCGAAGACTGTTTATATACAAGGCGAGGGCAACGTCCTCACGGCTAAGGGGAATAACCTGCAGGCATTAAAAAGGACTTGTGCATATTATGTTGGTCGAAACAGTCAACAAGTAAACGTATAATACGTGAAAAAGTGATACAATTTAAAGACCAAGTGCAAATACTATTGCTCAAAGAGCTATCTATCAACTACGCTAATTGGACTGCAGAATCCCGCTGGATCATCTTCGGAAAGCTTTATCGCCAGCGTCGTAGTGTGATCACCGTTACACCGCTGGTAGAATTGGATTGAGCGGCTCCCGATCCCGGCAATAGTGTCCGTTTGAAGTTGCACTTGGCGGCAAGGGCCGCAGTATAACGGAAGTTTGTAGTGGTGGAAGCGGAAGGAGAGGAGCGAAACAGAATGGATTCTGGAGGAAACAAGGAAGGTGTGCTGTTGAAACGGGGCCCCGTTAACGAGAAAAGATAAGAAGGTTAGATAGTTTTAAGAAAGTGGGAAGAGTGAAAGAAACTGTAGTGAACGAGAATAAATTTGTGAACCTTTTTGAACCAAGTAAGAGTTTTGCATTGGCGACTGCGAGCATTTCCCTTTACCCGCGAAAACTAGGATAAGCAGGCCGACCCTGAGGCATTGGTTCAGGGGGTCCATACCACGCTCGTGGCTGTGCATAGCGATAACTTACAATGCTCAAGGCTGACCCATCTTTAGCAGCATACATCAGCTATTCAGCATCGTATGGGAAAACGCAACTTTTCCAGTGGACTGGATACAGAGTATATTGATCAAAGTCCCTAAAAAGAAGACTCAACTGCATGCCGCAACTTGTACGGCACCACGTTGCTCTGTATTACTCTTAAAGTATTTTGTAAGGTAATTCTTAACCGGATCCAGAAGAAGACCGACGCTACTCTTCGGCGGCAGTAAGCTGGAATCTGTATTGGACGATCAAGTGTAGAGCATATCACAACGCTGCTTATTACATTACAACGAATTCCAAGACTGTCTTCTGCCTACAGAGTCGTAATGGCAAAGACCAAGGTCGTGATGGTGCCCGCAGAGCGATCGCAGGAGGTGGTGGAGCGGATCATCGAGGACCTCTTTCCGCGCCACGAGCTAAGGCCCTGGCCGCAGACCACTGAGTCGTCCCACGGCCGACGTTCCAGTATCTCAGACCATAGCGTAGGATGGTCAGTCTCCATGCCGAACATCCAAAGTAACGTGGGCGACGGAGGTTTAGAGGTCGGGGAGGATGCGACGGTTACGAACGAGGAACTCATTGAGCTAAATCCCTAATGATGAGCTAAACACCGGGGCCAGACGGAATCCCGAATATGGCCATTAAAGCGGCTATTCTAGAGGCTCCCGAACTATTCGGGGCAGTAATGAGTAGATGCCTGGAAGTTGGTCACTTCCCGGACAGATGGAAGCGACAGAACCTGGTCCTATTGCCAAGCCGGGAAAACCTGCGGGTGTCCCCTCGTCATATAGGCCGATCTGTTTGCTCGATACTGCCGGCAAGGTGCCTGAGAGGGTTATCCTTAACAGACTCGTACAGTATACGGAGGGTACAAACGGTCTGTCAAGGAACCAATTCGGCTTCCGTAAAGGCAAATCTACGGTGGATGCCATCTTGTCTGTCACTAAGACAGCCGAGGTGGCAATTCAGCGTAAGAGGGCGGTCCACTGTTGCGCAGTTGTCACGCTCGACGTGAGAAATGCGTTTAATAGCGCTAGTTGGGACTCCACAGCTTACTCGCTTCGGAACGTCCAAGTGCCGGTGTCGCTGTACAGGATTCTGGAAAATTATTTCCAGAATCGTGAGCTATGCTACAACACGAAGGATGATCAGAAGTGCATTCCAATCGCCGCAGGGGCTCCGCAACGTTCCATACTGGGCCCGGTGTTGTGGAACGTCAAGTATGACGAGTTTCCGCTAGGGGTTGTGATTGTCGGCTTTGCGGACGACATCACCTTGGAAGTCTACGGTGAATCTATCAGAGAAGTTGAGTTGACGGCTGCCCACTCTATAAGTATTGTTGAAGATTGGATGCGATCCAGGAAACTGGAGGTAGTGCATCATAAAACGGAGGTTATCGAGGTGAATAACCGCAGTGCGTTAAGCACAATAGGCCCTCCCTGAAGTAATACCGATAAGGTGGTGCCAGGGGGGATTGAGGCTGGAGACTCTAGCAGGGTTTTAGTGGGTCCGGATCCTGACGCTCCATTAGGGATCGTCGGGATACCTAACCTCACTCCCTGAGTTGTCTTCTCAGGTGTCTGATAGTACCGTATCTTCTAAGGTGCTCAGCAGATTTCCCTACTCGTTAAAAAAAGGGGTGCCTTTGCAGGTCTGCGAAACATTTGGTGCGGGTGGTACCAAACATAAACCAGGTGCTTAAATCACTGTAAATACCAAAGCCTGAATTTTCAACTCAAACATTATATCCGTATTGTTATACGTCTGTGAAACGTGGTGCGTCTCAGCTGCGCAAAAACTGCGGGTATTTATCAATCGCTGCCTGCATTATATCATTCGTGCCTCGTAGCCTGGATATTGGATATCCAAAGATGCACTCCATCGTCAATGTCACTACTGGCCGATAGCAACAGAAATTCGACAGCGTAAGGGGTATCCCACTTCAAATTGCAGCATGGAAAAATATCTGTAGAAATGTACCTGGTTGACCGATCCATAACCGTGTGCCCGCTTAACTCCACTTTATGTCTTTCTCACATTTGACATCCTTGGGATTCTGTTGTGTCTGCTTCATAATAGCCAAGTATTTTTCAATGGGACTTAGTTCTAGTGCGTTGGGAGGTTTCATGCCCTTGGGTAACAAAAGTGACTCCGTTGGCTTCGTACCACTCCAGGACACCCTTTAAATAGTGGCACGAAGCTAGATCCGGCCAAAAGATCATAGGGCCTCGTATTGCTTCAACAGAGGATTGCAGCCCCGGAAGCTGCCGGAAGTCCACCTTGACGTAACTCTCATCATCCATGAGGCTTCGTCAGCATCTGGGTGTACAGTTTCCGGGCTCGTGACTTTCCCACTGTGCTTTGCCGTTCGTCACGATCTGGAACCTTCTGCATTCTGTACGTATGCAGTCCCTCCTAGTCCTTTGCTTTCTGAACGACAGACTTGGACAGATTTAACTTTTTGGTCACATCCCTGACCGAAGCATTGGGATTCCGCTTAAACTCTTTCGCGCGTGTCAATGTGATTCTGACCACTAATAAAACATCCATTGCGACCGCATTTCTCCTTCCGTTCAATGCTCAGATCTCAGAGTATCGTAGTAACGTTAAATCACACGATTCACCGTTGAATGCACGATTCCGAGTTTTCCGATATCCTGATGAGAGAGTTGAGGATTTTCCAGGCGCTTGCGCAAAATCAATTCGCGACGTTGCTTTTCAGGAGACACCTGTCGTAGTTTGTGGCTGATGGTAGCGGCTTTACGTATTTTCCTGGCTCCTGCTGCTCTTCAGCTGCAGTCTTCTTCAGCGCCCGTCGTAAATAGCGTTCGATTGCGCTGGTCAGCTCTGCCCGCTGCTGCTATTATTCATATTAGGTATTTATCCTACAACACCATTTTTTACAATTTTCGAAAAACTGACAGTGATAAAAATACAGTGTAAACACTACACTCTAAACTACTTCTATCAAAATTTTCATGAGCAAACACCCAATAAGTAATTTTCTACGGTTTTTTTCCGTGATTTAATTTGATGTTAGACACCCTTTAAGTGGAAGTGGATCGGACATCGGGGTTGTTGACGAGAATCTGTCCTGGCGACAGATGAATCCCAATAGCGGGAAATCGTCGGCAGTGGAGATCAAGTATGTCAACAGGACATTGAAACAGAAGTTGGTTGCTAAAAACTACGCAAGGAATTTGTACCACCTAGTTCTGAACAAGTAGATACATCCACGCCGCTTTCTACGCGAAGGATACGTTCTGCGTAAATCAAAATCGCGTAAATTTAGGAAATCCCGTAACAAAAAACCTTGTAAATTCCAAAACTACCTGTAAAAATAAATGTTATGAACACATCCGCGTAAATCCCGATAATAACGTAAAAAACCGCGTAAATGCAGAAATTTGCGTGAAAATAGTCGCGTAAAAACATACCGCGTAAAAAGCGACTTCAGTGTACAACGGATGTATTTTGATGGACGACCCCAGATCAAAAATGTTACTTTGCCAAACGTGAGGTGAAGCACAAATTTGTCTTCACAGATAAAGTCGCTCGCAAGAAGATGATTTGGAAAGGCATCTGTAGTTTTGAAGAGAAAACAAGGATTCCCAACACTGGAGCAACAATGAATGAACAATTTTACAAGGAGAAGTGCCTGCAGAAGATATTTTTGCCAATCATTCGATCAAACGAAGGTCCCGTCAAATTCTGACCCGACTTAGTCTGCTGCTATTAGCGCCGGGATGTCTTAGACTTGTATGAACCGAATAATATTAATTTTATTGAAAGAATTATGAATCCACCAAATTCATCCCATCGAAACATACTGGGTAATAGTTAAACGTAAAGTAAAGTGTGGCAAAATAACCATAACATCATCTGATATGGAAAAGTGGTGAAAAAAGATGACAGATACGGTTCGGTTGACAGAAAACAATGGGAGGTTCTCGGTGAAAAGTTCAAAAGTTTATCAGAAAAGACGAAGAATAATTTTTCTAGAATTTTTTTCTTATAGCTTAATAAAGAACCTAAAAAGTATATTTTAGCAGATTTTGTACTTTATTTCCTTATAGAGATATTGGAAATCTACAAAAACTATTTTTATGCCAACGTAAGAACCGATAACTCAATATTTAGTGAACGGGACATAACACTAATAGTTCTTACAAACGGATAGTTTACCTTTTAAACCGACCGGTTTCGGGAAATATGTTTCCCATCAACGGGGTGATGTCCAACTGATTATCTTGAAGAGATGGAGCATCTACATCCTTAACTTATCAAACTGAAGAGCGGATTAGAAATCTTATGACAGACTTTAACAAGGCAATAAGGCATAAAGAGGTGTGGTAGAAGAAATCTTTTGTTGGTATTAGTAGCGAAAAATCAGTACCGAATAGACGTCAAATTACCAAAACAAATCGCACCGAACAATTTGATAGACCTACGTCACACTTGATTGTGATTTTTCGATTCCAAATTCCAGTCCAGTTAGTAAAGGTTGTTAAACCAAAAAAATGGAAATTTGCATGTTTTAATATTTCTGCGAATCAATCAATACCGCCATCCGGGATGAGATTGTACCACAGGGGTGAGATTGTGCCAGAAACCAGAAATATTTATTTGTGAAAATTTATTATGTCTATAGAAACTGGTGACCTAAATTCAAAATGATGGTGAACATAACATATTTATTCATAGCTTAGAATGGAACACAGATAATATTAGCAAATTGTTTAGCTTAAACAGGGTTTCAAAATTCGCGATCAAAAATACTCGGAAATAACGCTTGTAAAAAATGTTCCGCATAAACCAACCCAAACAAGAAATCGTATCAACTAGCTATTTTGAAGGTATATAAACTAATCATTTACAATGTATTGAAAGGTTATTATGCGTTGGATAAGTTTTGATTACGAAAATAATATTTTTTGAAACTTTACTTTTCGAGCTTCACGAGGGTGAGATTGTGCCAAGCCATAATGATCGATCCAATTTGTGGATTTCACATACACAACAAAAATACGTCAGTACACTCACATTCTTTACTATTGAGCACAATATTTTGACATTAGATTGCATCATCCATTTTGGAGCATAGGTCTGCTAAATAAATTAAACTAATTTTTACTTTTTCTCTGGAAATTTCAGATGCTTTGAATAAACAATCTAATAGGATAAGACGAATATATTATACCGTGTATAAACGGCCAGTTTTAAGGAGGGGGGAGGGGCCACATGTTCTGCGGCCGCGGATTCTCGAACGAAGTAATGGTTACTTTTGCTAAATGATCAAATAGGTATTCCCCCTTAGGATACACCCCTTCATATATCTCCCCCTTGTTATCCCTAGAAACGATACTGGTTATATAAAGGCTGTCCATTGACTACGAACTCATTTTTAGTTATTTCCGGGTTATTTTCGTTCATACTTTTTGTATGATGCGTTGTTTTTGGCCGATCCCCTGCCCCTAACAGTCCACTTAGTTCATGGACGGCCCCATATGAACTACTTTATACTGATATTTATGTGTATTGTTTATAAACATGCTATTGTTCACTGTTTAGGTCTTTAGCTCAACTTTATGTTTTTGGCACAATGTCATCCCCTAGAAGGAGTGAGATTGTGTCAAAGTTCATGCACTTCCAGTAAAATTAGGTTTCATTGTAACTAAACCATCTCTACGGTAGTTGTTAATAGAACAATTTAGTATATATTGGCAGGTTTGAAATCAACTTAGTTCCTAAATTATGTGTATACTGAGCGAATTAACAAAAATATATGCTTTTTTGGCACAATCTCGCCCCGGATGACGGTATTGTTTATTCAGTAGCAAAACCCGCAAATTTTCTATACAAAACAAAGTTGTCAGGTAGGTTCCCTATACATGGCAATTAAGATTCAAATGTTCTTAGTAGGTACCAGTTTTGTTGTCGTAGAAAGCTTCTAAACAAGATGAATAATTATAAAAATTTGGCTAAATAAGGTTTAATGTTAAATCTTCTCAGAATATAAATTTTCAGCAAATCTTGGTAAACAGTATAAAAGATATCAAAACAGCATTTGCATTTCAAATGATTCAGCATATATTTTCAGAAGGAAAGAAAACGTCGAGTTCAACTAATATCATAAAAGCAACAATTAAAAGATAACCTATAAGCAACGCTAGCCCAACCAGCTTTCGCAGGTTATACTTCGCCAAATATAGCACAGCATATAAAATTGCAACAGCAAAAAATAAAGCAATTACGGAATATTGCATTCCATACGAATTAATCTCTACGTAAGCTCCCGTGGTTGCACCCCCTTGAATCATGTTCTTAATAAACCAGGGAAGCCCCAGGGAGAACAAGATAGCCAACGTATTTGCACCCAGCGAGTTCGACACACCCATTGCTCCATTTCCTGCAAATGAAAATGATTTTCTTCGAGTTTAAAATTTAATATTTCATTTAATTTTGTACGTACCTTTCCTTATCATTGTAACGGCAGACACTGCTTCCGGCATGCAACCACCGAATGCGAGAAACGTTAGTCCCATTACCGTTTCTGGGACATTAAAGGTACTACCGATAATGGACAACATCCAGAATACCATGTAGGATGTAGCGCCAATCCAAACGATGCACATTAGAAATGTCAATGGGTAGAGTTTCCGATGGGTCCGTGGATTCGGGACAGTAAAGTGAACAAGCACTCGAAATGGCCAAGTGAAAAACCACCAGATAATGTTGAACCATGATTCGGTTGAGATTCGAAAAAGTTTCATACTCTCCGCAGGATTTTCGTTTGATTCACTTGGGCTACGAAGAATTTCTTTTTCTCCCTGAGGAACCTCTAAGCCCGTATTGAATGCTTCCCCCAATACGGCAATCGAATATTTCCGGCCAGTTTTGTGTTCTGTGAACTCGTCATTTATATCGGACCCCAACCTGGCACAAAGGTTCCACCGAGTTTCGATTAGATCAACTGCAATCCGTTTCATTCGATCATTTTGAAACATCACCAGGAAATACAAAATATAAAGAATTACAAACACCACTGACTCGTACCAGTAAACACGCTCATCCCATAAACAGGACACGAGACAACTTGTGCTAATGAGGACTATTATTGAGTCCCTTGTCAGTGGCCACCAGTCTAGTTGAACGTGCTGTTGAGTAGAAAAAATTATAACCTTGATTTTCAACTAAGTTTTTAATATGTGACACTCACACTTTTCGTTAACAATCCAACTAAAGCTGCCACCCCTAAAGTATTAAACAGCATGGAACCCATGATCGTTCCTAGGCCCATATCCGAATCGACCATTAGTGTACTGATGGTGTTAGTGAAGAACTCTGGCATTGACGTAGCCGAAGCCATAAAAGTCGCCGCAGCAACGTCCTGATTATAAAAATGAGTTTTTATTGGAAATTTTTGAGATTATCAGTACAAGACGTCCATCACCTCCGGCAGATGCAAATCTTCGCAGATGCACTCAACCGACGGAAGGAAATATTCACTGCACACGAAAGCCAGTACGGTGAAGAAATAAATCGCCGCCAGAAAATGCAGTATGATTGCTCCGTTGAGACGTTCAGTTTCTGAAATTTAGGACAAAGAAAAAGTTATAAAAACAGAGCTTCTCGCATGATGAACTCGTACAAACTCGAGAAATAATCTGGCGGAAGATCATCCATGGATGTGGTCAGAACGCACAATACCGGCGAAAGAGATTCATTGGCCCCTGGAGTAAAATCTATGCTGGATCGATCCTCAAGCCTATTACCGACCACTGTTGCGGATCGATTCAGCGGCATTAGATGGTGTTTGAATGCATCGTGAAATGATGGCACTGCAAATAGTGTTAGAAAAGTTATTCAAAATTATTAAAATGCTGTAATAAATAATGTGCTTATAACATGCTGTAGAACGTTTGACTATCAAGTATTAAAGGATTAGTAGCACTTCAAGTGTTTCTCTTAGCTGACAACCTTTTGCTTGCACAATATTAGTCAATAAATACACTGCACAATACGCTATCAGTAAAAGTAACATGTAACAGCCCCCAGATTTGTACACTGTCAATTCAAAGACACATTTAATCATTTGGTATACATTTAGGTGCTTACATGAATATAAATTATTAGTAGTTTTATCCATTCTGCATACTCTGACACAAACCCTCGTGTAGTGCCGACTAGTTTCCGTTCCGCATGAGGATTGTTAATTTCGATTGCCTCTTGAACCAGATTTATTATTTAAGATCGATATAGATATGGTGCAAATGACAGTGTTAATGGTTTGTGTAAAGCACCCGGCTAATATTACAACACTTATGCTCAAATGGTTTATCTTGATAGCACTTAATCGTTGTCTTTTTCAATCACCATAGACTTCCGTAGTTTATTCTGGCTAGTGCACTTGTACAAACAGGAAAATAAGTATCAACAATGCTAGTACCATCAATAGCTGTGTTAAGAGTAGAAAAAAAATCGGCATATGATTGAATTCGGATTGGATTCGAGAGTTTGTTTGATCACCCCGGTAGGATGTCGCATATGTGATCGCTTTTAACAAATGAAACCTTTCCATTGAATGTAATTTCAAGTTTGCCTATTAAATCCTACGTTTGTTGAGACTACTACAAAAATATTTCGGCGGCCTTAAGGTATTTGACCGGAAGCTTAGTCAAGTGCAGTGCAGCAGAAACTGAAGAGGAAGACCGACAGCAAAGTGACTCTATAGTTCCGCGCCACGCAGCAACCGGCTAAATAGTGAAGTAGGTCAGTCAGTCGAGGCCTGCCGTGTCCAAGCAGCAGGCAATCACCCAGAAGGCTGGTACTGATAAAAAGAAACATCTTTCCGGCAGAATGGATGAGCCCTACTTGAGGCTAGACGGCAACGACTGGCAGGGCCCAGTTCCCTGCCTGACTTTACGTCCCCCATTAAGGAGGTAAATGGTGACGTCATATATGTCCCTTCCACCATGTTTCCGAAAAAGATCATTTTGATTCCTCTTTGCGGTGAAGGAGGAGATATGCAGCACGAAGTGCCTATCGGAAGTAGTCACCTTCATTAAGAAGAATCGCGCAAAGGAGGATTTGAAAATATTTGGGCAAACCTTAAACGGCGTATTGGTAGATTAAGTCACCGTGCACTTTTCAATGTTTTATTTGTTGATTTTTTCGGTGAAATAGACTAAACTTATTTGCCGCGGACGTTTCGACCTACTACTATTCGGTCATCGACGACACTTGAAACGTATAAAATTTATTGAACAATCTGAGTTTACTGTAACGTTGCCCTAAAAATTTTATATAGAAACATTTTTTTAAAGGAAGTTAAGTTTAAATATCCTACATGTCTGTACTCTGTATATCATTTCTATCAGTTTCTTAGAGTTTCGACTAACAGTTAAACCATCAGGTCACAACTACACATCTTCTAATGATTGGCGATGATTTCGCATTTTGACAATTTTTGGATGACTTGTAACACTAGTCAACTTTAGTTAACTGGCTTGAAACTGGTATGCAGTTGACGAAATTAGCTTACTTAAGGAGCTTGCTTACAACTACGGTTAAACTGAAAAACTAAATAACTGTTCTGGGTTATCATTTATAACACTGATCCGCAATCGTCAATTTCCACGAAATTGTTGATAGCATCAATTATTGTGATAAATTGATTTGAAGTATAGGGTACGGAGGGTATTCGCAACACGCTACTAATTTCGGCATACATTACCTTTTTTGGCTACTCTTTCCCAAATAAAAACTTTGCCGCTATATAGCAATACTGAAACGAATGTAGCACTCATAGGCTTTAATGTGTTATAACTATTTTCATAAAAATGTAAGTAATTTGCTAAATTTTATTTAAAAAAACATCAAAACCACTTTTCCACTGGCACGTAATCAGGCTGAAAAAACCAGCAGCAATCGCTTATGCGTATCCGCTCTTGATGATGGTTTGGAAAACACACAATTATGATCACGTTTACTTATTCTAGAAACTAAACAGCTGTGAATATGCTATCACAGAACAATTCTACTTCTTTTTATCACGGAAGAACACAAAAATTCCCCTCTGATAAGAAAATATAAATCAATTTTCATTCACTTCCAGCATATGGTGCGTTATTTACACTACTGCCAAGATATAAGGCCTGAAACGCCTGAAAAGCTTCTATCGTGTTGACAAAGCTAGTTAGACATAGCAGCAAGCTATTGGCACTGCAAAACTAATTATCTTCAATGAGCCCGGAATGTAGGCAATACCGAAACGTTATCCATCGGTCTCCTTTGATCTGGTTTTGCAAAGCATCTAATCCCTGTGCAAGCTACTTCGGCCTGTCGAATTTAAAAAACACAGACACCACTATAGAAAATGGGCTCAATTTAGCCACAGCGACTTAATCATTTCTCGCGACTATAACTCAACTTCAGTAGCGTTTCATTAAAACCAAAATACACGCCGATATTCAGTAAATAATATTCTTCAAGTGGTATAAAAATCTTGTCTCGAATAAATATAGTTTCAACGTAATTCCTGAATATTTTTCAGGCTACCGGTTAATGGACTGGAAATACCCACCCGTACCCTAATTAAGTCACAACTAACATATTGACAGCTAACATATTAAAATATCAATTAGCTAGCGTCCTCTGCATCTTGCTAAAAAAAATTGGAAGCAACTTACTGACAGCAGCAGCAAATGAAACGTTGAAAACTATTTTCGGATAAGACAGTCGCTGATTTTTATCGCTTTCAGAATTGCTGCGTCGTGTCACACGCACAAATATCCCTTCAGCTTTATTTCCGTCCAAGACAACAATTCCGTACAAATTCTTGCAATATATGGATGCAATCTGGCAAAAAGAAAGAATGACCGCTCACTTTACTATGACATTTTACATTCAGAACATCAAATTGGCCTAGATTCAATTTTTAAAGCTAGAATCGGTTGAAGAAAAAAGTGGATTTACACAGCAAAACTGTTTACTTTCAGGATATTAAATTATTAGGTTAAATGTTCAAATAATAAATTGGTTGAAGAAAACGGGTGCTTTTGAACTCTGGCGTACTTCCCATCCCAAGCAGAGATATCAAATTGGTTTAGGTTTAAACGTTGTGAAGAATCTACGACCTGTTTGGACGGGGGTGTTTTGTTACTTTTTACAAAAGGAAACCACAGATGGTGTGTTTAACAGTCGTCTCTGCCTGTGAAGTACGTAAGCACTAGCAGGTAATCACGAAGAAAATGTATGGGGAAATTTGACCTTAAAACTTTTCATTAATTTTTATTATTCAGTGATTGAAATTTGAAATTGTAATAAAAACTACATAATTGCTACTTCTATTACGAATCGATTGGTATTCAAGCTATCTTTTGCATCGTGACACTCGCTTTTTTGACGTAGGGCTACGTCTTTGTTTACTATACTGGGACTGGGTAGCACTTTGTGAAAACGAAAATAGAACAACAATTTGAATTGCGGCGATCATCTCAATGCAACAAAACAAATATAACCACATAAAAAAAGTTTGAACAGGCACAGATAAGTGGTTTGTGGTTCAGTAGTACTACACCCGTTTGTTTACTATCGTGATAGTTCAGTACGGTACGGTAGAAAGATAGGGCACCTTATGGTATTGAACGTTCGATTTCTTATCTTCACCTTTCTTTTCTACTGAAGTACAATTATCTCTGGCTCTGGTAATGATAAAACTGTGAGTGTAAACCAATGGTCATCTTCCTGGAGATAAATACTATCATGGTAATGAACTCATTGTAGGTATTATCACAGATTAAAAGACGTAACACTTAAGCCCGGTTATATGGCCAACAAAAACTATCGCGACGCTGCGCGCAAGTTTTCAGCTAGAGCTAATGTCAGGTGCATCTTTTGTCGGAAGATTTGACCACTGCTAATGTCAGGTGCATCTTACAGCGACCATAGTTTGCTCTTACTATCTGCTTATTTACAACAAAGGAGACGCTCATTGAAGAAAAGATTGAATTTTCGTCAGATTTCAAGGCTGTGATGCTACAGGGTTTACGTGGACGCATACGGATTAGCAAATTTGGAGCGTATGGCAAATTTTGATTTTTCCTATCATATTGTTGGAGCGGTTAGTACAGTAAAGGGTGTCCACGGTAAAATTGCAACACTCTCAAATTGCTATAACTTTTGAACCGTTGCAACGCTTTGAGAAAAATTAATTGAAATTTTGCATGGAGAAAGTTCAAAGTGCATTGTTTACACTGTGTGAGAATTTTCATCAGGTGTGCAAAGATCTGTAAAACAGCGTCGAAAGAACAGTTCGTTCGCGAAAAAGTTCTGCACAAGGGTTATGGACGACGAGACCTAGCGGACTACAACCAGACTCCGGGGAACCAGTATTTTACTGCAAAGGATAAGTTTGATGTTCCACAGAACCTCCGAAAACTATAGATGTCGAAGTTTGGCAAGAAATTCTTGATTTGGCATGTAATTTGTTTATGTGGACAGCGGAGTACGCCTTTCTTCGATGAGCACCTCAGCGGCGATATAGCAGCAGGAGACGCAATGGAAGTTAACCTCGGAGTACCTACAAACGACAACAGCGTACCGGCTCCCGATTTCGAAAAGATCCGACGAGAAATAGGTCTGCTGAAGAATAATAGAGCCGCCGGAAAGTACCGACTCCCGGCAGAACTCTACAAAAATGGCCACGAACCGCTAGTAATGGCACTTCACTGGCTGATTTCAAGGATTTGGGAAGAAGAAAAACTACCGGAAGAGTGGATGGTAGGCGTAGTCTGTCCCATCTACAAAAAGGGCGACCGGCTAGATTGCTGTAACTACCGCGACATTACGCTGGTCAACGCCGCCTATCCCAGATTTTGTTGCGTCATCTATCCCCAATAGCAAGAGAATTCGTAGGGCAGTATCAGGCGGGCTTTATGGGGGCCCGTGCTACTACGGATCAAATTTTTACTCTCCGACAAATCCTTCAGAAATGTCGAGAGTACAAACTGCCCACGCATCATATTTTCGTGGATTTCAGAGCAGCATACGATACCGTTGAACGCGAACAGCTATGGCAGATAATGCACGAGTACGGTTTCCGGATAAACTGACGCGGCTGATCAAAGCTACTCTGGAACGAGTGATGTGCTACGTGCGCGTTTCGGAGATACTTTCAAGCCCTTTCGGATCGCGTAGAGGGTTACGGCAAGGGGATGGACTGTCCTGTATGTTATTCAATATCGCTATTGAAGATGTGATCCGGCGAGCGGGCATCGAAACGAGAGGAACGATCTTCAGCAGGAGTAACCAACTCCTAGCCTTTGCAGACGACCTCGACAGCATTACTAGAAACCGTTGGACGACGGAGGTAATCTACGCCAGACTAAAAACGGGGGCTAGGAGGATAGGGTTATAAATTAATGCGTCGAAAACCAAATATTTGGTAGAAAGAGGCTTCCGAGGAAGTAACGTTTGCCTCCCACGGACAGTGACTATTGACGGCGATGAACTGGAAGTGATTAATGAGTTCGTATATTTGGGATCTCTGGTCACCGCCGACAATAATACGAGTAAGGAGATACAACGACGCACTCAACCTGGAAATCGAGCCTACTTTTCCCTTCGCAAGACGTTTCGATCAAGGAGCATACGCCGCCACACAAAGCTGACGATGTACAAAACGCTAATCAGACCGGTAGTCCTCTGCTGACTTGAGGCAGTAACTTTACTTACGGAAGACATACGTGCACTTGCCGTTTTTGAACGAAAGGTGTTGCGGACTATTTTTGGCGGAGTACCGACGGAAAGTGGAGAGTGGCGGAGACATATGAATCACGAGCTACAGGCACTGCTTGGAGAGATTCCTATCGTACACCTGGCGAAAGTTGGGAGACTACGGTGGGCCGGCCACGTCGCAAGGATGCCGGACGACTGTGTAGTGAAATCCGTTCTCTTCAAGAACCCCACCGGCACCAGAAATAGAGGGGCTCAACGTGCTAGATGGCTCGACCAGGTTGAAGCCGACTTGCGTGTGTCAAGACGCGCAACGAATTGGCGACGAGTAGCCCAGGACCGAGTACAATGGAGAGGAATTCTTGATACGGCAAGAGCCACCCCGGCTTTCGGCTGAATAAGTAAGTATGAAGCAAAATTATCTGAAACATCCTAAAGTAGTTAAAACAATCGAAGAAATGAAGAAAGTATGGGTAAATATGCAAAACAAGTCGATTTTGAGGTTGTGCAAAATCTAATGGGTAGGGTTTTGGCCAAAGTACTTCCATTCGGATTCGGAGGCGAAATTAAATCAAATAAAGACTTTAAAACTAAGTTTAATTGTTTCATTTGGTACCCTGAAAGTTTGATAGCAATCGGATAAAAACTCGTATTTCGCGAATTAATTTTGGTGTTGCAATTTTACCGCGGACACCCTTTATTCCATGGCACATTATCGGAGGAAAGTTGTGATGGGGTAAGCTCAACACACACGTTACGCTTACTCTTTTGATCTGCCTATTCCTGGCCGAATCAACTGTATTTTTTCGAATCTTGTAGAGAACAACAATTCGATCGTAGTGAAAAACAAAACAGTTCTGAGTAGATAATAAGGTACAGGAGGGTATTTTCGAACTGTTTATAGTTTATAATTATTTTCTTTCGCTAAATAATTACTTTGCCGTTGTACAACTTTAACATGTTATAACTATATTTTCAAAAATGTAAGACATTTACTGTTTTCTATAAAAAGAACATCAAAACCAGCTGTTCTGTCACTAAAACTGCTAGACCGAAAAAATAGAAGCAATCGCTTAATGGGCTGAAAATGCCCACCCGTACCCTACGTTGCTCGTTACGATTATTTTTATTGCGTCTAGACAGTTATCGGAGATGTTGAAAATAACACTGTATATTTTTAACATCGAGAAATACTTTGTATAAATTAAGCTTCTTGAATCGGATTTTAGCTGTTTATCGTAAAATAGTGCTTGAGGTGAAGTATAAACCGCAACGTTATCTTTACCAGTAACAGATTTGATTTCCAAATTATAATGTTGCAAATCGAGTAACATGTGTAGAGGACTTAGTCTTCTTGTAGCTGATAACGATTTGCGGAATAGGGCGATGAGAGGTTTATGGTCCGCTTGGATTTCCTACTACAGCCTTGAAGCGGATTTACGAGTTCAGCAATAAAAAATGCCTGCTCATTCAGCAACTGACGACTTTGCAGATAATTCTGAAAAATTTAAGTATCTACCTAAATTCATCTAAAAGTTCTATTGAGGTTTCATCAAAGTTGGATTAGTCTTATTAAGAAAACTATCAGAACTGATCGTCAAACACAGTTTTGGTATAAACTGTGAGTCTGCGAAAATATTTGCCAAAATCTCGACTTAACCTTATCTTACGCCGAATATCGGAGAAACGGCTATCATCTACACGATTTCGTCGTCCTCTATACTATTATTACTCGAAAAGGATAAATGCAATTGCCTTATACAGGGATATCTCGATATAAGACAATTTATCATTTCAAAAAATCGACGAGTCGACAATTTTGCTTTATGGGTAAACGATCTAGTTTTTCCACTCTGTACCAGTTTTAGCATCACTGTTAAAATATTTATCAACTAAGGTTTTATAACGGTAATTTTTACAATTTTCGGAGGGAACGGTAGAAGAAAGTCGAAAAGCTAGATCCCTCATCCTATGTATTTATGTTTTTTGAGCTGTTTATCATTGTTTGAGCTTTTATTTTTTTCACAATTTTTAGAATTACTTTGAAATTATGAATTTTTCTTATCACGCCGCTTTTGGAAGCGAGTTTAGCTCTGGTGTGGTTAACAACTAAGGAACAACTAAGGAATTTGTCTTATATCGAGGTAAAAATGCTCGTATATCAAGTTGTTTTATATCGAGGTTGTCTTATGTTGAGGTTGTCTTATATCGAGGTATCCCTGTAGAAGCACATTCGGTAAAAGTCATGTATGAAACATTTGTATAGCTGAATGCAATCTACAATTTGGCTGAATTAAGTACTGAGTAATTCATATAGCAAGGTAGAAAGGCTTTTCCTTGCATAACAATCAATTTAGGAAGATTGTAGATTACATTCAGCATTATAGGGCATTGGGTGGAATTTTTAAAATTACGCCTACTCTGTTTTCGTATTACCTGTGCCTAAAAAACAAATTCATCGCCACGAAACAAATATGCAACCATAGTAGTGTATATTGGTAAGAATTAATGATGATTTTCCTTAATGCAAAGAACAGGAGTAGGCCCAAAATAACAACCGGCTGAAAAACGAGTGCGGCAACCTTATATGTTTCATACATGACTTGAATTAATTTACAGTCAATACATCCGGATTGATTGGCAATTCAATAAGAAAAAAAATGGCTTGGCGAGAGCACTGTATCAGTGTTACCCGTGACTTTTGTCACATTACGTGATTTAGGTTCAAAAACTTCACTTTCCAGGAAAATATCATGATCTTGAATGCTTTATGACGAAACTTTTTCCGTTGATTAACTATTCCTGCTGACTATTTTTTCGTACTCAAAATTAAACATAACAACTCGATCAGCTTTAAACAACGTAACTGCAAAAGAAACTTCGTGATTTAGATTACCCACACACTGCAACAATCTTGATTAGATATAAGTTTGCTGTGCTGAGCATCTACGCTACGCCAACTCTACGCTATCTTTTGCGCGCTATTCAATCAACACTGTATTTTAGTAAACAACAATATTTGACACAGCGAATGACAACAACAAACTCTGACTGCGTTCTCTGATATCAAAAACTCTGAATGAATCAATCCATAACGCAGTAAACAGCTGTAAATTCGCAATTCTCACCTGAATGTGTAACGTACAAACAACAAACATATCCTAACAACCAGTTTAAGATTTATTGCACTGTCGTGGTTTTTATGACCAATTTAAGCCACAAAACCGTTATTAGTAAGTAGTGAAACCCATACTGTGAATTGGGATATGTTCAGACAATGTATCGTTCAGCTCAAAAGTTAAAGTGATTACATTGGGTCTGACTTTGAAATAATTGTGAAACCGGAAAGAAGTTTACCTAGCCATAACATGAAAGATATTTCAATTTTACTCGATATAATCGAATCGGATATAATCGAGACAAGCGTTTGAATGCTTTAGTTTTCACTGAAGTTTTTGGAGCGTCTTAGTAGAATACGAAACCGGAAATTAAATAAAAAAGAAAACTTTCCAATTAAATTCTACTATGTATATTTATTCGCACCAGATACGTATTTCGCCTACGACTTGTAGGCTTCATCAGTGTCTGTTTTCGAACTTCGAAAACAGACATTGATGAAGCCTGCCAGTCGTAGGCGAAATGCGTATCCGTCAAGGATAAATATACATACCTAATAGAATTTAATTTGAAAGTTTTCGTTTAATTTACTTTCATGCTTTAGTTTTGTTTCAACATAGGTAGCCTGATAATCCATAGGCTGAGAGCTACTCCTAAATAATGTCAGTACCATCGTATCAGGAATACCACAAAAAAGATCGCGAGTTGTATTGTCTACCTACCGCATCTTCTCGATTTTCCTACATACTTAACGTAGATAATGATTTGTACTGGAAATGCTATTGTTCTATCTATACACCATGGATTAACGACAAAATCTGTTTAAATAGGTAGAGTGACTATATATAGAGTGGCGACAATGTCAAAATTGGAATGATAATTATCTGTCAGTGTCATTCCAATCGAGCAGACGACCAATCCAACGCGTATGCAGGAAAGAGAAAGAAAATAAGCATTGCTAGAGCATTGCATACTTTTGGAATGACATGTCGCCACTCTGTATATAGTCACTCTATAAATAGGAACTCAATTTCTGTGATCGGAATTTAGCTGCAATAAATAGCTAAACTTAGCACTTGATTGAACTTCTAGTTGTGATGCTGAAATTAGTAAATCCTTCAAGTACCCACTTGACAAGCCAGATCGTACTGTTCATCGTATAACATTATACTGTAGACGCTTTTATTCTATTTGAAGTTAGCTGCATACTTATTCAAAGTTAAGGTCGACAAAAGAGTCCTGTAAAACTTGCCAAACCTTCAGTCAACCCATATTCTTTCGTTGTTTTGTCCCATGAAATCAGTATTTGTTTACCGTAAATTGCTTCCAGATTTGCTAGGAACAGAATCAGCCAAAATGTCACAACGGCAGCCGTATTTACGTTCATTATCACTATATCACTATAATATCAATTCCCGTCGAACTGTGTTAGATAATCTTCGCCAATCTCTAGTTTAAAAATCGTTTCATTATTTTCTCAACCCGAACTGCTTCCCGTGAGCTCCACGAGACCACCACTGGCGACGTGCCTTCCACGAATGCCACAGGGAAGTCGAAATTCTGTCCGTCCAACCTGTCCGTAAATCACTTCAACCATTCGAAGCTATCAGTTCGGAACAGGGCCACTATCATCGCCAAACACTTAAGTGCGGTTGCATTTCTTTCAGCGGTTCATCTCTCATATCTATATGGTCATGGCATGGGAATGACTCCATGCTTCAAACAGCCGGGAGACCACATCATCGCAGTCTGGAGCGATAATTATGAGTTATCTATTGTCGGGTTTAATTGTTGCCGCCCGCCATCGAGCGGAGCGGACTTACCACCGTACCGAGTAAACAAAGACGGCACAGTTTATGGTTATAAACTACTTTCAGCCGGATGGGAAAATGAATTGTAACACATGAAACCGAACTGAATTACATCAATGTTTTTGTCACCTTGACTGTTGTTAATTGCACTAGGGGGATCCAAGGCAAAATGATCTTTCCATGTTTCCTCAGCTTTAAAACAATTTTTCAGTAAGAAAGTCCACAAATGAAATTATACGCCCTACCGGAGAGAAAGGAGTACTATTTTCAAGGGCAAGATAGTCACCCCTCGACTTTGTGCGAAACATGCAAAATCAAAAGCAGTAGAGTCACGAGTAGAGTTCATCATTTTCATTGTTATAACAACAAATGTTATAACACGTTATATAATAACACCGACATTCGATTAAAATAGGTGCACAAAATTGTGCGAGAATCCTGAAGAAAAAGTCTAGAGCGACATTTTAAAATGTTTGCTGTTAGGAAGCTAATACCAACGGAATGCGGCGATCGCGATACATTTTCCAAACAATTGCTCATCTTGACCCGCAGTTTTTCAGACCGATGAAATAAACTATTAATTTTTTATCATATTTCTTCAACATAACTTAACAAAACATAACATAACAAATATTTTAAAACAAAATTGTATAGAAAGGTTAGTAATGTATAACATTATCGACTGTTCAGAAAAGGCTATATTTTCATAGCTAAAATTTACGACTGGGTTTAGGGCGTTTGTCTTGCCCGGGATCCCCTATAAACATTTCGTACGTAATTCCAGAAATTCCGGATGTATCGTTGCAATGTACACAGGAAGTTCCATACTGGATGATTGCGATGTTTGTACATTGGTTGATTATGATCTACCACAGTGTTTGCACTAAAAAATTAACAATTTCAGACGTTGTTTCAGGTATTACGCTTTTATGGAAAACTATGATTTTCAGTTCAGAGAAAAATCAATTTTCCGTTTCAAATAATGATAACTCATGAACTACGCATCGCAGAACATTTTCGTATAAAACAGTAAAAAAATATTTAATAATAATTCTGGAAATATATTACACTAGCTGACCCGACAAACTTCGTATTGCCACAAATTAACCTGTGTTGTACATAAATCATGAATCTCGGATGATCTTTGTCACAATCTCGAGTTTTGCAAGCCCCCCAGTGGGCGGCGCTTCCGACGGTGGGTCACCGGCAACACTCGCGACCGTCTCGTCCTGAATGATCTAGTGTTACTATAGATAGTTTTTGTGGTCTTGTATTGACTAATGTTTTACGGAAGAGTCTCTCGAGTTCGATTAGTTTTTGAATTTCGCAAAAATTTCTGTTTTATTTGTATGAGAGTCCATATCCCCCTACCACAGGGGTGAGAGGTCTCTAACTATCGTGAAATAAATTCAAGACTCCAAAATCTCCCACATGCCAAATTTGGTTCCATTTGCTTGATTAGTTCTCAAGTTATAAGGAAATTTGAATTTCATTTGTATGGGAGCTCCCTTCTTAAAAGGGGAAGGGGTCGTAATTCACCATAGAAAAAATTTCTGCCATCTAAAACTCCCACATGCCAAATTTGGTTCCATTTGATTGATTAGTTCTCGAGATAAGAGGAAGTTTGCATTTCATTTGTATGGAAGCCCCCCCTCTTAAAGGGGAGATGGGCCATAACTCGCTTTCTAAAGAAGAGAGGGGTCTCAGTTCACCATAGAAAAAAATCTTGCGTCCAAAACCACTTACATGTCAAATTTGGTTCCATTTGCTTGTGGGGAAGTGGGGAAATCCATAGAAAATATTCTTGCCTACAAAAACACCCATATGATAAATTTGGTTCCATTTGCTTGATTAGTTCTAGAGTTATGAGGAAATTTGTATTTCGTTTGTATGAGAGCCCCCCCTCTTAAAAAGGTAAAAGGTCCTAATTCATCATAGAAAAAAAGGTTGCCTCCAAAAACACCCACATGCCAAATATGGTTCCACTTGCTTGATTAGTTCTCGAATTATGAGGAAATTTGTATTTCATTTGTGTAGAAGCACCCCCTCTTAAAGTTGGGAGGGGTCCTAATTCACCATAGAAAATATTTTTGCCTCCAGAAACCTCCACATGCCAAATTTGGTTCTATTTGCTTGATTAGTTCTCGAGTTATGAGGAAATTTGAATTTCATTTGTATAGGAGCCCCCCCTCCTAAAGTGGGTAGGGGTCCCAATTTATAATAGAAAAAAATTTTGTCTCCAGAAACACCCACGTGCCAAATTTGGTTCCATTTGCTTGATTAGTTCTCGAGTTATGAGGAAATTTATATTTCGTTTGTATAGGAGCCCTCCCTCTTAAAGTTGGGAGGGGTCCTAATTCACCATAGAAAATATTCTTGCCCTCGAAAACTTTCACATGTCAAATTTGGTTTCATTTGCTTGATTAGCTCTCGAGTTATGAGGAAATTTGTATTTCATTTGTATAGGAGCCCCCCCTCCTAAAGTGAGGAGGGGTCCCAGTTCATCATAGAAAAAAATTTTGTCTCCAAAAACACCCACGTGCCAAATTTGGTTCCATTTGCTTGATTAATTCTCGAGTTATGAGGAAATTTGCATTTCATTTGTATAGGAGCCCCCCCTCTTAAAGTGGGGAGGGGTCCTCATTTACCATAGAAAATATTCTTGCCCTCGAAAACTTTCACATGCCAAATTTTGTTCCATTGGCTTGATTAGTTCTTCAGTTATGAGGAAATTTGTATTTCATGTGTATAGGATCCCCCCCTCCTAAAACGGGGAGGGGTCCCAATTCATCATAGAAAAAATGTTTGTCTCCAAAAACACCCACATGCAAAGTTTGGTTCTATTTGCTTAATTATTTCTCGAGTTATGAGGAAAATTGTGTTTCTTTGGTACAGGAGCCCCCCCTCTTAAAGTTGGGAGGGGTCCTAATTTACTATAGAAAATATTCTTGCCCTCGAAAACTTTCACATGCCAAATTTGGTTCCATTTGCTTGATTAGTTCTCGAGTTATGAGGAAATTTGTATGGAAGCCACCCCCCCCCCCCCCCCTTTTAAAGAGGAGAGGAGTTATAATTCCCCTTATAAAGAGGGAAGGGGTCTCAATTTACCATAGAATAAATTCTTGTCACCGAAAACACCCACATGCCAAATTTTGTTCTATTTGCTTGATTAGTTGTCGAGTTATGCAGAAATTTGTGTTTCATTTGTATGGGAGCCCCCCCTCTTAGTGGGGGGAGGGGTTTCTAACCATCACTAAAACCTTTCCTGGCCCCAAAAAACCTCTACATGCATATTTTCATGCCGATTGGTTCAGTAGTTTTCGATTCTATAAGGAACATACGGACAGACAGACAGACAGACAGACAGAAATCCTTCTTTATAGGTATAGATTGAAAAAGTCCTTAGCCTCCTATGCAGCAATTCCTATCTTTACCTCCCCGTCACGGTGTTACAATTAATCTTCTTAAAAAGCAGAATAAGCCTACGAAACGGTAAATACCAGTTAGTTTGTATTGCCTTCCTACGCCTGAGCCAAATTAAAAAAATCGCCGGCATAGTGCTTCGTAGGGCGGTAGCTCATCTGGGTTTCAGAATGGAAGGAATCTCAAGGCATGTTTTATTAACCGTGACTGGATCTTTTAGATTTTAGCTGTCCAAACACTACGAAACGGGCTCCATACAATAACTGCTGTTTCCAAGACTGATCGAACCAGGCTGTAGTACAAGGCGCGCAAACAGTACGGGTCACGGAACTCAGTTGAGACGCGGAGAATAAACCCAAGTTTTCTTCGAGATTTGGCAATGATGTGACTATAATGCTCCCGAAAGTTCAATTCAGAGTCTAGCATTACCCCAAGGTCACGTACTACGTTTATTCTATCTACGTGTTTGTTTCCTATCATGTACGTCCATTGAATCAGGTGCTTTTTCCTTGTAAAAGTGACTACTGAGCATTTCGCTACGCTAATCACTAAGACCGCAACTGCAACAGTCGTGAAATTTGTCGATGACTCCTTGTAACAACTGACAGTCAGTGGAGGTTTTGATTACCCAGAAAATTTTAAGGTCGTCGGCATACAGTAGCTTGCAACCTTCCGGTAAGCGCTGGCATACGTCGTTGAAAAATATGATAAATACTAATGACCCTAAATTACTGCCTTGTGGGACCCCTGAACGATTACGAAATTCTTCTGATTCTGTTGAGCCCAATTTTACACACAGTCGACGATCAGTCAGGTACGACTTGAACCAGTTGATAAGGTTTATTGATACCCCTAAACGGTCAACTTCGGTTAGCAAGATTTGATGATTAACTTTATCGAAGGCTGCCTTTAGATCCGTATAAATTGCATCAACTTGAAGCCCCTATTCCATGTATGTAAGACACAGCGATGAAAACTGTACGATGTTGGTAACGGTAGATCTGCCAGGGAAACATCCATGCTGCTCTGGTGAGATGCAGTATTTTGCGACTCGAAAAAGTTCATTGTTAATTAGTATCTCAAAAAGTTTTGAACCAGCACATAGTGAGGTTTCTCCACGATAATTAGATAAGTCGCATTTATCACCTTTTTTTCGTACCGGGAACATTATCGATTTCTTCCAACATTCTGGAAAAACTTCACGTGATAATGATAGATTTAGAATAGATCTTAAAGGCGTGCAGAGAGTGTCGGCGCACTTTATTAGTATAATCAAAGGTATTCCATCTGGTCCTGGCATATTTGAAGGTTTCATTTTCTTGATGCCTGTGATTTTTCCCATTTACATAAAGGGCGATCGGTTCGATTGCTGTAATTACTGCAGCATTACTGCGTGCAGCGGTACTCTCCCAGATCTGGTTGCATCATCTGGCATTTGTAAGACTGTATCAGGCGGGTATTATGGGGGCCCGTGCTACTACTATTTACAGTCTTCGTCAAATCCTCCAGAAATTTTGGGAGTACAACATTCTCACGCACCATATATTCGTGGATTTTAGGGCAACATACGATACAGTCGTGTGCGAACAACTACGGCAGCTAATGCGCGAGAACATCGAAATTTATCAACTTAATAAGAATATTTATTCGTAACACATAAACGCTTAAAGGATAATACAATGAATAAATACAAAACTTTGGAAGCGATCCTGGTCTAATGAGCTTTCAGAATTTTACGGAAGAAATGACTGCAATATAATTTTATATGTTCCCAAAAACATAATATCAGTTTGTTCATGTAAAAAATATCACATCATTTCACGACATGGTTTGAAAAGGGATTCAACTATTTATACCAAACACTATTAGTATCCTACGAATATTCGGCAGTCGAGTATCATTTATTCTTAGCAAGTAATAGAACTATGTTCAACCGTATGCAAATCAATGAGGCAACTAATGCAACTACACAAAGCCCCTATGAATTCGTATATTAAACAACTTCTTCTCATTAACACTCATTTCCTGAATCGAAAAAGATGTCAAGTTCATTTAGCAACATAAATGTCACTATGATAGCGTAGAAAAAAATTAACGCCAAGCCAACGCGCTTTCGTAGTTTGAACTTCGCAATATAAACCGTTGTATAGAGAAACGCAACTGCAAAAAGCAACGACACTATCGAATACTGCATTCCATAGGATGCGATTACATAATATGCATTAGTCGAAGCACCACCGTCAGCTACCGTACGGATGAACCAAGGCACTCCCAACGAAAACAGGATCGCCAGTGAGTTGGCACCCATAGCATTAGAAACACCCATTGCGCCATTTCCTGAAAAGAAATATTTATTATAAGAAGGTAAAAATCAAGAACAATCACAATAAGCTACCGGTTCTGATAACTATCACCGCGGAAATTGCTTCCGGCATGCAACCACCCATGGCAAGAAAAGTCAATCCCATGACGGTGTCTGGAATTCCCAAGGTGTATCCAATAATCGACATCATCCAGAACGTGAAAAACGAGCAGCATCCGATTAATATTATACACATAACGAACGTCAGTGGATACCAGCGTCGCATGGTGGCCGGATTTGGCACTAAGAATGTCAAAACGAAACGCATAGGCCAACTGAAGAACCACCAGAACGCGCGTAACCAAGTTTCACTAGAAACTTTCCAAAGTGTCATGGATGGATAGTCATCTGGAACTGCCACCGTATGTCGGGACGGTACTGGAAGTGGGGAGAATTAGTTAATTGCAATCTAAAGTTAGTTCTTTTATGAATTAATTTACTGTGCAACTCTCCTGCTCTCAGAGGCGTTTCCGCCATTTGATCTGATAAGATTGACGCCGTTGACATACGAACACCCGGCTTTTCCAAGGTCTTCCGGGGGGCTTCAGTAACTGGCTTTTCTCCCGTGACGCTCTGGCCGTTCCGTGCTGCTTCTTCTGCTTCTGCTCGTTCATTTTCTTCAATCTCCTTAACAACTCGTGCACACAAATTCCACTTTACTTCAATATATTTTTTAGCGAAATTCATTATTCGTCTGTTCTGGAACATGATGATGAAGTAATTGGCGAGTAAGATTACGAAAACCATGGCTTCCCACCAATAAATTCGACCGTCCCAGGCAAACGCCGTCAATAGTGCTATGTGTAAGGAGAAAACAATGGAATCTCGCGTCAACGGCCACCAATCAAGTTGCACCGGCTGTTTGTGAAGAAGTATTAATCAACAGCTTTTAGGGCAGAAATTCTTGAGATCTTACCTTTCTGGTGGCCAAGCCCGCCAGTGCGGCACAACCTAACGTGTTGAACAGTAGAGATCCAACGACGGTACCCAGTCCCATGTCGGAGTCAGCTATGAACGTGCTAATCGTGTTTGTGAAAAACTCGGGAATACTTCCGGCAATAGCCATAAAGGTTGCAGCGGCTACATCCTGGAAATTTAGAGTAAATGACTTAACAAAATAAGTAACGTACGAGTACACAAACATTTATTCTTGGATAAGAGCATTCGTAATTAGGGAGGGATCCAGTGGATAATAACTTTGAGTCATACGACACACACTTTTTATGGTTATAACCTTTCCCACGACACCGAATTGGATACATATGGTTACTGCTTGATAAGAGATTCTCGTTTGGTCAGGGTATCATGAAAACATCAACAACACTTACACAAAGAATAATTAGTAAATTGAAAAAACAGTTCTTAGTACACAGAATTTCACTAAGAGAAAGAAGAGTGTCAGTAAATTACTCAAAAATTAATTTTATTATACAGTAAACAATTAGAAAACAATTAATTAATTAGAAAACCAAACAATTAGTAAAATAACAATTGTCAAAATTACCCTATTCTCAAAAAATGTAAACCTGACTGAGTAAACGAGTAAAATTTTTAACATTGTTACATATCCGGATGACATCGGTGACTTACCTTCACTTACCGTTTCCTGGAAATGGAAACAACTGTTACAAAAGAGCTTTGCAAAATCACGATAAAAATCATAAAATGTGAATTTTTTCAAACCCCTACGTCCCCTCCGATTTGCCTAATTTTTATAAAATAAATTAGCGATTCCCAACCATTCTTGTGTCACGAGCTCCCTGGCTGGGTTCCGTATACTATTTGGCTGCGAGCTAAATTATTGGCGAACCCCTGGAAGCTGGAGTACCCCAATTTGTGAAACACCGGCTTAAATTATGTCCTAAAATTAAAGCTCAGACATTTCCAAATTACTCATATTTTTAAGCGGTTCTAGTTTTTGTGAAAGTGAGTCAAATCTTGACCAAACTCGTGTTCTAGTCTTTGACCTTGAAATGCGATCAGGCATTAATATTAATATTTTTTGAAACGATGGTTTTACAATTAATGGAGGGACGGTAGAGAAAGTCATGAAAATTTTTTTTGGATAAGGAGGGGAAAGAGTGGAAAGAAGGGGGGATAATAGGTAGCTACACTTAGCAAGTTGTCGTTGTGACTCCTATCTTTTGTATACTTCCAGCATAGGTCAAAAAATAGGAGTCACAACCAGGGCTTGAAAAGGGATCGCAAGTTGAATGTGACTGCCGTGAATGCGAACTTTCCGCATTCAAACTCCGCTTTTTGAACGATCATTTGACTGTTTTTCTTATCCAGTCAATCTGCCGCTTGTGCTGCTGCCGTCTTACAATTCATGCGGCATCTCAGCAAAAGCAAACAGTCAATCTCCCGTTTTGCTTTGCGCTTTGAGAATATAAACTGCAAACTGACTGGAAGCATACGGTGACGTATTTTTTCGTTTCTCTTTTTGTCTTCAAATCGGCTGCTCACAGTAATAGTTTGTCACCCGGACATCGGTCCGACGCAAGCGAAATATTCGTTTGTATTGGACGGAGTCCGACCAACTTCTCCATGCACATGTAGTGGTTGTTTTTTTGTAGTATTGAATCATACGATTGTGCGGTCGCTTTTCGTTAGCGTGGTGATTGCCAGTCATTTGACTGTTTTGCAGTCATTCGCTGCTCCAAACGGTAAAGGCAACTTGATCGAAACGAAAATGTCAAAAAGTTTTAGAACGCGTTCATTCTGTTGCGTGCATTCGGCGTTTGACTGAGCAAACTGCCAGTTGTGTTATGCATAGCGTTCGTATTCCACCTCTAAACGGACGGTGTGAACTTGAATGCGCGTTGGTGTGACTGCGGTAGAAAAAAAGGATCGGTCGAAGCCCTGGTCACAACGACAACTTGTTACCATGTACCTTTCAGCATTGCACAAAAGACCCCCCTTCCTTTCCACTCTTTCCCCTCCTTACCCAAAAAATTTTCTTTACTTTCCCCTACCGTCCCTCCATCAATTGTTAAACCATCGTTTCAAAAAAGAGTCAAATCTTACTCATTTTTGAGTCGAATTGCACTCATTTCCGCGTTAATCTTACTCGTTTGGGCGTCAAACTTTTTAAGCGTGTAAGAAAAAAGTTTATTTAAGAAATCAAAATGCATAGAATTGCATAGGTGCGTTGCATTTAATTTGATTGGATTTTTGGATAATTTGTCAAATCAGAAAGAGGGTCCATTAATAGATTTTCACAAGATTTTAAGCTGTAATATCTTTAAAAAAGTTTCATCTATCTTCAAAGAAAATTTAAAAAAGTTATATTTAACGGAAAATGATGCATTGGGTGGAGTTCCAAATATCAGTAAAATTTTATTATAATGAAAAATAGTCGACACAAACCGATTAACTATTTAAGCTGGAGATGCTCTATATACTTATCAACTGTTTTTGTAAAAAAAGAGTATAAAGGAATATCGTAAATATTATAGGTATTCAGAAATGTTAGACTTAGTGATATACTTGTAACTTTTAAGGTAAGTAAAGGTAAGGTAAGGTAAGTAAAATTTGATAGGCGTCATGGGACGCCATGGTCTAGGAGAGATGAGCGAAAACGGGGAGCTGTTTACAGAATTTTGTGGTAATAACAACATGGTCATTGGTGGATCGCTCTTCCCCCATAGACCAGTACATAAAGTCACGAGGGTTTCCCGCGAAGGCCGAACAGAAAACCAAATCGACCACATCTGCATCCGCCGGAAATGTCGAAGGAGCCTTCTTGATGTGCGCAACAAACGCAGTGCTGATATTGCATCCGATCATACGACGTCCGCCGATTCGAAAATCCTGAGGTGAAAAGGGCCTTTGTCGAACAACTTGAATCTCGAGCCTCGGAGCTGCCACCTGGTGGAACCGTCGAAGAGCAATGGACCGGCATCAAGAACGCCTTCATCTCGACCAGTGATGAAACCCTCGGCAAAGCGTGCAGCGGGCGGAGGGAGTGGATTTCGGATGAAACTTGGAGGAAGATCGACGAGCGCGGACCAGATCGGCTAAGACAGCTGCCCGTCAACGATACGCCGAACTGGAGAGGGCTGTTAAACGTGCTTGTAGGCATGACAAGAGAGCCTGGACTAACTCCCTAGCCGAACAAGGAGAAACCGCCGCCGCCAATGGTGGTATCCGTTTGTTGTACGATATTTCTCGCCGCCTTAGTGGTGCCAGGATGAATACAAAGACGCCGGTAAAGGACAGAGCTGGTCAGCTATTGACTGACCGTAAGAACAGCTTAAGCGATGGACTGAACATTTTGAACAACTCTTCCGAGTTTCAAATGTCAGAGACCAACAAAACCAGCAGCGTAGGATGCCTACAGTTCGTCGAATCAATCGCGTGAACTCGGAGGCGCCATCGCTGGATGAAATTGTGGCAGCCATCAAGAGTATGAAATGCTCAAAGCTGACCCATCTTTGTCAGCCCAGATGATGCATCAGCTTTTCAGCAATATTTGGGAAACCGCAACTTTTCCGGTGGACAGGATGCAGGGCATATTGGTCAAAGTCCCTAGGAAAGGAGATCTAACTGAATGCGGTAACTGGCGTGGCATCACGCTGCTCTGTATTACTCTCAAAGTACTCTGTAAGGTAATCCTCAACCGGATCCAGCAGAAGATCGACGCTACTCTCCGGCGGCAGCAAGCTGGATTCCGTGCTGGCCGATCATGTGTAGGCCATACCACAACGCTCCGCATTATATTGGAGCAGAGTAACGAATTCCAGGACTCTCTTCTGCTGGTGTTCGCTGACTTCGAAAAGGCGTTCGACCTACTCAATCACGAAAACACAGACTAACAGACGTAACACTTCGAATAAATTTTCTAACAAAACATCGTTTCAATCACACCCCTAAAACTTTGAAAAAACACTAGCATCACCTGGTGCAGTCTTCGCGCTACGCAAATCAGCTTGCTATAAACTTAGCAATGCTATAAATTTACTTGTATATTATCTGACAACAGCGCCAGTGCAAGCGAGCGGCGTTCTCGCGCAGCGACTGTGGTTTGAGTCTTGGCTTAAGTGAACATTTGAAATGATCGTTTTTATTGGCGATGGAATGAGGCTTCAGTGTTATGTCTGTTAGTCTGTGACAAAAACATCTGGGGCGCACTTAGGCGTAGTGGAGTTCCAGATAAGCTAGTCCATCTCATCGAGGCTCAGTACGAGGCGTTCTCGTGCAAGGTTTTGCACGACGGCGTCTTGTCCGACCCCATAAGGGTTACTGCTAGCGTGAGACAGGGCTGCATTTTATCACCGCTATAACTCACGCTTAGGCATCATTTTGGAGCAACCCTAGTTTTGGGAGATCCGATTTTTCAAACATAGTAGGGGATTGTCCCCTGTTGTGAAACGGCTCCGGTTGTGAAACACCCATCGTTTTTGACGTGTTTATTTAACTAGCACTACCAAATTACTACCAACGGTTCGTCTCATTGTACCCTACCTTTTGAGCAAACAACAATCAAAATACAGCTTTCAGAATATTTTGTAGGAAATATGTTCAAAAAACATGCCCGAAAAAGTTTTTTAGAATATTTTGGAATTGATTTTTTTGTCTATCGAATAAAATAGAAAAAGGCAGTAAGATGCATACAACCTTAGTTTTGAACCTCTATTTCATTACATGTACAAATTTTAAGTGATATAATGTACCTACTCAAAAAATATTACATAAATTTTTACTCGTCGTTCGCCCCGGTTGTGAAACAGTGAAGTTCTCCGGTTATGAAAAATTCTGAAAAACGATTATTCAATACTTTAATGATCACAAACATTTTCAACACACTTTTCAGGCACATGAGAGCCAAATCCGCATATTTGAGATCTCGAACTTCCTGTTTTTACATACATTGACTGCATTACAATTCAGGTTTAGATGATTAAATTAAGAAACTTATAAATTACTTTGCGTTTAAGGTGTTTTCCGTTAATCAATGAATGTAATATTTTATTTTCATTTCATGTTTCATTATTTTCTTCTTTATTTTTATTTTCTTTTATGGATTTTTCTAAGTGTTTCACAACCGGGGGCACTTTTGTTTTAGTCAAAAAATTCTATGTCTTCTAATTTCGCTATAACTTTTTTGTTTCAAGCAAAAAATATATGCTGTCTTTAGCAAAAACATGCGTAAGTCTTCAAACTTTCAAATGCTTTAAAACATTTTGGAATTAAATAATCCGTTCAAAAGCTATGACCAAAAAACAAAACCTGTTTCATAACCGGGGACATTCCCCTACCTATTAAAATAAATACGCCCTTTTTAAAAGTGATTCTTGAGCCTAGATGGTGCTAAATTCTGTGGAAGGTGCATATTTCTTCCTATCAAACACGTAGGTAACGTTTAGAATAAATACTTCAAGCTTTATCATTTACCTTTTTCACGTGGAACTACTAAAATTTGAAAACTGCGAAAATATGTTTGGTCCCGCCTTCAGAGAAACGTGAATACCTCAGCGAGATTTGAACATACGTCCATACTTTCTTCGGCAAAGTTATTCGTCATAGAATTTAACATCTATACAGTATACGTTCGTTACTCGGAGATACTGTTCGATACCCTGTTTTGACGTTTATTTAAATTAAATTTCGAAAATTTTAAATTTTTGCCAAATACAATAAATTTTTGTTACCAAATATGACTCCAGACATGCCACCATAACATTTTTATGAATGTATCAGATCCCAATGATTGTGAAAAAATAGTTAAGTACCTTTTTTCACCTACTTCAACATTTCTAAAAATATTTTTCTAAATATTTACTCCTAAAAAATGCCATTTTTTTTATAAAACTCAAATGTGCGACCTCTAAATCGCGGCAACCAATGCTGACGTCATATAAAAATTTTGTTGTGACACCCTAAGCTATCATTTGAGGAGTGAGCCCCCGGGTTTTCTGACATAGTGCTATTTTGGGACACTCTAATGTGTATACTTCGATGGTATTGAATCAAGCTTAAACTCTTGTAAGCTGTTCATGGTGTCTTCGGCTTCTATTTTCGCAGATGAGACTACCTATAATAGTGATGACGCAGATGCGGCAAGATATGTACCGGCTAATTTAGTGGATCTGAGGTTATTTACTATATAACCGAAAGGTTGATAACTGCCACCAATAACTAAAGCGTTCCTTCGCTGCGTGGTCTATAATTTTGAGTCGTTGTATAGAAGTATTGCGTAGCAATAAGTATAGAGATATTGCGCTATTCAATTGGCTGTATGAACAAAAAAGTTGGCTTAACTTCTCCCATAAGATTTACACGGGAAAACAAAATAAATTCCAAAGCAAAGCTGGTTTTTCATGCCGTCGCGAACAGCTTACTTGGAATAAAATATTAATTATTTGATACATTTTATAATCATAATTAACATTACATTATCTACAATACCGAGGTATATTTCAAAAGGTTTCGATTTTAAATAAAGTGGACATCTAACTCAAGCGATTGCATTATATCTACACTGATAGCTACAACCACGTGCCCTGATTTACTTATCCCCAATGATAAACCCCCCGTCCGAGTTTATGATAAAAAGTAAGAAAATCCAAGACTAAGTGAGAATTAAACCCAACCTTAATCCAACATATGATGGAAACACAGTCCAGTATTATGTCCAATCAGACTATACACACTTCAATAAATATTATAGGAAAAGCTCCTACACGCTTTTTAAGTACGTATATCGCAATGTCTTTCAAACAGTCACCATCTTTACTTATTGTCTTGAATAAGCAAACTGACGCTCGAAGAAAATTTATAATTAAATTGAATTTGCCCTCCAGCAGTCGGGGTAAAATCAATACGCTGTAATACTTTCCTTTGGGCAAGAAATGCGAAGGAGAGTGTTGTACAGCTATTGAAAAAACTGAGTGATTAAAAGAATTACGCGAATCGCTTCTTTTTTCTGCGAGTCCAGGTGAATATTTCATATTTAGAACGAATTTGTAACCTTTCTTCTGCAAAAAAGCCAGAAAGTGTGGCAGTGATAATCCTACATATCACATCGATATGTGAACTGGAAGTGATGACCAAACGTATATTCGCCGCAAAGCGTATATCACCTTAATCGGTTCAACGCTATCGCGCTAAACTTCCCTAGACAGACACGCTCGCATCGCGGACCTTTGTTCATTGTACTTAGATAAATATGGCGTTTAATTTGAGTGCCATAAATCAATTTCGGGCTGGCTGTGATTGCGGCAGGTTCTAATTATATAATTGACACCTACCTGTGTAAGCTTCAGATCTTCGCAGATACACTCGACGGACGGTAGAAAGTACTCGCTCACCACGTAAGCCAGGATGCAGAAGAAGTAGATAGCACCAATAAAATGAAGAATGATTGCCCCCTGCTGGCGCTGTTCCTCTGAGATTATTTAAACACAATTATTTATCGGCTCAGATTTTTCATTGCTAAAAACTGTCACTTACGTGTGAAAATATCATCCGGCAGCTCGTCTATAGCAGATCCCCCATCACAGAACAGCTCCACTTTCCGACCATCCTCAAGTATCCTATAGTTAATCCGTCGCCAAGGATACCAGTGCCAAATGTACTTCTCTAGTTCGATTCGTTCTTCTAGCGTAAGGGCAGGCAATGAAAAGGAATCGTGTCCGATATGACGGATGCTGATTTGAGAATCGTTATAATGCAATAACGGTGCTTCTGGTATGCGAGCTTCATGTTCGACATTGGATGTGTAATTATGATGGTCTGGGGAAACTGGAAATGTCACAAAAAAAGAAAATTTTACTTATTTGTCAGCTCAATAAATGACTTAGGTATAACTGTACTATTGAGATAGAAGATATTTTATGTAAAGTAAACTATCAGGAGCTGAATTTTGGATACATAATGGATACATGATACATTTTCCAGTGGCATTTTCCAGCTAGTTCGAAGCATACCGAAACTCTTTTTTCCACGAAAAAATGGTAGTGCAGAATGGAATATTCAGCATAGGACACGGCAACGAAGATGCAAACGGGTGATGAAAAACAACTTGGGTACCTGGAATATCCGACACTCCATGAAATGGCACGAGTCGGTTTGCTTCCGCAAGAATTGCATCAGAGGGAAGATGGCAGCTAATCTAATCTATGAGTTACTTTTTTATGACATAGAGACATTTTATGACTCGTGCATTTTGTAGTTCCGAATGCATTCCGGTTTAAATCTTGAGCTAATTCCCAGAAAATGGTTTTTATTGATTGCATATTTTACATTTTGTCATGCGCAGGACCTACGCTGAGAATCGGGGCAAACACGCTGACAGACGAACAACGTCACGCGCGGTACCTTGTAAGTCGCAAGGGCCTGCATAGTGTCATCGTCCTGCCAGTAAAAAAAAGTTAGAATAAAACTTCTCGGTCGGTGGTTTCTACAATAGACGGAAGAAGAGGCACAATTTATGTCTAAAAACAACCCAACCAGATACATCGCTACCTTAATAAGAGGGTTGTGCAGTCTCCTTTTGTCCAGCACCTCTGTGGTTCAAAGGTGCATGGGTACCAGCGAGCCATATGTCCTGGCGGGTGTTGTAGGTTTGAATCCGGTTATAATCTCAGATTATAGCTTGGTTTTGGTTCGACCCATACACCTTCAAGCATTGGACAAAAGGTAGGAGTCACAACGACTACTTGTTAAGCGTAGCTACCAAACCCCACCCCCGCCCCCTCACCTTTCCGCTCTTTCCCATCCATTCAAAAAAAAATCATTACATTCCCCTACCGTGCCTTCATCAATTGTAGAACCACCGTTTCAAAAAATATCAATGGCCAGAGGAATTTGCGGCCCGCGACATTCATGGGGCGATCTCGTTTGGCCCGCACCATGCTTATACTGGGCATCATTGCGTTAACCACTTAGTGTACAACTTTGTTCAGGGATTTATAAAGAGAAACATTACATTGGAAACCCAATAAGTAAGCAATTAAAGTAGCAACTAGAGTGCATGTGACGAGCCACAATGTGTAAATCATTTCCAGAGATGCCAAGGCATAGACCGGTAGAGAAGAGTATCGAGACTTAAAAGCTTTCCGCAACCGAAGGATTCACCATCTGTACAACTTACTTTTTACGTTTAGCGCACTTCTGGATGTCACCAATTTAAGAACTATTAGGGGACCATACATCAATTCTGACTACTATTTTGTTTTAGGAGTTTAAAATTCATGCACACTTTTGAAAGCATTGACAGTTTTGAAAGCGCGATGTTATGCTCTGTCAAATACACAGCAAGAAATAGCACAGCGCATCCCCTCAACTGATTTTTAGTATATTGTTCGGGTTTATCAAAAGCTTGTCGCGTACCAAAAATGCGATGTTTGCGATGAGCAAACAGCCAAACGGATGAGTCTATTCGGCAAATTGCTGTACTTCAACAGCAGACCAAGTGGGACTCAGTTGGTCTATGTGTTGGCGTTATTCAAGTGCTGCCAATATACAGGCCGACATCGGACGTGTCATTATGCCCGGTGTTACCCACTGGCACTGCCCGAAGTTCCACGCGTATTTCCCAACGGCCTATTCGGCCATTGTGGCCGATATGCTCAGCGATGCTTTTGCGTGCATCGGATTCACCTGGATTGCTAGCCCAGCGTGTACTGAACTGGAAGTGGAAATGCTAAACTGGTTGGGCAAGATACTGGGTCTACCGGAGGAATTTTTAGCATGTTCAGAAGGTCAAGCTGGTGGTGTTATTCAAGGAACGGCCAGTGAGGCTACCCTTGTTGCTCTTCTCGGTGCGAAAGCTAAAGTCATAAATCGAGTTCAGGAGGAACATCCAGAATGGGATGAAGCCTATATTATTTCTCGTATGGTGGGATACACTTCAATCCAATCTCATTCTTCCATTGAACGGACCGGATTGCTCGGAGAAGTCAAACTGTGTTCCCTGAAGGCTGATCCGAATCTTCAACTGCGTAGCGAAACTCTCGAGGAAGCCATCAAGCAAGATTTGGCCGATGAACTAATTCCCTTCTACGCTGTCTGCATCTTAGGAACAACCAACACGTGTGCTTTCGATCGTCTCGATGAATTTGGTCCGGTAGCCAACAAGTTCAATGTTTGGCTGCACGTGGATGCGCCTTACGCTGGATCAGCCTTTATCTGCCCAGAGTATCGTCACTACATGAAAGGTATTGAAATTGCTGATTCCTTCAATTTCAACTTCGACTGCAGTGCCATCTGGCTCTAAGAACCGTACTGGATTGTACATCCGTACCATCCGTAGAACCGTAATTGATGCTTTCAATTTGGATCATCTTTATCTGAAGCACGACATGCAAGGATCAGCTCCGAATTACCGCCATTGGCAGATTCCATTGGGACGTCGATTCCGGGCCTTGAAGATGTGGTTTGTGCTGCGCTTGTATGGTGTAGAAAATATTCAAGCTCACATTCGTCGTCATTGTGCATTCGCAAAACAATTTGAATCGCTCTGTCTGACAGATGACCGTTTCGAAATTTTCACTACCGTTCAGATGGGTTTGGTTTGTTTCAAGCTTAAAGGAACAAACAAACTCAATCAAACAAACAAACGAAATTTTTTCAAGATTTACCGAAGCAAGTGATATTGAGTATTCGTGGAAATAAGTTGCTGCTGCTGCCGATGCGTTACTTAAGAAGTAAAGAGGCCCATTGAAAAGTTCTTGACAAGGTGCAATAAGATTGTCTTCTCCCTATTGCTTGTTACATGTGAAAACTATATGCGGGACCATACAAAGTAACAGAAAAACAATCAATCCATTGATGTATATAAAAACTGCAGTGATGCAGATCGTATTCTCATAATTATTTACAAGATGTCCCTTGATGTTGATTAGCCGTTGAATGCATTAAAATAAAGTAATTTATTATAGTTTACATTTAGGTAATTAATTTAGTATCGATTTTTATTTTCTATCTTAGAAGCGTTCTTGGCACCTCTGTCTTGCGCATTTGTAGTAGTGTAAATGATGCATTTCAGTTTGTTAGGCTGTGTTTCAAACTGAGATGAATTTTTAACTAATAAATGAAAATTCACATGACACGACACTCAAGTATTACATCTACTACAGTGGCGGCAATAAAGCAGAGCATGAAGTCGGATTCGTACTACACGGAAAACAAATGAAGCGTGTCATTAGGGTGAGGTTCGTGACCGTCCATGCGTGTTGAGGATTAAAAGCAAATTCTTTAACTAACGGGAGACAACCAAAATTTTGGAATTTATTTCTCAAGCTGTCAGCAGACAAACATATCTGAAGAAGATCTGATTTACTGAAAATAAAGATACATTGTCCATTGTTGGAAAAAAATTAGTGAGCATTTGAAAACAGCCCTTGATCGGCTGTTCGGCGAAGCATCCATTTGTTGTCGGAACAGGAGCGTTGTACCGCCGTCATGTCCACTTTGCGAATGCGTCTCTAGTTTCTACCAATTAACTGTTTGCAATTCGTGCAATTCTCCAGTTATTTTTGTACACCAAGGAGCTAAAAATCATGAAAAAATCGATTGGGCGACACCGTGGCGGATTTGTCGGGTTGTGCTTTTTAGGTACAAATGGGAACGAGTGCGTATTTAGGAACAATGTTTTTGGCGTAATGCGATGATGCTTTATCCGGATAAAACTCGTATTGTCCACCTGCATGATGTTTTTGTAGAAACGGAATCAAAATTTTCTTCAAACATTCGTTCTGGTACACATATTAGCCCTTATGAACAAAACAGTTTGCTTTGCTTTTCCCGTGTAAACCTTATGGAAGAAGTAGAGCAATCTCTTTTATTCATACCGCCTATTGACTGATATTTAGTAAAACCAGAGGGCTTGAACCATGGCTAAGAAATACCTCTCTCGGAAATGGCAATGTACATCATCACTTTCTATTCAAACTTATGTTTAAACTTGTATTCTATATGTTTCGAGATGCAATAGAACTATCCATGGAAAAGTAGCGATCAGGGAATGTGCACCTTCGAAAGCGGGAAGTAACTTTCGTCATTCAAAACAAAATATTTTTCGGAATAATTTGTTATCAATCAGCGGCATTGGGATTTCAGTGTCGAAATCTGTCCGTCAGTATATTCTGGGGCTCTTGTCTTCTTTCGGCACTTTATTCCGACTCTTTTCAATGTTTTTCAGATGCACTGGTAGAAACAGTTGAACTTTTTTGCGGCCTACCGTTGGCTCACGGAATCCTTGTTGGAAGCACGAGAAAGAGAACGGCGACCTTCTTCGTCCATAATTATAGTTGGTCTTCCATTATCTTGCTTGCGAGTAGTTGTTGGGGATCTTAGGATATGGTAAATAGTCGAAGACGCAGCATTTTTAAATGTACCGTATACTTTTTGCCGAGATCTTTGTGCAATTCGTATAAGTGTACAATGCACTCGCGAAATGATTTTTGTTTTGACGCCATTTAGAGCAAAACTTGGCAAGCATAAACAAAACTAAAAATGCTGGCAGAAAGAAGCGAGAGAGAGAGCTAACACATACACACTCTCATTTCTTTCTGAGCTCGTTTGTTGTTGTGATAGGGGCCTCGAAAAAATTCCAAAATTTCAGTTGCCACCCGTTACGTGCCGGTGTCCACGTCTTTACGGTCCGGAAGGCACCGAACCGGAACGACAAACAAAGCATGGTAGCTAAATCTCGCACCAAAACTGTATCGAGAGTGGCAGAAGAAACCGAGGTGTGTCATGATAGACCACGAGCCTTTCATCAAGGCGGACACAAGGTGGAGCAGAAGTCTTACGTACCCACGTCACTGTTGGTTGTTCCTGAGAAGGTAAAGTAGAAAGAGCTGCCGAACTTCCTGTGGTCTCGTTGGGGTGAGACGCTGTTTTGGCCTACGTCAATGACGTCAGCATAAGGAACTCGTCGAAACTTTTCTAGATTAAAAAGTTTTGAGCCATTATGAAGGCCATACTTCGTAAAACACGTAAGGCGTTAGAGAACAAGCTGGTTTTAAAGAAACGGTCAGTAAAAGTTTCAAAAGAAAACGAACTCAGCATTTGTCTAAGACCTTATGAGTGGTGTCAAGAGCAAGATGCGGGTATTCGGTGCTACTACGGGCCAAAATTTCACTCTCCGACAAATCTTCCTGAATTTTCTGGAGTACAACGTGTCCACGCATCATATATTCATGGATTTTCTCATGGAATTCCTATTCTTCGCATACGATCTGGACATCATTACTAGAGACCTTGGAATGACAGTGACAATATACGCCCGACTTCAAACAGATGCTAGGAGGATTGCGTTATGAATCAATGCATCAAAAACCCAATATATGGTAGGAAAAAAGGCTCCTGAGAAAATAACGTTTCGCTCCCACGGGCAGTGACTATTGACAGTGATAGTGATAGTGATAGTCGCAGTCACAAAACGCTTCGATCATATAGCATGCGCCGCCGCACAAAACTGACGATGTAAAAATACTAATTATACCGATAATCTTCTACGGCTGGCCTTCTTGAGACTGTATTTTTGTCACGGAAGACATATGTACACTTGCAATATTTGAACGAAAGGTGTTGCGGACTATTCTTGCGTATGAACCACGTACTACAGTGGATCGAGTGCAGTGGAGAAAAATTCTTGATACAGCTTGAACCACTTCGGGCTAGATGGTGCTATAAGTAAAGAAGTAAACGAAGTACCTAAACGTACCACGAATATAGAGCTTGTAAACGCGCCCCCAAAAACCAAGAAAATTCCAACGACAACCGCCGTCGGAAAAATAGTTGTTTTTGGAATGAGCGATGGACGTAGGCAAACTATACCTGGACCGATAGCTTTCTACACAGACGGTTCAAGAATAACTGGTTCAGACATGTCAATTCCTATGAGCAGATGGCCAACTATATTCCATGCTGAAATTCAAGCAATTCTAGAAAGTTCGATTTATACTTGCGCAGAAACTATATAGACATTCAAATATACGCATCATGTCCGACAACCAAGCAGTGTAAAATGCTTTAACCCTTTATAAGGCAGTGGCAACTATATTGCCACTAACGAAAAATGTTTGATTTACTTCTATAATAATATCAATAGAGTAAGGAGGGGTAAAAGTGCGATGCGGGTAAAAGTGCGATTCGATGATTTATCGGTGCAGATTCTGAGTGAATTGATTACATTGGCATGGATGGGTGACTACTTTGACAGCTTGAATCTAACGTAAACTTTGAATGCTGACGAAGCATAGTTGCTGAGGTATGTGCAAATGTTATTTTGGGACGGTTTTGATGTAATTTTTCATTATACGGCAAATACGATATCAACAGGAGGATAATACATGTTGAAAATTGGTAGCAGCGTTTTACATCACACACATATCTTTTTTTAAAAATACGGTGAAAAGAATTTACAAAACATATTTCGCTTTTATTTTTTATTCAATCAAACCCCGTCAAGCGCCTAGCGTGGTAAAAGTGCGATTCACGGACGGGGCAAAAGTGCGATTCATGGACGAAGCAAAAATGTATAGCCAATTTTATACAGCTTTGGGCACTATATTACGGATACTACAAATGGAGGATCTGCAGAAAACTGCGTGCTCTACAGATGTTGGCCGAAGGAAAACAATGTTTTTCCGCTGATGAAACAAAAAACAAACACTTGGAAAAGTTTCGATCTGACAGGGGCTGCAATACACCAGCGCAAAATGGGCAAGGTGCAAATTGAGAATATTCTTTACCGAAATATAACGCAGATTGAAGATAATATGGTTTTGTTAGCTACTGCTGTGCCAAATTCATGGATTCGAGCTGCGCACTTTTGCCCCGCGGTAATCGCACTTTTGCCCCGCTAGTGGGGTAAAAGTGCGAATCGGCACTTGATGAGAAGAATGAAAAATTTATTTTACATAACACTATTATTCCAGATGATTTATAGTTGAATGCGAAGATATTGAGTTACTGCATCACTATAAAATATATTTTGTTGTTGTCCTTCTTTATATCTCAAGAAAATTGATGACAACTACAAACATCGCACTTATGCCCCGCCTTATTCTATAATTATAGAAACAAAAAAAAAATTTTTTTGTTGGTGACAATATAGTTGCCGCTGCCTTATAAAGGGTTAAAGTCGGTGCAAAATGCTTCAAAATCTGCATCGATAGAATCAAATAATAATCACATTGTCATGAATACATGGAATTGTTTTGAGCTGGTCTGAATAGCATAAATACATAGTACTATCTTATGACAAAAAAAAAAACAAAAACTATCCTGGATGTATACAATAAACAATTTTACATAATGGGGCGGAATGAATAATTTTTGTTTTTAGTTTACATTGGGGATGGTCAATTGCAGTTTTTCATATTTTCTAGGTCTCTTGAGACGGAATGATCTGTACACAATTTGATGGTCCGTCAGACAATATGTCAATTGCGTAAATGAATAGCATATAAACAACAACTCTATAGGTAAAAACTCTTGAAAAAGTTGGTTAAAAACAATCTAATCTTTTATAAGGAAATTTTAAAATTTATGAAAATTACACAAAATCACAAAGTAATGAGAGTATGAATTAAATTATGTTTCAAAGTTTTATTTGCTACTCACCTATCGATTTATCTTCTGGTTGAATATCAACAAACATGCAATGAGCTTCAACCAGAGCGAAGACAAGAAATATATAAACAGAGTAACACTTTAAGCGGCCTGAAGTCCGCATGATTATCGGAAGCAGCTTGCACTACAATTCTGATATTTCACTGAAGATTTCACCCAGGTTTTTCGTATCACAACTAACTAGTAAAAGATTTTGTGACACTAAACACCAAATTAATCATTCACAAATCACTACTTTGCATCCCGCTGTTTAGCCTAATGTTAACACAATAGCGACAGCTGTTTAACAATTTTCAGTGTTTTAAAACCAGACAAAAATAAAACGTTTGAATTTTATCTTCTCTCTTGTTAGCTGCAAATTTCACTATGCGAGTCTAACTATTTCAACTGGTTTATCCTCGATCGCCACCTTCCCCGCGTCACGTGAAATGAAGCCACTGTGGACCAACAACTTGTAGTTTTCGTCGTTTCATTTGCTATTGATAGTTGTAGGAGGAAGATTTTTTATAACACCTAGTCCTTAATTCTTACTCTAAACTAATTGATAGTTTCAGTAAGAATCGACTCAAAACGAGCATCTGAGAGCTAAGTCCGACCGATGGGAAAATCTGTCCGGCACTGAACTGAAAAATTGTCAGTTCAGTAGCAATATCCAAACCACAATTATGATAAGTTAGCCCAACTGATCACGTTATCTAGCGTTATCAATCTTCGGACGAAAGGGATCGGACACCCACCAGCCACGGCCGAGTGGAACGGATATATATTGTTTTCTATATTGGGAAGACACGAAACCGGCCTGCGAGCGATTTGATAACGGCTGGATAAAACGCTTACGTATTAAGATGGATTACTACCGTACATGAAGTGTCACTGTCATTTTTCGAGCCATTGGCGCTCCCATCGTTTGATTGGGGTATTGTTTCTCTTGACGTTCGGTAATCAACGATTTTGGAACAGTTAGTCCCACAACAGAGCGTACACTGCACGTGAGAGTTGTTACGATAACTCTTTACGTTTTGAGTTTCGCACCAAAATTAACAAAACATCAAAAATATTTTTCGATAACTACTTTTAAAATAATGATAATTGTTTATGAAATACGTATATTGTTTCAAATGTGACAATTAACAAAATAATTTACTCTATAAATATAGGTATTATTTTTATGTAGATAATCACTGGATAGTTGCTAGAATATAGTGCAACAATTCATCATGACAGAATAATTTCATACAAGACCTTTTTTGCGATATACGTACGATAAAACTTGAATATAATAAAAAATTGTATCAAATAAGGCCATTACAAATAATTTTTAAAGTTTTTATTCTTCCGTTGTTGGGAAACTGAAGGGGGGGGGGCGAAAAAAAACAAAGAGATTTTTTTAACCGAGCAAAAAAAATGCGTTCTTTACGTTACTGTTTTCTATGCAAATACCAACGAAACGAACGATAAAAACGAATGTAAATTTTTTTGCCGATTGTCGGTAATTCCATTGTTTAAATTTCCATTTCTGTTCCGTGCGTTAACTTTGCTCGTTTACTCATTTTGCGAGTTCTTTAGGCGGTAAGCCCACAGACAATTGATTTTATAAAAAATTAACTTATACTCCATAAATTATTTTTTTGCCCCTCGATTTTTCAAGCCAATTTCAAAGGGAGGGGGGATGACAAAAACTTTAAAAAATATTTGCAAGGGCCTTATAAATAAACGTATTTAACGTCATAATAATTCGTTCATTACACTTCAATGCAAGTAGGCTTTTAAACGCGTCACTATTTCTGGGTGCGACCAAGAAAATTCGAACTATGGCGGTTAGAAAAATAGTTTTTTCTACTACTACTACTACTACTACTACTACTACTACTACAGGTATACCTCGATAGTACGTACACCTTCGCTTCGTTTAGCGTACGTTTTACCGAAATGTACGTACTATCGAATCACAATCTTAGGCTTTGAAACAATGTTGTATTATGCTTAATATTGCATGAAATTTGCAAATTTGCATGCATTATTGCATAAATATGTATTTTGGTGGTATTGATTTAATGTAGCGGGTAATTTTTAACTTTTTTAAATCAATGATTTTGCCCTTTGTGAAACTTGGAATGAAACAAATAAAGTGTTGCTGGAAAGTGTACGTACTATCGAGGCAAAATGTACGTACTATCGAGGATACGTACTATCGAGGATACGTACTATCGAGGATACGTACTATCGAGGATACGTACTATCGAGGCAAAATGTACGTATTATGGAGGGCACGTACTATCGAGGGTACGTACTAACAAGGGTACGTACTATCGAGGTATACCTGTACTACTACTACTACACTCTTTTCCCCTCCTCTTATTTCCCAATTTCGTTTGTTATTTTTTTGATTTTCTTATTTTCACTTTTTTCTCATTTTCTCATTTCATTAACTATCTCACTCTCTATCATCTCTTTCTTCTTTTGTCGTTTTCTCATTTTCTCACTTTCTCATATTCTTGTTATACAAATTCTTGTTTTCTCGTTTTCCTATCTTCTCGCTTTCTTACATTCTCATTTTGTTCTTTTCTCATTTCCTTACCTTCTCATTTTCTCATATTATTTTCTCTTTTTCCCATTTCTCATTTTCTCATTTCTCATTTTCTAATTTTCTCATTTTCTCATTTTCTTATTTTCTCATTTTCTCTTTTTCTCTTTTTCTCTTTTTCTCTTTTTTTCATTTTCTCATTTTCTCATTTTCTTATTTTCTCATTTTCTTATTAGGCCATTGCAAATTATTTTTTTGTCCCCCCGCACTTTAAAATCTAAATCTAAAAATCGGGGGGCAAAAAAATTTGTTAATCTTGAGTAGATTTTGTTTGTATAAAAGCAATTATTTGAGGGTTTTGCAACCTAAACAACTCGAAAAAAGAATTTACAGAGTGTTAACGCTTCTAGCACAAAACAAAAGTGGAAGTACAAATAGTGTAATTTCCGAAAATCGACAAAAAATTTTTTTTCGATTTTGGCTCTATTTTGGAAGGTTTTAGCATAAAAAATAATAACGTATATATGAAAAGCAAGCATAGATTCGAGTTTCACGATTAAACTTCAAGTACCTAAAAATCTTATTTTTATTTCGGCACCCCCACCCCCCTCCTTCAGTTGCCCAGCATCCGAAGGACAAACACTTAAAAAAATTTCTCATTTTCTCAAATTTTAATTTTCTCATTTTCTCGTTTTCTCATTTTCTCATTTTCTCATTTTCTTATTTTCTTATTTTCTTATTTTCTTATTTTCTTATTTTCTTATTTTCTTATTTTCTTATTTTCTTATTTTCTTATTTTCTTATTTTCTTATTTTCTTATTTTCTCATTTTCTCATTTTCTCATTCTCTCATTTTTTCATATTCTCATTTTCTCATTTTCTCGTTTCTCATTTTTTCATTTTCTCATTTTTCATATTCTCATTTTCTCATTTTCTCATTTTCTCATTTTCTCATTTTCTCATTTTCTCATTTTTTCATATTTTCATTTTCTCATTTTCATTTTCTTGATTTCTTGATTTCTCTGTTTCTCGCTTTCTCTTTTTCGTTTTTAAGTTTTCTTGTTTTTTTTTATTTTCTCGTTTTCTGGAATTCTTGACATTTTGTTTTCTGCTATTTCCGTTTTCTCTTTTTCTCGTTTTCTTATTTCATCATTTTCTGGTTATCTGGATCTTTGAATTCATAAGATCACCGTTTGAAAATCAATTCTGTATGTTCAATCTAAACATTGCGTCATATTTAAGCTTTTCCCAAAGGTGCCATCTTTTAATTTTTCTTTTTATCGAATGAAAAACGTCAAAAAAGTCTGACTTTTAAAAATTTCACCTTAACTGTGCGTTCTTCTGCATAAAATTTGGTTTTTAATCAGCACTTATCATAAATCATAGAGAGTTACAATCTAATGAGCCACTCCATTTTTCATCTAGATCTGTTATAAGCTAAAAAAATATTGTGACACCTGTTATAGAGAAATCAGACGTTTCCGAATTTACGTTGTACCAATTTCAACTGTATAAACACGAACACACCCGCAAACATATTACGCGATTCATAACAATAGGCTGAATCGTTTATAAATTTGCTCTAAATCACCATCGATAAAGGTTGTTGCATCTTTATATGGAAAGGCTCAAATATTCATTACTCAACGAACCAACTGACATTTATCCGCAGATATTTAATTATTATTATTATTATCTATCCACGGTTAAAATCCTCTTTTTGATGATTAGATTAAGCGATACACAGGTTTAACGAAGATTGGATTAAAATGCGTCACAAATGACGTTTGAGATAAATACGTACACAGTGCATCGTCATGCTTATCTTGCGACATATGGAACACGTTAAAATAGTATCTAATTGCCGCAATTCTACAAATCGCAGTCGCAGTCTACAAATCATAAAAAATAAAGACATGTTTGGAGGATTTCAAAGCCCCATCACAGAGAAATACAAATTCATTAGAAGGGTAAAATGGTACAAAACGTACCCCTTAAGCAAAACAGCGTTCGATAAGCTATAGTATTTTTCTTTATCCAATCATAGCTAAAAATTCAGGAAAATAACTGTGGCCGACTAATTCTAAAACGATTTCATGAATAGTGCAAATATCTTAAACTGTAAGTTTACCCTGCTATCTTATTCTTACAGTTTGACAATATATCTTTAGATTTCGTTTGAAGCGAACAATATTTGTTTCTTTTTTGAGATTTGACGGGAGCTCGTTGGAGTTTACAACTCCAGTGTTTCCGAACATTTACAAGATTCTGTGACCTTTCCACATATATACTAGACGTCTTTTTATTCTTTCAAAATAACGGGTGGCAGCTAAAATTTTGGAATTTTTTCGCGGCCCTTATGCTCAACAACAAACGAGCTCAGTGAGAAATGAGAGTATGTATGTGTTAGCTCTCTCTCTCTCTCTCCCCTCTTTTTGTTAATATTTTTTGTTTTGTTTATGCTTGCCCAGTTTTGCTAAAAATGGCGACGAAACAAGAAGCATTTCGGGAGCGCGTTGTACCACTTCTTCGAACTGCAACAGAAATCTCGGCGGCTCTTTCTCGTTTCTTCAACAACAAACCCTCTGGTTTGGCTATCAATTAAAATGCACCTAGACGAATGTTTGAAGAAAATTTTGATCCTGTTTCTACAAAAACGTCATGCAGATGGACAATACGTGTTTTTGCCGCATAGAGCATCATCGCATTACGTCAAAAAACACAATCGTTCCTGAATACTCATTCGATTCCATTTGTACCCAAAAACCACGACCCGTAAAATCTGTCTCAGTGCACCCAACTTTGAGTTCCTTGGTGTACAAAAATAACTGGAGAGCCACAAATTGCGAACGGTTGATTGGAAGAATCAAGCGATGCATTCGCAAAGTTGACATGACGGCCGTACAACACAACTGTTTCGACGTCAAACGAAAGCTACGCCGAACAGCCGATTACGGACCGTTTTTAAATGTACACTAATTTTTTTCCAACAATGGATAGTGTATCTTTAATTTCGGTAAATCAATTCTTTTTCATGTATCTTTGTCTTTTTTTGATAGGTTGAGGAAAAAATTCCAAAATTTTAGTTGCCACCCGTTACTATGTATTGCATTTAACACCTGCTGTCAAAATTGGTATGTTCTGTTCATGGGTTTAGCTGTTTAAACTAAACAGGTTATCGGATCGGAGTCGGATTGCAGTTGTTCGCAGTGGTTTATGCCCAAGTAGGCTAATGCCCAAGGTGTGCTTTAATACACTCTAACGGTAGTTTTTATGACTAAAATTGGTCTTAAAAACTGCAATTTAACAAATTTAAATACTTACCGTTGTCCTGTAGTCAGCACATAACCTCTCTGTACACTTACGTTTGCCCACCTGTAGATTGTCTACTGAGCTGTCAAAATCTGTGGAAAACAAACCTGAAAGTTGTAAACAGAAAAACACTGTAAATGTAAGAAAAAATAACATATCTGTTAAACACAATTCCAATTCACAATTCTAATTCACTTCACTTGAAATGCAGGATTTAGAAATATTTAATTGTAGCACATCAATATCTGGCTCACTTTCCGTCAGTATATCTCCGCAGTTGGCAGAAATTCACAAAATATGAAAGCACATGAGCACCTAATCTACATTTGCTTATGAAAAAGACACTCTGCATGCACTATAAAAAAATCTGTATGTACAACTGGCGTAAAAACTTGGGCAGTTTTCACCCACCGAACTTCACTTAAAATTTGCATTGTAGCGGCTATTACTCATATAAGCCGTTTTATCTAAAAATCTAAGTCTAATAGTAAGTTTTATTTACTTTATTCTCAAACATAAGACAAAATGCGTGCCGATTGCAAACCAGATGTTTCCAAAATTATTCGGGTGAATGAACGTGCCGATTTTTTAGAGTGCATCTATATTTCATGTGACAGGGGGATTTTCTTTCTTTTATTCTATTCTTTTACCTCTTGCTCGTAGTAAACCAGTGATGCCATACACAATACTAAAATTGTTGCTTTTTAGTCATGTAATATATAAATCTAACAGAAGACTTGGCAACATTACATTGGGTAAAGAATACCAGCGAATTTTGTGTTAAGCTCTCGCGTGACTTTAACTGAAATGTTCATCATATGTTTGTTATACAATACTCCCGAGTTTTAATAGCATTGCTCGTCAATCTGCATGTACACACACAATGCGCTTGGTTATTTGTCGCTTACAGTTTCTATTATATTCGCAAATCAGTACAAATATAAAATGATGCTATCTTAATGATCACTAATTTCACCTTAACGCAGTAATTCTAAGAGTGAGAAATCATTTTATTGGCTAAGGTTGATTTAACATTGCACATCTGGAGTGCTTATTCTATTTACAGATGTTCTATTGATATAAATCTAAACGCAAAATATTAGCACACTCTGTCAGTCTAAGTACAGTAAAATAACGAACGCTTTTCATATACAACACAAACCGGTGAAAACTCATTCGTGACTCATATACGATTAAAGACTGCGCAGATATCAAAAAGCAATTACTGGATTATGCGTTAGGCAATTATAAAGACTTTAAAGAATAAAAAAGGGTGATAATATATATCAAATCACCATGATTGCACATGACGGCGTAGCAAAGTTCCAAAGGTTGAAAGTTCCACCATTTGGAGGATTAAATTTGGTTTTTGCTACCATTGTTTGGATCCAGATTACTCATTGTCCCAGTTTGTTCGATCGAGTTTAAAAACTAGTCCAAGTTGATGTGCCAGTATCTGTTGTATGTAGATTGAGTGACTGATATAATATCATAAAGCTGAACTTATAATTGTAATTACAGTATTCTTTTATTTCTGTCAACGAACAAAAGAACTATGTTGAAAATTTCGAAATATGTTTTAATGAAAATGTGTGTAATGTGTGTTATAGGTTAAAATTTACCTATTTGTAATTTGAGGTTATGGAGGTTATATGAGGTGATGGAAAGTCCTGGTATTGGAGCTTCAATTACTAATGGAATGCCTTTCGCTTCTGACACGGCACCGACATTAAAGTGTAATCAGAAGCAAACGGTTATTTTATCAACCGTGTCAAAACTGAAAGGTCACTGTGGACACAAAGTCCACCTTAATGCATGCATGCAGTATCATGGATATATTAAAGGAAGGTTGTATATTGTTTTTGCAATTTATGGCTGATAAACGTTTTTTAAATAACTGCCGTGAGCCAGAAATGATTAGGCAGTACAGAGGATGACAGTGCACTCTGCAATAGAATGATTGGTTTAAGATTTTCGGAATACATTAGAATCTCGTTTTACGTCTATTCATTTTACGTAATTTCGTTTTACATCCGAAATTTTAATTAGCGTCCTCTTTTTTACGTCCAAATTTGAATTAACGTCCTCTCGTTTTACGTCCAAAATTTGAATTAATTTGGCTACTTGCTACTGATAATTGAATTATTCTCTGTGACAAATAACGCACTTTTAAGTTTTTACTTCCAATTTTTTGGTCGAAAAATACTCAAAATCTGAGTTTGTACACTTTAAGAGCATTGTGAGTATTTTTAACCTAGTTTTAGCTAAATCCCACCCATTTACGGGTGAACTTATTGAAGAGTGTAGATTGCGTACACAACTGTCTTTTATTTGGTTTTTTATTTTTAAGTATGTAATAAAATATTTCTCAAATTGTTTATAGTTTATTTGAAATTAATTAATCTGACAATGATGTTATCTTAACGAAGAAAACTACACTAAACTAACAATTACCGAATTCTATTCTTAAAATGTTCAGTCGGTTTGTCAAACTCCAAACAATCTTCAACAGTCGTAAATGCGCGGATGAATGCTGAGGTCGATTCATGGTAAGTATTCAAACACCGTTCTATGGAAAATTAGTAGCAATAACGTCGTATTTTAAAGTGATCAGCCTGGTATATGAAAATTCATCAATGTCATTATATTGACATAAAAACTTTGAAATTTATACAGAACTTATTCCATCCTTACGATGAAAACAAGGAAAATTTCAAATCTGAGTTCCACATTTACTTACAAAAAAGGTAATACGTGTTCGATAACAACCAGGAACCAGGATGTTACCAACGATTGTTATGTTGATCTCTTTGACAGTTAATTTTTCTCAAATTGAAAACGTGTCAGCAATTCTGTCTAATCTTATTCGTTTTAGGTATATTTTAACAACTCTACATGAGCGAATATTGAAAGATATCTTTCAGATATTTGAACTTAGGCCTTTAAAATATTCTAATATTTTAATTTAACGTCCATGTTATGTTTGTAGAAGTAACTGCTCGAATCTCTTTCAAAAGTTTATCATTTTTTTATACGGGGCTGGTGAACCGCACTGTAAGTTCCGGTTGTAAGACAAACAACGCACCGTGAAGCAAGCCGGTTTTTAGATGCAATGACGCAGGGAATACAATAGTTAATTCCACGTAACTGAAAGTTAAGTGCAGCTTACATCGAGCCTAACGGTAATCGGATGACAGCCCGACAAGAATGAAAAAACAAAATTGAAACAGACTGCCTTTTGTAACAATTCTATTTGTCAATGGATATTTTTTCGAGCCTTTCACATACATATCAAATTAGGTATTATCTATTTTCAATCTCAAATAGTGTTGATAGTCATTATGGCAGGGATTGAATTATGAATTATGATTTCAACCAACATGCTGCGACAGTTAATCAAACTAATCAAAATAATCCAAATGTAAGTAATTGTTGAGTAACCGACTTTGATACATTTTTGTTAAAATCTTGAAAAGTTTCGTAAGTATCAACGTACGTTGGAAAAAGCAGACTGTGGTTAGATTTTTTTTATCCTTCTGATCGGGAGGTTGATTTCGTTTCAGGAAATGATAGAGCACCATGGTGTGACCGGACTGATTTCCCAAACCGAATCGAACTGGATGTTACACACATGGATTAATGTTTTTAACCCAAACGAACAGTAATGTAACGGGTGACAACTAAAATTTTGGAATTTTTTCGAGGCACCTTTGTTTATGCTTGCCCAATTTTGCCCATAATGGCGCAAAAATAAGAAGCATTTCGCGAACGCGTTGTACACTTCTACGAGCTGCCACAGAAATCTAGGCAAAAAGTATACGGTACAACATTTAAAAAGCGAATATGTTCCGGCTTCGACTGTTTACCATATCCTAAGATCCCCAACAACTAGTCGCAAGTAAGGTAATGGAAGACCAGCCAAAATTATGGACACAGAAGGACATCGTTCTCTTTCTCATCAAACAACAGGCCCTCTGGTTTGGGCAATCAATCAAGATGTGCACCAGCCGAATATTTGAAGGAAATTTTGATCCCGTTTCTACAAAAACATCATGCAGATGGACAATATGTGTTTTGGCCGGATAGAGCATCATCGCATTACTTCAAAAAACATATTCGTTCCTGAATATTCGATCCCATTTGTGCCCAAAAACACGACCTGATAAATCTGTCTTAGTGCGCCCAATCGAAGATTTCTTCGGGATTTTGAGTTCCTTGGTGTGCAACAATAACTGGAGAGCCACGAATTGCAAACAGTTGATTGGTAGAATCAAGAGATGCATTCGCAAAGTTGACATGGTGGTCGTACAACGCTTTTGTTCCGACATCAAACGGATGCTTCACCGATTACGGACCATTTTCAAAAGAACACTAATTTTTTTTTAACAATGGACAATGTACCTTAGATTTTGGTAACTCAGATCTTCTTAAAGTATCTTTGTCTTTTTTTGGCTTGTGAAAAAAATTCCAAAATTTTAGTTGTCACCCGTTAGAATGGGGTCCACACCGTGATTCGATAACAAAAATAGATTTTGAAAATATTTAAAATATTTAAATGTTTGGTGTCGGTGTCATAAATCGCCCATATTATATATGATAAACAAATGTGCCGCTTTTCAATAAAAAAGCCTTGGGCTTATAAGCTTTTCAGAGAGTAGACTGTCTTTGGTGGTAGGCATTGCTGCCAGCTGTTAGTGGGCAGAAGAGTTGCAGGGCCTACCGTCTGTAATATACTACATAATCTATTAGGTTTAAGCATGCCTCTAAATCAAAGTTGGCGCGAGTAACGAAAGGTTAAGAACATGGTAGCTTAAGAACCATTCGCTTATCACTCAGTGCATTTGGGAGGGGTCCGACATTCGTTACGTATTTTGTAAATGGTTCCTAAGTTGCACTGCTCTTGAGTAATAAAAAAAACGAACCGTGTAAAAATAAACCTTAGTGTAATTGAACTGGTAGGGGAAGGGAGGGGTGTGGGTGTTATTTAGGCTTTTTTCAAAATTATCGTCCCGGTTTGAGCCGACGAGTACCAGAATACCATAAAATTCAGCATTGTGAAAGTATTGTAACCGATGGTTACAAGTTTTTGTATTGTCTGCGCCAATTTAGTATGCTATTTCAAACTGCTCGAAAACGCCCCTTTCTAAGTCCACCTCTGAGCAAACTGTCGACAGTTGGAGTGATAGCTCTCCAAGTCTTCGGACGGAGAGATGATTCCGAGAGGAAAGTTTGCTCCGATGTGGATAGCGAGTACCCATCGCTGGGCGAGCTGTCATCTGTGTGGGTGATAACGCTCCACGTCTTATAGACGGATCGGTAACTCAGACGGGACGGCTCGACCAAATGGTACCAAATGGTATGGGTTATAACACTCCATGTCTGCGGACGGAGCGGTAACTCACGGTGGTAAGCTTCCTTAATACATCCACGAAGATTCGCAACAGTATGGGTGATAACCATCCAAGCCTGCGGGCGGACGGATCACTCTTACATAGCCGCGTACAGATACGTCGAAGATGTAACCAAGGTATTCAATACTACAGGATGACACTACCGAGGGAATTGTCCAAAAACGGCCTATTGTTTGGAATCGGAAAGCTTTTGAAAACCCGAATCCAAACTGACCGAAGCTTTAAAAAGGCTCTACTCAAATAATTAGGAATTATTCGATCTCGGAAGCTAACCGAAGTTAGAAGTGCGCGCGGTGTTCGATACGAGAAGTTTTGTGTAAATTTATATTATCTCTATCTGTATAATGTTTTGTGTAAATTGTAAAAGAAGTAATTGTTAATAGATAAAATGGCCTGTATTGTTAATATGTGATATTAAAGACTGATAGGTAAGGTGTGAAGTAAAACTTATAGGCAAGGTGTGAAGAAGAAAATCACTCATACAAATTGATTTGATTGATAGCAAATCAAATAAGTGAAAGTAATAGTGCCAAAAATAGTAGAAACAAAAAGGTAATTTAAATTAGAAATTAAGTTCACAAAAAAACGTTGCTGGTGGTACGGAAGGCTAAATTTAAGGCTGAAGTTATATGATAGCTAATCCCCTCGAATAGGTCCTTGAGGGGCCTTTTATTCTCTATTCTGGTATTCACAGATATCGGATCGTTTAAATTACCTTCACTGCCTTCATCCGTGGCGATAACGATCGACTTCGTCCACCATCAGCACATATCGGTTGCTTTCAAAAGCCAGCCATACCGGAGATCGACACTATGTTGCGGGGCGGTTGAAGCCAGTCCACGCCAGAATCATCCCACTAACCAAGGCGAGGCTAACCATACTGGCACGCTCTATGCCGGGGATGGTGAAACGCCCAGTTTAACAACGAACACGTTATCCGTGAAAAGTGGTTTGCTTCGGCTATTGCTGTCCCCGAGTGAAGTTACGTGCCTGTATTAATTTAGCCCAGAGACTCACACCCTATTCCCCATCTGCATTGCCCCTCCCCAACAGCTGAGCAGTTATAGGCTAACAGTATTGACATCACCATGTCCAGAAAACAACTTGAAATACGACTAACCGATAGGGATAAATATTTTTTAATATTTTTTGGAACGGTTCCAATTCGATACTTTTACCAAAGATTTTCAAGAAGGCATGCTAGTGACAGTAATAGATAAAGTGATAAATAAGAACTACACCAATTTATTGGACAGGCAATATTTTGTCGAGACAATAATCTATATTCCGGAACAGGGCTTGAAAAGGGATCGCAAGTTGAATGTGACTGCCGTGAATGCGAACTTTCCGCATTCAAACTCCGCTTTTTGAACGATCATTTGACTGTTTTTTGAAACCAGTCAATCTCCCGCTTGCGCTGCTGCCGTCTTACAATTCATGCGGCATCTCAGCAAAAGCAAACAGTCGATCTCCCGTTTTGCTTTGCGCTTTGAGAATATAAACTGCAAACTGACTGGAAGCATACGGTGACGTATTTTTTCGTTTCTCTTTTTGTCTCCAAATCGGCTGCTCACAGTAATAGTTTGTCACCCGGACGTCGGTCCGACGCAAGCAAAATATTCGTTTGTATTGGACGGAGTCCGACCGACTTCTTCCATGCACATGTAGTGGTTGTTTTTTTGTATAGTATTGAATCATACGATTGTGCGGTTGCTTTTCGTTAGCGTGGTGATTGCCAATCATTTGACTGTTTTGCAGTCATTCGCTGCTCCAAACGGTAAAGGCAACTTGATCGAAACAAAAATGTCAACAAATTTTAGAGCGCGTTCGTTCTGCTGCTTGCGATCGGCGTTTGACTGAGCAAACTGCCAGTTGTGTTATGCATAGCGTTCGTATTCCACCTCTAAACGGACGGTGTGAACTTGAATGCGCGTTGGTGTGACTGCGGTAGAAAAAACCCGTATTAATCCACCTAGCGGCGTGACCTAGCCTTTCTACTGCCGCAATAATCATTATTTAATTTATCAGGTACATCTATAATTAACTTGACTATATTTTTAAATATCCGTTCCGTATTCCTTAAAATCCTCATTTGCCAGTAAAATTCACAACGTATTGCGTAGAGCAATTATATTTTCTTTCCTTGGGTGCGTAAATACTTGTAAGCAGTGCTGTTAATATTCAACAGCATAACGTTCAAACTTCTGGATTATCAGTCTGCCTTGCATTGAAAATCTGCTTGCTTTGATCAAACGTACAAAATAACTATATACAGCAAGCATGAACTTCATGCACGAGCATATAGAATATCAGCGCCCTGTGACATTGTAACAAACTGATATTCACGTTTGAGTAGTGAAAATCAATAAAAAAAAATTATGTTGTTATTTAGCATCTGTTGCGTTCAGCTGTTGGACATAAGATTTTTCTTTTCATTTACTGCATTTAAAATTGTTTTTTTCCTTAAGTGAATATCACCTTCTGGGTTTGAAAATCACTTTCTCCTGTTCCATTTTCACGACATATTGAACTTGTATACTATGATGAAAATCACAGTGCAGTTGTACATACGAAACTCAGAGGCTTAAAAAACAATGTATGCTAAGAAAAAAGATTTTCTGTTTTGTTTGAAATTCGGTGATAATTAAAGGCCCTGCTTGTAAGCGTCATTTATGTTACTTGATGAACACCTTATTTAGTTTTATAATATTTACGTGATTTATAGAAAAATAATGTAGACACAAAAGATAATTTTTGCAGACTTCAATGAATATATATAGAAAATTAGAAATTAACCCTCTAACGGGTCTACAGACGGCCTTAACTTTCGGGCTTCAGAACCACCTACGAAACTTGTTTTGAATTGACAATAAGAAATATGTGTTTATAGCAGATTCTTTGATATTTTGATATTTTGATATTTTGATATTAATCCCATGCGTTCAAAAGTTAGCATCTTTGAAAAACAAGAGTTCAGAAAAATTATTGTTATGCTTCGCTTTTGAAGAAAAAGGAAATCTACAACAAAATGAATAATCTCAAAATTTTGCTATTAGTTTGCTTGGCTTGAATTTTGCAATATAGGTATCTGAATTAGAAAAAATAATTGAATAAAGCATTAGATATGAAAAAGAGAAATTGAACTTTTTCTTAGCTGGCGCTCCTTCAGATAATTATTTTTGCATGAAAATCAAAACTTAAGCTTCTTTTTAATGTATGTAATTTCATGAAAAGATAGTCATTAGCTTGATCGCATCGTTTTTCCAATGTATCCCGTTAGAGGGCTAGGAAAACAAGATGAGGTCGAAAAATAGTGCAAAAGCTGCGTCATAAACATGCTTGAGAATGGGAAATATGATCGATATGATTTCCAGTGCTTGTCATTTTTGATTTATTTGTTAAAACATGATTCATGTCATAAGACATCTGTTCTTTAAAATGTCACTAACGAAAATAAATCTTACAAAATTACTACCGTGCAGTTTACTTCCTATTTTTCATATAACATTTCTAAGCTCTAGAATCTATTGATTGAAAAGAGCATCTATTGATGCGGAAAATTTGTTTGAAATTTGTATAAATTTATTTGGAAAAATCAACTCACTAGTATTTTTACTCCTATCACCACTATACCTACATGCTTAAATTAACTGCTATTCTTCGCTTTTTGCTTTTCTTGTACAATTGTGAGCAACAGCAAGTGAAGAAAATCACAATTGAATTCTGAAATCAAAGAAAAGAAAAAACTTTTCGATTGAATCCCACTATTTAATATTTATTTGCAACTGATACGTAGTTCACCTACGACGTGCAGGCTTCATCAGTGTCTTATTTCAAAGCGTATACGTATCTGTCGCGAATAAATATTAAATAGTGGAATTTAGTCGGTAAAAGTTTTTTCTTTTCCTTAATTTCAGAGTTCGTATTCCACTAAGAGGCTTCAATAACTTCAGACAATTGACATAATTCTCACTTTTCTTGAATTTCAATGCAAATTTAAAAATTGCAAATTGTCATCACATACACACGTAAACACACACCTATATACATACATACATACATACATACGTACATACATACATACATACATACATACATACGTACATACATACATACATACATACATACATACATACATACATACATACATACATACATACATACATACATACATACATACATACATACATACATACATACATACATACATACATACATACATACATACATACATACATCACACACATTGCATACAATCAACATTTGTTTTGATTTCACACGTTTAACGGTTTAATATACGGTGCTTAAGTGTGCTTACGGTGCTTAAGTTTAAATAACTTTTGAATGAATCGTCCGATTTTAAATAACTCGGTTTCGTTTGATAGATCTCAGCAGTAATTTTCAAATAATAATAAAATGTGTGATGTTTTTCATTGAATTGATGCTTATATGTTACAAAAATATGTTTTAAATACTATTTTTGCACATTTCTTTATGTAACTTTCAAACTACAAGTCCAATCGTCATGAAATTTGGAAGTTAAGGGTTTGCAAGGCTCCCCTTTCATATGCAATCAATTTTGTTCAAATCGGTTGAGGGACCTATGGGATAATGAAGTCCCATATTTTTCGTATTTTTATACATAACTTTTGAACTAAAAGTCCGATCAATATGAAATTCAATAGCGACCAATGGGACACCTAGACCTTTCATTTGACACTAAGAACATTAAAATCGGTCCAGCCATCTCCGAGAAAAGTGAGTGAGATTAAAAGCGTCACATACACACACACACACACACATACACACACACACACACACACACACACACACACACACACACACACACACACACACACACACACACACACACACACACACACACACACACACACACACACACACACACACACACACACACACACACACACACACACACACATACATACATACACACACACACAGAAAATGCTCAGTTTGCGAAACTGAGTCGAATGGTATATGACATTCGGCCCGCAGGACCTTCTTTCCATTTCCGGTTTTCCGAGTGATTTCTATACCTTTATACTATATATTTATATAGTAGAAAGGCAAAAAGGATCGGTCGAAGCCCTGTTCCGGAAGCTGGATTTGGTTGTATATGACAAAAGCTAACTACAATCTACTACAGACAGCCCTAGCAACAATGTGAGTTTTATTGTACTCTTATGGCGGTCTTCAAGACCAATTTTGGTCTTAAATGCTATCATAAGAGTGTAATAAAACCCAAATTGTTACTTGAGAGGGCTGTCCTGCACTCAGTGCACGTATTTTGATTATTTCACTGTAAAACCTCTGCCAAGCAAAATTCGAAAATGTTATATATGGGGCATTTATAGAGTCAATTATTATCCATAAGACTGCTGAACTAAGTATTGCTCTCTCTTAAGTATTTACGGCGCACTCTCACTTCACACTGGGTGGTGCGCAGAGAGCGCTCTTGGTTCACCGCCAAGTGTGAACTGGGAGTGCGCCGTAATTACTTAAGAAGATAGAGCAATACTTAGTTCAGCAATCTTATGGATAATAATTAACTCTATAAATGCACCATACAAACCATTTTCGAATTTTGCGTGGTTGAGGTGTTACAGTTAAAAAAGCAAATTATGTGCACTCAGTGCAGGACAGCCCTGACTACAGATGACGAGAAATTTTAATTCAACTCCATAATGTGGTTCATTTAATTTAGTCCATTTAGGTTTAATTATTTTTATTTGGTATAGTGCATGTACTACATTTAAAAATAATCATGAAAATTTTGGTTCAAGAATCGACTAGAAAAATAAAAAAATATGGCTCTATTATCCAGAAGATTCGATTATTCGGAGCGAAATTTTTTCAGTATTCCGGATAATCGAGTCCGACCTGTAATACCATTTTTGATTTGATTTAATGCATCAGTTGCGAATGAAACAGTTATGTTTTTACCATTATAGGGTATGTTGCTGCTTCGTCGTAATTGCCTATTCCCGTCCTATCCAACACAAATTAAAAATATCAGCGATTTTTATGACACACAATGCAAAATTAGTTATTCCCTAATATTTTAGTTTGTTGACTATCATACGCGATCAATCAAAGTGAGCTGAGTTCTATTGAACTGCTTTTTATCATTAAAGAATTCCTAGCAGTCAAATTTCCTTTGTTTTTTTTGTGCGACGAAGAAGAAAATGTCGACTAATCGTTTCAGTTTCCGTCATTCATAAAATGAAAACAACTCACGCAACGCATTGTCGTTATTTAGCAGCCGGGAAAACTTGCATGACCAGCAGAAATTTCGCAGAATAACATTTGTCATGCCGTCCTCCACAAATATATGCGCGCTAGCTTCGTAAACATTATTGTGATTTTTAATTCGGACGATGAAAAATTTTGATGGACGGATTTTAAAACGGTACGACGAATTTAAGAAATAAAGTCAGTTGCGTATTTTCAATAAAATGCTTTACTACTAATCGCTTTTTAGTGAATTCAAAGTACACGGATCGGAAGGTGAATGTATTTGAGTCAAATCAGCACAAGAACTTTTGAAGTACTCATCAAATCCACCTAAGAAATGATGAAAATTAGCGTTACTTTCCTTACTACGACGGGAATTAGAAATAAACCCTACAACAAGTTTTTAATAGAGTCGCAACCGTTTCCGATTTTAATTTGTTGCGTAAAACAATCCGTCGTAACTTTTCTGTAGTTTCTCTACAAATGACGAATAAGTAAATTTGTGCATATTTTTTAAAGTTTACTTAACTGTGACTGTTATTAGTTTAAGGTTCAAACATGTGCCATTGATTTCTGCGATTTCAAATGCAGCTTTTATGCTCAAAACAAAATATATGTTTACGAAAATTTGCCGTTGTGTTCTGACAGACGCCCAGAAACCAATGACGCATGTTTAAACCTTAAGAAACCTAAACATCATTAGGACGATTGTGCTTTGGTGATGTTAATAAATAAATAAATAAAAATAAATCAGTGTATTTCAACTTTGTTTTAGTAAATACATATCATACGTACTTAATAATTACGAAAAGCGAAGATGTACTAACCGTATAAATAATGAAATAATGCAAAAATTTCTACGTAAAACTTTAACAGTAAGCAAAAAAAAATGGAAATCTATTTTTTCACATTTTTTCAGTGTTCACTGGTTGCCGTTAAGGAATGTAATAGTTTGATGCTATGCTTCACCAGATAGAGGATATTCTAACGAACACGATGATGTAGTACCGATGAGGTTTTGAATTTTTATTTCATGTTTGTTATATATGAAAAATGCATTTTCCGGTTTACAACAGACGTTGTGTTGAACATTTGATCCAAAACTTAGAGAAAACTATGTTTCTGTGCTAATTTATGATGCTGGTAGTAATGCCAATGACGAAGGCAGAGTAACAGTATTTTCAATATTTCTCGAATATTTTAGAGATTTTTTTTATTCGAGTATTGAGCATGTGTATTTCATGGTTTAGAATGCATAATACTGAAAAAGTACAACTTGGCCATTTTGGCTTTTACGTTAACTATGGAATCATGGACAGCTTAGCTCTACCAGCAGCATTCAATATATCAACTTAGGCTCTTAAATTCCTAGGAAGATTTTGGTTTAAAGAATAGTGCTAGTAATAAGCAATGAAGACCAACATAGGAAGCGCGTATTTATCTAATTTAGTTGTTTAATAATTACAACTAATATCTTTTCACTTCTAATGCACCTCGCTAGCTTAAAATGAGATCAGGTGGTCAAAAATGTCCTTTGGAAGTAGTATTGCATTTTGAACAATGCTTGTCTCAAAAGCATTAAACGGCTATAAAATAAGTATCTTTAAAGTCCAATGTGCAATATGACGTTTTTCAGGTAGCCAGTGTGTTTGATTTTATTGCGGCTTTGAAATTTTAAACTTGACACAAATGTTTATTGGCATGTGATTACAAAAAATACGAAGTTTAAGAGAGAGGGTTGAATACAACAAACGTTACAGGTATGTGTTTACAACATAATATTTAGTTCATTGTAAAAATATCACATCGTTTTATGGCCAAGTTTCAAGAAGTACTAAACTACATTTAACCAGTAAATAATAAGTCACTAACCTACGAATATTCAGCAGTTGAGTATCATTTATTCCTAACAGCTAACAGTGCTTTGCTCAACTGCAAACAAAACAGTTTGGCTGCAAATACTACTACAACGGTGTCTTTAATTCGAATTCGAGCAATAAACAGACTCTTCCTGTCAACATTGTTCACCTGAATGGAAGAAGACGTCAAGTTCATTCAATAACATGAATGCCACCAACAAGGCGTAGAAAAAAATCAATATAACGCCAACTCGCTTCCGCAATTTAAATATTGCGATGTAAATTGTAATGTAGAGAAACGCAATTGCGAAAAGCAACGAAACTATCGAATACTGCATTCCATAGGACGCGATCACATAATACGCATTGGTTGAAGCGCCACCATCAGCTACCGTCCGAATAAACCAAGGCATGCCCAACGAAAACAGGACCGCTAATGAGTTAGCACCCAAGGCATTAGAAACGCCCATTGAGCCATTACCTGAAATGAAAATTTTCATTATTTTTTTATGCCAAAAATAAACCCTTCAACAAGTTACCGGATCTTATGACAACCACTGCGGATAGAGCTTCCGGCATGCAACCGCCCATGGCTAAGAACGTCAGTCCCATGACAATATCTGGAATTCCCAAGGTATATCCAATAATCGATATCATCCAGAACGTAAAAAACGAACAACATCCGATCAATATTATACACATAACGAATGTCAACGGATACCAACGCCGCATGGTAACCGGGTTAGGCACAATAAACATCAGGACGAAACGAATTGGCCAACTGAAGAACCACCAGAAGCCGCGCAACCAAGTTTCACGAGAAACTTTCCAAAGGGTCATGGGTGGATACTCATCTGGAACTGCCACTGTATGTCGAGATGGTACTGAAAAAAAAACAGTTAGTGGCGAACAATGTCGTCAAAACATTTCAACTCACTATGCAATTCTCCAACTTTCAATGGTGTTTCAGCCATTTGATCGGATAGGACAGACGCTGTTGACATCCGAGTACCTGGCTTCTCGAGGGTCTTTCTGGGTGCTTCGGTAACCGGCTTGTCTCCAGTGACACTCTGACCACATCGCGCTGCTTCTTCTGCTTCAGCTCGTTCGCATTTCTCAATCTCGTTAACTACTCGTGCACACAAATTCCACTTGACTTCGATATATTTTTTGAAAAAATTCATTATTGGTCTATTTTGAAACATGATTATGAAGTAAACGGCAAGCAGAATTACAAAAATCATGGCTTCCCACCAATAAATACGACCGTCCCATGCAAATGCAGTCAATAATGCAACGTTCATCGCAAACACCAAGGAATCTCGTGTTAAGGGCCACCAATCGAGTTGAACAGGCTGCGTACGAAAAAAAATTGATTATTTTCTACTCAAAAGTTATAGCCTACAGATTCCTCACTTTTCTAGTGGCCAAGCCAGCCAAGGCAGCACAACCCAACGTGTTGAAAAGCAGGGATCCAACGACGGTGCCCAGACCCATATCGGAGTCCGCTATGAACGTACTGATCGTGTTTGTGAAGAAATCCGGAATACTTCCAGCAATAGCCATGAAGGTTGCTGCGGCGACATCCTGTAAATAGAAAACAAATAAGTTAACAAGAAGTGCGAATGCCAATACGCCGTTTCGTATTATAAGGAAGAACTACTCAAAGAACAACAAGTTTACAAGAAGAAAACGTCTTTGGAAACAGCATTTACCTATGCCGAAATCGCCTCTAGGTGGTGGTCATTAATGACACATTCGACTAATTTCTGTTTGAATATCATGTACAAATTATTGTGATTATTATTATTTATAATTATAGTTATTGATATACGTATTCGAGGAAAACTGCAAATTCGAAACTTCGCTACAAATAATATATTGCACATAGTCATGAAAATTAATCCGGATACGAGTTCAACCAAATTTGCTGGAAACCAGGAGGAATAATACGCAACATTTTATGATCATGATTAGCATCAAATTATCAACAAAGCCATGTGCCATGGCTCGAAAGTTTCCATTCAAAATAATAAAACAGGCGCTTAGCTCAAGCAATTAGGTAAGTACATTGAAAGTACACTGGCAGTCACAACCATGTGCACCAATTTGTTTATCGTTAATGATAAACTTTATACCCAAGTCCCGATAAAAAAAGTAACGAAACCAGAAAACGTGATACGGATAGCGTTATATATCGCATTGATATGTGCATTGGAAGTGGTGTACCAAAGTCTTATCATCGGCAAAAAGCGTTCGTATCATCTTAATCGGTTCAACGCTATCGCGCTTCGTGCCAAGACTTCCGCAAAGAAACACTGCTAGATTCGGTTCATTGTTGGTAAATTAATAAATGTCAAGTATGAACATTGACACCCACCTGTGTAAGCTTTAAATCTTCGCAGATACACTCGATTGACGGTAGAAAGTACTCGCTCACCACGTAAGCCAGGATGCAGAAGAAGTAAATAGCACCAATGAAATGAAGAACAATTGCTCCCTGTAACCGCTGCTCCTCTGAAAATGACCAAACATAATCATTTATTAACACGTTAATGCTCTTACAGTTGAAATGAACAGAGCTACTCACGTGTGAAAATATCATCCGGCAAGTTGTCTATAGCAGATCCTTCGTCGCAGAACAGTTCCACTTTTCGGCCATCCTCCAGTACCTTATAGTTGATTCGACGCCATGGATACCAGTGCCAAACGTACTTCTCCAGTTCTATTCGTTCGTCCAGTGAGAGTTGAGCCAGTGATAAGGAATCATACGGGGCATTGAGAATGTTAACCTGCGAGACGTTATAATGTAATAACGGTGCTTCCGGTATGCGTGCTTCCAGTCCGGTATTATTCTGGTTATCTGTGAAAACTGGAAATATTAAGAGAAAAAAGTTATATTCAATGATTATTTTTTATAACATCTTTTAAATTAATAGTATGTTTTATTAACACAACTGATTCACAACAATGTTTGAAAGACATGGTAAAGAGTAGCGCAAATTGAAAATGTTGCTTCGCAAATGCCATTATGTCTAATTTTTGATACTTCAGATACGACTACCAAAACTATTGTGTTTGATCATCACGTACACCAATCACGTGATAAAGCCGTCATCGTCGACCGAATATTGCTAGAGCAACATGTGAAAAGGGTCTTTCCGCAAATGAGAGATTCTCTTCGCGACTCATTTCTTCCGCTTATTACAGCTATGCAAATTCACTGGAACGGATTAATTTTGCATGAAACGGTTGCTGGCGTTATTAGCTAGCTATTGTTAGAGATAAATTGCATTGGAATGCATCTATGTCATCGTGGCAGACGTAAGAGAGGAGACACAAAGAGAATCTCTCATTTGCAATAGGCCCTATTTGCACTGCTGAGAACGGATGGAACACGATACACTCGCAACATGAAGATACCACTGATAGACGGGGAAGGTGAAATTATCTTGGTATTTCAGATGGGGAATTCGGCCAAGTATCAAACCGAGGGATCACAGAATGACTATGATTCTGAGGAAGAAAAAGCAGCAAAAAGAAGACAGAGATCGAGACGAGGTGGTCGTCAAGTGGAAGCAGTTCGATGAAACCTCAGTGGCGATATAATAACGAACCACTATCAACCCTACTTTATTGGATAAACCCCAGACACAGGTGCATCGTGCAAACATCAAAAGACTGCGAGGAATGAATTATCCATGGGTATGCACTTTCAAGCTTCCCACAGAGGAAGATTGGCTCAAACACCGCGGATCTCGAACGCGTCACGGGCCGACGTAACCTACGAGAGATGAGCGAATAGTTTTGATACTAGCGGTGATACTAGTCGGGATACGAGCAACGAAATGCGACGAAAAAGGGCTATGGATTTGAAACTCGGCACGTGGAACTACCGATCTCTCTACTTCCAAGTGCTCCGCGTGCTCTCCAGCGCATTAAAGAGTCGCAAATTCGTCACCGCAGAGCAGCAGGAGCAATGCTGGAGGAGCTCAATGGTACGTACGTTCAAAGAAGGACATACCATCTACCATAGCTGCAGCACCATACGCGAGTTGGGTACAACTTTCATAGTGAAGGATGAGATGCGGAAACGGGTGATTAGGTGGTGGCCAATCTATCCTCGCACGTGCAGGTTGAGAGTCAAGGCCCAGTTCTTCAACATCATCATCATCAACGTGCACAACCCTCACCTCAGAAGCACCGATAACGATAAGGAGGAATTCTAAGCTCAGTTGAAGCGTGAATATACCCGCTGTCCTAAACATGATGTCAAGATCATCATCAGGGATTTCAATATTGAGGTCGGCCAGGAGGATGAACGCAAACCGATGATTGTAGGGTTCAGCTCACACCAGATGACCAACGCAAAAGACTTATCGACGTTGCTGCCTCCAAGAACATGGCCATACGTAGTACCTTCTTGCAGCATAGACTCCTTCACATGTACACCTGGAAGGTACTAAATCAACCAGAATCATAGATTGACCACGTTTTGATCGGCTGTCGGCACTTTTCATACACTAATATCATCAGATCCTGTTGACGCCATCCAGCCGCGAGGTTAACCGATCATCCAGACGTCACCGCAAAGTACGCGCACTTACTCCAAGCTGTGTTAGTAAGAAGCCCGACGATAAAGGCCGTCTCGAAGACTGTTGGAACACCATCAAAACAGCCATTAGCAGTGTAGCGGAGAGCTCCATCGGACATATGACATGGAATCAGCAGAACGATGGTTTGTAGAATGATAAATGCAGGAAAGTGATGGATGAGAAGAACGCTGCGCGGGTTGCAAAGCTGCACAGTGCCACACGCCAGAACGTGTTTTTCCACACTTTCTTTTCTTCTAAACAGACCAAGCAAAACCAAATCTTGCGGAAGAAAAAGCGCTCGCTTGAAAAGCAGGAATATTCGGAGCTGGAGCAGCCGCATCGTTCTCAGGAAACAAAAGGTGGACGTAGCATGTCGATGAACACCTGAATGGTGCCCAGGTGGAGAACCATAGCGGTGGGAAAAGCAATTTCTATGGTGCAAAAGATGGAGAAGAGGTGCCAGTCCCAACGATAGGCGAAGTTAAGGAGACCATCTCAGGCAGCTAAAGAACAATAAATCGGCCGAGAAAGATAGCATCGGTGCGGAGCTTATTAAAATTGTCTGCACCATCTAATTGCTAGAATTTGGGAGATAGAACAGTTCCGGAGGAGTGGAAAGAGGCGGTTATCTGCCTGATATACATGAAGGGTAACAATTTGGACTGTGAGAACTATCGATCGATCACCGTTCTCAATGCCGCATACAAAGTGCTGTCTCAAATCGTTTTCCGCCGACCAGCGTCAATTGCGAACAGATTTGTGGGAGATTATTAAACTGGCTTCGGCCGTGAATATCAGAGTTCGCAAGAACTATTTGTTCGTTGACTTCAAAGCTGCATATGATACCATCGACCGAAACGAGCTATGGAAAATTATGCACGAAAATAGCCTTCCCAGAAAGCTCTTCAAACTGATGTAATCTACGATGGATGATACAAGTGTTTGTATTTCTTGTGAATTGTCAAATTCATTTGAATCACACAGAGGGCTTCGTCAATGTGATGCTCTCATACGTACTGTTCAACATAGCGCTATAAGATGTTATGAACCCAGCGGATATCAACGGGGCATGATCTTCAACAAATTCAGTCAATTCGTCCGTTCATCAATAACATGGTACATGTATATTATTGGAAGAACATCGGTGACGGTAGCTGAACAGTACCTACACCACACTGAAGCTCGAAATAAAAAAGATTGGGTCAGTTGAAGTCTGTTTACTATGGACTTCACAAGCAATTGCGACCGAACAGACTAGGCCCATACATCAGGGTTCAGATGAAAGATGCTCATTAGACCGATTGTTCCCTATGGGCATGAAACATGTATAATGCTCGAGGAGGATCTGCGAGTTTGCGGAGTTTTCGAAAGACTTGCGCTAGGAACGATTTTCGGTGGCTTACAGGAGAACGGAGTATGAAGGCGGAGGAACCACGAACTCGCACAGCTCTATGGCGAAGAAATAAGATGGGTAGGAACAAGACGACCAGGGACGCAGCGAGCAAGATGGTTAGACTAGGAGGAGCGAGATCTGGAGAGGAGAGTACACAGTGTCCAAGGAATTAGAGAACGGTAGTCCACAACCGAGTAAATTGGAGAAACTTCATTCATCCGGTTATGTCTTAGGACGGCAAGCCAACTAAGTAACTAAGTAAGTAAAAGGCAAATATAAGATATGGTGAGATGAATCACCTATGGTCTTAACCTGTTTATCAAAAACAAAACATCAAACAAAATTTAAGGTTGACGAATTCGCATCACAGAGAATTGAGAAATAACAGTCCTGGTTCTAGTGTTACATTCCGTTTTCAGTAACATTCTGATTGTTGTTCGATTTTTATATTATACAAAATTAGCATGAAAAATGTAAAAAACAGGACTATCAGCAAGGTATGTGCTTTGCTGTATCTTGGTAGTGAAGGTAAAGGGGATTTGTTCTTATCTTTGCTGTTTCTATCGCCGTGAACATTTTTAGCAGTGTTGAAAATACCCTCATTAACGTAAATAAAAACACTCCATTAAAGAAACCATCATATGGCAACAATCGTTACCAAACAGAAAACTGTTATATATTTTCTCTAGTTTTAGACGGAATTTTGGTATCGTTAGTAGATATATTTGGTATATTGTACAAGCACAATTGTATACCGTTCCTTGATGCTAGTTGAAAAAATTTTCAGTCCGAAAAACCTCGACCCGATTAGGAACTGACCGACAGGAATCACTGTTTAAAATTAAAAATCCAATGCTATTACTTATGTTATTACTAAATTTTCTTACTAATATTGATGGTTAGAGAAGAAATTGATTTCGAATGAAATTTTACTGTACGAAATATTCACATCAGAAAAACGTTAGCAACAATATTCACCACAAAAATGTTTCACCACAACCACTTGGGATCGTCTTCAGCTTTCGTAACTCTCCACCGTCTTCCTTAGTGCCCAGGTGGACCACGAAGAGTGCAGCAAACAAAACATACCTACTCCATAGATGCCCCTCAGCTCATGGTATGCGTCAACAGAGGGTGTGTGATTCAGATATAGGATTATGGATTATGCGGATGGGGTGTATATGGTACGATACCGAGGGGATTTAGATAAAAACTTGAAAAGCAGCGAAAACGTGTGTAGCGAAAAAAAATCGCAAAGTTGGAACAAACAAGTTTAATCCGCTGCAAATCAATGAGAGTATAAAAGAGGGCTGGAAGAAGAAGATATTTGCCGGTGTTAGTAGCCAAAAATCAGTAATGGACATCAAACTACCAAAGCAAATCGCACCGAACAATGGTGTTTGTTTTGATAGATCTATGTTGACCCTGATTGGTTGATATTCAACTCCTCCAACACTATGATGTAATTTCTTCCTTACCCTAATACAATAATACAACACCAAACCTGAATGTACCTCATTGGCTGCAAATTGTTCCACGAAACAACAGCGGCAAGAAGTAACTGAATTGTACTTCTTTAAGTCAATAGGATTCATAGCACTAGCCTCGCAATTGTCCTGTTGGTACTTTGACAGCTGTTTACGAAGTCTGTCGAGTTAAAACAGAAGGTCAAGCTTCGAAAGCAAAATGTAACACCAAGCATTTGCTTTGAGTAATTTTGTGGACGATCGGGTTTCGTGTAGCTTTTTATTAAAACCTACAAGTCGAGTGCTTAAATGTGCGAGTGTTGTTATCAATATCAATTGGAACAAGGATAAGTAGCAATAAACTTTTAATCACACCAATTATTGAAGTTTCTCAAAAAACGCGTTCTCGTCCAAATCGGATTACCTACGAATGGCCGAAACACAAATGGCCGAATCACGAATGGCCGAAACACAAATGGCCGAAATAACGAATGGCATAATATATCAAATGGCCGAATCACGAATGGCCGAATCACAAAAGGCCGAATCACGAACGGCCGAATCACAAATGGCCGAAATACGAATGGCCGAATGTCATATTCGATCGAAAATATTCATAGCCTTCAATCTGCGCAAACGTTGGATACATGCTGTCCTTACTCGCTACCGCTCGTTCGGACTTAACTAAGGGATTATCCCTAATAGACAGTAAACCTAGGAAAATGCATGCACCTAAATAGTAGTGGTTTCTGCGGGGGGGCTGCCCCCCCGCAGTGGCCGGCGCTTCCGACGGCGGGTCACCGGCGCACACTCGCGGCCTACGGCCGTCTCGCCCTGAATCATCTAGGAAACATTTGTTACTAACACGGTAAATACGTCTCGCACCTTATAATGAAGATGTATTTATGATCAAGAAATATTTTCGGAATACTTACATAAGTGGGAGGAACCGGAACAACAGGCCATTGTTTCACCCCACTCTGTGGTCAAATTTTAAGCCTGTCATTGACAAGCTACCGCGGACCACAAACAACTTGGAAGCATGGCACCAACGATGGACAACCATTGTTGGTTCCCATCACCTGTCAGTAACCAGGATCATCACAAAGCTGCGGGTGGAGCAAAAGGCGATAAAGGGAAACATCCTTAGAATTCTTCAGGGGGATGTTCCGAATTCACGCCGAGAAATAGACGAAAACATCTGCTCGAAATGTGTTAATGCTCACAAAATGAGCAGCAAAAATTTTGTTGACGCAGTTGCGCTTTTATTAAGCCCTAAACAAAGGTGTTCGTAAAGCATGTTTCGTTTGTTTAATATTACTAGTTTGTTTTTTGTTTGATTAAAGATATTTGTTAACTACTTGCCAATTCATGGTTTTTTATTGAGTAGGTATTTAGGCATTCTGAAAAATTTCGGCCTTTCGTGATTCGGCCATTCGTGATTCGGCCATTCGTGATTCGGCCTTGCGTGATTCGGCCATACGTGATTCGGCCTTTCGTGATTCGGCCTTCTGTGACTGTTATTGAAATTCGGCCATTTGGATTTCGGCCATTCGTGATTCGGCCATTTGTGTTTCGGCCATTCGGTGCCAGCCCTCCAAATCTAACTTGCAAACCACAATGAGCTAGAAAAATTTATTAGTTCATTTGAATATTCCAGTCAGTATTCCAGTATTATAAGTGCTTTAAGTTATGCCTTAGAAAATCGGAAAAAGCCCATTGAAGTTTTTTAGAAAAATAGCAGACCTCGAACTTTTTAAAAATTATTTTGATCCATTGATCTATGTATCTATCATGCCGGTGATACAAAATTTTATAAAATTCTGAGGCCTTTCGGTCCATTTTATACGATAATTTTCAAAATGTCTTGTCCAAATGTCCGTTTATAGTTTCCGTGCCCTTATTATGGCTCGAAATTATTGCTCTCTGGGTTTCTTAGGCACCTTACGCTTTTTTGTGACTTTAAGGTGTTCCTAACCTTGATTCTCAGAATCATCCCAATGCTTGTTTCAAGCAGTTTAGCCAAATCACGCGTTGATACCGATCGGTGTCATTTGAGTTACTACTACAGAATCCATCAGGGGCTAACTGGAACAAGGTTTTCTTCCGGACCTAGGCAGATCCTTCAAGGAGAAATCTTTCCATGTTTGTCGATATATTTTTCACGCTTGTATGGTGCAATTTAAGCCGTTTTGCAGTTTGGTTGTAGGTAATACCTTTTTCAGTGCACCAAGTGTGCAGAATTTTCTTTCTGGTTTCAAGATCAATCCGAGGCATTGCGAAAAGGAAAAAAGTAATCGAAACAAATCGATTGCACATTTTTTTTTAGATATGTACACAAACTTTTGCTTGCACGAACACAAAAATAACTTTACCCTTTTTTGAGTAAAATCATTTTAAAAGTTGCTAATTACTTTTCGAAACAGTCCTTATCATGGGCAGATTTGACATAAAATTATATATGATGTAGCATGGTAAGCTACATTTTTTCTTTTGTGTTATAAAATTCGCTTTCCTTAATTTTTCCGACAAGCAACCCTAAGCATCTTGTCGCTTAAAAGATATGCAGCAAGTCCGACAACAAAATACATTTTTTTATCTTTACAATAGAGGAAACCTATAGAAAGTAGTAAGTAATGAAAGTAATGAAAGAATGGTGTGTATAGTATCCTTAGGGTACCGTGAATGCAGGTATCTCCGATTAGTTCCTAATTCCGATCACCCAACCAAATTAGCCAATTTTTTTAAAGATTGAATTAAAATTCACAGTTCAAGGGCAAGCTTTGACCATGAGGATTCACACATTAACTATAGTTTTTAATTTAATCTTCTAAAAATTGACTATTTTAGTTGATTGATCAGAATTAGGAGCTGATCGCAATTATCTGCGTTCACGGTAGGACAAAACATGGTACATACCATCGAAAGAATTCATTCTAACTTTTGTTCTTGAGAATAATTCAGCACTTGTTTCTGATGAAACTACATTGGATGAGACATTCTGATTAAAAATTCAGAGGGAAATGGCTGTTACATAGCTATTTGAGTTATCCCGTTAATTTTAATTAATGTTGGCGTTTGATATGTGCCTTAACGGGTGACAGTGAATTATGTCAGTATTTCGGCGAACATAGAATTTGAGCTTTACATTTTCTATACTTCAGATTACTGGATTACTTCAGAGTCATTTCGTATTTAATTCAGTAGTTATGGAAAGCAATAAAGACAAGACAAGTATTTAAGTTTCGAACTAAAAAAATTACATAACATCAAAACATGATGAACTTTAAAAACCTCCTGTACATAAATTGGTATGATATACAAAGTCACAATGCTCCCGATTTATGAGGAGAATGTGCCGCTCAAGCCACATGATTTGATGTAGTGGATCCAAAGGCGGAAATTAAAATTCGGGCATATTCAAGTCTGGGGTAATTTTTGATAGTAATTGGTTTGAGAGTGATGAAATGTGAAGATGATGCCGAGAAAATATACCTACACCTAAATGCTCAGTAATAGGTACGTATAGAGATATTAATAAGGAATTGTAGAAGACTCTTTATTCAAATTGACTGTAAATTTTGTGGGCTCAAGTTTTCCAGTTGTATAAGAGAATGAAACTATTAATTATCTTATTTATTAAATATAAATTTCAACCATTGTTTACAACTCACCTGTCAACTTTTCATCCGTTTGAACATCGGGCAACTTGCAATGAACTTCGACGAGAACAATTCCGAGCAGGAAAACATAAACATATTGGCATAGCTGAATAGTTCTTGAATTCCACATGACTATTGAAAGTAGCTAGCTCTACAATTCTGATACTTTGATAAAGATTTGAACACAGTTTGTCCTGTCAGCGGCTTACTAGTGATATATGTTTTAACACTTAATACACCAAATTAATCATTTGCATAACTGTGGCATTTCAATCGAGTTGATTAATGTAGACACAATAACAATAGGCATTTGACACTTTTTAGCACTTGAATAGCAAACAACAAGAACGCTTACAGTGTCTTTAAGTACTTTCAGTACACCGCCGGTATATTTGCTAATTTAATATTTTACTTCAATTTTTTCCTTTTAAACCATGTGGAGTTCAACCGCTGTGGACTGACAATATCGAATTTTTCCCTTTTACATTTGCTATTACTAGTTTTATGCAAAAAATATACTTTTAAAATCTAGTTGTATATTCTCACTCTAAACCAATCGATAGTTTCAGTAAGAATCGGCCAAAACTGAGTGCATGTCTCAGAACGGAGTCCGAGCGATGGGAAGATTTATACGGCACTGAGCAGAAAACTTTTGAGCTCAGTAGCAATATCCGAACCATAATTATGATAAGTTAGCTCAACTGATCACGTTATCTAACGTTATCAATCTTTAGACGAAGTGGATCAGGTAACGACAATGGTGAATGGAACGGATATTGTTTTATTATTTTTTTTCTATTGGCAAGACATAAAAGCAGCCTACGCTTTGATAACGGTTGGATAAAATGCAAACGTATTAAGATGGATTACTACTATACCTACATGCATTGGCGCAAGTTGGCGCTCCCATCGTTCAATTGGGGTATTGTTTCTCTTCACGTTAGGTAACCAAAAAGTTCAGTACTTGTATGAAAGATGCATTGTAATGTTTAGTTGGCATTTTTCAAGAAAAATACGGTTTGTAATCCCGTCGTTCTATATGTCTAAACATCAGCCTTAGAATCTAGGTATGCCGTTGTGTTAGACTCTTATCCAAATTTTTGAAATATTCCCAATATTGAAGTGTGAAATGCTAAAGATGGTCATTCCTTTAGCCGTGGCAAAGTTTACAAGCCTAAGACTATTAGCATCAGTTAATGGATAAAGACTATATCTTTCAACGACTAGAATTATTCCCTTCCAATCTGTGTGTTTGCCTCTCCGATGACAATTTTGGCATCGTAGTTTAGAAATTCTCCATAGTTCTGATCGAACCTGTAATAGAACTTGTCCTTATAGTCATCGGATTTGTCGGTTGTCAGTGCGTAGACAGTAATCAAACTGTAGTTGAAGATTTTTTTAATTCTCAATACCTATACAGGGTTATCAGCAGGCCTCCACTGAATGATTCGTTGCTCTTGGTTTCCCAACACTACGAAGCCGACAACGCGCTCTTCTTTATTTTACCATCACCGTGGTAGTTGCAATAGTGCCTGAAATTAGTGCCTGAAATTAGTACCTCCGAAAGGAATCCACTGCACGGCATTCGCTTTCTTCGGAATTTGGCCACCGAACTTCCTCAACAGTTGCGACCTTCACTCCTATTCGAAATAGTTCTCGAGCAAGCAACCCAAGCAATAATGTGAGTTATATTGTTCTCTTATGGTGGTCTTTAAGACCAATTTTGGTCTAAAATGCCATCATAAGAGTGTAATAAAACCCAAATTGCTACTTGGGAAGCCAACTGACGCCTGCCTTCTCGATTTTCGACAATAGAGAATAAAATCAAATGTGAATCATTCATTCATTCATTCATTTTGAACTGCCGACAACTTACTTAACTTACTTACTTACTTACTTATGTGTCCATGTCCGCCGGTCCGGCAGAACAAAGGGATGAAAACAGAGATCTCCACTGCTGACAGTTACCCGCCATGGCTTTTACCTGTCGCCAGGACAGGTTCTCCTCTACAGCCCGAATGTCGTTGGCTAAGCTGCGTCGTCATGAGCCTCTGGGTAATACCTCTTCTACGCTGTCCTTGCGGATTCCAGTCGAGTGCTTCTCTGCAGACCTCGTTCGCTCCTTTCCTCAAGGTGTCCGATCCACTTTCACCTACGTTCACGAATTTCTGTTGTTATTGGCCGTTGATGACACTGACGATGGAGTTCCTCATTGGATATCCAGTTGTCAGGCCACCAGGCACAAATCATATATCGCAGGCACCGGTACCTAAATACCTACAATTTTTGCAGTCTCCACTGAGACGCACCACGTTTCGCAGGCATACAGCAGTACGGACTTAACGTTTGAATTAAAGATTCGGGTTTTCATACGTAGTGATCTGGTTTGAGCGCCAAATGTTTCGTAGACTTGCAAAGGCACCCCTGGCCTTCCTGAATCGTGTGGCTTCAGGATCAGTCTTGGTACCACCATCGGGCGTTGTCTGGCTACCAAGATATGGAAAGACGTCTACCTACTCAACTTGTTGTTCAGCTACTGTGAAGTTGGTGTAATTGTCAGCGTTCACTACCATAGACTTAGTTTTCGCTACATTGACTGTGAGACCTGCTGCCTGGGAGCACTCGGAGAGGTCATCTAACTTGCTCTGCATATCATTTCGGTGTTGTGCGAGCAAGACAATGTCGTCGGTTAGGTCGAGGTCATTTAGCTGCTCCATCGTTAGAGGATTCCAAGGCTATCCTCAATTTGATCTACTGTCAATTGCTCCAACTAATATCTCACCCATAACGATGAGAAACAGAAGCGGTGATAAAATGCAGCCCTGTCTCACGCCAGCAGTAACCCTTACGGGGTCGGACAAGACGCCGTCATGCAAAACCTTGCACGAGAACGCCTCGTACTGAGCCTCGATGAGATGGACTAGCTTATCTGGAACTCATCTATGCCTAAGTGCGCCCCAGATGTTTTCGTGGTTGAGTCGGCGTGGTTGAGTTTGCCGACAACGGCAAACGAAATTACAATAAACGTAAACATATAACTATATAACATATAACTATAAATCAAATTGACTGAAGTTTTTGGAGCGTTTTAGTAGAAATCGAAACCTGAAATTAAATAAAAAGGAAAACTTTTCGAAAACAGCCACTGATGAAGCCTCCAAGTCGTAGGCGAAATACGTATCTGTCGCGAATAAATATACATAGTAATAGTAATTTAATTGGAAAGTTAATTTCAGGTGTAAATCGTGTTTTCAGGTGCTTTCGTTGAATTTAAGTATCATTTTTAGAGCATTGCATTGTGTTGCGAAGCTAGTGCCTTTGAGATGTTTTACACCCCATTAAAACCTTAAAAATTTCAACACACAAATTACAATTAAGATCTAATTTGGCGTTTTTATAAGTAAACGTCCATAGAATTATAAGTCGCAAGCTGTAGTTTTCCTAACTTGGATATTTTCTAATCTTTTAAATTAATGTTTCCGAAAGCGATAAGTTATCACAAAATTTTGATTACACTACGAATGATGTAGTTTATAAGATGATAAAAATGTTCCATTAACCAACCAACCTACACAATGTATTACATTACTTCAGATATTCTAGATAAATAATGATATTGTTATTATTACCGTTTGCTCATCGCTTAAATCCTTTTTTCAATGATTAGATTAAAGATACACAAGTTTGGCGAGCATCGGATTATGAGTGCGTCACGAATGACGTTTGAAATAAATACATACATTGTGTATTGTTTTGCTTATCTTACAATATTGAAATTTCGCTTAAAAAATATCTCAATTAGTCATCAATAGTTGCTCGTGGCCATGCCAAGCCCTCGGTCTATGTGCGCATCAATTTTTTCCTTTGTAAGAAGACTTATCCATTTGAAATTATTTCAAAGCATTTGAAAAGCATATGAAACTTCACACAGCATTATATGAATCTTAATATTTACTGCAGTAAATGTAGTAGAGCTGCTACTAGCTTTCATTAAAAGCATAAAATAAGCGAATCATCAATATAAAGTGTGTTTTATCGAGACATAAAATGTTACAGACATAAAATTGAAATGAAACAGATAACTGCCATGAATTTGGATTTATTCGAAATATAATTCCTTGCCATTTCTATTTGAATATGGTGTCTGGAATATGGTTACCTAGGCTGGCTGGAAGTTCAATTTTTGATCAATCACTAATGTCAGCAATGGAGGCCGTATATCAGGGATAAATTCGCCTGGTTCGCCTCTTAATAATAATGTCATTGATATTCTCGCTTTTGCTTAATTCCTCTATGGAAAGCTACCAGTTAAACTGGGTGTAAAGTAGCAAGAACTGGTGTGTTTATTTTACACAGCCATAATTTTATCATATATAACATTCCAAACTTGGCTGGTAAACAGTTGAATAATGCATACCGTCGGTCTTATTCAGCAATTCCTATTCCTACCTCCTCGTGGTACCAGCCGGGATGTGAGCAATATTGGTGGAGATCGGGTAACCAATCGCGGTGGAAACCAAGGTCATATGCTGACAGGGAAGGAAGGCTCTTCCGAGCTTCATGGGTCCTTCGGCAAAACAGGGGGTTGGTGATGCGGGTCTTGCAAGCCGCCACCACGAAAAACTATTAAGCAATGGGCGAAGAACAAGGAAATTCGCACTGAAACAATCGGAATAGACCCACGTGACGAAAAAGGACTATGGATTGGAAACTCGGCACGTGCAACTGCCGATCTCGTAACTTCCAAGGGAGTACTTGAGTGCTATCTGACGTATTGGAGCCACAAGTTCGACGTCGTAGCGCTGCAGGTGTGCTGCTTGTGCTTTTTTTAGAAGGGAAATCCGCTATCAGACACCTGGGAAAACGACACAAGTAGTGTGGGGTTAGCTATCTCGCCACCCCCCCTAATGAGGCGTGAGGACCCACTAAACCCCTACTCGAGTCTCCAGCCTCAATCCTCCCTGGCACCTCTATATCGGTGTTCCTTCAGGGAGGGGTCATTGTGCTTACCGCACCCTTTTAGATAACTACTGGACTATGGTAGTTATGCTGTTTACTCACCGTCTCTACTCAGCCAGATGTCGTTGCAAACTACGCGCGCTTACTCGAAGCTGCGCTACCGGAAGAGGACGAGCTGGACGAAGTCCCTCTAGTGGACTGTTGAAACACCATCAAAACAAACATTAGCAGTGTAGCGAAGAGCTCCATCGGGCATGTGACAAGAAATCAGCTAAACGATTGGTTTGTCGATAAATGTAGGAGGGTGATGGATGAGGAGAACACTGTGCGGGCGGCCAAGAATCGCAGTGCCACACTTTAGAATGTGGAAAGACACAAACAGAAGAAGATGAAGCGAAACCAAACCTTCCGGGAGAAAAAGCGCTGTCTGGAATAGCAGGAATATTCGGAGTTGCAGCGGCTGCATCGGTCTCAGGAAACGTGGAAGTTTTACCAGAAACTGAACCGTGATGTGTCGGGATGACAATATTTCGGCGGACCGTAAAGTGATCGAAAGGTGGAAGAAGAATGTCGATGAACAACTGAATGGTGTCCAGGCGAAGAACTATGGCGGCGGGAAAAGCGATTTCGACGAAGCAACAAACGGGGAACAGGTGCTAGCCCTAACGATTAGCGAAGTTAAGGAGACCATCGTGCAGCTAAAGAACTATAAATCAGCTGGGAAAGATGGCCTTGGAGGGGAGCCTATTAAAATGGGACCAGAAAAGCCGGCCGCCTGTATGCACTGGCTAATTTGCGATACCGAACAGCCACCGGAGGAGTGGAAAGATGGGGTTATGTCCCCGATCTACAAAAATGGTGGCAAGTTGGACTGTGAGAACTATGGAGCGATCACCATTCTCAACGCCGCCTACAAAGTGCTATCCCAAATCATTTTCCGCCGATACGCGGTCCGAAGTTCGCTTGAAACGAAACTTTAGAGTCCGATTTTTCACCGGACCGAAACCGAAAAGAAGCGTTCCAGAATCGGGCCAGACCCGATACGCCTTTAAAAGTCCACAAAATCTTGAACACTTTTGACAGTTAAACGATGACTAGGACTTGAATTAAACGATTAAGGCTAATTCCTTTTATCTGCCATAAACGCGTCATTGTCCATTTGAAACGTACTCTAAGTGTTGTGATCACAAGGTAAAATTTGAGGTCGTCAGCATATAATAATTTCGGAAACTTCAATTTTCCACAAAGATTGTTGATAAAAGGAACGAACAGCAACGGTCCCAAGACACTACCTTGAGGAACACCGGAAATCTGGAACGAAGTAAAGCACGTCTCGTCAACTGTCACCGTTGAGCTACGCCCCGTCAGATATGTCAGGACCCATTGTGTCAGCCATTCAGGTAGACCTATTCTTCGAAACTCAACCGTCAAATGTGTTGAACCTTGTCTAAAGCCTTGGCTAAATGAAGATACCCAGCGTCGATTTGTTTTCGTTTTTCTATTCTACAATAGTCGATTGAACGTGTGGTTGAACGTTTTTTACCATGTTGATCTGCAGAAATTATGGATTTGACAGATTGGTAGAGCGAATCATGCGCCATACTTTCATCAAGGACCTGATGCCATGCAGTAAATTTAATTTGGCTTCAAATGCATTTTGTTGTTGGAAATCACTAGAAAATGATTGCAATGAAAACTCCTTTGAACCCCCCCCCCCCTCTCCAAAATGATCTTTGTGGAAAAATATATTTAAAAAAAAATATTTCTCAAACTACATCACGGGATGTGTGAACCTACATCACACATGCAACCTGTCTCACTGTTGACTACTTTCCGCTATGTGAAAATAATCGGAATTTACAACCAAGACCGAACAATATTGATTTCATTATAGACATAATAAACAGTATGGCCTTAACGGGGTCACTCCCGCCGTACTGGTTAGCATTCACGCCTCTCACGCCAAAGACCCGGGTTCAAATCCCAACCCCGCACAAGTCACGAATGACCCAAGCTGGTTAAAGTAATTATAATCAAACAAAACAAAAAAAAGTATGGCTTTAAACTATTCTTTATAATCAAAAATATATAGTTTAACTTTAAAGTGTGCCTTAATATTCAATACCCTTTGTCTCACTCTTACCGAAGAACAGTGAGACAAAATGGCATCTTCACATTTGTGGTTATAACTAGTTTCAACATCTTTTCCTTGCATGCTTTTAAATCATTGAAATTTGCTGAACTTTTAAATCATTGAAATGCAGCTGAACTGCTGAAATTTGCTTTGCTTCCTTGTTCCTTCAAGCTTTGGCCACCATACAAACCTGGTATAAGCAATTTATAGGATTGAGGCCCCCCATGTTTTTCATGCCATTCCCAAGCAACCAAAAGTTCGAATATTACTTGACACGCGGACTCGAAAGTTCATAATTAGTTCAGATTAAGTTCCCTGGAACTTTCTTGCTGATTAATAGTGTATATCAAGTATACGTGGAACTAAATGCTTTAAGAAGTGCTGTAAGTACCTCATAGATAATTCAAAGCTATTAGGATGCTACATGAAGTTCTGAAGTAACTTTAGTTGCTAACAAGTTCTGCGTGCTGCTTTTTTGTTTATATTTTTGGTGATCAAACCAGCAGAACCTAAAACTATTTGAGATTAATTATTTTTATTTCACTTGAATAAATTTAATGCTCGCACATTTCTAATAACAAATATAAATTAGAATGCAATGCTCTTAATTATTGTGTTGTGTTGTGTAGCATATGTTGTCGGTATCTCACTACTATAGTTGATTGCCTGGTTCCAAACTTTATGTTCTATAATTAACTCGCGCTGCATAAAGCTGCTGCAAGTTCTAAATCGAACTTTTACTTAAGAACAACTCATTGGCAAAATTCACATCGCTTGTATACGACAAAGGTGACGCAGTGGATCGGGATAGGTTTACAACGCGGAACACCCGGGTTCAAACCCAACAGCATGCAAATGCAACGAATATAGAAATTAGGTAGAAGTATAAAAATAGAACATATAGAAGTGCGGCTAAATTTGTTTTTTCTTAGTTTTTGACAGTTTACTTCGAAGCTGCTCAGCGTTCTATGCAGCGAACCCAAGACAGCTTGAAAGTTCGGTTAATTACTTAAAAGTGACGCTGCTGAGCAAGTTATAGATTAATATACATAAAGCTGTTTAACTCTTGTTAGACACTATTATTCGAACTCTTGGTTACTTGGGTTTTGAAACATGTCCGTAGGACCAGGTGACTCAACAAAGATTAGATTCAATCTAAAAACCATTAATGAGAGTGCATTTTCCACTGTTTAATTATTGAAATAAATGATGTGCAAAAATCAAAGGCTAATCCATGATTGATTGATTGACTGATATGGTAGATTTAGCGAAGTCTTAAATGTTATTTACATGAAGCGCACCCCCAGGCGATCTACACGTTTAAATAGTTTTATGTAACTGACAGAAGAGGAATTAAAATTAAATAAAATGAACAAACCTAACTGTATTACGTTTAAAACCTTTCATTTAGATCTGTTTTCATAAACAGGCGCTATTCGCATAACAGTCCCAGTTTTTATGGAGATGGAACCGTTATGAGAGTAGCGACCATATAAATACGCAATACAACGCAATATACGCAACATAGCAAGCGCTACGTGTATACCCCTATTTTCATTAAACTGTGCAGTTTAAGAGTGTATGCAATAATATTAATACGTTAGGAGCAGGTCGTCTATTGTTCATATAAATTACGACTGATAAGTTTTCCAATGCATCGCGTGATTCATAAATAATTGCATTCAAACGCTATTTTCGTCTAATAGGATAACTCGTAATCCATCGAATTAAAATGTGCTGTCTAAATATGGAGAAGAATAGGCGGAAATACATTTCTTATCACAAGTTCATTCCACTGTTGCTTTCACTTCAATAATTTTTTTCGAAATATTCCTCAGTATTCAAAAACTGTAGGTCCTCGTATTCAAATCATAGAGATACATCTCACGTGGACTCATGGATATGTTTGAGGTAGAACACATCCGTGGCGTGAAACTCAATTAACTGCAAAATCTGGCCGGTATGCCAGCAAGTGTCGGACAGAAAACTACGTCGACGAATCATGATGATCTTAATGTAGAAATAGGGATGCCCAAAGTCGTAAGAAATTTTAACAACGCTTCGATTCTAGAAACCAGATTACCTAACTAGAATGTTGAGGCTGTGAAATTTATTATGTAATTTCAACGTAAACCGGAGGAAATGTAATGGGTGAGTAGCTTTAGACACAGTCGCAGCGTTGAATTGACAATAAGATCCTTCAGAATTGTAGAGCTCCTGAACTAGGTAATGGTGGTAAAAAATTAGAGTTTAAATTAAAGAACCATGACCAACTAGTATGCAAGATACGTAGACAGCAAAACTGCAATAATTACACAGTGGGATTTCGAATTTGGCATGGTTCGATTTTGGAATGCCTCGATTTTGGCAACAAAAGTATCCGTTTTTGGCAACACAAAATTTTTCATATCAAAAAAGGGTTTCGATTTTGCCACGGCTTCGATTTTGGCAACATAGGCGACGCGCATTTGATGCCAAATTCGAAATCCTACTGTATTGTGTTATTAACAAGTTCCGCACGTAATTAGCAAACACCAATTGACCACACCTCAGCTTTTTAGATAAGCAAGCAGAGTCAAAACATCGAGACGTGATTATACCTATCATGAGAAATCGACGAACTTTCATATCTCAAATCTGTTTATTTCATTATTGATTTGAGTTCCATTCGTCAATTACTAATATACGTCTGTATCACATACACACACATTAATCTCTAGTTGTCTTAATTAAGATAATTAAAACTGCCATTCATTCGTTACGTGAAATTCCCGAAACGGCAGTCAATGAATACAGGTTGGAAGATTGACTTGAAAGAATACGTTAAGCTCGATTAAACTGGATACCGTTAGGAAGGCGATATACATCGTCAGACACGTGAGCCCAACTTTCCAATCTAGTTTGAATCGGTTGAACCAGAAGGCGATATAAAGCCCACACAAGGTTGATAACAGTGATATCGCTGAGTATGTCAAACCAGTCGAGTTCAGGGCAACCTATCGAGATGAAAAGATAACGTGGGTTTAACAATGGTTAATTATTATTTGTAGTGATTGGTAATTACTTACCCATTGGTTTCCGGGAATCGCGGGAAAGGCAAGCGACTTAATCAACCACGGAAGTCCCAAACAAAGCAGTATATCGAAGGTGTTGGACCCGATCGAATTGCTGATGCCCATTTCCCCGTGGCCTTGGTTAGTAACGATAATACTGGACACCGCTTCCGGAACGCTGGTACCGGCCGCTAGGAACGTGAGACCCATCACAGAGTCTGGTATATCGATGGTGTCACCTGTTTAGTAACAAATATGGTTTGTATTACAATTATTCAACGTTGTTTACATGTGCTTTCTGAAACTCGCTATTTAGGCATGTTTGAATTACATTATTTTGTTACTTCTCATTATTTAATGTGAGTCTCGAATTGAAAAAATTAGGGAAAATATTGAAGAAAATAGCATAGTTGCCAAGTTCAAAAAAATTGGCCAGTTATTGATCGTAGAGGAGGGGAGACTCGTATAGGCTCCTTGATCTTATCGTTTTGTGAAGGGCAAATTAGACCCAATTTCCTGCTTGAATGCGCTGGCTGATTTCCTTATTCATGTTGCCATCCACAGTCACTATTAAATCTATAGAATAGAGATTGAGTGTTTAACGTCTCTCTATTTTTTTAGCTTTTCATTTCTTAATCAAAACGACTGTCCCCTTGTAAATAAAGATACTAGGTTTTGAGCCTCTTGGCGTCTCCGTAGTCCATAATGTCTGTGGCAATCACCAGTTATCCCACATTCATCATCTTTGAGCCTCCACCTTTCATGTATATTGCTTTCGACGCCTTTATATCATCTACCTTCATTTTAGCGTAGATAGCTACTTAGGTCTCAATGTTTCTGGCTTTAATGACGCACTCTTCTGCGTAACCTAAGAGTTAGCTGCTGAAAATCGTACCCCTTTTGATGACCTACGTGCATGACATGAAGTCCACTTGGTATTTACTTACGAAACCTCAGACTATCGGTGACAGCTCGCGTAACAAAACCGGAGATTGTAGGCGACGATTGCCAACTTAAGGTCCCGAGCGTATGTTGGTGAAGTTAGAGAAAAACCGGTTGCATATGAGTAAATTGGTCAGTAAATTAGAGCTCTAGCCGGCTAACACATCATTGGCCATTATCGGTCGTGTCAGCGTGCAGGCTATAAGATCCTATTACTGATCTATACATCACTTCCTATTCACCCTGGATATCATAATTCTCAACAGATAGATTCTCTAAATCGCATTCCAATCCATCGTGCGATCCTGCATTCTGCCAAGTACTGCAAAACCCGTTCCCAGCTCGTTGAACGCTCCACCACTCCGGTACAATTGCGCCTTACCACCACAGATCATCCAGTCATCCATGCCGAACTTCCGGGGTTCAAGCTGTTCGAGCAAACCCTGGCGCCAGCCTCGAAATTCAGCGATCTGTTGTTGCAGGTATTGAGCGTCCAATATATAAATTGTTATTTCATTCACTGGGTTCATGCCTAACAAACCTCGTGATGAGAGCTTGCTTTTAACGTTCGAGACAAGGATACGATATTCCACCTTACAGTGGAGTCGCTATCAAGAGCCGTTCTTGACACGGGAAAAAATGCCTAAAGATACTTACTCAATACCGTAGCGTGCGGTTGACCAGACTGACCCCCACCAAGGGCGCTAGGTCTTAGGGGTGCCGAATGATAAAGTTGGAAGGAACTCTGATTTGGGAAATGCGAACACGTCTCATCAGACCTGATGGTACTCCAGCATAGAACCAAGGTACTCCACGACTGTACTCGGTCCCGGGCTACACATTGCCAATTCGTTGAGCGTCTCGAAAATACGCAAGTCGGGTTCAACATGGTCGAACAATCAAGTACGTTGGGCTCTCGGGATCTTTGCGGCGAGGCTGACCCACCATAGTCTCCCAACTTTCGTCAGGTATACAACTGGAATATCTCCAAGTAGTGCATGCAACTCGAACCCCGCAGTTGGCTTCAGGGTACGATGCTGATCTAACAAGTCATTTGGCGTATATTCGAATCTCGACTGGGAGGTGCTGCTATAGAGCCAGTAGGATCGTTGCACTAGCCACGTAATTGGCCTGTACTCTAATAACCGGCTGCGAAGTCTTTCGGTAGGCTGTCCCAACATGACGTTTATACCCACGGCTTTGCTTGCTTGTATGCAACTCGTGTTTCATTCGCCTGCTCCACCCTCCGCTTTCCGTTTGTGAACTCATCGTTTGAACTCATCAATCACTTCCAGTTCATCGTCGTTAATAATCATTGTCCGTGGGAAGCAAACGTTGTTTTGTCGCATTTTCTTACCTTACATTTGATTTTCAACGCATTGACTTGTAACCCAATCTTCCGTATTGAGGCCGACGTAGATTGCCTCCACCGTCCCAAGGCTCCTAATAATGATACCGAGGTAGTTGGTGAAGGCTATGAGCTGGCTAATTTTACCGGAGATCGTTCCTCTCGTTTCGATACCCGCTCGCCGGATCACGCCTTCACTAGCGGTGTTGAATAACATTCAAGACAATCCATCTCCTTGCTGAAGCGCGATCTACGCGGTTTGAAGGAACTCGAGAGTGCCTGTACGTAGTACATCTTTCACTCCACCTCGGCGCTCGGTTGTATCGTATGCTGCACTGAAATCCACGAAAACATGAAGCGTGAGCAGTTTCTCCTCCTCCCAAATTTTCGAAATTATCCATTAAAGTGCCACTGTTCTATGCCATTTTTGTAGAGTTGCAACTGACCCAGATTCTCGCCGGATTTCTTTGAGCCCGGAAACCGGGACGCTGCGCTGTAATCGTTTACAGGCACTTCCAGGTTGACTTCCGTTCCATCTTCTGCTGTTATATCGCCATTGAGGTACCCATCGAAGAACTGTTTCCGCCTTCCAACTCATTTGATACCAGATTTCTCTCCACGTCCCTACACATTTCAGGCTTCGTAGTGTATCCATTACGAGATTGGTTCACCTTCTCATAAAACTTGCGCGTCTCTTTAACACGGATTTTTTTCTTCCTTGTTGAGCACCTTGGACCACTGCGGCCAGTTCTTTGATCTATTGTGGAGTGTCCTCTTTTGCTGAAACCCGGAATAGTTGTACTAGCTCTTCACGAGCTCTGGCCTCCTTCTGGCGCTTTTTCCTCCTCAGGATCGAGGTCAACTCATTCCGCACGCGTCGATATTTGGCCAAATTCTCCCTCATAGCAGTGCTCAGATAGTTTTACCAAGTTCCTTTTTTCCTCTTCGTCGCTTGTTGGCAATCCCCGTCAAACCAGTCATTCGTGCACTCAATTTTTCTTTACCTAGCAACGCGATTGTGGCCTCATTGACGACCGAACATATCCTGCTCCATCCACCTGCGGGGGCTGCAGCACCTTGGTTTCCCTTGAGGTTAGTTACCCGATCTCCACTAAGATTGCTCGTTCCCGGACTAAAATCACGAAGAGATAGAGTTTTTCCCCGTGTTGGGGACTTACCACCGCGAGAGGTTTAAGCTGCTGTCACTTAAGTGAGTGGGCGTAACAGGTCCACAGGTTACGCTTTACCTAATGAATTCTTTTACGTTATCAATTTCATAATCGTGAAAACATGTTCAACGAAAATAAAAGCAGAAAGCGGAAAGTTCAAGTACTGCACACTTGGGTGCTTTGAGCATCACGCCATAGATGATTACTAAACTTACCTACAACGGTGATTAAGAACGCTACAAAGTAGGACGTAATACCGATCCAAAAGATGCACGCGAAGAACGTTAGTATTCGAAGCTTCGGATACCGACGGCAGTCCGGAATGGTCACCCACAGGAAAAACGTAATTGGCCAACGGCAGATGTATGCCAGCGTATTTTCCTCCCGTCGATCCCACGGAGTTGATGCTAGTTCTGCGAAATATTGGTTACAAAATTATGAATTTTTACTCTTACGTACGCTAAAAGTTAGTTAGCCTACCGAAATCTTCAAAGCTGTCGTCACTGGCTGCGCTATCAGAAGATTGCGGTGCGTGACCATTTTTAACAACTCCTGCGAAGTAAAAGTTGAGAATTCATTCATTGAGAATTTTATCGAACGTCAATTTATCCTACCATTTGCCCCAGTCTGTCCATTCGACAGTAAAGGAGATATCTCAGTTACTTCCGTGTACGGTCGGACGCAAGACTTCCGACGACATGTTCGTGACATAAACCGACTGATGGAATCATTGCAGTACATTGCTGTAATTGAAATTAAAACATATTGTTATCCAGTAATTTCAGTAGGAGATTGGCAATCACTGCAAGTAGAAATAATTAGCAGTTCCAATCGTATGAAATTAGATATACCCTTTAACAGTTTATGTGAGTTCCTTATAATATGAACAAGCGATTACATCGATACGATTACGATCTCCAAGGTTCAAGTTCAAGCTGCCTTAATCTTCAGAGTAAAACGCTGATTTTCTTATTGTTCTTGGAGAGTGTTAGGTACAGTCCAAGTTCATTGCCGTCTGTACTATACACACGGAAAAAAATCTGCCCGTTGCTATGAAGTGTTTTGTACATGAATTCGCCCTACTGGGAGAACCATATGGAATTCATATACAAAACAGTTCGGTTTTCTTTATCGTACTCCGCTTTGTTTCCAATAGAAAAACACTTTCGATTCACCTGCTGTCACACTGGCATACAGTGCTAGCTAATAGTGTTAAAAAGAATGCGATTTTATTTTGAATTGTCACAACAAACGAATGAGCTAAACAACACGACGTGAAAATTCACTTTGATAAATGATTGGCCACTTTTAAAAAGTTCAGTTTGAAATTCGGCACAGTAAAACGAGGAAATACAAAATTTATAACAGTTTGGTTCAGTTACAAACAAAAGATCCTGCAGCTTGATCTTGTTTTTTCGCTATAGACCATTGCACGCAGACGTCAGTACGTTCTTTCCGTACTTCATTTGACAGGTTTGTGTGGTTTAATTTGCTTATTTATTTGCAACAACTAGAACAGAAAAACTGCAAAAATGACAAAAATTTGTGGTGCGGAAAACTGCCACTAATTTTCTACTTCGGAAAAAACGGGAATTTCCGGTTTCCGTATACAAGTGCTACGAATTACTAGTGATAAATCCACTAATAATAAATTTATGTTACAAATGGAATCAAAATAAAGAAGATAGTGATCAAAACAAACCACACAAAAACTTAATTCCAGAAGTAAGGTTAGACGCCGTCTATCGCCACTTGTAATATCGTCAATCAAACGTCACTTGTAAAACATAACGTATGGAAACAGTAGGTCAGATTCCAGTGTATTCCAATTGAAATGTAGTTGGAATTGCACATGAAAATCACTGTACAAAACCAGTATTGGTGCGAACTCAAGTGTATTTCACTTGAAAGTGATTTGAAAGTATATTATTTCTGAATCTGATAACAAAAATTCTTCGAATCTACAATGTCATTCAAATATCATATGCCGAAACACTTCAATAGAACATGCATTTTAGTTTCAGTGTAGAGCTTATCAAAATGCACATTCGCGACCTACATTGTATTATACGATGAACCGTCGGTATCTACGCGGGTTAAGTGCTGGCTATCGTATATTGTGTGTACTTTTTCGGTTTCCTTCGAGCGGCCGTCTGTCTCTACCCATAAGATAGAACGACCCTGCAATAAATTAATAACCGTTATCCCAGGTACACACGGCTTGCAAGTAATTTGAGATGAAATCGTCCGTCGCGAGATAACACTTGCTGCATTTATTATCGTCATTGGATGGCACATTGCAACTTATTTGATGAATTTCACACGAAGGAAATCTTCTTTATATTTGGATTAGTGCAACGGAGATTAGATTTTACATGGAATTTCTCAGCTGTAGCGTTGCGCATGTTTTTGCCAACTTACCTGTAATGTAGAAGATGTACGCGGAAACCAGTATTAATGCTTCGTACCACATGACCTTTCCATCCGATAGTACCGTGATCAGACCGATAACGGCTATACCGTACATCATAGAATCGCGTGTCACAGGCCACCATCTTAGCTGTACCACCTTAAAAGAGAAATTAATAATAAAAAAGACTTAAAAAATGGTTTTATTAGTTATCATTTCTGTCATGTCATGGAAATGTTAACAAATTTCATAGCAATCCAGGAAAATCTTTATCTTTAAAAAGTTAAAAAAATATTTAAAAACACTCAAAAACAACAAAGAATGCTAAAGGGAAGTTTAAAAGACTGTTGTCAAAAAAAAATATTTTTCCAGTAGTGTGGAACTTTTCCCAAAATTTTTTTCAGTATTACTGAGAAAATTTGTTTAAAATAAGTTTTGTGCTAAGACACTTGGTTCAAAATTCAGTATTTTAATAAAAATGATGTCCGTGAAAGCTCGGAAATGTCCCCTAAGGCTTTCTGTTAAAATAAAAGACCTCGTCTTCTTACATATTATCATAAACTCACTAGCTATTTAGCGTATAAAATTTCATGAAATTCTGGGTCCATGCGGCACAAACTTGTGCATAAATGTTGAAAAATGCTCGTGTGAAACTTTCTTAATGTAGAAATTTACACTGCGATTGACGTAGTTCTCTTGTTCCAATACTTATACTAATACGTCATATTTACTTTAAACGCATCTATCAGCACTTGCTGATTGGAGCTCGTTCCTTTGCAAAGTGTCACCTAATAATAGAAAGGAATGAGATTATTTTGTCTTGCAGTCACAACTCACATCTCATGACCTAGCAAAGCATTTCGTATTACTATCAATCCTGAACTGAATGATCTACAAATCCCAATTTCCTATCAATAACACAAATCTGAGAATATCGGTAAGTAGGGATAATTATTATAATCATGTTGATCCTACACTCAAAAGAATCGGCATGTCAAATTTATGTGATAACATACGACATTCTCATCCATCGCACTTTACAAGCGATGTTCACATGGATTCTCGGTAACTTGTAACGGTAACTCATACGAATCCGTTTATGTGCGATCCCAGTAAATGTTATCAACTTAACTAGGAACTGAAGTGCACATCAGTTGCTACACGGAAGTTTATATGATTTTTCACGCAGAAGGGACGTGTCGATTTTTTAGAGTATACAATCAATCGTTTTATGTTTTCATAGTAACTGTAGAGAATTATCATTCTAAAGTTTGCATGAATTGCTCACAAAGCGCTGTCAGGATATAATAAATAAAACTGTTTTGAGTGCAACAATCTGTTTCGACCTCTTTATAAGCAATGTCGCTAGAATAATAACCACTGCATCATCAACACGATCAAGCCGAATTCGCGACTACGAAGCTACATGATCTCTTGTAAACTTATGGAACTACCCTTGTGTGAATGCGAATAAAAAATTGTCAAAAATAAATCCATTTTTAGCACTCTTAAACAGGTTTGAAGGTGGCCCTCTACCTTCGTAGGTGCGAATTATCAGAAGCCACAACTACTGATTGAGCTTCTTCTAAGCATGATGATTCATCTCCACTACAATGAGCACACTAGCATCATCACCTGGCAAGAGATGTTTTTAGTGTCAATAGGACTAATCTTTCATTCTACATTTTGTTTGCACGCATAATCAGTGCCAATGTTTTGCAATTTAACTAATTACAAAAGATTAAGATACAATTAAATTTGATCTAGAAACTATTTCTATCCTACCTGTCCACCAAATAATCCACAAACTGCCGGCACTGCCAAAATATTGAACACAGCTGAGCCCACCACGGCTCCCACTCCAATGTCGCCTTTCGTTACAAAAGTTCCAACACAATTGATGAACAACTCAGGGCTGGATGAGGCCGCAGCCATGAAGGTGGCCCCAGCAACATCTTCCTTTACCTGTAGCTCTGGAACGAAGGCAGTAAATGGTAAATTACGAACACTTTTACGTCCAGCTTGCGTCGCTTACTTTTACACATCAACTCAATCGCTGGCACAAAGTAATCATCGCAGACAATAGCCAGCAGCCAAAAGCAATAGCACGCAATTAGTAAATGCACCAGAATCCAACCGTGTCGACGATCCTCGCGAGTGAATCCATCCGATGGAAACTCAAAAATTGCTGCTGGTGTACAATTGCGTCCTGGAAACCACTGTGGCTCGCTAGTGTCTACAAACTCTGTGATTGTCTCCGGAGTTGGGTCTACTATAACCCCGTTGTCAATAGCCTCGAATACTTCCACCTGACCCTGTAGAATCTGCAGCAAGTGGCGACGAGGGCGTGGCCTTTGGACTACGTCATTCTCGTTAGAAGGAGCAAACAACGAGTTGATGAACAAAATAACCACAAAGCTCAACACAAACAACACTCTTAGCACCAATGCAATTTTTATTCTTCGATTTTTGATTCCACTAAACGTCCCAGGTTTTACCATCTCCAACTAAACGGTAATTGCTTGCACTTCACAGAATACACCGCTGAAAAGTCCTACCTGGCGAACCTGACTGTGCTACAAACAACTACGCGTTAACAAATCAGAATCCAAAATCAAAAGAAAATTATTCATCATTGTTTCAACCGTTTTTATAGCCATCGCACTTTCACATATATACACAACAACCTGTGTGTCATATGGAGAGATGCACTTTATCTCTTCAAGGGAAACAAGAATCTCATCATTGTCACTCGTAAATCACGCTGCATAGGAATCCAACACAATGATCATCTTGCACCCGAGCACCCCTGCATCATCGTCACTATTCACGGATAGCATCTGTTGCAGGCGGTTTCCTCTGCAGAAGAGCTCGAGATAAGGCCTTCATGGACGGATCTCCTCGAACTACCGTATATGCCGTCAACAGAAATAGTTTCAAAGTGCAAATGTTGACTTAAACAGCAATCTGAATCACCCAATCTTTAGGAAACATTCTGATCAATGAAATTGTGTCGTTCCTTACGAAATTCAGCCAAAAAAAATTCATTTCTCACTAGGACAGTGAACTTGAATGGCGACGATTAGCATGAGCTTCGGAGTCTGATCTGCAAACAGAAACCGAGATAATCCTTGCCAGTGAGTGCACTGGTCTGTTTGCTAAAATACGACCGTCCGCCAACACAAATGTATAGAAAGATGCTGATAAACGAACATTGTTGCAGCACTGCTGTCTCTCATACTTGGTAGTCTCGAGTCTAAGCCAGCTTTTGAGTCGAGTCCAAGTTCCGGGAGTCAGTTATGCCACGGTGGAATCGTGGAACATCTTTCAGTGATAAGAAAATCTGCAACCTATCTTTAGTAAACATTATTTGTCTGGGACCAAAGTATGCACTATTCGTTTTACTTCCGGATAGTTTCGTTATGCACTAGTGTAACACTTTATTCCAGAAGGAAAATAGAACACAAATACGTGATTTATGACGTATCTGGTCAAATTATTAGTAATGATATCACAAAAGAGACAGCAAAGTGTATGTGAAATCTATATTTTTTCTAGTTTCACTATTTATTCATCAGAAAAAAACCAATTGTTGGTTTAACGGTGAATATTGCATATACATAAATACATTTTCTTTCCCCACAAGCGAACCTAGTTCTAAATTCAACGTAAATACACTTTAGATTTGTATTTTGGATGAATCTATTTATCTGCTTAAACAATTTAACTAATCTTATTAGCACTTTACACTGCACGATCTACCTCGGCTAGCTAATCTAGAAAATATTGCGGCTCATCAATCAATCGGTTACAATCGACAAATCACGCACCAGAAATGAGCACCATCTTCTCAAACTATTGTTTCCCGAATTAAGAGAGTCTTTATGTAGGTGGTAGGGTAAACGAGACATTTTGAACCATGCGTTACGCGGTTTCTTCTGGCCCACTACTGCAAAATCAAATAGAGTAGGCCAAAATGGAGACCGCGTGACGCATGGGCCAAAATACATCATTTACCCAGTTTTTTCTTCTCTTTAAGTAGCTTTTTGATAATATTTCTGTGGGTTTGGTAGTTGGACAGAAATAATGAACCGACTGGTATCAGTATGAAAGTTTTTCCAAAACTTTACTGGAGTATGGTATGAATTGGATTATATAATTATAGAGGTAGGTTGGGTATGTGTTTAATTTGCTAATAAAATAATATTGTCATACATTAAAAATAAATATGAATAAATTTAAAATCCTAGAGACTAAATAATATATATATATCTATACCTACCTTATATATAAATATTGATTTCTGTCTGTCTGTCTGTCTGTCCCTATGTTCCTTATAGAATCGAAAACTACTGAACCGATCGGAGTGAAAATTTGCATGTAGGGGTTTTTGGTGCCAGGGAAGGTTCTTTCGATGGTTAGAGCCCTCCCCCCACTAACATGGGGAGCTCCCATACAAATCTATACCTATAAAAATGGATTTCTGTCTGTCTGCCCGTATGTTCCTAATAGAATCGAAAACTACTAAACCGATCAGCGTGAAAATCTGCATGTAGGAGTTTTCGGGGCCAGAGAAGGTTCTTATGATGGTTAGAGACCCCTCCCCCCACTAAGAGGAGGGGCTCCCATGCAAATGAAACACAAATTTCTGCATAATTCGAGAACTAATCAAACAAATGAAAAAAAAATGATTTAGGACCCCTTACGTTTTTAGGAGGGGGGCTTCCATACAAATGAAATACAAATTTCCTCATAACTCGAGAACTAATCAAGCAAATAAAACCAAATTTTGCATATGGGGGGTTTGGAGGCAGGAATTTTTTTAATGATGGTTTAAGACCCCTCACCTGTGGTAGGGGGATAAGGACTCTCATACAAATAGAACAAAAAATTTTGCGTAAATCCAAAACTAATCGGACTCGAGAAATTTTAGACTCTTTCATAAAACATTAATCAATAACAAGACCACCAAAAACTATCAATAGCAACATTAGATAATTCAGCGCGAGACGGCCACAGGCCGCGAGTGTTGCCGGCGACCTGTCGTCGAAAGTGCCGGCCACTGCGGGGGGCAGCCCCCCGTAGAGATCACCTCTATCTAGGTTTATTTATTTTCCTAGATCTACTGACCTCTATTACATTCCTTCAGTTGGGTCACCCCTGCGAAATGGTACTTTCTACGAAAAGATTTTCCGTGAAATGGTACATTCCGCGTAAGGTTTTTCGCGAAATGATTTTTTGTTTGCAGAATCCGGTCGGAACCGGATCACCCGTATTAATACTTGTAGCCTTGCCCGACTGCAAGCGATCGAACACCAAAATCCCCGCAACATCGAACGAACCCCGTCTGTGAGGTCAGGTCACACGCGCTCGTGCCAGAGGTGGCGACGGGCCTGGGTAAAACAACGATCTTGGTACAACGGAACAGCTTATACCGCCCCCACGCAGAAACCCCGCCTGTGAGGTCATACGCGCCCGTGCCAGAGGCTGTGACGAGTCCGGGTAAGACAGAAACAGAGTTCCGGTATAAAAAACATACTTAAACCAACACCAGTTGTTCAACCCCGCCTTCGAGGTCACGTGTGCTCTAACCTGAGACCGTGACGAGCCTGGGTACAACCTGGAGCCGCTACCGGATACCATCCAACATTTGTAGTTCGCCAAAATCGCGTAGCCTTGGCAACCGACCTCGACATCATTACTAGAAACCTTGGGACGTAGAGTTACAAATCAATGTGTTGAAAACCAAATATATGGTAGGAAAAGGCTACTGAGAATGCAACTTTTGCCACCCGGACAGTGACTATTGACGGCGATGAACTGGAAGTGGTTGATGAATTCGAATATTTGAGATCTCTGGTCACCGTCGACAATAAGACGAGTAAGGAGATTCAACGACGCATTCAAGCTGGAGATCGAGTCTACTTTTCCCTCCGCAAGAAGTTTCGATCGCTGCCGTAGAAAATTGACGATGTACAAAACGCCAATCAGATCGGTAGTCCACTGCTGACTTCAGATAGCAACTTTGCTTAAGGAAGACATACGTGCACTTGTCTTGTCTTGAACGAAAGGTGAACGGAAGAGCCACCCCGGCTGTCGGCTGGTAAAGTAAATAAGTAAGTAAGCATTTTTAGTCCCTAAACAAAAATGCACTAAACCAAAGTGTGAGCTGCAAAAAGGAAGTTATTATCAATCAGTTCTCCCATCACAGAAAGTAACTAGAATGGTTTGGGCTGGTACCGAATGGCCGAAATACAAATGGCCGAATCACGAATGGCCGAAATCCAAACGGCCGAATTCCAACAACAGTCCCAGAAGGCCGAATCACGAAAGGCCGAAACGCGAAAGGCCGAATCACGAATGGCCGAATCACTAAAGGCCGAATTTTCCCGGAATGCCCAAATCAAAAAAAAATTTATTGCTCATTTTGTTAGACCTATTTCTCTCCGCGAATTTGAAACATCTCCTCGAAAAACCTTTAAAATTCTCCCCTCTATTGCCTTTTATTACATTCGCAGCTCTGTGATCATCAGCGTCAATGATAGGTGAAGGAAAAAAGCTTTTCGTAAAATTCTGTACCTTAGTTTCAGAATAACAAGACATACTCTGCGTCTTATTTTTTATTTTGGTAGATATATTATAGATGATTGATAGTTGTTTCTTTCCCTAAGCGCGAATGATTTACGTTTATTATAGGGTGCGAGGCCTATTGATCGTGTTAGTAGCAAATATTTCCTAGATGATTCAGGGCGAGACGGCCGCAGGCCGCGAGTGTGCGCCGGTGACCCGCTGTCGGAAGCGCCGGCCACTGCGGGGGGGCAGCTACCCAACAGAAACCACTACTATTAAGGTGCAAGAATTTTCCTAGGTTTACTGACTAGTAGGGATTATCCCTTAGTCAAGTCTGAACGAGCGGCAAAGAGTAAGGGCAGCATATACCCAACATTTGTGCAGGTTGAAGGCCGTGATTATTTTCGGCCAAATACGACGCTCGGCCATTCGTATTTCAGCCTTTTGTAATTCGTCTATTCGTGATTCGGCTGTTGGTGATTCGGCCGTTCGTGATTGGCTCATTAGATATTAGCTTAAAGATTTTACTGTTGCTTTCAGCAGAGCGTTATAAGACTATTTGAGCTTAACCTTATTTTTAAACAGATTATAAAAATCTCCTGCTGCCACTTAATAATAAAATTGCTATAAGTTGTCTGTAGGTTGGGAGATCTCTAAGTTTTATTAAAAGCTTTAGTCATGAAAATCATTTGACTCTTCAAATAAATTGATAATGAATTATAAAATAATAGAATAATAATAAAATAGTAAAATTTAAATTGTTACCCGGGAGTATTTTCCGTTGCATTTTCACAAAGTTCTAACATGTTTTTAAATTAACAACATCGCAGTATGTAGAAATTAAAAATATTGTCTGGTGGCAGATTTATTTAAACTATTGCAGGTTTATTTTTGAATGCGGAAAACAAGTGCGATGAAGAGCCAGCTGAGAGGAATAATTTCCCAGAAACTATTTCACTTCACCAAAAAGATGAATGTCAAAATTTTCAAATGACATCCGAAGCAATAAAACACATTTTTATGCAAATTTTATGTAAAAACAGGTAGCCGAAAAATGTGTTTCCCGTTTTAAGTTTTTTTCGCTTGTCATGTAGCAAGGTACCTATATGAAATGCAGCGCAAGGTTGTTTGTCTCTCAACATTGTGTCAACTTGATATCAAAGCGTATCTGAAAACGAACAATGGAAGGCTCGATTTCCGATATAATTTGCGGTTCGGAATTACTTTGTCGGTGCTCTTATCATTAGTTCCCATCCCCGTAATCTTAACTAGATCTGATAAGTTCGAACACTTCAACGTTGTCAACATCTGCATCACGCGGTATTTGTGGAGTTTGCGTAACCACACCTTTAAATCGTGGCAAAATTTTAAAAACTGCGGAACACGCCCACTGGCACGCAACGTAAACAGGTGACAAGCTTATTAGTTATTTAGTTAGATTAAAAACAACTGTAGCAGACAGATACCAATTGAAAACGTCTCTAAGACTTGACCCTCCTTTATCTACAGACTTCATAGCCGGCTTTTAGAGTACATGACAATTACGGGACTAGTGCAACGACCCTACTGACTGGCGGCGCCACCGAGTCGAGTTTCAAATATACAACCACTTGCTTATTATTAGACCAGCATCCTACGTCGAAGCTAAGTTGAAGGTTTTCTCCGACATCTTTGACTAAAAAAAGGTCTAATCAGTATATATAAGGGGGCCTTCTAAACACCATAAACCCTGGCTCATGTGACCTTCTTTAATCTGCATATTTTTAATCTGAACTGTACATACCCAACAAACGTTTTTGATTAATAGTAGCTTATTCAACCGTTGTATAACTAATTACTAGGTAACAGACGCTTAATAAGCTGTTATACAACAAACATGTTTGTTGGGTAGCGGCTACCCGGCCATTGAGGACTTCCCTTTATAAAATTTGTGGCTCTGAATGAGGTCAAAGTTACTTTTAACGGGTGACAGCTAAAATTTTGGAATTTTTTGAGGCCCCTATACACCACAACAAACGAGCTCAGAGAGAAATGAGAGTATGTATGTGTTAGCTTTCTCTCTCTTTTTTTTGTCAATATTTTTTATTTTGTTCATGCTTACCTTGTTTTGCTTAAAATGACGTCAAAACAAGAAGCATTTCGAGAGCGCGTTGTACACTTCAACGAACTGCCACAGAAATCTCGGCAAAAAGTATACGGTACCACATTCAAAAAGCGAATATGTTGCGGCTTCGACTGTTTACCATATCCTGAGATGCCCAACAACTATTCGCAAGCTCTCTGGTTTTGGCTATCAATTAAGATGCAGCAGACGAATGTTTGAAGAAAATTTTGATCCCGTTTCTACAAAAACATCATGCAGATGGACAATACGTGTTTTGGCCAGATAGAGCATCATCGCATTACGATAACGACAAAAAACACAATCGTTCCTGAATACCCATTCGATCCCATTTTTACCCAAAAACCACGACCCGAAAAATCTGTCTCAGTGCGCCCAATCGAAGATTTCTTCGGGATTTTGAGTTCCTTGCTGTACAAAAATAACTGGAGAATCACGAATGGCAAAAAGGTGATTGGTAGAATCAAAAGAAGCATTCGCAAAGTTGACATGACGGCCGTACAACCCTCCTGTTTCGACGTCAAACGAAAGCTTCGCCGAACAGCCGATTATGGACTGTTTTCAAATGTACACTAATTTTTTTTTAACAATGGATAATGTATCTTTAATTTCGGTAGATCAGATCTTCTTCAGGTACCTTTGTCCTTTTTTTACAGCTTGAGAAAAAAAATCCAAAATTTTAGTTGTCACAGTACATAATTTCTCTGTTAATTTAAGGCTTGATCTTAGCATTTCATGCAAGGTAATGGAATCAATTCACTTATTCACTTCATCGATATAGACTAATGATCAATTTAACATTGTTTCTGTAATTAAAAATTTCCGCTGCGAGCAGGGGGAAAGTGTATTTATCGAAATATACAATTGTCGCCTATATCTACAAACTTCTTTGAAGACGCCCAGTGTCATTTACGAAGTTCTGTGATAAAACGTTAATTGGACGCGTAAATCATAGTTAAATGAGGAAAACTCCTATTGCTTGGCATTTTTAAGGAATTGTTTCATATGAAAGAGAGGCTTTTGAGACAGAAATGAGAACTATGCAACCTTACAGGTAATTATTTATTCTAATAATCCAAGTTTCATACAAAATACACGAATATTTACAATTGTGAAGAAGGAAATGTATGTCACTCATTTTATTCATTAGTTTGCGTAAAATTCGACTAAAACTGAACGTGATCGAATTATCACATTCATTACCACTATTCTCCATTCTATCTTGTACACTAAGGACTTATAGCAATGTGTTCTTCCATTAACTAAATCTTATTCTTGCAATATAGATATCGTTCGTTACAGTGAATGTAACTTGTCTGCTGTGTATTACAAGATGTTTCCTCAGTATAATGATTTATTTTAGATTTGTTTCTTTTGTTGTGCATCCATTTGGTGCTGAGTTCACAGTAAGTTTTAAGTCAAATAAAATTGATATTATTTTAACCGTAAACTCTTTGATCTACCAACAATTTAATTTTTAATCGGTACAAGCACTTCTCTGTAGTCAACATTTTAAAATTTATTCTTGAACATGATATTATTAGTTCGACTAATCAGCAAAGCGCCATTGAAATATGATTCCCTTGCCGAAGTTACAAAACCAGCAATAGAAGTTTTGAATAAATTGCTCATGTGACGACCAGACATCAAATTCACTCAACATCACGTTTTTAAATCGCGCCAAACTACGCACTGCAGTGCGTCAAAAACGTTGGTGAAACGTTGTTCGTTGAATATCTTGAACCGATTACGAGTCAACTACTGCAGAGCTTATCGATGATGATCGCGAATGCTTATCAAGGGGTATTCTGAAATATAATTACGTTAATGTCATGAAAATAAATCCTCATAGGTTCAGAACAAGATATCACACGGACGACGGAAAATTTACAGCAAAATCCTTTAAATCCAATGTATAGCAGTAATTCACCGCACACAAGTGGGCAGATTCACCGGGAAAAATACGTTTAGCTCGATCAAACTGGCCAGTATCAAAAAGACGGCGTACATAATCAGACAGGCATTGCCAACTCGTCGGTCCAGTTTGAATTTGTTCCAGGAGAAAGCCACATAAAGCATCAGCAGCGTCGATAGTAGGGAAATTGCCGAGTACTCCAAACCAGCCGAGTTTATACCGACCCAGTGATGACCTGGCTGAATCGGTGAGAAAGCTGCCTTGATAAACCAGGGCAAACCTAGGCAAAGCAGAATATCAAATGTATTCGATCCAATTGAGTTGCTAATCCCCATAGATCCATGGCCTGAAATTTAAGTAAACGATTAAATGGTGAGTTCAATTTATGATTAGATCTAGATCTACGTAATGCTTGAGGACTTACCCTGCTTTGCAACTATTACGCTTGAAACAGCTTCTGGTACACTGGTACCGGCAGCCAGAAAAGTGATTCCCATCACGGAATCAGGAATTTTGAGCGTGTCACCTGAAATCAGTTAAATTGGTAACAGTTAAGAAAGTTTCGAGTTTTTCGTTTTATCAAACGTGTCTTTATCATGGTCATAGCATAATTCTCAGATATAAAATGTTACGTTCTAGTATTTTTATCGAGGCAATTTGGGGAACCCCCATCTGGTATCGACTTTATTGCGCCACAGCGAGTGATTCATTTGTTTTCAATCCGCCGATTTATGGATTCGAGAGTATTATGGCTGTTCTTTTTTTATAAAAATATCACAGCGGGTGACTTAAAATATAGTGACTAATTATTTCTTTGACGTATGAACCCATTTTTAGCCAGCATACCTGCTAAGCTCCTGAACACAGCAACTTTGAGAAACTTGCCACGCGCTGAAGAAGGTAACGAAACTGGAATACGCGTATTCGTGACGATGGATAGGTAGTAGAACCGAAAGAAATTCATTTTCAATTTGTTCTCGATTATTCTACCAAGAGGCCCGAAAATAATTTTAATTATTCTGCACTTTGTAATGTTTGTGAATGCTTCAAAATAAGTAATAGAGTGTTTATGTTCGTTGTAAAAATTTCAAAATCAGTTTTAAATTATTTATTCATCCATTGCACCCTTTGAACTTGCTGCTCATCAAAAATATAGAATAAGAATAATACCTATATCAGCTGGAAGTTATCTCTCAGGTAAAGGGTGTAAAATTGCAACAAATGAATGAACAATCATGAAACAATTAAGGGGAAACCGATGGCTCAAAGATGGCTGGATAAATGGCTACCGTTTGAGGCATGTATTGTTTTGTGCCTTAAAAACATCTGTATTGGCAGAGCACGCTTTCGCCACGTAATCAGTGCTTCGGGATGTTTGTAGTTGGTGCGGTTGGCTGCGGATCAGCTGTGTTTACATTTGCAAGCTCTGCTATTTGACATATATTACTAATACTAATGCAACATTCAAAAACACGTTTAGGTTTTCAACAAACACATGAGATGTACAGTACAGTGTTTGTCGCTCTAATACAATAACGTGAGCCACTTTCGGTTTCTCCTTAAACTTAGTTTTTATTTTATTAGATTTCGCCTCCGTATCCGAATGCCGATACTTTGGCGTTAACCCCATCTTGCACAACCTCAAAAGCAACATGGTTTGCATATTTACCCATACTTTCTTCATTGCTTCAACTGTTTTGACTATTTTAGGATGTTTCAGAAGCTTCTGTTTCATAATAGCCTGGTATTTCTAGATTTGCCGCAGCACCGGGGTGAGAGGTTATGATCTTTCGGCATAAAATCGACATTATTTGCCTTTCGCCACTCCAGCGCAGCCTTTGCACAACGGCATGAAGTCAAATTGTACCAGAAGACCGTAGGACAGTAGTGAGACTTCAGAAGAGAAAGAAATCGCTTTTGGAGACACTTCTTCAAACACACCTGTCTATGCTTATGGATCCTGGGGTCGCGAAAGGTGTGCTCCGCTTTCCACATGAACAAATTGCTTGCCAATCAAGAATTTCTTGGCAAAGTTCGACATTTTCTGTTTCCGGAGGTTCTCTGGAACATCAAACTTATCCTTCGCAGTAGGTAGAATTTGGGATTCTCAACTTCTTACCGTTGGCACGACAGCGGTGACAGATTCTGATTTACGATGTACTTGTGCAGAACTTTTTCGCAAACGAGTTGTTCTTTCGACGGCATTTTTTATATCTTTGTGCACCTGATAAAAAGACAACAACACAGTATAAACAATGCACTTTGAACTTTCTCCAAGCAAATTTTCTGTTGATTTTACACAACGGTTCAAAAGTTAGAGCAATTCGAGTGTGTTGCAATTTAACCGTGGACACCCTTTAAGCTCGGACACCAAAACCGTATGCTGACAGGGAAGCCCTGCTTTGCCATCCTTAGCAATCTGTTCCCATGTCAGAAGCGGTTCGTGATGTGACGGTGGCTCCACTGCAAGGAAGAACATCGTTTCATCAACCTAGTGAACGTATATGCACTATATGTTAGGAGCGGCTCATGATAGCGTTTGATCCGGAGCGACCGAATTAAAGCTGCCTGCTGTTTCGACCTCTACAGCCAATATGGCAATTCCATCGCATTACGAGACTCGATAGCGTTGCCCTAATAAAGGAACCTACCTACGTACAGCAACTTCGAACAACCAAGAAAATTCGATTCGATGTTTTTCGAGCATCTAGAACCTCAAAAGTACGGCATAGTGGCAGTACTGATTCTGTCGTAACACTGAAAAACTATAATTTTACCTAAGTGGAGTAGCCTCCAACGAGCTAAAAATAGGCTTTGAAGTGGAGGCCAGTTCTTCAGGAACGACATAGAGAATGTGTACTGCCCCGCGAAGATAGACCCCACGATGAGATGCTAATGTTCTACGGGCAGCTGGAGAAACCATACGACGACAGTTCGATAACGGCCAGGAATGTATCAAGCTTCTCGAAGGTTCCCGACCTCCCGAGGCCTAGTGATTAGAAGCACTTTCCTTCCCGCCAAGCTACTTACAAGGATGGTAAATGGTTGAATAATGCGCTCCAGAACTATCACGAAGTTCCACAGCCTCTTATTTAGCAACTCCTATCTCTACCTCCTCGTGGTACCATCCGGGATACGCTCCTTAGTGGAAATCGGACAACCGGTGGAAACTAGGGTCGTATGCGGACAGAGAAGGGGGCACTCATGCGAAAGCTGAGTGTAAACTCTCCGCCTGCAAATGACGGATCTCGGTAGAAGCATGTTCGATGAACCTGAAAATACCGAGAACCTGAGCAGAGGGTCCAAAGCCCTAAAAGGAGGATGGTTTTAATAGCTATTATCCATGCCTAAAAGTAAAAACATGAATGGATAAACCCCTAATCCAAGGTGTCATGCGACCCGTGCCGAGGGATGAATGGTGGGGGGGTTCTATAAATACTCAGCCTCAAACGGAGCCTGTGGAGTACCAGAGCGCCCTCCACAGTAATCAGCCCTTACCGCATCATGAGGGGCTCTGATGTGGCGGACTTTTCTTTCCCCTCAACTCGTGGGATTCTTATGGAAGACAAAATCAAAAATACAACAAGTGTGGATACGGTGGAAAACCCGTTCGCTAGAGGAGGCATCCAGCGTTCTCCACCAAGGGTGGAGAAGGATGCAACTAGGAGCGCTAGTGTGGGTGGCAAAGGCAGCGGTATGCCTACCACGCCGGACACAGCGATGAACGGCCCAGCGCTTATCAGGGCGATGGAGAAAAATAGAGACGCTGTACCTAAAGTGGTAGCAGCGTCACAGCAGCTCGAGGTAATAATCGAGTTTACGTCAGGTCGCGGCAATTTCTCCAAGGACCAGCGACCAAAACGCACAACGACCTCGTGGCGCGTGCAGGAGAGGCTAAGAAGGTGACCGTGAATGCGTCGAAGGCAGTACAAACGGACGCTTGCCCGTTGACGGAGTGTCGTAACGCGGCCCAGGAGGCTACGGAAAGTGCTACCAGTAGCGGTAAGGCATCCGCCAAGCGCCCGAGACAGTCCCCGGGGGATAGCACCCCTGGCGGACCGAAAAAACGCCTGATCGGTAAAAGCCCTCAGGCTAGCGGGTTGGCAGAGCTAACCGATGAACCAGCGGGAAGCTCCAAGACAGGTGGCCCGTGGACCGAGGTTAGGGCCAAGAGAAAAGGCGGAGGAGGCTCCAGTAAAAAAACTGCTCGACCTAAACCGGCAAGAAAGCGAGCGAAGAAGGGCGACGCTCTTATCCTGAAAACCGACGGGTCGAAATACTCGGAGGTTCTGAAGGCCATGAGAGGAGACGCCCTACTCAAGGATCTGGGCGCGGACGTACGGAGCATCCGCCGCTCACGCACGGGCGATATGATCCTCGAGTTAAAGAAGGACGCCACAAAGAAGAGTTCCGCATACAAGCCCATAGCGGAAGGAGTGCTCGGGGACGGAGTGAAAGTACGTGCTCTCACACCAGAAGTAACTCTCCAGCTTAAGAACCTGGACGAGATCACCGAAGTGCGTGAGGTCGTACAAGCTCTCAAAGAGCAAAGTGGAGTGGTGGTGGCAACCGAGGCGGTTCGCCTACGCAAGGGTCCGGCCGGGACCCAGGTAGCCACCATACGACTTCCGCTGATTGACGGAAACAAAGCCCTGAAAGCTGCTAGGCTAAAAGTGGGGTGGTCGGTATGCCCACTGAGCGTGTCCAAGCAGTCGGAAGCTTGCTTCCGGTGTTTCGAGCACGGACATAAAGCCTGGAACTGCAAGGGGCCAGATAGGAGCCAGTTGTGCAGGAGATGTGGCAGTGCTGGCCATAAAGCAAAGGACTGCGCGGAGCCTCCTAAGTGCCTGATCTGTACCGGTAAACGGGACGCAAAGCACGTAACGGGAGGTCCAAGGTGCCCGGCCGGTGTGCCGGCGACTAAGCCACGTTCATAGTACAAGTGACACAACTCAACCTGAACCACTGCAGCACAGCTCAGCAGCTGTTACACCAAGCAGTTTCTGAGTCAGCAATGGACATTGCCATAGTCTCGGATCCATATCGCGTCCCTGCCGGAAACGGCAACTGGGTCTCGGATAGGTCTGCGACGGCGGCTATATGGACAACAAGCAGGTTCCCGGTTCAGGAGGTTGTGTCAACTGCAGACGAGGGATTTGCGGTTGCCAAAGTGGGTGGAGTGTTCTACTGCAGTTGTTATGCTCCGCCGAGTTGGTCTATCGAGCAGTTTACGCGGATGGTAGACCGAGTATCAGTTGTGCTGACTGGTTTAACGCCGGTGGTTGTGGCGGGCGACTTTAACGCTTGGGCGGTAGAGTGGGGAAGTCGTCGCACGAACCATAGGGATCGGATTCTGCTTGAAGCTCTGGCAAAGCTCAACGTAGATCTGGCCAACGTCGGCAACACAAGTACCTTCAGTAGGAACGGTGCGGAGTCTATCATCGACGTGACTTTCGGCAGTCCTGGTCTGATAGGAGACTGGCGGGTAGATAATGGCTACACTCACAGTGACCACCAGGCGGTCCGCTATGGTGTCGGTCAGATAACGAGGCGGCAGGCGGCGAGTAGGGCCAACACTCCAACCACCCGTGGATGGAAGACATCATACTTCGATCCCGAAGTATTTGTGGAAGCGATCCGGAGAGAGTGCGGTGATCGCGGTATGCCCGATCCGAACGCTGATCATTTGGTTGAGGTACTGTCGCGAGCATGTGACGCTACCATGCCTAGGAAAGGTTGTCCTAGGTATGGCAGGTCACCGGCTTACTGGTGGACAGATGAATTTGCGGAACTCCGCGGAGCGTGCTTTCGTGCGAGGAGAATTATGCAAAGAGCTCGTTCGGATGAAAGCAGGGCTGAATGTCGAGTAGCACTTGTTGCTGCACGCGCAGCGCTTAAGAGCGGGATAAAAGCTAGTAAACGAGCCTGCTTTGAAAGGTTATGTGCTAGTGCCAATGCGAACCCGTGGGGTGATGCCTACAGAGTCGTAATGGCAAAGACCAAGGGTGTGATGGCGCCCGCTGAGCAATCGCCAGAGATGCTGGAGCGGATCATCGAGGGCCTCTTTCCGCGCCACGAGCCAAGGCCCTGGTCCCAGGCCGCTGAGTCGTCCCACGGCCGACGTTCCAGTATCTCAGACCATAGCGTAGGATGGTCGGCCTCCCAGCCGAACATCCAAAGTAACGTGGGCGACGGCGGTTTGGAGGTCGGGGAGGAAGTGACGGTTACGAACGAGGAACTCATTGATATCGCTAAATCCCTAAAGGTGAGCAAGGCACCGGGGCCAGACGGTATCCCGAATATGGCCATTAAAGCGGCTATTTTAGAGGCTCCCGAATTATTCGGGGCAGTAATGAATAGATGCCTGGAAGCTGGCCACTTCCCGGACAGATGGAAGCGACAGAACCTGGTCCTATTGCCGAAGCCGGGAAAACCTCCGGGTGTCCCCTTGTCATATAGGCCGATCTGTCTACTCGATACTACCGGCAAGGTGCTGGAGAGGGTTATCCTTAACAGACTCGTACAGTACACGGAGGGTACAAACGGTCTGTCAAGGAACCAATTCGGCTTCCGAAAAGGCAAATCTACAGTGGATGCCATCTTGTCTGTCACTAAGACAGCCGAGGTGGCAATCCAGCCCAAGAGGACAGGTATTCGTTATTGCGCAGTTGTCACGCTCGACGTGAGAAATGCGTTTAATAGCGCTAGCTGGGACTCCATAGCCAGCTCGCTTCGGAACGTCCAAGTGCCGGTGTCGCTGTACAGAATTCTGGAAAATTATTTCCAGAATCGTGTGCTATGCTACAACACGGAGGAGGGTCAGAAATGCGTTCCAATCACCTCAGGGGTTCCGCAAGGTTCCATACTGGGCCCGGTGTTGTGGAACGTCATGTATGACGAGGTGTTGAAGCTAAAGTTTCCGGTAGGGGTGGCGATTGTCGGCTTTGCGGACGATATCACCTTGGAAGTCTACGTTGAATCTATCAGAGAGGTTGAGTTGACGGCTGCCCACTCTATAAGCATTGTTGAAGATTGGATGCGATCCAGGAAACTGGACCTAGCGCATCATAAAACAGAGGTTATCGTGGTTAACAACCGCAAGTCTGTGCAGCAAGCAAATATCAGTGTCGGGGACTGCACTATTTCGTCAATGCGGTTCTTAAAACTCCTTGGAGTCATGGTCGATGACAAGCTCAAGTTCGGGAGCCACGTCGACTATGCCTGCAAGAAGGCTTCCACAGCTATTTCGGCATTGTCTCGTATGATGTCTAATAGCTCTGCGGTATATGGCAGCAAGCGAAGGCTTTTAGCCAACGTGGTCCAGTCCATACTCAGGTATGGCGGGCCGGTGTGGTCATCGGCGTTAGGTACCAAAAGCTATCTCGCCAAGCTGGAAAGCACCTATCGTCTCATGTGCTTAAGAGTGGCGAGTGCGTACCGCACAGTTTCACATGACGCAATCTGCGTCTTAGCGGGTATGATGCCTATTGGTATCATCATCAGCGAGGACGTAGAGTGCTTCAACCAACGTGGAACTAGAGGCATACGGAGTACCACAAGATCGGCCTCGATGATCACATGGCAGCGGGCATGGTCTGATTCCACAAAAGGCCGGTGGACACATAGACTTATCCCGGAACTATCCGGATGGGTCAACAGGCGTCATGGCGAAGTCAACTTCCACCTGACACAGATTCTGTCAGGGCATGGTTGTTTTAGACAGTATCTGCACAAATTTGGGCATGCGGAGTCCCCCGAGTGTCCCGAATGCGCGGACGTTGAGGAAACTGCAGAACATGCTTTCTTCATATGCCCTCGTTTCGAGGGCGTGAGAAGCAACATGATGGCAGTTAGCGGACAGGACACTACTCCGGATAACTTAGTCCAAAGGATGTGTTCTAGCTCGGACGTCTGGGGTGCGGTCAATGCGGCTGCTACCCAGATCGTACTTGAGCTACAAAACCGCTGGAAAGCCGATCAACGGCGAATAAACAGCCTAACTACCATAGTCCAGTAGTTATCTAAGAGCGTGCGTTAAGCACAATAGCCCCTCCCTGAAGTAATACCGATAAGGTGGTTCCAGGGGGGATTGAGGCTGGAGACTCGAGTAGGGTTTTAGTGGGTCTGGATCTTCACGATCTTCACGAGATACCAAACCCCACTCCCTGAGCTGTCTTCTCAGGTGTCTGATAGCAGATTTCCCTACTCGTTAAAAAAAAAAAAAAAAAAAAAAAAAGCTACTTACAAGACGCTCCAAACCATATTGTCCCTTTTGCAGACGTAGGGGACGGTAGAGAAAACAATGAAACAAGGATATTCATACAGAACGGAAGCAAGGCTTGAAGGGGAAAGAGCGAAAAATTAGGTAAGTCATTGAAGCAATGCTTGAGAAGTTATGTACCGCAACCGTTTATCCAAGCTATAATTGGAGCCAATTCTAACCTCCCAGTTGACTTACCCTCTCATTATACTTCGAGGTACGACGCTGGTCTAACAAGTCAGTCATCGTATGTACCCGCAATTATCCTGTACAATTACAGCTGCCTGCGAAGTCTGTCGTATAAAAACAGAAGGTTAAGTTTCTATAACGGAATGTAGGCTATCTAGGCTTTGCTTTTCTATAACCGGATTCGAACCCCCTCGACCTCCCACATAGCCTGGCCAATTTTGAGCACTCTATCTCTTTCTTTCGCACTATTCTGTGACGTTGCTGATGTCGGTAATGTAACGTATACGCGTACCGTCGGTAATGTAATGAATAAACTATCTCTGCTTCTCTTATTGTACGACGTATAAGTAACGTTCTTCGGAATTATGGCATATGAAACAGTTCTCGTTGGTGAATGGCTTGGTAATGCGTAACGTCGGTGTATCGTATAGCTGTAGATATAAAGTAGACCCCGCAGTGGTCCTTAGCATCTTATCCAACAACTCATATCCCTAGCTTCTCGCGGTACCAGCCGGAACACGAGCAATCTTAGCGGAGATCGTTAGTCTGTGACGAAAGTTAGGATTCATGGGCCGGGTTATCATCCGATATCTAGAAAATATCCATTAGGAAACCGCCGAAGTTAATCTTCCCTGCCTCCTCGAAAGTGAACTTTAACTAAATATAAACTAAGATGTCAATCTAATTATGACTATCAAAACTTACCAATGATAGTTATCATCCAAGCAACTACATATGACAGAGAACCGATCCAAACGATGCACATAATGAATGTCAATGGAAACCAGTTCTTAAACCGCGGCTTCTCACAGTTCGGGATCGTGAACACAAACAACAGATAGATTGGCCACGTGATGATCCACGAAAACTGTCGAAATTTGCTTTGTTTCGCGGGATATTTGAACAGTTGAAACTCCTCCTCCTTTTCATCATCCTCGCTTGGATCCGATCCCACGGTGCCGTTTTCCGCGGCCATTGAGTCCTTTCCGGACCCATTTCCATTTAGCGATTGCTTAACAGATTCGGCACTATTTGACGATAACGGCGGGGTGGTAGGGCTAGGTGGTGGCGGTGGCTGATCGGTATCTTCCACGCTTGCAGCTTCATTCGAACTACTCCCGCTGTGACGATGTTTATTTTGCTGTTGATGCTGCAAATTTTGCTGCTGATCGCTAAGCACAGTTGCCGCCGCAAGGGCCACTCCAGGAACCGCCATCATGACGCCACCTCCCCCGCTGACACTGATCGCTTTAATTTGCATCTCCAGATCCGATGACGTCAATTCATTGTTGCTCGAGTCGATATGGGTAACGTTCTTCAAATTACCGTTCTGCTGGAAATGACTGATACGTAGCGGAAGATGCGCTTCAACTGCCTCTGTGGAGGATGGTGACCGGAAAAGAAGAGAAATGAATGAAAAGTAAGACAACTGTTTATATTAAGGTCAATGCGAATTGATTAAGAAAAATTGTACTCTCATCCCGGGTCCAATGACTACATCCACGTGAGCCAGTGTATAAAGCGAAGAGCTAATGGGTTTAACGTCATAGGTTGTATGAAGTTTTCAACAAAACGCTTAGTGCAATATTGTTTATAGCTAGATATAAATATAGACCAATAGGAAGGAAACAACATAAATGTTGATTAATCAATTTTACCTTGCTCTCTGCTGGAGATTGATTTTATACTACTAAATGCATCTTGTGACCTTCGACTGCGAGCGTGCTTTACTCCATCTGTGCATCACCACCAATAATCCAGCATAAGGTGCAAATGAGGATGTGTGTGAATAGGTGCATAAATTAAAAAAGAAAAAAATTCAATTAGGTCCATTCCACAACCATTGCCAATGTATCACCTGGTCGTTTTCGGCACAGCATGACCAAGAAACCTACCTCGAGCACATTTCTGAAACGCCTTGTCGTAGTACATAACAGCAATATATACAATGTACAGCAACACCAGGATCAGCGCTTCGTACCATTCGACCCGTTCGTCGTGTATGATACATATCAGTATTGCCACCGTAATGCCGTACGCCAGGCAATCCCTCGTCAGTGGCCACCAATCGAGTGGAACTACCTGAAATACAATTTAGCCTGTGCTATGAGTTGAGAAAAAATGTACCACCACAAGCCATGTAGAAGAAACGCTTCGCAGAGCTAGCTAATGCCTACCATCCCGGCACCGATCCCGCAGCAGGCAGCCACCGCTAGGATATTGAAAACGGCAGACCCCACGATGGTGCCAACGCCGATGTCTCCCTCGGTGATAAACGTCCCGATTACGTTGACAAACAACTCCGGCGCCGACGTCGCCGCTGCCATAAAAGTCGCCCCAGCCACGTCGTTCGACATGTTTAACGCTGTAAAAGACCAGAAGAATATCTTACCGGAAGGATAGAGTCTGTTACTAACTGTACTTTTTTTTTCGGTAAGCTGAAATTGTCATCTGTACATCGATCGAACCGACTGACTCTTATATTCACTTTTATCAAAACCGCTGAATTGAAAAATAAACATAAATAAAAAACAACGAGATTGTAAGGATAATATAGCTGGCCGGTCCAAAAACATAAACGATTCAAATGTGTATAAACCTTTCTTTTCACTTTACCGAATTGAAACATTGCATGGGTTGGTTGTCAAAGCTTCAGAAAATTTGCTGAATGTTGAAAAACTGATAACAGCGAGGTAAATCTAGTGCCAAATTGCTGATAAAAGATGTGGGTTTAACAGTTGTAATTAATTTTCGTCTGCGTGCTTCCCAACGCACGAATTGAGAAGGACGATTACAATACATCCATTTATAAAAACATTCGTTATAACGCCATGCAGTGTTATTCCTCAAAGAAGCCTTTTAATACCTTATTTACAGCGAAAAGTATTAACTTCTAACGAAAATCGAATGTTCTACTGGAATCTATAGTGATATTAGAAATTGATGAAAATTTGAGAAAGTAATTGAGGAAAAGCTATCGCAGGGCTGAAACAGTCCGTGACATTACAACGGCGAAAGCGTCATTTATTCTCAAAGGGGCATTTTACACCGTTTTCCCCTAAATATCTTTTTTAAAACATTATATAACGAGAATAACATTTGCTGGGACCTGTTTGAGTAGTGGTGAGAGGGGAGCAAAGAGTAGAAGAGAGGATGCGGGTGCTTGGAATTTGTGATTGTTGATATCATTCCTACTGCAAACAGCTTTAATGTTGATCCCAAATTATGTCAAAATTTTGCCGTGTGGATTGCTCCATGTAGTGCCTCTACTTATATCGACCTACTTCCTGTAGTCAATTCTTCTTCCGTACTAGCGAAAAATATATCCGTATATGTGTGTTGAGAGTTAACGGCAAATTCTTCAACTACAAACTAATCAGTGTATACGCACCGACATATGATAAAGCCGATGATGCTTAGGTCTACGACAGACTCGAGAAGACCTAAGGGGTTTGCCTAAAACATGCGTGAAAATAACCATCGAAGATGCAAATGCGCAGATCGTAAGAGAGGAAATCTTCCATCCTGTCATTTGAAGATACAGCCTTCATCTGTCGACCAATTCCAATGGTCTGAGGCTCATAAATTACACCGCGACTAGAGGAATGGTCTTCTGTAGCCCCAACTTTTCACGTCTGAATATTCGGAAACACACCTAGAGGCATCCAAATGTAGACTTTAGCTCTCAGATCGATCATTTCTTGATTAACGATCGACCCATGTCAGATGTCAACGATGTTTCACTACAATTCAACATCCTGCAATTGACGGCGCTGGTATGGCAGCAGAATACAGAAGAAAGCTTGATCAACGAATCCCAGAACAGCTGGAACAAAGGAAAGATATAAAAGAGCTGTGGAGATATCTCCAAGGATCAAACAACTGCAAGAGAGGTGGTACGCACGACACGTGCAAGAATGCGGAGCAACAGGTTGGATGCCGAATGCCAGAAAGTGACAGATGAGAACAGCCAAACCAGGAGGTACGTGCTCCCTGCGGCTACACGTCAGAACAGGTATAGAGAGGTATAGAGAAACTAGACCTATGGAAAAAAGAACCCACCGTCTAAAAATACGCGAGTACATGGAGAACGTGATCGCCGGCGCAGTGGAGAGAGACTCGCCAATAGCGACACGCGGAATTTCTACAAAACGGTGAGGGGCATGAATTTGTCTATGCCTGACATGGGCAATTATAGTGCTGGCAACCTGGTTACTGATAAAACAGCGGTGCCAACCAGGAGGAAGGAACTAGGAAGCACTACTAGATGTTGTTGGATGGGGAGGTAAACACGGTGATCAGAAGAAACAGGATAAAGGGCCAAACAGAATACTGTGTCAACACGTCCGTCAGCGTTATTCTGACAGTTTTCCCTTGGGTTTACTGTCAAATTGACGCTAACGGATGCGTTAACGCAGCTTTCTGTTTGGGCGTTAAGAATTGTGAGCGATGACCAAGCTGAGGAGCCACCAACACAAGAGAAGGTAACGAAGGCAATAAGTGAGCTAGAAACGGCAGGGCTGCAGGAAAGAACGGCATCATGGCTGAAATTCAAAAAGCGGGGAGCAAGCGGCTGTACGGAGCAATTCAACGGATCTTTGTCAGGATCTGGGAGGAAGAGTAAAAGCGGGTTAAGTGGTTGGACGGCCTCATTTGCCCTATTTTCAAAAAAGTACATCGTGAAATAACTATTGAGGCATTACAATGCTCAATTGTGCCTATAAGGTCCGTAACCTGTTCTGTAGAATGAGACCGTTAACGAAGTTCTTCTTCGACCAGTACCAGGCTGGTTTGCGTGAGGGTCGCTCCACGACGACTCAGATGATTACCCTACGTCAGTTACTAGACAAGTTCTGGGAGTACAACTTTCAGACGCTTCATCTGTTTATGGACTTTAAGGCAGCATAAGATTCAGTCAAACGAAATTAGCTGTGGCAGATAATTCTAGAACATGGTTTTCGGGCGAAACTAATTACGCTGATTCGTGCTACGCTGGATAGGTCAAAATCATATGACAGAATGGCGAGTGGTTGGTAAACGGCTGGATAATGCGGAATATAGACCCCATAGTGGTCGTTAGCCTCTTATCCAGCAACTTCGATCCCGACCTCCTCGTGGTACCAGCCGGAATACGAGCAACCTTAGCGGAGATCGGGTAACCAACCCCGGTGGAAACTAAGGTCGTATACTAACCGGGAAGGAGGTATAGTGAGTCTCGGCACTATAAGATGGCAGCCCCATCACGAGACTCGGTAGTGTTGCCCCAGTACGGCTACACCCCTAAATTAAACATAAACTAACAACATTCAAGCATATACGGAGCGGAATATTCGGCATCGACCTAGGCGACGGAATAAGGACGACGAATGGAGACTCGGGACTTGGAACTGCAGATCGCCAAATTTCGCAGGTTGCGAGCGGGTGCTGATTGAACAGCTGGAACCCCGCAAACTCGGCATCGTAGCTCTGCAGGAAATCTGTCGCAAAGGAGAGAAAGTATGGAAGATCCGTGGCGGAAAGGCCCAGTTTTACCAGACCGGTGGCGCAACCAACGAACTGGGAACGGGCTTTGTAGTGCTGGGCGGAATGCAGGATCGCGTGATTGATTGGAAGGCGATCAACGAGAGAATGTGTGTATTGAGGATAAAGGGCCGTTTCTTCAATTATAGCAACATTAACGTGCACTGCCCGCACGAAGGTAGACCCGACGATGAGAAAGAAGCGTTCTACGCGAGGCTGGAGGCAACGTACGACAGCTGCTCGTCACGTGACATCAAGATCGTCATCGGGGATATGAACGCCCAGGTCGGTAGGGAAGAAATGTATAGACCGGTGGTAGGACCCCATAGCCTGCACACCGACACAAACGATAACGGCCAACGATGTATGAACTTCGCAGCTTCCCGAGGCCTGGTGATCCGAAGCACCTTTTCCCGCGCAAGGATATCCACAAAGCCACCTGGAGGTCACCTGACCAACGTACAATGAACCAAATTGACCACGTTCTCATAGAGGGCCGGTTCTTCTCTAACATAACGAACGTACGCTCCCGTCGGGGTGCGGAGATTGATTCTGACCATTACCTAGTAGCAGTACATGTGCGCTCAAAGCTGTCCACCGTATACCGGACACGTCAAAGCCGCCCTCCTCGGCTGAACATCAGGCAGCTAGATAACCCACAAGCTGCCGAGAACTACGCGCGAGTACTGAATGAGGCACTGCCTTCTTCCGAGGAGTTAGGTGCTTCAAACCTCGAAGACGGTTGGGGCAGAATACGCTCGGCCATCGGAGAGGCCGCTACCGCGGCACTAGGTATTGAGCCTCGGAGTATACAAAATGATTGGTTTGATGGGGAATGCCAACAAGCGGTGGAGGAGAAAAAAAATGCTTGGAAAAATTATCTAAGTATTGCCACTAGAGAGAACCTGGCCAAGTACCGACGAGCTAGGAACCAGTTGACCACGATCCTGAGGAGAAAAAAGCGCCAAAAGGAGGACAGAGATCGTGAAGAATTAGAGCAACTATTCCGAGCTAATGACACGCGCAAGTTTTATGAGAAGGTGAACCAAACTCGAAAGGGCTACACACCGAAACCTGACATGTGTAGGGATGAGGGAGGGAATCTAATTACAAACGAGCGCGAGGTGGTCGACAGGTGGAAGCAGTTCTTCGATGAACACCTCAATGGCGAAGTCGCAGAAGGAGGCGGAACGGAAATTAACCTAGGAGCGCCCATGGAAGATAGTGATGTCCTAGTACCTGATCTCCAAGAAGTCAAACGAGAAATCAGGCTGCTGAAGACCAATAAAGCCGCTGGGAAGGACCGCCTACCGGCAGAGCTTTATAAACATGGCGGAGAAACGCTAGCAAAGGCTCTAGACTGGGTTATTTCGAGGATTTGGGAGGAGGAAAAGCTACCGGAGGAATGGATGGAAGGAGTGGTTTGTCTCATCTACAAAAAGGGTGATCGGCTAGACTGCTGCAACTATCGTGGTATTACGCTGGTAAACGCCGCCTACAGGGTACTCTCACAGATCCTGTTACGCCGGCTGTCACCGATAGCACAAGGTTTCATAGGGAATTATCAGGCGGATTTCATGGGGGCTCGCGCAACTACGGACCAAATTTTTACTATCCGACAGATGTTGCAGAAATGTCGGGAGTACAACGTGCCCACGCATCACATCTTTATTGATTTCAAAGCAGCATACGATACAGTCGATCGAGACAAGCTATGGCAGATAATGCACGAATACGGTTTTCCGGACAAACTGACGCGACTGATCAGAGCTACATTGGATCGAGTGATGTGTTTCGTACGCATCTCTGGGACACTCTCGAGTCCCTTCGAGACGCGACAAGGGTTGAGACAAGGTGACGGTCTATCCTGCATGCTGTTCAACATCGCTCTTGAGGGGGTGATCCGACGAGCGGGCATCGAAACGAGAGGCACGATTTTTACCAAGAGTAACCAACTTCTAGGCTTTGCAGATGGCTTCGATATCATTGCCAGGAACTTTGCGACGGCGGAGGCAATCTACGCCAGACTGAAAGCGGAGTCTAGCAGAATTGGGCTAAAAATAAATGCGTCGAAGACCAAATACATGAAAGGAAGAGGCTCAAAGGAAACAAATGCGCGCCTCCCACGGACGGTAACCGTTGACGGCGACGAACTAGAAGTGGTAGAGGAGTTCGTGTATTTGGGATCGCTGGTGACCGCGGACAACAATACTAGTAAGGAGATCCAGCGGCGCATCCAAGCGGAAAATCGGGCCTACTTTGCCCTTCGTAAAACGCTACGATCAGGAAGCATACGCCGCCGCACGAAGCTAACAATGTACAAAACCATTATTAGACCGGTAGTTCTTTATGGACTTGAAGCCGTGACGCTGCTTACGGAGGACATACGCGCCCTTGTCGTGTTTGAGCGGAAAGTGCTGCGGACGATATTTGGCGGAGTACAAACTGAAAGCGGAGAGTGGCGGAGGCGTATGAATCACGAGCTACAGGCACTGCTTGGGGAGACTCCCATCGTACATCTAGCGAAAGTTAGCAGGCTACGGTGGGCCGTACACGTCGTAAGGATGCCGGACGACAGTGCGACGAAAATAGTCCTCTTCAACAACCCCACCGGCACCAGGAACAGGGGGGCCCAACGTGCACGAAGACTCGACCAGGTCGAAAGCGATTTGCGACTCCTGAGACGACTAGGAAATTGGGACGAGTGGCCCAAGACCGAGTTGTATGGAGACGAGTGCTTGAAACAGCACGAGCCACCCCGGCTCTATGCTGCTGAAGAAGAAGAAGAAGAAGAAGAAGAAGAATGGCGAGTGTAACCTCAACCGATTTTGTGATGTTGGATGGACTGAAGTAAGGGGATCTCTCTAGCCTGTTAATTCACCCTTGTTGCAATACGAAGAGCAAACGTGGAAAGTAACGGGATTATTGTCATGCAACCTGACATGCTTCTTGGTTTAGCGGATGATGTCAATATTATTGGAATCAACCGTAGATCAGTGGAAGAGGCCTTTAGGCCCTTCATACAGGAAGCAGCGACTTAGGGGCTTACCATCAACACCGCCTAAATGAAGTATTTGGTTGCTGACTGAGCACGTGGAAGTCCAAATGGTGTTGGTGCCGAGGAGGAGCTGGATGAGAAACGATGCGAAGTAGTGGAGAAATTCATACACCTTGGGATGCTCACGAGCTTTCACAAATTCACACGAAACTGGCGCTCTACAAAACACTAATCCTCCCAGTGGCGCTTTACAGCTATGAATCATGGACGCTAAAGAAAGCTGATTGGGGGGGTCTTGAGTTGGGGTTTTGAGTGAAAATTTCTGCGATCAATTTGGGCATTGGTGGCAAAATGGAAACTGGAATAAGGCGCAAACGCATGAATCACGAGTTTTATCAAGTATAAAAATATGCTGATATAATGAAGGTAGTACAATGTGGTAGGCTGCGATGGGCTGGGCACCTGGCCAGAATGCACGGCGAAAGAGTAGCCAAAACTATTTTCAGCAGAGAACTAGGAAAAGGTAGTAGACTTCGGGGCAGACTCCACGCCCGATAGATCTGCGCTGTCAAGGATAACGCACATTCACTGCTACCGATAGTACTAGAGGACCATAATTCGGTCGGCGCAAGATCGATAATGGACCGGCACCACTAAGCTAACGTAAACAATTACTCTCGAAAAATTTCAAGTGTATATGACGACGAAGTACTCTTTGAATCTAAACTTTCTGCCGTCCTGAACTGCATTACCACCACAACACTGAAGAAGCTCGGCAGCGGAAGGCTGCAGCTCCTATGGCACAGATCGTATTTCTCCAATCGTCATCTTAAGCGCTCTGACGGAGCTAAATAGTCAGACAGACGACAATAGATAGATAGACAGAATAGATAGTGCGGTTTGTGTTTCAATTTTACCACTGTTGCCACTCTATATATACCCAGTAAACATTTTCATATGCATGTCAGAGTACAAATGAGTTATATGTACTTATATATACCCTGAAAAATAGTACTAGATGCACAAAACTAGCATTTGCGTACTAAATTGGAGGCCATACACGTACTACAAAATATACGTTAATAATTCCACTCTATGAGTCTTTATAAGCGATAAGATCCGACTCAAAGCGATTAGTTGTATAATGATATAGAATTCTGTAATGGAGGTCGTAAGTTAATCACTTGTTATCGTGAAATACGACAGAATATAAACTTGTGTGCGTTTCGTTAGGCTATTTTTATGATCCTGAATTTATTAAAAGTCAATAACGATAATTTTCGTGCATTGATATACGAGTTGGTGTTTGTTGGGTAGTAACGTAATGTGCATGGTGATGGTTTACTCTAGCTAATTTTGGTCGATTTGGGTTTCACAAGGCAGCCTTCTGGGACGGCTGTTTTTTTATTTCAACGGTACTAATATTATCTTCAAACTCCACGAGTTAAATTTTTAAGTAGATAGAATTTCATCATAATCTGTTTAATGGTTATTGAGACGGCATTGAAGTAAGATCAGATCTGCCAAAACATCATATCTGCCATAACATGGGCCGTTCTGCAAAATTTGACTACGTTCCGCGATGAATCGGGAAACACCTGGGAATCCGTCATTTGGCGATCACATCAATACCCGGGACGTGAAGTGATTCAGGCGATCAGGCAACGACAAGAAACTGAAGACAGCTAATGTGGTGAATGCTAGCAAAATACAGTCTCCCCTCACCTAACCTTCGTGGTTTATTAAAGCTTTTGAAAAATAAGGGTCAGTCTATCGTGCAAGTACTCCTTTTTCCTTCTATTTAAACTCAGTTTCACTTACCGTGGCATATTTTTTCGACGGCAGGTACAAAATACTTATCACATACTACAGCCAACGCTACAAATAAATATAAACTAGCAATCGCGTGTAAAACTATCGCCCCATTCTGCCGTTGTTCCACTGTGAACAGGTCGGGTGGGAAATCCTCTATCGCAGGTGGTGTACAGTTTAGTCCTGTAAGATGAAATAAATGTTTAAATTGTTGCACATATTTGCAACATCGTGCTTGCAGCTTGAGATCACTTTTGCTGTGCGTTAATGATGTGAAGATATATCTATATTTAATTTAAAGTTGCCTAGAATAACTGAGGCATCGATTTCTGTTTTTCTCAATTCAGCTTTTGTCACTAATTGAAGCTCTAATATCTTTATGAGGATGCCTTATGACATACAATTGGGATGAATTAGTAGTAATTAAGGAAGCTATGTGTGGGAACATCAGAATCATACCAACTATGTGCTATTTTCATAAGAAAGACGAAGGTAATACCACAGACAAACAGACATAACACTCGTTTTCCCTTCTTAATACCAATTAAACCGTCATTTCAAATTTGGGTTTAGTTGGGAATGTCTCTGTTTTGGTCAAAGTGGCGCTTTTTGACGAAAGAAGGAGAATTCCCCATAAAAAATAATTCCTACTTCGTGGGACACCCATGTTGCTATTTGATATTTGGGAATGTCGATCATAGATGGTGCTAGTGCTCAGGTTAAATGTGAGGCACGATAATTTTTGTTAATTTTTCTTCCAAGAGTTATGTCTGTTTGTCTGTGGTAATACCGTTACTCATTTTATATTTGCAAAATGATGTAGGACTGTAGAAAATAGCATTCAGTTATTGTGTTACATAAGTTTTTTTTTAAGAAATTCACGCATAATTCCTCTGCTTTGCTTTTTCTTATCTGTTTAGTGATTGATTCTTGATATAGTTATTAGATACTGCGAATTATTTTAAATCTGCTTTATTTATATTTTACACTATTGAATATTTATTTATTTATTTATTTATTTATTTATTTATTTATTTCGTCAACCGATGTAGACTAGTATAATATATACAATTTTCTCATATAAAAGTCTTATAATTTAATGAAGATTAAAAAGTGTACTTATTCTTTTGTATCGTTCGCTACGCGTTACGATTACGTGTTGACTGAAAGTAATGTTTAAGTCTATGCCGAGACATTGTAAAGTCAATGGTTTCGCAGTATTGATTATACGAGGCCATCATACGATTTAATGGACCGAATTTTGCATAATTTGTGCGATAATGGCTTATGGCAAATAAATTTCGAATATATATGAATCAAGGTCAACCTAAGCAAACAATAAAATTAATTAACAGTAGAATAAACGAACGCTTAACAAAAACAAGTTCTTAGTGCGTTTCCGGGGAAAACGAGCGTGAGAAAAAAATTCGCCTGGTCATTTGAGTTACCGGTGTTGTTGGCCGTTCCCAGATACACATGTTCGATAAGCAAACGTCGCACAAGTGCGGCATCTTTGTTTCGCGCCATCAACGGGTACTAAATGTACACTTCCTTCCCGTCTGTAATTAACACTAAACGCTGTTTATAAAACAAACAGTACCGATGTTGTGTGACACAATTCGATATTATCAGTATCATGGCAGCCGGTAGACAGTTAGACACTGCTGCGGTTTGAAATGTACCGTGCTGCAATCATACGGTGCGGTGTTGCAATTGCAACTGGCAACATGTTCTGTTCTACCATTTACATGTATCGACCACAGAAGTCTAGTAAGTTTTATTGTCGCGCTGTGTTCACCAATGAAATGATAAAATACCCGACCGGAGACTTGTTGCGATTTATTAGAAAAGGAAAGAAATGTCGGATGTCATTATCGCTCACCTCGATAAGTTGATATACAAATAAACATGCAAGTGAAGACATTGTTGCTGGCCTGAGTGTCAACGGGGTATTTAGGTAGGTGTTTAGTATTAATATTTTTTCTGATTTCTTAAACCATGTTTTATAAGTTATAGATTTTCTTCTTTTTTTTTAATTTAGGAAAAAAAGTTAGAAATAATTTAATCAGCTTATTTAGGCTAGCCGATTTACAGACTAACTAATTTCCACTATGCAAAGTTTCGGTAAGTAATGTAAATTTTTTTCAACATATCTTCTACGGTCAAATGTTGAAGCACATGAATCAATTTCCACTCCCATATCATAAAGGCAAACAATCGTAGGCCACCATCGGTAACCTCTCAAGCCGCATATGTATTTATACTATGTTTTCGTTTATACCGGAGTACTACATGAAAAATGATTCAATTCGAAACATCACGTGAAAACGCGTAAACAACATTGCGCCAAAAGCGTAGAAGCATCCACAGCGTACGCCATAAAGAATCGCAATCTATATTCGCCTATGATTACATACTGCTGAGGACAATATCATCGACAATACTGATGAGCAAGTACCTGGGCTAATTTGATCGTTTATTGCTTTATCTAGCATATGAAAAACTATAGATGGGTCAACATTTTGCGGCCGTGTAGAGATACGACAATAATGTGAAATAATGAACTGTTGACATAAGCGTGAATCCAGTGTACAATGTGAACTATTGAATCTATAGAATGTATAAGCGTCTATTGGATCGCAACTTGCTCTTTGAGATAATTTTTAATAATACTGTAGTACTAATCTTAACCGCAGTGCTTGCAAAAAAGCTATTCGTTACGTTACGTTGCACTATAGTCGGAAAATTGTGATTCACGGCCAAAATATTTTTTTGTTTTAAATTGATTCTATATTATTCCACGCGAAGTGTCCGAACCGAGTGTAATCGACCTTCACGAATTTGAACCAAATTTTGCCAGATTGTTCGTTTTCAGCCAAAAAGCAAAAATCGAAAATTTGGTGATTGGTGCCTATCGAACATTCCTTCGATTAATGGGAGCGCTTCCATTTTTACCCGAAATAACCGATTTTGTCAAAACCTCTTTTTTTCTTTTGCTTATATCTCCGGAAATATTAAGTTTAGAAAGACACTATTCTCACATTTTTAAAGGAAATTACCCAAGGAGTTCGAAAAAAATTTTTGAGCACCAGTGCTGCCATATATCTTTAAACTCAATTGAAAACTAAATTTTCATTTTTCTCTCAATGAAGACAATCTAATCTTTAAAATTCCAACTTCATCGTGTTTTGCAGATTTTTTTACATAAGAATCACTCATCGCCCCGAGGTATTCTTTGCCAATCCCGAGATACAGCATTTTAAAGCAAGCGATACTCCATTTTTATGAATTTTTTTTTCTTCTGCTTACATCTCCATAAATATTAAGTTTAGAAAGACACTATTTTCACATTTTCAAAGCAAATCATCCAAGGAATTCGAAAAAGATATTATTTTTGAACACCAGTGCTGTCAAACAATTTTAAAACTCAATTTGAAAACTAAATTTACATTTTTCTCTCAATAAAGACAATTTTATCTAAAAAATTTCAACTTCATCGTGTTCTGCAGCTTTTTTACATAAGAATCACTCATCACCCCGAGGTATTCGTTGCCGATCACGAGAAACAGCATTTTAAAGCAAGCAATTCCCCATTTTTTATGTAAAACTATAAGCAAAGTAACTTTTTTTTGAAACAGTAATTCTCTACGCAATGTAAAACTACCCCTGCTAGCACAGTTGTTACAAAGTAGTTGTGGTAACCATGGCCTTAAATTATCACCGAATTTCAAACAAAACAGAAAATCTTTTTTCTCAGCATACATTGTTTTTTTATGCCTCTGAGTTTTGTATGTACAACTGCACTGTGATTTTCATCATAGTAGGTATACAAGTTCAATATATCGTGAAAATAGAACAGGAGAAAGTGATTTTCAAATCCAGAAGGTGATATTCACTTAAGTTAAAAAAACAATTTTAAATGCAGTTAATGAAAACAAAAATTTTATTTTCAACAGCTGAATGCAATAGATGCTAAACCAACACATAATTTTTTTTTATTGATTTTCACTGCTCAAACGTGAACATCAGTTTGGCGCTGATATTCTATATTCTCATGCATGAAGTTCATGCTTTCTGCATTTAGTTATTAGGCCGTATGAATAAAAGATTATGTACGTTTGATCAAAGCAAGCAGATTTTCAATGTAAGGCAGACTGATAATCCAGAAGTTTGAACGTTATGCTGATGAATATTAAGGGGGCATAGTACTTTTTCAACTTAAAAAAATCGAAATTTTTTTATTGATTATTTCGAAAGATTAACATTTTGACCATATGTGTTTCAAGTCATTTCAATGAATTCCAAACATTGACAAAGTTACAGCTATTTGTACCGCGCATGTCTGGAGCGATTACACGGCGAATAAAAACTTCAACATCGTTTTTCTCGAAACCAGGTTTTGAAAGTCGGTACCATAAATATCTCAAGGACGGCTCAAGCAATTCTCATGATTCTTTTTTTGTCGTAAAGCCAACAAAATTATCTAGTGTTTGACCTATCCTTTTTTTGATATTACTATTTTTGAATTTTTTAGAAATGTTTAAAGTCAATTTTTTCGACTAAAAACCTTACTTTTATGTTTGAATGTCTGCCATTTTGTTATGCGTTCGAATTTAAAAAAAAGGATGGGTCAAACACGAGATAATTTAATCTACTTCCATGTCGTTTGGAATTTTTCAATTCGGATAAGACCCTCAGCGCCAATCCATGGTACCGCAAATCATGTTTTTTTCGAACGATCATGTTCAAGGAGCCGTAGGGGAGAGGGGAAGAGGTTCACATATGCAAACAAAATTGTAAATATTTGTATAAAGTGCAATGTTTGGAATGCAAAAAACCCGAATCGACTCGTTTTTCGCGTTATCGAGAATAAAATATTTGAAATTAGGCAAAAAATATGGTGTAAAAAGTACTATGCCCCCTTAACAGCACTGATACCGAATTATGACTAATTTCAGTCGTAATTCGGTTGCTTCAACTAAATGGACCTAATGTGTGCTACTTGGGACTTTGCCATATCGGGAAAGCATTTATACAATATATAGCAAAGTTTTTCTTAACAGTATTGCCAGCTTTTCAGTTTTTCGTTTGATTTATAGCGCAAGATAAGGAAATGTTACTTCAAAAAGGCGTAAAATATACGTTAGTTGTTTGATCATAGCCTTGTAAACTGTTTTTCATCTCGCTAATAGACATGAGCTCTTACCTTCCTTGTTTATTGCGTTTATTGTTGCTAGGAGACTAATATTCCCTTAGTTAATGTAACTAATCATGCTGGAAACTGACAAGTTGGCAACACTGTTAAGCAAAACCTTGTTATATACTGTATAAATGCTTTTCCGATGTGCCAAAGTATTTTTACATTGCGTAGATAATTGCTGCTTCAAAAAAAAGTTATTTTACTCTTAGTTTTACATTAAAAATGGGGAATTGCTTGCTTTAAAATGCTGTATCTCGGGATCGGCAAAGAATACCTCGGTGCGATGAGTGATTCTTATGTAAAAAATCTACGGAACACAATGCAGTTGAAATTTTTTAGATAAAATTGTCTCCATTGAGAGAAAAATGTAAATTTAGTTTTCAAACTGAGTTCAAAAATATTTGGCAGCACTGGTGCTCAAAAATAATATCTTTTTCGAATTCCTTGGATGATTTCCTTTGAAAATGTGAAAGTAGTGTCTTTCTAAACTTAATATTTCCGGAGATATAAGTAAAAGAAAAAAAGAGGTTTTGACAAAATCGGACATTTTCCTTAAAAATGGAGGCGCTCCCATTAATCGAGGGAATGTCCGATCCGTACCAAATTTTGGATTTTTACTTTCTGACCGAAAACTAACAATCTGGCCAAATTTGGTTAAAATCCGTGAAGGTCGATTACACGTTTGAACTTTTTCTCGGTTTGGCATGGAATGACCCGTATATATTACAAAAGAAATGTTTTAAACTCATAAGAACTCATATTTAGGGAGATTTGGGGATAAATTATCATATGCTCCCGATATAAATATTTGCTTGACAAAAAATAAAATTATCTTTCTCTCGGGGATTCTTCCATTTTCTCGTTGAATTTCTCTACAGATACTAAGTAAATTTAATAACATAGATATTTAAATTTGTTGAAAGAGTACTTAAAATATTAAAAGATGGCTAAAAATAAAAATATGACTATTTTAAAATTAATAATTTTCAAAAAACGTTAAATTATAGCAAACTTTTAAACCGTGTTAGAGACCTCACTTAGAGGTTTCAGGCGCACTGTAAGAAACTGCAGCGACAAGAGGCGACGAGGGTTGTTTTTTCATTAATGTTTATGAAAATATGATTTTTATTATAAGGGAAGTCTATACCACAGTGTCATATATGTTTGATAATAAAACCATGTCCGGAATTTGCCATTGTGGTTCTAGGTACTCAATTTGGCTTACATTGATCTATTTTAAAAGTATTAGTGTGACTTAAAGTTGCTTATGATGTGTTTTTGTTCATCTTCGAAACTGGTCATTTCTTAGGGGTTCCCAAAGTCCCCCAAATATGGCTAGATATGACCAAACCTGACCCTAGATAGCAGATTTGGTTTCCAATGATCTAGTTATTGAATTCTAGTATGATTTAAGGTGATGCACAATAAGTTTTTGTTCATGGACGAAACTGGCCACTTGTCTGGGTATTCCCGGAAGTGCCTGGAGCTTGTCCAGATGTAACCAACGTTGTTGATCTGACTTTAATTGATCTAGTTTTTATATTCTGGCGTAATTTGAGATGTCACATGATAAGTTTTTGTTCATGTTCGATACTTTCCCACATCCATAACTTAATCCGAAACATTTCAGGTTAGTACAATACATCGTAAAACTTCTAAAATGGTCGCCAACGGGCATATGCTGCAAAAAAAATCAATACCGGCTGTGCTTTACGTTCATTTTGGAAGTGTCATTGAAGATTTTTATTTACTTTATATGAGCAATCTGCCCTTTAAAACTTCAAAAAGGCGTAACTCAAAAATTCGTTGAACGATTTTTTTTTAAAATTGGCTTATTTATTGGTCATCATATGGCGGTATTTTGAACACCATGAGCTGGAGACTACGGTACCAACCATCAAGCCGAGGAATGACGCGCTGCTACAAACATACACCATGAAGGACCTCCCGAGGACCCTTTCTTCACGGGGTATTTCTCGAGTAGTGTGGATACCTCGAGCGAGAGGATCCTCCGTCTGCTGAACGACTAAAAGCTGAACGACGGCTTCTCTACACAAACATGGCGAGTACTTCGTCGTAGTGTGACAGGGAACACCATTGAACTGGTGTTGGAGATAGATCCTTCGTCTGCTAACCTGTCTGCTGTCAAGCAGGGCTTCATGTTGAACTATATGTTCGGCAAGGCACGCATGAGACAGGTTGCCCGAGGCGCGTCCAACTGCCGACTAGGGGATTCGGCGCCCGGAATACGGAGATACGTGTGGGGCAACCTCCCGAAGAAGTTTCCCAACCACCTACTCCAGGCACGTCGGCAACGGTTGTGCAGGTTCACACGGTCCCCAAAAGGGAGCTCTGCATCAACAGCCAACCACTTGTACAACTCAGAATCGACCGAAAAGCGACGGTCGTGATTCGGTCTCCAGTCGACTGCAGCCACCGAAGCCCTCTGATTTAGGGAAGTAAGCGAATCAACAAGGCGTTCACGCCACTGGCAGCCGCCCTTCAGTTTTCAAGGACCGCAAACCACAAATATAGCGGGCAGCCTTCGCTGCGTGCAAGCGAACCTTCGTCATGCCACTATGTCTTCCAGTGTCCTTGGTCGGAAGTTCGTAAACCAGCAACTAAGACCTGCCTTCATTCAAGAACCTTGGGTTCACGGCACGAGAATTCTCATCCTAGGAAACTACGGTAAGTTAATCTTCTGTAACACGCAGTCCAAACCGAGAACTGCAATTCTGTTAACGAAATAAATACAGTTTGCTTCCATTATAGAATTCATTCAACGCGATGTCGTCGCTGTCAAACTGGAAGTACTGACAACTACGGGAAATCAGGACCTGGTAGTGGCATCCGCATCCGCATACTTCCCGGGTGACAAGGACTCTCGTGCGGTACAGCAGGGCCATCAACCGTACCGTTCCTGATCTGCGATGCCAACGCCCATCACACGTTTTGGGGCAGCACGGATGTAAATAACAGAGTACCTACTCGAATACTTAAGGTTCAAACACGGGTCATCATAAAAGTTTGTTGCTATTATTTTTTCTTTCAAAAAAATCAGTACTCTTTTGTTGTATTGTGAAAGTTGGTAATAGTATATGTGAGGTTTGCACAACCAAATTTCAGGTTCGATAATGATGCGCGACCAGGAATACTCCCTACACCGAAAAAAATCGTCACGTCCAGTTTACGTGAAAACATAGGTAATTCTCATCCACCGCACTTTGCATGTAACATTCACGTGAATTCAAGCGCTTAGTTTATTTCGAGGTACAATGATGTCCTAACAAGTCAGTCGTCGTATTTTCGAATCTCAGCTAGGCGAAAAGCTTCGGGCTTAAACGTCTTTTCTAAGACTTGCCCCTTATTTATCGACGGACTTCACAGCCAGCTATTAGAGTACAAGACAGTTACGGGGCTAGTGCAACAATCCTACTGACTCTATAAAGCTCTCGAGATTCGAAAATACGACAACTGGCTTGTTAATCCGGCATCATACCTCGAAACCAATTGAGCGGTTGGGTTTACATGAATGTTATATGCAAAGCTAGGCGGTGCTGATAGATAGAGTCAGTAGGTTTGTTGCACTAACCCCGTAACTGTTCTGTGCATCAATAGCAGGCTGTGAAGCCTGTCGATAAAAAAGGGTCAAGTCTTAGAAGAACGGTTAAGCCCAAGGCTTCGCATTTTTCACTTGAATTATTGGTGGCTTGCACTCATACTGCCAAGATACCAAGAGTCCCCACTTTGTGCTTTTCTTGACATTGAAGGTGCTTCCGACAACATGTCCTTCGTTTCAATTAATACGGCTCTCCTTAATAAAGGAACTGATCAATCGACAATGAGCTGAATTCAAGCAATGGTGTCAAGCAGGAAAATCACAGCCCCATTGAGAGATACGTCGATCACGATTTCAGCGATCAAAGGTTGTCCTCAAGGAGGAGTTCTCTCTACCTTGCTTTGGTTACTGGTGGTTGACGCACTCTTGTATAAGCTATCACTGCATCATTATGAGGTCAAACTTATTGTCAGAGGTAAATTTGACGCAGTGCTACCTAGTCGTATGCAAGGAGCTCTAAATACCACTTTTTCTTGGTATTTACAAGAGGGGCTTAATATAAACCTCACCAAAACGGTCGTGATACCATTTACTAGGCGGAGGAGGCATACTCTTACTCCCCCGACAGTGAACGGCGTCAGACTAAGCTTCAGCAATGAAGTTAAACATCTGGGTGTTATCCTGGATCATCAACTGAACTGGACTGCTTATCTAGACTGTGCTTTTAAGAAAACAACGTCAGCCATCTGGGCAAGCAGTTCATTCTTTGGCAAAACCTGGGGACTGAAATCTCAACTAACCTTTTGGTCATATACTACTATTGCACGGCCTAGGCTAACTTAAGCCGCTTTTGTATGCAGACCAAAGGTGAATGAAATAACAGTGCAGGCCAAGCTAAACAAAGTTCAACGCGTTGCATGTTTGTCAGTGACCAGCGCTATGCGTACAACATCAACTGCAGCCATGGAGGCAATGTTATGCTTGCTGCCTTTACATCTTCATGTGAAGAAGGAAGCCGAACTCAGTGCCCCAAGGTTGCGAAGGTATCATAACATACTTGAGGGGGGCCAAATTGGCTACCTTCGCGTACTAAAGGAATTTAAACTATAACCCCTATTTATTAACGATAATCTCTAACTGGATGCAGGCACGGCATTTCCCGCCAGCAACGGCATTTAAACCTGAATCAGATATTAAAAATATATGTCTGTACTGTAGATAACATACGATGCGTTTTCCTTCGCTAATCTAATTTCGCTCCGCGAATATACCTATGTTTTTTATTTCCTTGAAAACTTTTTTCTTTTCTGTTATAAAATCATGATTTAATTGTAAAAGTTATTCAAATAAATCATTTCTTCTCATCTATACCTATAAAGAAGGATTTCTGTCTGTCTGTCCGTATGTTCCTTATAGAATCGAAAACTACTGAACCAAACGGCATGAAAATATGCATGTAGAGGTTTTTAGGGCCAGGAAAGGTTTTAGTGATGGTTAGAAACCCCTCCCTCCACTAAGTGGGGGGGCTCCCATACAAATGAAACACAAATTTCTGCATAACTCGACAACTAATCAAGCAAATAGAACAAAATTTGGCATGTGGGTGTTTCCGGTGACAAGAATTTATTCTATGGTAAATTGAGACCCCTCCCCTCTTTATAAGGGGAATTATAACTCCTCTCCTCTTTAAAAGGGGGGGCTTCCATACAAATTTCCTCATAACTCGAGAACTAATCAAGCAAATGGAACCAAATTTGGCATGTGAAGGTTTTCGAGTGCAAGAATATTTTCTATAGTAAATTAGGACCCCTCCCCGCTTTAAGAGGGGGGAGGGGCTCCTGTACCAAAGGAACACAATTTTCCACATAACTCGAGAACTAATCAAGCGAATGGAACCAAATTTGACACGTGGGTGTTTTTGGAGACAAAAATTTTTTCTATGATAAACTGGGACCCCTCCTCACTTTAGGAGGGGGGGCTCCTATACAAATGAAATACAAATTTCCTCATAACTCGAGAGCTAATCAAGCAAATGAAACCAAATTTGGCATGTGAAAGTTTTCGAGGGCAAGAATATTTTCTATGGTGAATTAGGACCCCTCCCAACTTTAGGAGGGGGGGCTCCTATACAAACGAAATACAAATTTCCTCATAACTCGAGAACTAATCAAGCAAATAGAACCAAATTTGGCACGTGGGTGTTTTTGGAGATAAAATTTTTTTCTATGATGAATTGGGACCCCTACCCACTTTAGGAGGGGGGCTCCTATACAAATAAAATTCAAATTTCCTCATAACTCGAGAACTAATCAAGCAAATAGAACCAAATTTGGCATGTGGAGGTTTCTGGACGCAAAAATATTTTCTATGGTGAATTAGGACCCCTCCCAACTTTAAGAGGGGGTACTTCTACACAAATAAAATACAAATTTCCTCATAATTCGAGAACTAATCAAGCAAATGGAACCATATTTGGCATGTGGGTGTTTTTGGAGGCAACCATTTTTTCTATAATGAATTATGACCCCTTATCTTTTTAAGAGGGGGGGCTCTCATACAAACGAAATACAAATTTCCTCATAAATCTAGAATTAATCAAGCAAATGGAACCAAATTTATCATGTGGGTGTTTTTGTAGGCAAGAATATTTTCTATGGTATATTTTCTATGGATTTCCCCACTTTAAGAGGGGGGGGGGCTGCTATACTAATGAAAAACAAATTTCCTCATAAATCGAGAACTAATCAAGCAAATGGAACCAAATTTGACATGTAAATGGTTTTGGACGCAAGATTTTTTTCTATGGTGAATTGGGTCCTAAAGCCCTATGTCGTTTTTAGCTTGAAACGATGAGGTTAGGGTTAGGAACACATATTTTAATATTTAATTTTATATTTTTAGGCTATTGCCGTTAAAAACCTTTTTTTTTTAATTTTGTGAAATTTTTAACAAAAAATAAACATTTGGGCAACCTTATATAGACAAACTATAGTTGTGCATGGTTGTGTCAAGCGGTGTCTAGACAACACGAATTATAAAAAGAAACCATAGTATGTCTTGAAATGTCACGGAAAACTTTTTGTTTACCTTCACGCTCATGTGATAGTGTGTCAAAAAGTCAAAAGTTGCAAAGTCAGGAAATGGCTTGGCAATCGCGACCTAAAACATTTTCTGAGTTTACAGCTCATTTTCCGGTTCCGGTCATCTCAGTTTAATTAAGGCCTTTGTCAAAATCAGCAATAAGCGTAGTGACTGCACTTGGTCACAGCGTGGATGGCTTCAGTTTTCGGATGCAACACCCGCCATCGAGATGCGACCGTGTTTGGTTAGAAACGCACAGAAATTTTTGGTCAGCCGTTCGCCCTACTGCTGATTCACATCGGAGTAGCAGAACATACCAATCTGATTGATAATACGGTGCCAGTTTCGGTTGGCGTTTTTTTTTTCATACTGTTCTGCGGGGTCGATTGTACCGAGATTATACTGTTGGCCATCAGTTTGACATCGTTTAGTCATTCTTAGCGCAAACTAGATTTGGACAAAGTCTAGCACCGTGAATCGATGGATTGGAATACATTGCCCGAATTAAAACTTTTATCCGATAACTAGTACAAATTTGATGTTCCACTTTCTCACGACCAGCAAAACGCAGACAAGCACAAGAGACAACTGCGAAGCTGTAACTGTCAAAACGATCAGCTGCTCTAATGTCAAACCAGAGTTGCCAGTGAGAAAAAGTTATCATTGTTGCCAGAAACGTGTTATTTTCGTTATGTCAAGGAAGATCTCTAATGTCAAGGGAGAATAAATTACAATATTTTTGTTTTTTAATTTTTTAGTGCTCTGCATCTTTTTAAAAAAGAAAAAACTATACTCTGGTAGTCATAATGGGAAGCTTTATCGTTCCTTCTAAAAAAATCATCTTTTTATCACAAATTTTAGGACCCAATTGAGACCCCTCTCTTCGTTAGAAAGCGAGTTATGGCCCATCTCTCCTTTAAGAGGGTGGGCTTCCATACAAATGAAATGCAAATTTCCTCTTATCTCGAGAACTAATCAATCAAATGGAACCAAATTTGGCATGTGGGAGTTTTAGATGGCAGAATTTTTTTCTATGGTGAATTACGACCCCTTCCCCTTTTAAGAGGGGAGCTCCCATACAAATGAAATTTAAATTTCCTTATAACTTGAGAACTAATCAAGCAAATGGAACCAAATTTGGCATGTGGGAGATTTTGGAGTCTTGAATTCATTTTATGATAGTTAGAGACCTCTCACCCCTGTGGTAGGGGGATATGGACTCTCATACAAATAAAACAGAAATTTTTGCGAAACTCAAAAACTAATCGAACTCGAGAAATTTGAGACTCTTCCATAAAACATTAGTCAATACAAGAACACAAAAACTATCTATAGTAACACTAGATCATTCAAAACGAGACGGTCGCGAGTGTTGCCGGTGACCCGCCGTCGGAGGCGCCGCGCACTGGGGGGCTTGCAAAACTCGAGATTGTGAGAAAGATCATCCGAGATTCATGATTTATGTACATCACAGGTTAATTTGTGACAATACGAAGTTTGTCGGGTCAGCTAGTTTTCATATAAAATTACCAGATTTACCATTATACAGTTATGCATGAAATGAATCAATCCCAATTCATTTGTTTATCAGTTGGTTTGTTGACTGACTAATGTTGTGGGTTAAAGGCTAAGTATCTACTGTTGCAGTACTTACCCATTCACTAGTCAAAAATCATGTATAGTGTTGATGCAAATGAGGTCTGCATATAGTTACTATATATATAGTTCGGTGGATAGAAAACCAGGCGAATTGGCATCCCTGATTTTTAAAATTAAATTTGAAATTATGGAGAAATGTGCAGGTTTTTACAGAAAATACTCGCTAGCGGGTGTTGAAAATGACTAGTTCTATGAAAATAAAGTGTGTTTATTAACATTACTCCCACAATTCGCATTTTGAAAAACGTTTGGCTCCGCTTTTGACGTTTAATTGTCTCCCGATTTTTGTATCCCCCGAACTATATATACAGTGGATATTTGTATAACGCGGGTAATTGGGACCGCGTTATAAGAAGCGCGTTATACAAGTACACGTAGCATATGGAAATTGAGTTAATTGGGGCTATACCTGAATTTTACAAAATTTCGAATCAACACGACCATGGTTCCTTTGGGAAAGATGTCAAGTATATATTTTTCCATCTTACAGATGCTTGGTGAGACAGAAAAAATCGCCTCTTGGTCTTCCAGAGCTTCCGGAACATCCGGTAAATTTTCATTTCTGTGAAGTCTTCTCATAGCTTCAAAATTCTTTTTAAAGTTCCTATGGCTTATTATTTGGCGTAATATAAGTAAAGTAAACAATACGTGCTATTCCAAAGCCAACATGCGATTCTCCGACAAATACGGAACATCCGTAAAAGTGGTCAACGAGCGAAATTGTTCTTTGAGTTCGGAATTATGTTTATCCAACCTCGAATTGAACAATATGAAATGGGAATATAAATTCATCGCGTTGACGAAAGCAACAGTTTTCGTAGCCTGTTCGCTCTTACAAGAAGCCCCATTCTGAATTGTCCAGGAAAAGGTGAAAACAAAAGCAATAACACTTCTCTCTCACTTTTTCTCAGGCAAAATCCATAAAAATATTAGATACCGTCAACGCGGATTTCGGAATGGCCATGGCTAACTACGATGGTTAGATTTCTGTTAAAATTTTCCCAGAAATGCACAATACTTGGTGAAGAGTTTATACAAAACTTGATATATTTGCTATTAGATTTGTAAGTATAGTAAATGTTACCGGAAGTTCAGTTTACTATACCACATCTATCAAATTACACTAGCAAAATTGGAAATTTCAACAAACTGGCGAAATAACCTCGTTTATTTGTCAGCGAACATTTTATAACAAACCTTTTTCAAATTGTAGCGCGGACTTCAACATGAATTTTCACTTATTGTTCACTTTGATGGCAAATCCTAATTTTCCAGTGAACGTTTTGGCGGCTATGTCGAGTCGTGTCGTGAGCGGCCTATTTAGTTGAGGATTGCTGATATTCCATTTCATTTTGATCTGTTACAAATTAAAAAAATTTACATTTCCAGTGACCAATTTCAGGTAAGCTTTGAATTTTTTCCCGGTAAACCATCCAATGGCCAAATTGAGTCACAAATAGTCGAAATATACTTCTAGTGTAGTCAAATTACACTCGAAATATTCACGATATGTTCTGAATTTTTCGGAGGACCACCTTATGGCTTTCTAAGGTCGCTTATTTATTACTTTGTTTTTAATTCGTATCAATTACCCGACTTTAGTTACTTCAAAAATATTTTACCAATTTTAACCAACTTTACCAATAAGATAATTTCAACGGATATTCCGGAATCTCCAGCAGGCCAACCCGTAACTTTGTGGTTTCCGTATATCACTTAGAGAGTCAACTGTTATATGCCCTACAACTTCTTAAAAGACACCATGGTCATATCTGTTCAAAAACGCTCAAAATTCGAGTTTAGCCCCAATTAACTCAATATCCATATGCTACGTGTATTTGTTATACGCGGAAAACCGCGTTATAGAAATATCATGGTACCCGCGCTATAGAAATCCGCGTTCTACAAATCCGCGTTATAGAAATCTCTACTGTATAGTAACTAGGGTACTTGATCCAATAGTTGTGGTAGTACCAATAGTTGCGCTACTATTCATTATTAATGCATATTTTCGTCACCGTAGCATTTTAGATAAAACAATTACATTCATTATATAAAACAGGTTTTTAGAAGTATTGGTAGTTAGACTACACCATTTAAAATTAAAGCATTATTTGCTAAAATGCCAATTTTCCAAAATCCAACGCGCAGTTGGAGCGCACAACTATAGGCGCTCATCTATAGTTTTGCTACGATGTTTTTTCACTTAGCAACCTAGCAATGTATATGGAATACCACAATTAAAGGAACATCAAACTTAATTAAGGAAACATTAGCGCAACTGTTGGTACAATATAATTGAATCGGAAAATTCATTTTTTCTTTATAAAGCTTCTCGTACAACGAAAGCAATTGTCTTGCCTTGTGACAAATACCTTGTATTTGATAAATTTATATCCCACAAGCAATAATTGAAGCATATACCTCAATAGACAAGCAAAATGAAGTTATATTGTGCTTAGTAGCGCAACTAATGGATCATCTACCCTATAGGTCTGCATCGATCACTTCTTGATTGTTCTTTGATTTGCCCTCAATTTCATGTATAATTCAGTAATCGTAGCAAACATCGACTAACTGATACGCCATAAAATATTTTTTCGTTAGCAGTGACATTGAAATTTTTACGTGAATTCCACATTTTCCGTGCAAAATGACACTGGTTACAAGAGAGGAACTAGGAACTCTAGTAGAATACTGCCTAATCCTGATAAGGTACTGTGTTCACGCCGTCCTAAAAGGACCAACTTTTAATGTAGACACGTTTCGGAATTGTTTGGAAAGTGCAAAAATTTCCATATCACTCATCGTGGATAAACTGCCGGCAGCAGGATCCCCAAGCCAAATGACACCTCGAATGGCATCTACCCCGCAAAGCCGAAGAACTCCAGCATGGGCCCGACGGCAGCAAACTCCAGAATGGGCTCGTCGACAGAAAACGCCTCCTTCCTACGGGAGCATACAAGATTCTTCACAATTCTATGAACAAAGCGCTTCAAATATGCTAGGCTCTTCCAGCGAATACCACGAAACTGAGGAGTCACCATCTTCGCGACAAGCGAGTCAGTATGGACAATACCTGGATACGCCTCGAGGCCGTCCTAAAGGTCGTACTGCAGGAGGCGCATATACGATGCAGGAATCGGTAACCACATATTCACCGTCCGGTCTTAGGAAACGGGTCACACGTACTGCATCCGGCCCGGATGTATCGGTTCTACAAAGTAGCAGAGAATATAGCGACCAGGTGTCAACTTCTGGTGTTGGTACTTCACAGTACACCGATGACGAATACGAATTAGATTTTGAATAAAACTAATGTTTCCATACTGCAAATTGTAGCTATTATTTTCTTTTCATTCGTATCTCCAAACCTAATTAAACCGAGTGAAAGCCCTTCATTGCCTGCAGGACTAGCATTAGGAAATGAACTCTCACTTGTATTGTTTACGTTTGTCGATGTATCTAAACGAACAAGTACTCGACATTAAAAAGTGTTCTGATGAAAGTTTTAGGGCTTGGCATTGGGGCAATAGTAGTTAAATAGCATATTATTACACACATTATTGGTTTTGTTCTAATTCAACAGTCCTATCGTGACACGGTTTATGGTTGCAGTCATATTCTACCTAGTCGATTTTACAAAATATTGTGATTTATTTCTATGTTATGACTGCTATATAGGTATTAAGAATAAGTACCGATTAGGCTTTTCCCAGTTATGATCCAGGTACAACACTGGTCTAACAAGCCGGTCGTCATATGTTCAAATTTCGCCTGGGAGAGGGTGTTAGAGTCGATAGAATCGTAGCACTAGCTCTGCAATTGACCTATTCTGTAAATGTTGGCTGCAAAGTCTTCCGTTGAATAAAAACAAAAATTCCGGAAGCGGATGTAGAACGGAAACTCTGCTTTTTGCTTTGCTACTGGTAACCTACACATTGTTATGAAGTTTGGCACACGACGATTTAACATGAAATGCAGGGTAGAAGTACCAGTAATAGTGGGTTTAAGCCCGACTACGGTAAATAACTGCAAAAATCGATCATTATTTCGCATATCTGAGCAATCTAATTAGAAAATTATTAGATTAGAGGTTTAAAAATAAACTAGGTATACTTTTCATTAAAAATTTCAGAAAACGATCATATATAGGTATTTTGCCCTTTACCAACGGGTATGACAATAAAAATATCCCCATCTGCGTCAGTCTCCGACCAATGAACTCACTTTACAGTATGCAATACAAGACAACAACAGATGACGAACCCGTGATTTTATATGGTTTGAAATCTAAACGAAAAACTCGTTCGCTACAATGTTTAGGTTGGGAGCCTCATATACACTTTTGATGCGTGTCCGAAAGATTACGACCGATAATTTTTCAATTGTTATTAAAACTTGTTATAATTTACACCCGAGAGCCTTGAAATATATGTATCTGGCTTGTCGCAGCTTACAAATAAAAACTCTATTAACGTGTCTGCTGGTACAGGCGAACGACCATGGTCTGGCTGGGTTGCCTAGAGCCGTATATCGGCACGATCTCGTCGGTCATTGTTTATGGCTCATGCGAAATGCTCTACGGGTTTAAGTCACATGCTAAAGGGGACTCAACAACGCTATAGGTACGTAGTTTATCTTAGCCAAACGTTTGTTAGAAATTGAGACATTCAGCTTTAGGGTGGCAGAACCATGTTTTACCAAGTTTAACCTAAAATGTTATTATAAATGAGATGAAATCGTAGTTTTGGAGGCCTAAATACATATTTTAACTTGTGTACATTACAATTCTGTTACTTCTTTTTCACATGCTACTATTTTACAACATATATTTTAATTTGTATTCACTTATATTACTTAAAGGAGAGTAAGGTCGGATTGCGAAACCAAACTTCGGTGCCCAGGCAGGAATAATCAGATTTTTGCATATCTAAACGTAAAACTTACCATAAATTTTACATAATCTAAATAAAACTATCAGTATACTACAGACTAACAGACGTAACACTGGAGCCTAGTTCCATCGCCGACTAAAACGATCATTTCAAATTTTCCTCTAGCCAAGACTCAAACAACAGTCGCTGAGGGAGAACGTCATTCACCCGTACTGGCGCTGCTATCAGGTAAAATATGAGTAAATTTATAGCATAGCTAAATTTATAGCGAACCGCTTCGCATAGCGCGAAGACTGCACCAGGTGCTGCTAGCGTTTTCGCGATATTTAGAATAATCATTTGAACGACGTTTCGCTAAAAAATTTGTTCGAAGTGTTACGTCCGTTAGTCTGTGGTAATAGCTAACTTTTTCTGTATGAATTTTATGAACCACAAAACCAAGCTAAAATTCTTTCAAACGATCCACAGTGGCCGGATTCCAAATTTCTGGTCGAAGTATCAAAGCGATAAGACAGCTAATTTTGGAAACAATATTAAAAAATTGTTATAATTTTTGGCTGACATAAGGCAATTTACAAGACTTAAAAACAGCTGAATGTGTTGTGTTTTCTAAAACCACCAGTATTCAACACAGTACTGTAATAACTCGATATAAAGCTCGATATAACATGAGAAGGGAAAAGCCTGCTAGAGTGGAACAGCTTTTATATTCCTTCTCCAGTAGGTACAAAACCTCCGATCTTTATTTATCACACAGAACGAAAAAATAAATCTCACATTCGACATAAACTGAAATGCATATAGTTTAATGAACATGTAACAAAAATCACATATATTTTGACACTAAATAAAACGCAAATAGCCTAGACTATTTGTAAAATATATTTATACATCAAGCCAAATGTAATAATTAAACCTATATGTATGCAACACACGCCACGATGTTTTATATTGTGAATATAATTTTAAATGATTTACGATGTTCCAGTTATATGCGTGTCAAAAGACATAAATTTACAAGGTTTTTCGAAGTGTGTAGATTTACATCAAATAGCACATATTTAACAACAGTTTAACATTTAAAACTAGGAATATATTGTCTGAATTTACAATAACATGAATTGGTTGTACAAAAGTTTGAGCTCAGGACTTCAAGGACTTGAGGACAGGAATAAAATTATAAAAGACAAGCTGCATTTCTTTTAGGGCACGACAAATTCTTTGGTTTGAAATGGTACGAGATCAATTAAAATCAAACACATTATAACATTGATTAAAACATGGCACATGCTACTGAGAGGCTCGGTTCTACCATAGTTAGTACGTGAGGCAGAAAGGTAGAGAAATGCATGGAATCGAAAGAATCTACGACGATTTTTATGCTAAGTAGTTGTAGAACGCAGGACAAAAAATATATGATGTTACTATAAGAGATAAAGGTAGCTTTGACAACCTCACATTGTAATACCAAAGTATCAACAGACACCGATAAGGTTACACTAATCTTCATAATTCGAAAGATTCAAAGGATCATTCCAAGGTAGGGGCCGTAAGACGAAAAGCACGAATTTACGTTGAGTAGCCTCAACCCGTTGAATGATTTTCTGGTAGTACAGTGTCCACGACAATTTCATGTATTTAAGGGTAAGATAAATATCATTAAGGTACGGCAGCCAAGGTATGGAGCTACAGAACTTCCTTGTGGCACGCCAGATGTGACAGAAAACGGCAAAGAAATAGTATTTCCAATTTTGATGGACATAGTTCTACCAACCCAGTTAAGAATATTGACGCTTAATCCAAGCCTCTGAAGTTTCAAGTCGGCGGTCTGACGATTTATTTTGTCGAAATCCGCTGATAAATCGGTATATATTGTGGCCATTTGAAAATGGTTTTGTACAGAGCGAGCAATAAAGGATGTGTAGAAAATCAGGTTAAGGTAAAGTGACCAGATTTTTTTGGATGAATGCGGGACATATTGAATGGCTTATTTGCTAAATCGGTTCGGTAGTAAAGATAGTGCGATAGTGCCGCTTCCAGTGGTCATGGATGTTACCTTTTAGTAGCGCTGTGTTATTTGTAAACAGTGCTGCTCGGTATTTTTTTCGCAGTTTAAAGGTAACGTGGTTTCGAGATATTCATCATGCAGGAAGAAAAATGAAAGTAATTGTGTGTGGTCTCCTGCAGAATCCATCAGCGTCGGCTGGGGAGCTGGCAGGACTGACGACCTTATCCTAAAAGAGCTGTGTTGTGAGTAATTGAGGGGTGAAAGGAAACTCTCAGGACTGTCCGCAAGGCGCAGGCTTGACGTTGGAGTTAAACTCTTGATCGTCAAATGCAGTTGAGGGTCATTCGAAAAGTCAAGGTTGATCTCAGCATCACGGATTGTGCCTTGGCGAAAAAACTGAAAACTGACCGCTGTGCTCAACAGCCCAACAGAAGTCTGAAATAATTAACAAAGGCTAGAATCCGGTCTCGTGGGCTGTGCGGCCTGGTGATGACGAAACGTGATGCATGTGTCTGACGGAATGATGAATAAGCTTCAGAGAAGGCCGATTTCAGCCAAACCCAGGAGTTAAATTCTTCTTGCTCTGGCTTGCGGCAGTGTTTGTAGCAGATTCGAGATTGGTTTTGGGAATGGGTTCGTGAAAAAAGGTCATGACTTGGCAAGAGATCTGTTTTATTGGCATCCGTGGCACCAGTGTTTTGTGACGGATAAGAATTCGAAGATACACAGGGGTAGGTGCCTCACCAGGCGGATTTTGCCCTTCATTCATTCCCATGATAGGCTGCCGTAGTTTCAACATGCGTGCTATAATAATTGACAATGGACTTTAGTTCATCTCAAAAGAGCTGAGTGCACCAAATTGTCCCCGGGTTCGTCTAGTATCGAAATACTGGGGATAGTGAAGTGAAAGCTGAAGATGAACAGAACAGTCACCAGCGACATTGGTCAGATGAGGAGTTCGAGGTGCCGGCAGGACGGAGCCGTGACTGGGGAGGGTGTGCACTGGCTGACGAGCGGAGTCAACAGCAGGTTTTTTCATGCAATGTAGCATAATTTCCTATGTTTCATCCTTAGAAACTGTTTCGATTAAAAAATAATCAATTCGGGACACTTTCCGGGACGCTTAGTAATCTGGGACAAGCCATCCAAATCCGGGACAGTCCCACATAATCCGAGACGTCTGGTCAGCCTAGGTTAAGGTATATTTCTGGAAAATCTTGAACTGTACCTTGAAAACCAAAAATTTAGGCATTTACGTGAAGACAATAAAATGTTGTCAACGTCGGACCATGATGTAATGGTTGGACCACTGCTGGCGCCGAAAATTCATGAAATACGTATAGAAATTCTATATAGAGACATGAAAAGAATGAATTCCGTGAAAACCAGCCCATATACAGCACTCATTCGCCAATTGCACGAATGAGGCGATGCAACTAACAAATTTTGTTTTTCAGGCGCATCCGGCCTGCAGGAAATTCTAACCGCTCGGACTCCACAATGAAAAAAAATGGACCTAAACTAGTCGCAGCAACCTCTCTCTCAACATTTCTCTCTCAAATTTAATAGCGTTTTATTAATATCAAAATACATCTAGATATTCAGTAAATGTTATCCAACCAATTGGTATGGAAATCTTGTCTCGAATAAATATGGGTCATTCCATGCCAAGTGTCCGAGAAAAAGTTCAAACGAGTAATCGACCTTCACGGATTTAAACCAAATTTTGCCAGATTGTTCGTTTTTGGTCAGAAAGTAAAAATTCAAAATTTGGTACGGATCGAACATTTCGTCGATTAATGGGAGCGCCTCAATTTTTAAGAAAAATACCCGATTTTGTCAAAACCTCTTTTTTTCTTTTGCTTATATCTCCGGAAATATTAAGTTTAGAAAGACACTATTTTCATATTTTCAAAGAAAATCATCCAAGGAATTCGAAAAAGATATTATTTTTGAGCACCAGTGCTGGCAAATATTTTTAAACTCAATATAAAAACTAAATTTACATTTTTCTTTCAATGAAGACAATTTTATCTCAAAAATTTCAACTTCATCGTGTTTCGCAGATTTTTCTACACAAGAATCAATCATCGCCCCGATGTATTCTTGGCCGATCCCGAGATACAGCGCTTTAAAGCAAGCAATTCCCCATTTTTAATGTAAAACTAAGAGCAAAATAACTTTTTTTGAAGCAGTAATTCTCTACGCAATGTAAAAATACTTTTGTATATTGGAAAAGCATTTATACAGTATATAAAAAGGTTTTTCTTAAAAGTGTTGCCAACTTTTCAGTTTCCCGCATGATTAGTTACATAAATTAAGGAAATATTAGTCTCCTAGCAACAATAAACGCAATAAACAAGGAAGATAAGAACTCATGTCTATTAGCGAGATGAAAAACAGTTTACAAAGCTATGATCAAACAACTAACGTATATTTTTCGCCTTTTTGAAGTAACATTTCCTCATCTAGTGCTTTAAATCAAACAAAAAACTGAAAAGCTGGCAACACTGTTATGAAAAACTTTGCTATATGTTGTATAAATGCTTTTCCGATATGGCAAAGCAGTTTTACATTGCGTAGAGAATCACTGCTTAAAAAAAGTTATTTTGCTTATAGTTTTACATAAAAAATGGGGTATGGCTTGATTTAAAACGCTGTATCTCGGGATCGGCAAAGAATACCTCGCCGGGCGATGAGTGATTCTTATGTAAAAAAATCTGCGAAACACTATGAAGTTGAAATTCTTGAATTAAAATTATCTACATTGAGAGAAAAATGTAAATTTAGTTTTCAAATTGAGTTTAAAAATGTTTGGCAGCACTGGTGCTCTAAAATAATATCCTTTTCGAATTTCTTGGATGATTTCCTTCAAAAATGTGAAATTAGTGTCTTTCTAAACTTAATACTTCCGGACATATAAGCAAAAGAAAATGAGAGGTTTTGACAAAATAGAGTATTTTCCTTAAAAATGGAGGTGCTCCCATTAATCGATCGGCATCAAATTTTCGATTTCTAACCGAAAACGAACAATCTGGCGAAATTTGGTTCAAATTCGTGAAGGTCGATTACACGGGGCACGGACACTTCGTGTGGAATGACCCATATAGTTTCAATAGGCTGAAAATACCGCACGCACGCTACATCGGTTTGTTGAAGAGATATTCAGCCGATATTTTTTGGAAATTCGCAAAAAGCAAGGCAACGCTTCGAGAGGTACCAATCAATCAACATAAAATTTTGAATGTGTGTACGGGATGAGCAATATTATTTCTGGTTCAAATTGGAGACTATCGACTGTAACTGGTATGTTCACTAGGAATGGAATGATCCATGTAGCATGTGTGAGAAATACCTACCTAAATAGCACAATATTGTCAATGACGATGCTAAATGATGCCGCTACTGTCTACACAAGATTTTGAGTACAAAGTAAATATACGGAGGTTAACTTTTGTTGCTCCCCGTTATTTTTATGACTAAGTCTTTGATTGTATCAATTAGCAATCGTTAATAGAATAAAATTTTCCGTTACTGTCAAAAATAAAATGTGTAACTATGTGTGAATTGACGTAACTGTGAATTGATGGTTTTCTGTAATCACGAATACAATCTGTTTCTATCATTCGAAAAGACGTTAATATTGAAATAAATAATAATTTAAAGTAGTCATAGATGGTCAGCATTCGCTTAAAATTAAGAACTTTGAATAAAAGTCAATTCGCACATTAACACGCAATGTCAACAATGACAGAATTTCATACAATCGTAATAAAAAACGACGAAGTGTTTGAAATCACAGAGATTTTGCTGGCTGTGTGTATGTATATTAAAGAAGCATTTCATAATGCATCTCACAATAAAAAAAATTGATAAAAACTATTAAAAAATTTCAAAATGTGACAAAAAATAATCAACCTATAATTCTGGAATGTCAGCAGTCACGAGATGACCACAATGAGGAATTTCTCCGTTGTTGTTGCTAGCTAATTAGTTGATGTTGATGAACTATTCTCGTATCTTGAAGTGCTAGACTAGACATTGTAATCATAATCCGTGAAAATCCTGATTAACCTCCCGATCAGAGGATTCTAACAAAAATATTACATATTATATTAAATATTACAGAGTTATAGCTCCAGTTGATATTTCTATCAACGTTTGTTATAAATGTGATAGAAAACATGCGACACGCAAAATGTGCCCAAAGCAGATAGTGTTACAATTTTCGATGTTTTAACTACTAACAAGACCAACTTTATAACAAAACGCGAAGAAGATTTTGTCATAAAAAACGTGTTATTTAGAACTCATCCTTTTATAAATTTGTTATTTTCATTTGGTCGGGCTAATGCTTTAGATGTTATATTAGGTTGGTTTCTACTACATATATTTGTGCCAAAAAGAACGAAAAATAATTTTAAAAACGGAAAAACACTAGTTTTCAATAGAATAAATCGGCACCAACTTTTCAAAAAAAAACCTTACTGCAAAATGTAAACTAAACGAGTAAAAGTTATTTTCTGCTGAACTAGCATGAAAAAAGAAAGCTTCACTCGGTTTGTTTACATTTTGCACTAAGGCCTTTCAGAAAAGTTGATGCCGAAATATAGGTTGAAATAGTTTAAAATACCTCAATGGTTCAACGCAACTAGTCAGCAACTGGAAAGCCTCCGTACTAACAGTGACAAAACAGTAAAATAACTGGTCACAGTGGAAAGAGCACCCAACAAGAAATAAAACGAAAATGTCAAATGTGAAAACTTTTTATGCGCTCCCGCTTATCCTAACCTAACGCTACAATCATTGATTGATTACCTGACAAACATGACGGGGTTAACAACTTTCATGAAAGATACAAAATGTCAATTCAAGGGAAGCTTCGTCTGAAGAAGCACCGAATAAGCAGATCCGACTAGTCGACTGACTGACATTTCCGAAGTGCCTCTCGCTTCTTCAAGCCGGGGTCATACACATGCATACACCAGAAAATATATCACTTTAATTCAATTAAAGCCATATTCCGACCAATAAAAATATAAGTACATGGACGAACGAAGACGAAACCAAACGAATAAGATACAGTTTGTCAACGGAGTGCCGTTCGTTTTTGCATGTGACTGCGGCTAGGGCTTACCGCTACGACAGCTATAGATTTCAGTGGTGACAAGACACACATTTCAAACCAAAACGATATGAGTACCTACTTCATATACAGCGATGATAGTTTGGCGCTTTCGCTTGGATTTCAGAACAACAGTAAGAACCCATGTGCTTACGCCAATACAAAATGTAAATTTGGCGATGAAAATTGATTACAGTAAACATGGCAAATTTAGAATTTATACAATATATGTAATCGAATAAGTGGGGTTGTGAAATAAATTATTGCTTTGAGCATCTTAGTAGAATACCTGTAAAGTTTTCCGGGGTTGTGCAATTCTGATCTGCTTTCTAATGTATCACAGAATAATCAACGCCAAATAAATAATAATAAAATAAGAAATAATGATAATGTTATGTTCTACTGTTCCATTAATGAGCTTCACTAACAGATGGATTGCTCGGAATCAAATGAATCATCCGTGGATAACCATGCAATTCCATTGCTTTAAATTCGATGGAGGCGCCTTGTATTACAAATTTACGTTTAAGGGTACGTTACAGACCGATGTGAGTAATAATAATCTTTTGTGTGTATAATGTTTTTTTTAATATTGAAATTCTGAGAAACGTTTCTTTAGATATTTTCTAAGTATTCTAAGTTCCCATGATTGTGGACATACAGAACTGACTGTATGTCATGGGTCACACCAAATTGTGGGTGATTTTAGCTTTATTTTCTGTTTAAATATCATCAAATTGTTAATCAAATTATTAGTGGTACTTATGAGTAACAGTTTTATCAATCTAAAATATCTAAAAAATCTTCGCACACACAAACACACACACACACACACACACACACACACACACACACACACACACACACACACACACACACACACACACACACACACACACACACACACACACACACACACACACACACACACACACACACACACACACACACACACACACACACACACACACACACACACACACACACACACACACACACACACACACACACACACACACACACACACACACACACACACACACACACACACACACACACACACACACACACACACACACACACACACACACACACACACACACACACACACACACACACACACACACACACACACACACACACACACACACACACACACACACACACACACACACACACACACACACACACACACACACACACACACACACACACACACACACACACACACACACACACACACACACACACACACACACACACACACACACACACACACACACACACACACACACACACACACACACACACACACACACACACACATTATTATTATTATTATTTATTATTATCTTTTTCTTTTTTCTAAGGAGCAGGGAAAAGCCCGTTAGAGTAAACCTCTTTCAGGTTTCTTTTCCAACAGGCACAATACTGTCTAATATAGTTATAAACATTATGTATAAATCAGAGTTTCTGCGCATAGGCGGGAAAGACGGACACTCGCAAAAGCTGTCACGCGTCGTCGAATTATAAGTATTAAGAAAGATTTACATATTTCATCGTGTATTTAAGAAAGAATTGGTTTGGGAAAAAACCCCTTCCCGATCCCCCCTTTGATCGAGGAAATAAAATTCCCTTCTGTATTCTAATTGGTGATGAATCAATCGTTTCTAAAAGTTGTCCTTTTCCAAGTGTTATATGACTTCTGAAGTTCTGATTACTTTTGCATATATAATATGTAAGTATTTGCATTGTTAAATCGTTGTTGGGCAAAATGAGTTCTAAATCTCTGTGTCCGTCTTTCCCTACCTTTGAGTGTCCGTCTTTCCCGACTTGGATACCAATTTTTCAAGCACCATAACTTTTTCCTGAATATCCAAAAATTCATCAGACTTCCAATGGATATTCAGTGAAGGATCAAACTAACGGAATGTCGTCGATATAGCATGAATATGCTATTTTTAAAGGATTTACCAGCTATTTTCTTCACACACAAAATTACATCGGTTAGCGTATCTACGCATTTTTTCTTTGTTTTACTCATAAATTTGACAGCTGCGCTGCTAAGAATCGGCAGTATATTTCAAAAGTGTTCATGCAGTCTATAGAAACATTTCCCATCATTGGTTTGCTTCAAAAAACTATTGTTTATGAAATATGACAAGTGTCCGCCTTTCCCGCAGTGTCCGTCTTTATTGCCCTTCCCCTACAGCTTATTCTCTCTTTCTTGTCCTTATACTATTCTAACTACACCTGCAAGCAAAAGCGGCGAATGCATGTCATTTCTATATGACTTGGATGTCATTTCTATGTGACTTGGATCAATATCGTGTTTTTCGTGTTTAAAACGTTTGTCAGAATTCCATTATTTCACGTTGATTTCATATACTTGCAAGCTGATAAATCTTTAAAAAATGCTTTATACACAGAAAAGATTATTGATATCGACGTCGGTCTGAAACGTACCCTTAACGAAAATTTGGAATACAAGGCGCCTCCACCGAATTTGAAGCAATGGGGCTGCATGGTTGTCTGCAGATGAGTCATTTGATTACGAGCTATCCACCGAAAATTGGCCAGAATGATAAAATAATTGCATTGATGTTGTATTTTCGAACGAACTTGCCCAAAAGTTGTCGAACTGTGAAATATGGACTGTAGGAGAGAGTAGTCAACACTGTTGACTCAACAGTTATACAGCAGGAACAGTGAATCAACGGGTATACAGGTTGGCCATAAAGCATTCACCATGTTTAATATTTTCTTGCAAAGTGAAGTTTGTAAACCAACGTCACGTAATGCAGTTTGAGAAAATTATGTGAACTAATTAATATATCTTATATTAATATAAACTATTGAATAGAATTATTATGCGTTGGATAAGTTTTGATTACGAAAATAATATTTTTCGAAACTTTGTACTTTTCGAGCTTCACGGGGGTCAGATTGTGCCAAGCCATAACGATCGATCCAAATCGTGCATTTCACATACACAACAAAAATACGTCAGTATACTGCAGTACACTCACATTCTTTACTATTGAGCACTATATTTTGACAGATTAGATTGCATCATCCGTTTTGGAGCAAATAGCATCATAGGTCTGCTAAATAATTTAAACTAATTTTTACTTTTTCTTTGGAATTTTCAGAAGCTTTGAATAAACACTCTAATATAAGAAGAATATTTTATACCGTGTATAAACTGCCAGTTTTAAGGATGGGGGAGGGGGGTGGCATAGGCCACATGTTCTTCGGCCGCGGGTTCTCGAACGAAGTAATGGTTACTTTTGTTAAATGATCAAATAGGTATGCCCCCTTAGTATACACCCCTTCATATATCTCCCCCTTGTTAACCCTAGAAACGCTACTGGCTATATAAAGGCTGTCCATTGACTTCGAACTCATTTTTAGTTATTTCAGACCTCCCCGAGTTATTTTCGTTCATACTTTTTGTATGATGCGTTGTTTTTGGACGACCGCCTGCCTCTAATAATTCACTTGGTTCATGGATGACCCCATATGAACTATTTTATACTGATGTATTGTTAATAAACATGCTAATGTTCACTGTTTAGGTTTTTAGCTTAACTTTATGTTTTTGGCACAATGTCACCCCCTAGAAGGGGCGAGATTGTGCCAAAGTTCATGCACTTCCAGTAAAATTAGGTTTCATTGTAACTAAACCATCTCTACGGTAGTTGTTCATTGAACAATTTAGTATATATTGACAGGTTTGAAATCAACTTAGTTCTTAAATTGTTTCTATACTGAGCTAAAGAACAAAAACATATGCCCCGGATGACGGTACCGCAAAAAAAGTGACAGTCTCACGGTGCTCTCCGAGACCGTTATTATAAAAAAATGCTCCATAAAATCGGACCTCACCAGTCGATTCGTGAGGTTGTACTGCATCTCTGGTGAAATTTTCAAAATCCTCCTGTGGTGGAAATTTGAGTACGCTCTTTTAAGTGCCGTAAGTACTAAAAACAATGTTAAATCGACGAAACACTCATTGCAAACCAATTGTTAAACCGTTCACGAAAAAACATGTAGAAAGTGCTCTACACATTTCAGATACACTATTACATAATTTTTACAGCTGCTGGTAAGTCTAGTTTGAGACTTTAAATGGCGTAAGTGCATTTTATTGAATATGTAATATGTTAAACGTATAAATTTGACTACTATTAATGTTAGTTAGTTCCATAAAGAAAAGAACAATACATTGGCTAAGCCAATTTGATAACTGTGTTAAGGAAGTGCGCTACAGTTGTAGTGCTCGGTTATCGGTTGTAATATGATTCAACTAACTGATTGCCCGATCTCACTCGGGGTCTCTTAGTCACTCAGTCACTTGTACATCTGTTTTAGTAACGAAAACTCTCATAATGCCGTGGACATATTCAAATAAAACAAAACCCTTTTTTCATTTGAATATGTCTACTCCCTTTGTCAGTTCCTCTCACGTTGTCCCCCAACCACTTGTAAAGTTGTCTTCTTCTCGGTAATCCCTATAAATCGACACAAAGTCTTTTATATGTTTTTGAACCTCCCCCTTTTTAACGGCCACCCTATTCCCCCTTTCAGAAATAAACCTGATTTAATCCACCTATTGGTGAAAGGAACCTTTGTTATACGGTCTTACTTGCTATTTGAGATAGAAATCGACACGTCTTCGGAACATAATTCATCTATTAGTTAACGTTGGTTTACATAAAAATTTTGGAAATTGAATAAGCTTACAAAATTTGAACAAAATAGTAGCACTTACAAATTTTGATAGTTCTTTTTCTCATGAAATTGCTGATTAAGTTGTTACTAATGTGGGTAAGTGCAAGTAAAAGTAAGTTGTAAGAAGAAATATTATTCTTTAACATATACATTGCGTAGTAAAGGTCTAGTTTATAGGTTTTTGAACTATGCATAACTATGCATCAATAAGGCTTTCTTGAAAAAATTTCATCAATTTTTATTAACCTTCGGTTACTCACGCTGTTGTATTCTGAATAACATGTGTAGGTTTTTGAATGTCATATTTACCAATCGGTGTTTAACTAACGTATATTCTTCAAAAAAATGTTCAGCAAAATGTCTGAATTGTTCAATACAATAATACTTTAAATTGTTAGGAAAATAGATCAGCATAAACCGAGAGCACAGAAACGAAGCAAGCAGCATATGAGGTGTAGTACCGCTATTGGCCCCAAACTGGAATTTTTTTCACGTTACTTCATATGGAAAAATGATGTCTGTATGTAGCAAAACTATCAGCAAATGTAAAATGTTTAAAATGTATCCGTCAGTTGGTAGTCGAGTAATTCGGGGTTAAAATCAGGGTATTTTTATAATCAAAGTTCTACAGTTCCTAAACAAGCAAACATAGAGGTATACTATTTTCAGCAAAGTTGTGTATTTTTACTATTTGTATAACTTTGTAACACATGAAAAAGTCATACAACAATTACAAAAAGAGCTAAAATAGAAAAACTGATTTTACAAATACAGAAACAATAAATAAGATTTCTCTGTCTTCGCTTCTATCTCAGGTTACAGTCTTCAGCAAAATTTCTTGTAACAATAGGCTCTAAAACTTTGCAGAACATATCAATGTGTTATATGGAAACTGAAAAAAAAAATTTTTTTCACTTTTAGGGGGATTAATCCAAATTTAAATTGCACCAGATGATAGAGCATTCAATTTCAAGAAACTCTTTCAAAGGTTCGATAAACTAAAAACAAGTTTTCCTAGTCAAAACTCTAGTGCGCACGTTTTCTTTGGTTTTGGGCTATTGTGCGCGCGAGTAACTGTGTTGCAAAAGTTGGCGCGAGCGTTCGAGGATTGATATCTTTTGACCGGTAAAACCAATTCTTATGAAATTTTGCATATATATTCGTAGTGTCAAAACCTCTCGTTTGATATTAAAATAATTGAAATTAGGTAAATTATCTTGGTTAAAATCATTATAAATTATTGTTAATTTTGGTGTGGTATATACGATTGCTCATAACTTTCAAATTAAACGTCCAATCCAAAAACCATTCAATAGTGATCTATCCGGTTATATTACCTGCCAAATAAAACTTATAGCGCATAAATCGGTTTGGCCATCTCTGAGAAACAGGCGATCATTTGAACCTTATCAAAAATGGTTTTTTAAGGCTAACTTTTAAACTGCTTGTCCGTTTTCAATAAAACTTGATAAAAAGTTTAGTAACAGCAAGAGCTTTCGTTTGGTACTAAGATCGTTAAAATTGGTTGCGTAGTTCAGGAGAAACGCGTGTCACGTAGTTTTCACATTTTTGCTTATAACTTTTAAACGAAACGTCGGACCGCAAAGCAATTCAATAGTGATATACTAGACAATAATACCTTTCAAACAAAAGTAAAAGCGATCAAATCGGTTCAGCCATCTTCGAGAAACAGGCGATAGAAAATGAGCTGCACATACACACATACACACATACACACATACACACATACACACACACACACAGACATTGCTCAGTTCGTCGAGCTCTATCGATTGGTATATGTGATTCGGCCCTACGGGCCTCGGATCAATTTCGTGTTTTTCGACCAATTTCTAAACCTTTGTTATATAGTATAACAAAGGTAAAACAACGTGTACGACTGATATCGTTCCAAATCCAAGAGAAACGCACTCCTTTACCCATTTGAACCTTTCTCTTCCCTTGTAAGAGACCGTCTTCCTCTTTTGTCAACCACCCAGCAGGAAAGAAACATGCCAAAAAACATGCGTTTGACAAACGATGTTTGATGATGACGTTTAAAGCTCCGGAGCTATGGCGGAAGATACACTCATATTCACGCTCCTTGTCCCTCTACATGTCAGTTCCTTCCCAGTCAGCTCCACCTTCTGTCACGTAGCTAATTATGCATCGGTTTGCTCAATCACTATAATGGAAGCGAAACAAAGGTTTATTTACCATATATTCCACCTCGGTGGAACCCCCCTTTTTTCTCAAAGTCATTTGCATAACTGCAATCGGTTTAAATGCAAGATAAACGCAACCCCCTTTACTTATTTAGATCCCTACCCCCCTTGTTAGGAATCCTCTCCTTTTGTCAACTTCCCAGTGCCGATTCCCTAATGTCAAGGAAAATTTGTGCCAAGTTTCATGAAGTATTGTCCAGGCATTTTGGATTTATGGCCTTTCCCCTGTTATGAACTTCCCCCCTGTTATGACCCCCCTCCTCTCTTTTGTCAACCTCTTGAGTTTTGATTCTCTTATGCCAAGGAACATATGTGTCAAGTTTGATGAAGAACCGTCCAGGTATTTCGCAGTTATGGCCTCCCCCCTGTTATGAACCCCCACCCCCTCCTCTTCTTCTCAGCCCTTCAGTACTGATTCCCTTATGTCAAGGAACATGTATGCCAAGTTTAGTGAAGAACCGTCCCGGAATTTCGGAGCTATGACCCTCCCCCTCCCCCTGTTACGAATCCCCTACCCCTCTTATCAACCCAGTGCTGATTCTCTCATATCAAGGAATATATGTGACAAGTTTGGAGGAGAGGTTAAGGCCTTCTGGAGTTATGGTGGAACATACAAACATACTCACGCTCACTTTTATATACACAGGTATGTATACCCACGTTTGTCTTTTCATTGGAAAAGAATGAAAGGAGAATATATTGTGTTGTGGCAAGGATGTGCTACTGATAAAAAGGGGTTGTGACGCCAATCAAAGATTTCGTCGCGATTTTGAGTTCGTTGGTGTACAAAAATAACTGGAGAGCTACATATTGCAAACAGTTGATCGGTAGAATCAAGAGATGCATTCGCAAAGTTGACATGACGGCTGTACAACGCTCCTGTTCGGACATCAAACGGAAGCTTCACCGAACGGACCGTTTTCAAAAGTACACTAATTTTTTTTTTCAATAATGGGTAATGTATCTTTAATTTCGATAAATCAGATCACATGAAGAAGATCTTTGTCTTTTTTTGACAGCTTTAGAAAAAAATTCCAAAATTTTAGTTGCCACCCGTTAACAAGACAGCAATAATTTTGTTAAGTTGATTGAAATTAAAATCGCTATTTCAAAACTAATCACTGAAACTGAGTGGCGGTTACAGCTTGATTTAAAACTTGATCGAAACAGTGCTTGCATTTAATCTATCAAAATCTGTATATATAAAAGTGAGCGTGATTAAGTTTTTTCGTATGTTAGTATGTTCCGCCATGACTTCAGAATGCCTTGACCGTTCTCTACCAAACTTCGTACGCATATTCCTTAATATAAGGGAATCAGCACTGGGGAGTTGACAAAAGTGAGAGATCCCTAACAAAGGGGTTGGTCCAAATAAGTAATAGGGGTTGCGTTTCTCTTGCATTTACCGATTGCAGTTATGCACGTGACTGAGAGAAAATTGCGAGGAGTGATATATGAAAGAAACCTTTGTTTCGTTTCCGTTATAGGGATTTTCATAAAGCAAACTGATGCATAATTAGCTACGTGACAGAAGGGGGAGCTGACGAGGAAGGAGCCTTCAAGAAGGGTGGGGAGGGGGGTGGGCACGGAACGTGAATATGAATGTATGTTCTGCCATAATTCCGGAACGTCGTTTGTCAGATATATGTTTTTTGACATAAAAGAATCAGCGCAGGGGATTGACAAAAAATGGAGATGCTGTCTTACAAGGGAAGAGAAAGGTTCAAATGGTTAAAGGGGTGCATTTGGAACGATAGCATTTGTAAAAGTGACTGGATTTCTGAAAGGGAGAATAGGGTGGCCATTAATAAGGGGGGGGGGAATTCAAAAACGTAAAAAAGGCTTTGAGTCGATTTATAGGGATTACCGAAAAGAAGACAGATTTATAAATGGCTGCGGGACAATAGGAGGGGAACTGACGAAGGAAGTAGACACATTCAAATGAAGAAAAAGGGTTTGGTTCTAGCATTATTTCTGTTACAGAAGATGTACAAGTGACTGAGGGACAAAGGGGCCCCGAGTAGGATCCGGCAACCAGCTAGTTTCATGAAGTATTGTCCAGGCATTTTGGATTTATGGCCTTTCCCCTGTTATGAACTTCCCCCCCTGTTATGACCCCCCTCCTCTCTTTTGTCAACCTCTTGAGTTTTGATTCTCTTATGCCGAGGAACATATGTGTCAAGTTTGATGAAGAACCGTCCAGGTATTTCGCAGTTATGGCCTCCCCCCTGTTATGAACCCCCACCCCCTCCTCTTCTTCTCAGCCCTTCAGTACTGATTCCCTTATGTCAAGGAACATGTATGCCAAGTTACAGAAGATGTACAAGTGACTGAGGGACAAAGGGGCCCCGAGTAGGATCCGGCAACCAGCTAGTTATGTAATAATTGGAAAATCGCAAGTTGTCGTCTTGAGCAACGAACGCTGTTTTGACGCAGAACGAATTGGGTTTAATAATTTAAAATATCTAAAGAGTGTAATTCATAGATTGTTGTAGAAGTATTGAATTGTAGCATACGCTTTGACCTAATAACGTTCAAATTTGATATCTTTATACGAAATCTACATAAAGGTCCATAGTATCAATATTAAGGGGAGGGACTGTGCCTTTAGTCATGCCTACGAGACACAGACCTTTCTACTTTTTATTAGGACCACCTAAAATCGAAATTTGATTGTACTTCTATACCGTGCCGGGTGCTGAATTACTAATCGACGAGCATTGTAATGGAGCACAAACGTAGTTCTAATCAAAGATTATTACCGAATTCGTTTATTTAGCTGTGTTCGTGTTATCTTTAGCATTGATTTCGGATTATTTGAAGTAACCTTATCGGTCTTGGTACCACGGCGTGATGTTGCCAAAGTTACCATTATCTCCGATATCTCAATATCATAATATATTGATTCTCCTGATATTCTACAACTGCTGAACATAAGCACCCGCCGTAGACCACTTCGATCTCATGCTTTTTTCTATCTTCCTGTCTCACATACTAGCTATGGTGCCACTCAAGAGCATGTGACGCATTTTTATTAAACGTTTTAAGGTGTGTTATGTATCATTTGGTGTAAAACTGTTAGTAAAAAAGATAAGAGGTTTGTGCCTACTGGAGACGGAACATTAGAGCTGTTCCACTCCAATGGCCTATTTCGTTCTCAAAGAAATAAACAAAGTTTATTGTTATCGGAATTCTTTCTGAGTTAAGTCCTGCATATTTTTTTTCCAATTACGCTGAAAAAGACCTGCAAACTTTGTTGATAATAAAAGTGCATTTGTCTGTCTACGAACACGTTAGCGCATTATTGTAGCGTTGCCTGTACAAAAGTTTCGAACTAGATTTTCACAAATTTCACTTCTATGAGGCAGTGAGCTCGACCATTCGAAGCTTGGCATGAAATTAAATTCAAAAATGAAAAAAATAGAAGATGAAACTGTTCAAAAATAACTTACTTATTATTCGTACCAGCTTTTGTCAATGAAATTAATATACTAAATGATTTTAAAAACTACAAAATATATCATAGAAAATTAGCTATCGCTAAAGTTTTTCCATAAAAAAAATACTGGCGCTTGCATCTGGCAGATAAAGGATAAATTTTTCTGTTGCTTAAGTGAAGATTTCTGCAAAACAAACTTGCGTAACTTGCCAAGCAAACAGTTTTACAGTCAAACATGAAACGATCACGTCGCTCCCTAAAAAGCTACCGCTTAAAAACAATCTGTCAGTGCCTCTGAAAATGTCCACTCATGCTTAAATTCTTTAGCATCATTGCCATGCCAGGCATACGATTATTTACGAGGCACGCGAGTATCGGGAGACAACCACTACGCGTGATTAAATTTGAAGAACCTAAATTTTGGGACCAGCTGATACTTAGTAAACGATAAAACGAACAGACATGAAATATTCTTCCGCCCTGGCAAATCGCCATTCCGCACATCTGACCATTCTGATGGGATTAATTGAACCTTATTGTTGATAAATTTAGCATCTTTTTATCGAATAAATAGCTTGTTATACTTCTCCAGGCTTTCGCTGCTCTTGGCAAACCGCGAGTACGGCATTGCGCTTGCCGCCACTTGTACACTCGAACTACATACTTGCGAAGTATATGAACCTATTCGCTGCGAGAATTTTCTCTGTAAAATAGGTGCACAAAAGACCGCCAGATCGTTGCCGCTTTCCGCAGTAAAATGTCACACGTTGTCTTGGGTTGGCACCACACCTCAGCCTCCCAGAATCGGGAACTGAATACAATACACCGACAGAACCGAAACATTGACGCTATACATGTGATGCTTGTATTCTTTGAATAACATTATTTCGCTGGTTTACGGCGATACAGTTTTTATTCTGAGTCACTTTGCTTACTGGATTGTACTGGTCACCATTTGGTCAATTTAAGCACATCTTATGATATCTCTTACACCAAAGCAGTCCCCAAAAGGGGAGATACCAACACCACTGCAAAAACGGCAGTTGATGAACCACTTGATTCTTCAATCTTTTGAGTTAAGTGAAACATTCTCGTGTCTGATGATTGTAAATTTCAGATATCTTTGCTTCTGATCACTATAATTAAATAGACATTCGTCGGTTTCTATAGTCGGTAAATTAACTTCTCATGTTCCTGTGATAACCTCATATAAAACTCTACTATATGCCAACTCTACACAACAATCAACGCACGGCACAGTCTCATTTTGTAACATCAATTAGCACAGCACTAGAATATGCAACCTATTGTCAAAACCTAATGAATGGATTTAATCTAATACCATTAGTTCTCGCAAGACCCCAATAGTCCGTTTCGGCCATGTTGATCAAATCACTGTCCACTGCAAACTGAAGCGCCAATCCCAATTTTCGCCTATGTATAGTAGTTCTCTCTGTAAAAAGACGGTGGTCGGTACGATATACACTAATAGGCGAACAGCGCGTGATCCGCAGGAACCAAATTCAAGCACAGACCGTTGCTGGCGATGTTGAACGCACGGAGGAACAGATCAATCTGTCGCGTTGGTGCCGACTAACCGACCGGCTATAGCGGCCAATCGAGCGCATCGCCTATCGCTGAATTATGCGATTGTCATCAATTGATAGTGGCTCTCTCGCGTGACTCTCAAAGCATCGCAAAGCATGTGCTCTCGGATATCAATTGGGAAGGTGCTACTACTGTTGGACAACGAGAAGCATACGAGTACACATTCGTACGCATATATTATCATTCATTCGCCGGGATGATTGAATGATCGAATGATTGTACTAAAAAGATAGCACGTATTGCGAAACATTCGAGCTACCATGCAAATTGTGATACGCCGAAGAGAAGAGGTTTCTCATCGTTGGCCCATCTATTCTTTTCATAGTTTAGCCACTGATACCGCGTTTTTAAAATTAACTATTCAATTACTTCATTCATTCTACTTCAGAGGCATCCTGTAGTAACTTACACGTTACGATCACTACGTAGTAAACATCCCTTTAATACATCAAATGAATTAATAACATAATAGTGATTGCAGTGAAAGATTTTTTTTTGCTTTGGGTACCAATAGAATAAGTATTTGACATTTGGTCGAACAAGGAAACATTCCCGCTCCTTTGAGAAAATCGGCCATATTTGCTGAGTCAAAGGAAGCGGAATGGCTTGTCATCCCCCATATATTAACTGCGTAACCGATACTTCAGGTGTGTGCACATGAAAAAAAAACATTGTTAGTACGACTCTAACCAAGTGTTGGTGTGGGTAATCTGATGTCGACGACAAATGAGAGCAGTAAGGCGACCTCCATTCAGTACGTCACGCAAATTTTGACCAACATCAAATCCCCCTCCTCCCCTTGTCACATCAGCTGACGTACAACCTACAACCACTCAAAGCACGCTGAAAGGGCGCCTGTGGGTTTATTATCAAAATGTGCGAGGATTGCGCACTAAAATCGACGAATTTTTTGTTGCTATAGCGGAATCGAATGTTGACATCATCGTCCTCACTGAAACTTGGCTCGACGAGAAAATCTACTCTGCGCAGTTGTTCGGCAGCATTTTCACGGTATTCCGCTGCGACCGAAGCTTAGACAATAGCAACAAATCACGTGGCGAAGGAGTATTGATTGCGGTTCCAACGAGGCTAAGCGCTTCCATCGACCCCATTCCTATATGCAACTCATTAGAACAAATATGGGTAAGAGTAAGGTTGCCCGGTCAAACAATGAGCATCGGAGTAATTTACCTTCCCCCCGACCGTAAAGCGGCTCCGAATAGCATTAAGGATCACATTTGTTCTATCAAAGCTGTTTATTCGGACCTAAGCCTTTCCGATCTCACATTGTTATTCGGCGACTATAATCAATCCGGTCTCACCTGGAATTTCTCATCAAGTGTACCACCTATGGTCGATAGTTTGCGATCGCATATTTCGCAGGCTTGCGCTGCTCTACTGGATGGCTTTTATCTCCAAGGCTTGGCGCAGATTAACACGGTAGTCACGTCTTCTTGATTTAGTTTTGGTCAATAAATGTGCAACCCCGTTTTGTTCAGTACAGGAAGCAGTAGATCTTATAATCCTACTTGACGCTGACCATACTGCTCTGGAATCACAGTTGATTTTCCAGCACCTATTGAGTTTGAAAATACTTTGGACGTAAGAGTTGGACTTTCGAAGAGCAGACCTTCCCGCTCTTACCGAAGCTATTGCTCGTGTTGATTGGCGTTGCCTCGATTGGTTTACGGATGTTAATGATGCTGTTAGTTATTTCACTCAAATTATGACACGTCTTATCTCTAATTGTGTGCCCACTCGCAAATCACCTGAAAACCAGCGTGTGGTGACCACCCCATCGACATCTCTATATCGAGCTGCAGTGAACGTCAGCGACAGCATGTCCTGGGCTCAAAATTTGACAGCGGGCCCAAATCAGACTGCTGGCAGTTGAGTGAAACGCAGTGCTGACATGCTATCTCATTTTTGCACACACGAGATGTTGACGGCGAAAACATGGTTGCCTGCCGATGGGGTGGGGGTGACGGTCATCTGCGGTTTTTGAAGCGTCTCAGGTCTTCTGCCCTACGCAAATACACCAGGCTCCGTTGTCCTTTTTCAAAGCAACAATTTAATAAAGCGAGCAGTAACTACAGAGCTTACAAGCAATCGCTATACAAACGATTTACCTCACGAATTCAAGCCAAGTTGCGTAAAAATCCAGAATTGTTCTGGTCGTTCGTGAATTCTAAGAAAAGCGAGATAGGGCTGCCTATGAACATGTTCCTGGGTACCTATGGCGCGAACACAGCAGGTGAAAAATGTCAACTCTTTGCTGCCCACTTCAAAAATTCCTTCAACACTTTTATTGCACCGGAAGCACAAGTAGCTTCTGCTGTCGGAGACATACCGCCTGATATGATCAATTTGAACACTTTCCATATAACTGATCAACTCGTTGAAACTGCAATCAAAAAGCTTAATTATTCCCTCGCTGCTGGATCAGACGGAATTCCTTCATGTGTTCTGAAAAAATGTATCACAGCTGTTGTTCGTCCGCTAGCAATGTTATTTGATTCTTCGCTGGTGCAGAATGTATTTCCCACATTGTGGGAAAAATCCATTATGTTTCCCGTGCATAAAAAGGGAGATAAGAGAAACATGGAAAATTACCGCGGCATCACGTCCCTTTGTGCCTGCTCGAAAGTCATGGAAATAATTGCACATAACGCACTTCTCAGCAGTAGCTTACATTATACATATCTCTCGATCAACACGGTTGTATCCCCAAAAAATCTGTTGCCATGAATCTTGCGTCTTTGTTTCGTTCTGTTTAAATAGTCTAGAAAAAGGCGCGCAAGTAGACGCGATATACACAGATTTAAAAGCTGCATTTGACCGTGTCGACCACGAAATATTACTGAATCGGATGGAGATGCTTGGAATATCTGCTGCATTCACAAGATGGATGAGGTCTTACCTTACCGGCCGTAGTTTATGCGTCAAAATCGATCAAGAAGAGTCGGAATTGTTTTGCAATCTATCGGGAGTTCCTCAAGGAAGCAATTTAGGCCCATTCCTTTTTACTTTGTTCATCAACGAGCTCTCTATAGTCTTACCAACTGAATGCCGCTTGTATTATGCTGACGACGTCAAGATATACCTGTCTATAAAAACCGTACTTGACTGCTCGAGACTACAACAGATGATCGAGTCGTTTGAAGGCTGGTGCACGAAAAATTTGCTGACAATTAGTGTGCTCAAATGCAATGTAATCACGTTCCACCGCAATCAGAGCCCGATTATTTTCAATTACTGCATTCTGGGTCAGGCACTGCAACGAGTTGACCACGTTCGTGACTTAGGTGTAAATCTCGATTGTGCGCTTACCTTTCGCTTGCATCTTGACGAGATTGTCTCGAAGACTAATGCAACTTGGCTTTATATTTAAAATTGCTGATGAGTTCAAAGACCCTTACTGTCTCCGCTCGCTTTACTGCGCCTTAGGACGCTCAATACTCGAGTCCTGTTCAGTTGTCTGGTGCCCGTTTCAAGCTAACTGGATTGTAAGGATTGAGTCAGTGAAAAAAAAGTTTATACTTTATGCTCTTTGCATGCTGCCATGGAGTAACCCGTCGGACCTACCCCCATATGATGCACGGTGCCAACTGTTGAGACTCGAAACGCTCGAAAAGAGGCGCAACATCGCCCAAGTTGTGTTCGTTGCTAAGCTCTTGAACGGACAAATTGATTGCCCTACTTTATTGGAACAGCTCAATCTCTACGCCCCAGAGCGAGCTCTACGAACGAGGAACTTTCTCCATCCTTGCTTCGAAGAAGAGTCAACTACGGTCTATTTAAACCAACAAGGTACATGGCAGCCCAGTTCAACACAGCCTACGAATTATTTGACTTCGACATCTCCATCGATACTTTTAGAAGACGACTCTCTCAAAGACAATAGTTAAGTGTTTCTTCGTGTGTAGAGTAATTGTATTTAAGTTTTTGTTCTACCATTATTATTATTATTATAATTAGTATTCATTAAGACCGCACAAATGACATTTTGTCACACATTCATGACCCTCCTGAGAAAGTACGTCACGTCACGGCAACCACGGCACCATTCACGGATTTTGAAGATGATCTCCAATTGCTGCGATCGGATACGCTTCAGAAGTCGCTGATGTGTCGTCGCTTAATGTTTCGCACATATTCTTGTCCTTTACCTCCATCCACTCAAATTCGTCTGATCTAGTTGAAAGAATCAGCACTTCCTGCTGACGTCTTGCAGCAACACGCCTTGGAAGAATGTGTTTTTGGCTATCATCCAACATTACCTTAGATGCGAAATTGATCCGCGAGTGGCACAAACTCTATCCTTCAGGGAGCTTTTGAGTGAGAGACAGTAATGGTTATACGGAAGAACTTTAAAACCAGCCGTGAAACTTCGGTATGAGTTTATGTTCATCGATTGAGTCTAACGACAGGAGGAGAAAGTTAGGTGTCGTTACGAATCCTGAGATGAAAAGAACCATCAAAGCTGGCGGAACTGTCGAAGAACAATGGACGAGACCAGAACCTGTTCTTGCGACAAATAAAGCCAGTGGTAACCGTCGGCAGTGTAGATATCTGGTTTCATCCCTTTGCTCTGCCGGATAGTAATTTCCCAGCCAATGTTGCGAATCGAGCGAGAAGTAAATGATGCCTACTCACACGCGAAAGAGTATGAGAAATATAGCATTCAATGCTTACACCGCTCATGCAGACGTGAAAGAAACAACCGCCGTTGCTGTGTGTAGACATTCTGCTATCCACACACTTACGCACGCACATCCTCACATCGGCTTCCTGCATAGCTTATTCGCGAGTCAAAAAACTCGTGAGGCTGGTAGCGCACTGGGATACAAATTTTGCATTACTTTTTCGTTTCTTCTTCATCTTCACCCTCGATTCTACACACGGGCGGGAGTGCGAGCTGACGCGAGTAATCGATATCAAAAGCTCGGGCTGCTACGACGAACGAGAGCGACGACTGTAACTAAGCTAAACACACACTCGCAAACACTCGTTGCAGAGCATGAATAAATAAGAGCGAGAGTCCGAAAGGGATGCTTTTATCTGCGTGTTCGTTAGGATGAGTACGCGTGTGCGAGAAATTAAGACCACACGAGTGTGGGCTTCGCAACACTGGGTTATTTCTAAGATTTGGGAGGAAGCGAAGCTGCCGGAGAAATGGATGGAAAGAGTGGTTTGTCGCATCTACATAAAGGGTGGCTCGACTGCTCCAACTATCGCAGCATAATGCTAATGAACGCCGCCTACAAGGTACTATCCCAGATTCTCTGACACCGGCTGTCACCGATAGCAGGGTGCTTCAAAGGAAATTACCAGGCGGGCTGCATAAAATCTCGAGGACACTCTCAAGTCCCTTCGAGATGCGGCGAGGGTTGAGACAAGGTGACGGCTTATCGGCTGCTTGCTGTTCGACATCGCTCGGGAGTGATTCGACGTGCGGGAATCGAAGCGAGAAACAAGTTTTTCACCAAGGGTAGCCAACTCGTAAGCTTTCCAGATGACTTTGATATCATAGACAGGAACCTTGCGACGACGGAGGTAATGTACGTCAGACTGAAAGCGGTGTCTAGGAGGATTGGCCTAAAAATAAATGCGTCGAAGACCAAATTTATGTAGGAAGAGACTGAAAGCAAAAACATTCTATCAAGAAGACTGGCATCTCTTCCTCGCGCCCACACAAATGACACTTAACAAAAGCAACAGCGCACCCCTCCCGACAAAAGTTGAAGCTTTGTGTACATGTATTGGTGGGAAAAGATGTGTGCGAGCGTGGCAATGCATTGCATACGTGTTTGTGTACATCCACTCCATCGGCAGGTAACCATGTTTACGCCGTCAACATCTCGTGTTTGCGAAAATGAGATAGCATGTCAGCACTGCGTTTCACTTAACTGCCAGCAGTCTGATTTGGGCCCGCTGTCAAATTTTGAGCCCCGGACATGCTGTCGCTGACGTTCACTGCAGCTCGATATAGAGATGTCGATGGGGTGTGTACATCCATATTCTAATACACACACACACTAGTATGTGATAGTTCAACTAACTCGATAGATAGCATTGCTATTACCACCCCATCGGCAGGCAACCATGTTTTCGCCGCCAACATCTCGTGTATGCGAAAATGAGATAGCATGTCAGCACTGCGTTTCACTCAACTGCCTGTAGTCTGATTTGGGCCCGCTGTCAAATTTTGAGCCCAGAACATGCTGTCGTTGACGTTCACTGCAGCTCGATATAGAGATGTCGATGGGGTGGCTATTACTGTCGCCTCGACTTTTGGCAGAGTTGCCAGTCTTCTTGATGGGATGTTTTTGCTCAAAGGAAACAAACGCGTGCCTTCTACGAACGGTAACCGTTGACGGCGACGAACTAGTAATGGTAGATGTACCGTAAAACCCCGCTGGTGTGACCTTCTTTAATTTGAACACATTTAATCTGAACCGCTGTAATACGAACGCGTTCTCATTAAAAAAATTTCATTCGATTTTTATACAATTAGTCTTAAAAGAACCACAATAGATTGGCATTTAATGAAAAAATAAGTTAATAAATTTGGGCTCCATTTACCCGGAGATATTCCAGATCGCAGTGGGATTTTTTTCTTTGACGTCATAAGTAGCATGTAGCAATAAAATTAGAAATGTGCTTAACAGAGTGCACAAAAGTTATCCATTTCATTTGTGGTCAATAAGAATGAATTTAGCACTATCCTGTAGAGTCAAAAGCTTCCCTAAGAATGGAGTAGACATTCAAGGCTAGCAAGACTCGTGTCAACATTTGCCATTCGCATAACTGTCCACTTCCTTGCCAGCAGACGACATTGGTTGCTACAGGAGTTGGTTACACGATCCCCACTAAGGTTGTTCGTATTCCACCTGCTAAATACCATGACGAGGTAGGATGGAAGCACAGAACAGAAGTGGAAGTAGAAATCCAAACACGTACATGTTACCTTCTACAGATACTAGCGAACCTGGCGGTAGCGAGTCACTTTTTTCCACGAAAACACACGAACGCATACGAATGCACACGAAAGCATGTGAAAGCTGCTATGCGATTGGCAGCGAGTGTTCTGCTTATATTGCTGTTATTCGCTATTATGCGTAAACCTTCCCAAAGAAAAATAAAAACAAAAACCACTCTGTTACCAGTTTTGATCGCCGAATCGTTCGGACTTCCACTTCTGTTCTGTGATGGAAGTAACACTTATCTTAAATGGTAGGACACAGTGGATCCTCGGATTACACAATTGCAGCTTTACCAACCTTAGTCGTGTCAGACTATGACCGAATTTCTGTCTATGAAAAGTTGGATATCGTGTCCCAGAGCAAACCCCGTTGAATAGAACAATATTTTTAGTCTCACCATTTAATAAAGCCCAATGATGCCACAACTATACAACCTGTGAAAGCTGTTCGCTGTGGATAAAGGTATATACCTACATATCCTAATCCTGCCCATCGGAAATGGATAAATGCTTAAATTAGAATTCAGCATTTGAATAGCAAGTATTTTATTGACACTGATCACCTTTGCTTGCAGGAATTTCATCGATACTAACTGGAATAGAACTGACGATTTCGCGCTGACGAGTTTGCTCGTTACGTTGCTGCTCCTTTTGGAAACGTTTTCGTAACATACTAGCACTCGTGAACTCCAGCCGTGTAGAATCCCATTCTCGACTAACACCGGTACCGTTGTCTTTCCCGTCCGTTTTGAAATGGACTTGGTAGTGACTTCGTAACTCCGTCAAGAGCCGAAAGCTTTCCTCGCAGTGATCGCATTGATAGAGATTATCAGTTCCCAAATGAGTGCGGCTGTGTTTCACTAAATCGTTCGACTGGGAATATGAACGGTTGCAAAACTGACACTTATAAGGTCTCTCACCGGTATGGATCCTCATATGTCTTTTCAAGTGATCAGGTGCAGCAAACCTAAAATTTAAATTTTATAACTTGAAGTACAGTATACATATATCGTTATACCACGCTCACCTTAGATTGCAAAATTCGCACTCATGTGGTCGATGACCTGAAAAATACAACAAAAAAGTATTTTCGCATTTATTTTTTGTACCGGTTAAAGTCTACCTGAGTGAATCCTCTTATGTTTCTTGAGCGAGTATCGCATCGTAAACCTGGACCCACATATATCACAAGCCCACCGCTTTTCCCCGGTATGCGTCACCATATGGGCATCCTTCTCTGCTTTTGTGTAAAATTTGGAAGGGCACTGCTCGCAAGGGAAAGGTTTGTTGCCCGTGTGTCGTAAGAAGTGTTGTCTTAGGTTACTGTTATCTCTAAATCCTTTGCCGCACATGGTACACAGATAAGGATGATTGACTGAATGGCGCTTAACATGATAGCGTAGTGCAACGGATGTACGAAACTTCTTCTCACATTGTGTACAGGCATATTCACGAGTAGTCTCTTGGTGCATTTCTCGGAAGGTGAACGGCTTCCCGGTATGAAATTTACGGTGATGTCTTCGCAGAGAAGGTATATTAGAAAATACCTTGGAACAAAGTGGACAAGTCGGCTTGTCCGAGTTTTGTACATTGTCGAGAACTTCCGATTCATCGGAATGAAAATGCCTACAATGTCTCTTGAAACTTTTCTTGGTTTTAAAACTCTTTTTACAGATATTGCAATGAGATTCTTTCCTCTCTTCTGTCTCCGACGTTTCGGGATTCTGTATACCAAGGTTCTCACAGCTTGCTAAATTTGACTCATCGACATTGTCTGGGTGTAGTTCAGATTCCACTTTCAAATACAATTCTGAATCGTTTTCTTGTAAATTGATCGTCTTTCCTGAATGGAATTTCCGATTATGTCTTTGCAGAGAAGACATATTGGAAAATATTTTGGAACACGTCGGGCAAGTCTGCTTTTCTGATAAACTTTTCTTACTTTTAAAAGCCCTTTTACAAATATTACGTTGTAATGTTTTTGTCCGTTTTCCTAACTGTTCGACATCTTCGATGTTCTTCGGTATACCAAACTCCGTATAGCTTGCTAAATATGACTCATCGTGTTTGTCTAGGTGTATGTCAGGTTCGATCTTCAAATATAATTCTGTAACGTTGTTTGTTACATCGTAATTTTCTACTGGATAGTCTTTTGGATAGATAGTCTCAACTATCTCGTTCTGCTTCCTCAAACAAATTTGTCGCAACTTGTGATCAGTTTCTATACAAATCTTATGCAGTTTGTAAGCAGCCATAATATTTTCTCGGCAATCTGCACACGCACTCTGAGGCAAACTAGTAGATTTATCCATGTTTTTATAGTCTTCACGTTTGATAAATACTGTTGAACATATAACACTTAACATATCAAATAAACTAAGAGATTGCGTTGAATTGATTGGAGCGTAGATGTTTTCTAATGATTCCACAGAAAGCTCTTGCATGCAAATACGGCAGACCGTTTCGGGATTAAATTGTGAACTATTTTCCATCCTAAGTTTTAAGTTTATTAACTGATTATTCAATCTGCAATATGCACCTCAAGGAATAGGGAATTAATTTTGTATCATATATTTATACCTGAAGTACTAGTTGCATGCGACGTATCTGCATATATTCTCAACCTTGTCAATTATGTTCTGCCAATTTCGACGATAAGATATGATAATACCGTTCAAAAAAATTAACTTTCAATAACTAAAGAATATTCACTACCATTAGATACAATAATAGTAAATAAATGCATTGTAAACAATAAACAGATCCACCTGATTGGCCGAATTTGTGAATCGCATTTTTCGAGCTGATTTCTTTTATTCTTCTGAGATGCCAGATATTTTAAAATTTATTAATTGATAGCTGCTCGAAAACTGAAAGAAAAATCGTTTTGGAAAAAGTTTACAATGGAGATATCCGCACATGCATAGAGGTTTAACTATAGTTACTATATACCGTGTACCCCCGTTGGTATAACCTTCTTTAATCTGAACATTTTTAATCTGTACCCCGGTGGTATGAATGCGTTCACATTAAAAAGCGATCAAGCGTCACACCCAATTGACGTTAAAGTTGACCGGTAAATTAAAAAGAAGCAAAAAATCTTAATGCGTTTCCTCTTGCTCAGGAGCTTTGGCAATAAAGCTCATATGCAACTTACCTCTCTCCAGAACTCAAAATAGACCATTTTAGTCGAAACTGCCGAACCAATTTCGTCTTCTACAAACCGAACGTTTAGAATTCGCGCATGTTTGAAATGTTTTCAAAACGTTTGTTTTCGTCAAATCAAAACAACAAGCTCATAGGGTGTGCGTCTTGCCAAATTTACCAGATTTACCGTCTTGCCAGAGTTACCAAATATTCAGATTAAAAATGAACTTGCCCAATCTGAACGAGCTGTTTTTCATATTAGCGGGGGTTGAGTGTATTATGTCTGCGGAAAGAGAAAATGTAGTTTTTTCTATTCTCCGCTAATAGCTCTTCTTCTTCTTCTTCAACTCTGTTCGAACTGTCATCGGACAGTTCTTGGTAAGGGCCGAGTGACTATGACTATAATGCCCTGTGGTGTTTTGTGACAGCACTGTCTAGGCTTAGATTCATTTTTATTGGCAATCTTTCGTAACTAATATCTTAATTATTACTATTTTCTTGTATTGGGCTAACCAAAATCAAATATCCACTTTGCATTCTTTTAAAAATTTGCAGATTTCGTCAAAATGATGAAGATTTTTACTTTGGAATAAAGATGTTAAAGTATTATACACTAAATTGTAAGAATATTTCCGACGGATGGTCTCAAATTTATTGCAGTGCAATATAACATGTTCAGCGGTTTCGGGTACGTTACATGTTTCGCAGTTTTCATCATCCACTAATTTCATTTTAAATTTCCAATATTTGGACCAATCATGGCCTGTAATCAATCTATTTAGCTGCCTCGTATTTTCGTTATTTATATTTTTGTTAAAGAACCAGGCTACTTTTTCGAAGTTTGGCTGAAATTGATAGAAGGTTTTACCCTTAGTATCTGCATAATCCTTATACCACGAATTAGTTTTAGCAAACATGTCAGTTTCGAACTTACAAAACGCGTCTTTTATCAATATCTGGTTAGCTATAGTTCTGGTTTCAGTAAGACCGTGTTTTGCTAGTATGTCTGCGACATCGTTTCCTTTGATGTTAGTGTGACTTGGAATCCACTGAAATGCAACATTCCATGTTGCGGCTTTTCTAATAATATTAAAAATGAGATAAGGAACCTGTTTTTCATATTGCCCGGAATCTATAATTTGACAAGCAGATTTGGAGTCCGTATATATTACAGCGTTGGTTATTTGATCTTGTTCAATATATGACAGTGCGGTGTCAATTGCAATTATTTCCGCAGTTGTTATGCACGTTTCTGTTTCTAATTTAAATGAGTATCGTTTTTTATTGTAGGTTGTGTAAATTCCTATTCCGCAAGTAATGTTTTCTTTCGATGCGTCGGTAAAAACTTGACATCTTCCTTTGTATCTGCCGTTCATAGCGAATAATGTGAGTTGCTTGAGATGCATTGGGTTAGTGTTTCTTTTCGATGTTAGTAATGAATCTAATTTATGAACAATGTCAATTTTTTTAAAGTTTGGATTGGTCCTTACTAGTGGGGATATATTCTTCAGAATAGACTTCTCTGAAATGAAAATAGATTCGGTGTATGAAAGTTTGACATGGTTAGTGTTTTCATCAATAAGATGTAGTTGATCTGCTATTTTATCTCGGAAATAAATTGATCTCGCAATTTCTTTGCTTGTAATAAAATGTTGTCTTATATCTAATGGAGGAGTAGCAGCTATGGCCATTAATGAATTCAGCGGAGTAGTTCTGGTGCAGCCCGTAATTCTACGGAGGCATTGATTGTTGATTGTTTTTAACATTTGTTTACTAGATTTGCTAGCATTATTATAGATTGATGCACCATAGTCAAGTACACTACGGATAATAGATTTGTATATACTTATCATAGATTGTGGATGTGCTCCTTGTTTAACGCTGCTGATGACCTTAAGCATGTTCAATCTTTCTGTTATTTTTGATTTTGTATTTTTTATGTGACCGCTGAAATTTAAAAAGCGATCTACTGTTATCCCTAGGTAAACATGAGATTTGACTGTTTCTACAATCACATTATTTATTTTTAATGGTATAGTTCTATTGCTACCATTAAATAAGACTATTTTTGATTTTTGTGGATTGATCTTAAAATTTAATTTATCCAACTCTTGTACAAAGTTATCTAAAACACTTTGAACTTTTATTTCTAAAAGACGTAGGCACTTTGCTCTTATTATGATTCCGAAATCATCGGCGTATTGTACAAGTACTGTATCCTCATCAGCAATCTGATGTAGTACTGCAGTATAAATATTGAAAAGCGTGGGTGATAACACATCTCCCTGCGGTAAACCGTTTGATACAAATCTTTCAATTTTACTATTCTTCATACTGAATGTGATTTTTCTGTTTTTCAAGAATTGGGAAATCCAGAGACATACCGCATCTGGAACTTTGTATTCAAATAGTTTGTTTACTAGCAGATTTGTTTGTATTGCATTAAAGGCATTTGACAAATCTAGGAATACTACCATAGTCTCGAATTTATCCCTTTTGTGTTGTTTAATAGTATTTATAAGAAAATTCGTACAGGTAGTCGTAGAAGAGTGTTTGCGAAAACCGAAGGATGTACTAGGAATTATTTTCATTTCATCTAAATGACTTGTGAGTGTTTGTAGTACGGCTGTATTCATAATTTTGGTAAGAGTTGGAACTAAAGATATTGGTCTTTTGCTGTCTATACTTGACGGATCTTTGCCTGGCTTTTCAATAGCTATTACTTTTATTGTTTTAAGAGATAAGGGTAAATAACTATTTTTCCAGACATTATTCAGATGTTGTACTATTTTAAGTTTTGCTTCAGTACTCAGTTCTCTTAGTAGCTGGTAACTGATTTTGTCTTCTCCAGGAGCAGATTTCTTATTTTTCTTATGAATAATTTCATCAAATTGATTAGCAGTTAACAGATCATGAGGAATTGTAAAATATCTACTAGAACCTATTAAAAATGTTGGATCGTCTGGACCAAAATTTTTATCCAAAAATTTGTTTGCTAACGATGAATCCTCATATAGTATGTTATTTGTAATTTTCTTTTTGGATTTTCCAGTTAATTTTCCTATTTTATACCAAAGTTCGCTTGTGGTTAACGAAGGGTTAATGTCTTCTACAAATTCTTTGAAACTTTTTGCTCGCTCTTGTTTTTTCAATCTATTAAATAAAGCCTGTTTCCTTTTGAAAACAATGAGATTTTCAACTGTTGATAATTTATTGAAAGCCGCTCTTGCAGAGTTTTTGTCATTCCAAGCCGCACTTACTTCGTCTGTCCACCAATGTTTCGGAGTATACTTGTTACGAATTCTGTTCTTTTTATGTATGTTGCTTACTGTCTGTTGAAAATCTTCAATACGAATGTGGTTATCTAAATTAATATTCCTAATTTCGTCATTTATTCTTTTACGATTATAAACCCATTTCTGTTCAACTGTTACACTAGTACTGTAAGTAATTTTAATCAGAACGTGATGACTACCTATTCCATAGTCTAATGTTTCCCACGAAAGTTTGGACAGTATGTTTGGGCTGCACAAGGTTAAGTCTATTGCTGTTGAATTCCTGTTTATTTGGATTGGAATATAGGTTTTTGAGCTATCATTTATTAGGATTACGTTGTAGTCATTGATAATGTTCATGACCACTACGCCTTTCGTATCGTTGAAGTTATTACCCCACGCGCAATGATGCGCGTTGAAGTCTCCCCCTAGTATGATTTGTTTGTGATGTTTGATTGTGCTAAAAATTTTGTTTAAATCTTCTTCTAAAGCTTTCACTGTAATTGAGGGTGTTATATATACGGAAACCAGAACTATATCTAATGAGTACACTTTTATGGCGACAGCTTGCGTCGCTTCCGAGAGTGTAGGAAGATTAATTATATTGTATCCCATTTCCTGCCTTAAAAGCAGTGCGCATCCGCCGTAACTGTCTTCTCTGGATTTAAAAAATTCGTGGTAGTAAGGAATATGATATTTATTTGATTTTTCGAAATCAGTGTTGGTCCATGTTTCAGAAACGAAGGCAGCAGAATAGTTACCCATTTGTAATACTCTGAATAGTTCTTCTTTGTGCTTTGCTAGACTTGTATATTGCACTGCAAAATGCTGAAATCAGCCATCGTAAAAAATATTATAGATCTATCAATTAATGATTACAAGTGGGTATCTGAGTTTAAGAATGTAAGATTAGTTAATCACGCGGTCAAATTTAAAAAATTTTTTGGAACATTCTTTAATTTTTTCTTTTATCGAATCATTTACCTCGGGGAGTTGAAAGAGTGCCGAATAAAAACTCATCAGATCACCTTGTACGGCTCGATGTGCTTTTTCTTCTGCTTCCGCAGCCATTTTGTTATACTTTTCTTCCCATCGCTCTTTTTCTGTAGTACTGTGAGGGTTATTTAATGCGGTCCCACGGACGTTAGTTGTAGTTTCTGTTTGCATGTTATGTTGTGTGTCTTCGGGTCTCTTCCTTTTTGCTCCAGTTGCACTTGGTAGCTTATTTGTAGACGAGCGGGGTTGCTGATAGTTCTGATTGCTTTTCGTGTTCGATCCTGCTTTAGATGCATAACTTTCAGACACGTTAGGAAATTCTTCGTAATTGGCTAATACATCGTAGAAATTGTTGGTGGGTACAAGTGCTAGCATCTCCTTTGCTTCTACGTAGGTCAGATTTTTCCTTGCCATCATTGATTTTATACTTTTTTCTTTCTGTCGTGCAGGGCAGCCTGGGTCAGTAGTACGGTGATCAGATGTTTTGCAATGCAGGCATTTTACCTCATATAGACATATTTCGGTAGTGGTGTCATGTACCCGGGAGCATGTGTCACAGCGTGTTTTTGCTTTGCAATTAGCCTTTCCGTGGCCAAACCGATGACAGTTGTCGCAAAAGATTAATTTCCGGACGTACGGCTGAACTTTTACTGGAATCCCAAACAATTTGATTTTTTCTGGTAGCACTTTAGCTCTGAACGTTACACTGACTCGTGTCGATGGCACTTTGCCAATACTATCATTTATCCATCTATTCAAACGGTATACTTCAAGGACTTGAACATTGCTTTCAATCTCATTGAGAATTTCGTTACAACTGATATCTGTTGCTATGCCTCCAATAACACCTGTTATACACAGTAGATGACGCGGGATATAGATTTTATAACCTCTCTCTTTGAACAGTGGGTCGACAACCATTGAATTTGCACGTTGCCAGCAATCGCAGAAAATGATAATCTTGTTATTTCCCATGTATTTCATATCCGTAATGTTGTTTCTATATTTTTCCATTTTTCGTAATACTGATCCCAATGAAAATTTATTGATTCGGCTTGTATTGTCCAACATTTCTACATAAAGCCTATATGGCGCCATGTCTGTTTGCGAATAGAGATAAGATGGCTTCTCCTGTGTAGTGTCCATTTTGTCTTGATTCTTTTCAGTAGCACCTTGACCTCTTTTATCGGGAGGAATTCCTCCTCCGCCACCTTCCGCCATGATTATACGGTTCTTCCTGTCTAGGTCCAGTAGTATTTAAACCAACTTTTGATAGAGATTCACAAATAATGATTTAAATATAGAAATCTTAAAAAACACGTTAAATTTTCTTTTGACTTGCTCGACTAATTTAGACGTGTGCTCGCTAAGGCGTTCACCGGACGAATGAATGCCGCTAATAGCTAATATCATATAGATTTTTCTTTTCGATTACAGCTAGACTAATGTGATGTCTGTGGCATCTCTTCAGTTGCCATAAAAAATACGTGTGTACGCGAACGCTAGGTGAGAGAAATAAAGATACGAGTCAGGAGCTGGCCTCCAGCCCAGTTTATTACTTACCTTCAATTTGTGCAGTGTATTTTAAATCTAAACAATCGCTTATTTAAATGCGAAAGTGCTTATTTAAAACCGAATCTAAAAGTGTCTGATGAAGGCCCAGGATCTGGATTTAGTGTAATCTGCTATTTAGGGGCTGGTTTAGATATTCAGGTATAGTATTGGTTTAACGGCGGACATAGTAATGTCCTGAAAGTAAGCAATTTTGTTAAAGTGTAAAAATAACTTTCTTTTCTTTAACCGATTTTTTCGTTTAAACTTTGAACCTATATTGAATTTAATGCCCTGAAAGTGAACCGTTATAGAAAAGTGAATGACCACCCCTTCTTCTGGCCTGATTGCAACCTTATGCTGCAAGAATTTATTCTAAACTGATGTCTTGCACGACAACAGGACTGACGAGGTATTCATATATGTGACGAAACGCAGCAATTCTGAAAGCGTGGAAGAATTAGCGTCTGTCTTATCGGTCTAATCCAAAAATTGGTTTTGGACATTTTATTTGCTGCTTTGCATCAGTTCGTCGCACGCAATTCTTTACATAGCTTCAATGGTATTACTCAATGGTCTATTACGGAAATAACTGAAAGTTAGAATGTCAAACAGAACTAGCAAGAAGCACAGGACGTTAACTATTTGATGAATATTAATCGGCATAATTTTAACTGGCTGTCCACATGTTAGTTAAAAAAACACAATTCGGTACCAACTTTTCAAAAGGAGCTAACTGCAAAATGTAAAAAACCGGATATTTTCTTATGCATTGAGAGGAACGTGCTGTTCGAGCCATAGATGCTGATTCCAATGCTAGTCCAGCAGAAAGTTTGTAGAATGACGAGTGTTGCCGTCACCGGCCCATTCGGTAATCATTTTTGTATAGCAGCTTAGTCCCTGTTGTTGACTTGAGATAACGGAGTACTCTCTTTGCAGCAACTCAATCGTTCTCGGTAGGAGCGCACACCTTTCGACCGAGGATAGATGCACTTACGGCGATGCTTGAGCGGACAGAAACAGCGACGTAAAGCAAGGCGGCTACGAGGCTCCGGTAGGTCGTGTTGTCCGGGAATAGCGAACTGGCATCAATCGACTAAGTGTACCCAGTACCCAACTGGCACTTGGTAGACTTGGCGTCCTATTGCCTGAATCTCTTGGCGATTTTGTCAATGTAACCTCTCCAGGTAAATACTGTATTTCCCGTCAAGTCGCTGAATCTCCAGACCTGGAAAGAAACTTCTCCTAAATCGGTTATGTCGAACTTCGCACTCAATGCTTTGGTCGCATGGTCGATCTGTGAAGAATCCTGGCAAGCGACTAGTATGTCCTCGACATAAACGCAGGGCTGGTCCAATCACTTTGACTCAATTTTGATTCATTTGACAGTACCGCCTCAGCAGAACAAAATTTGACATAGTAATGTATGGGACTTTTGTAGAACTAGTTATAGTCTACAATTTTCCTAAATAAAGTTTTGCTGTATCTTGTATGTAGTTACGGAGCTATAATGCTAGTACCTCAGTGTAGGGAATGAGAGCACGAAGAGAGACGACAGAGAGAAAAAGAAAGTAACATCAGGAGAGCGGTCGTATGAATAGCTTTGTGGAGGACGGACGGTAATAAGCGCGAGTTAAATATTGTTTTAAAGAAAATTTAGATTATTAATAATTGAATGGAAATGTGTTTACTGAAGGTATTGCACCGTCGGGACACGCCACTCAGTAGTAACTGAATGATCGTTCATTTGGTTAATAATGAGGTACTAGTATTGTAGCTCCGTAACTACAAAAGATACAGCAAAACTTTATTCAGTAAAATTATAGATAACAAACTAATTATACAAAAGTCCCATACAGGACTTTGTCAAATTTTGCTCGGTTGAGACGGTACTGTCAAATCAATCAAAATTGAGGTAAAGTGAGCGGACCATCCTGCATAAACGAGCAGACAAACTTTCAGTTTACGAACGATCTAGATCCGCTCTGCATAAATTACAAGCTCAGCAGGACACTATGTAAACGCTGGTTCCAGCATCTTGCTGATTGTTTAGGGCCTTAAGTGCTACGGCGAAGCCGTTCTTTACTTTTAATGGAACCAGGCGGCTGTTTCATGTGCAGCTCCTCAGTCAAATTGCCGTAAAGATACGCGGTCTACACATCGAGCTGTCGATGCTACCGCTAACAAAGCTCGGAGGATGGCCTGCTCTCCTGGGCCAAAATTCTCCTCGAAATCCTCCCAGTAATTCTGCGTATAGCTATGGGGTACTAGCCGAGCTTTATGTTTGACGGTATTGTTGGCCGTACTTCTTTTGGTCTTATAAATCCACCAGCAACCAACTGCCTTGCGACCGGGTGGAAGTTGAGCTCCTATGTGCCATTTTGATCGTAAGACTCCAACTTCTCCTTTATCGCAGCTCACCATTCCACTTCGCGCGGACCAAACAATGCACTAAAGACTAATGTCACCTCTGGCTCCGCGGTTCCTTCTTTTAGTCCCTCGATTATTGGTCATTGACGACGTCTTCGGCGAAGACAGGTTATTGCAAAGACAGTTGAGGAGTCATGCTCATTTAATAATGAAGCTCCTTTGCAAGTACCAGTAGTTAGCTCAAGGAACTTTGCGTCTCTACTAATAGTGATACGGTTCGTCTTGGGGTCCAGAATACGATAGGCTTTCCTTCCATTGGTATACCCAACGAACACCAGTTTCTTTGCTAGGGAAATCTGCTCAGTACCTTAGAAGATACGGTGCTATCAGACACCTGAAAAGACAACTCAGGGAGTGTGGTTTGGTATCCCGACCCTCCTAATGGGGCGTGAGGACCCAGACCCACTAAAACCCTACTCGAGTCTCCAGCCTCAATCCCCCCTGGCACCACCTTATCGGTATTACTTCAGGGAGGGGCTATAGTACTTAGCGCAAGCTCTTAGATAACTACTGGACTATGGTAGTTAGGCTATTTACTCGCCGTTGATTGGCTCTCCAGCGGTTTTGTAGCTCAAGTGCAATCTATGTAGCAGCCGCATTGACCGCTCCCCAGACGTCCGAGCTAGAACACATCCTTTGGACTAAGTTGTCTGGCTCTCAGGTGTTTGAAGAACCCCGTTGACGAAATAGTGCAGTCCCCTACGCTGATATTTGCTTGCTGCATTGACTTGCGGTTGTTCACCACGCTAACCTCCGTTTTATGATGCGCTAGCTCCAGTTTCCTGGAGCGCATCCAATCTTTGACAATGCTTATAGAGTGGGTAGCCATCAACTCAACCTCTCTGATATATTCACCGTAGACTTCCAAGGTGATATCGCCGACAATCACCACCCCTACCGGGAGCTTTAGCTTCAACACCTCGTCATACATGACATTCCACAACTCCGGGCCCAGTATGGAACCTTGCGGAACCCCTGCGGTGATTGGAATGCACTTCTGACCCTCCCCCGTGTTGTAGCATAGCACCCAATTCTAGAAATAATTTTCCAGAATGCTGTACAGCGACACTGGCACTTGGACGTTCCGAAGCGAGTTAGCTATGGAGTCCCAACTAGCGCTATTAAACGCATTTCTCACGTCGAGCGTGACAACTGCGCAATAACGGATATCCGTCCTCTTACGCTGGATGGCCACCTCGGCTGTCTTAGTGACACCGTAAATTTGTCATTACGGAAGCCGAATTGGTTCCTTGACAGACCGTTTGTACCCTCCTCCGTGTACTGTACGAGTCTGTTAAGGATAACCCTCTCCAGCACCTTGCCGGCAATATCGAGTAGACAGTTCGGCCTGTATGACGATGGGAAACGCGGAGGTTTTCCCGGCTTCGGCAATAGGACCAGGCTCTGTCGCTTCCATCTGTCCGGGAAGTGGTCATCTTCCAGGCATCTACTCATTACTACTCCGAATAATTCGGGAGTCTCCAAAATAGCCGCTTTAATGGCCAAATTCGGGATAGGAATACCATTTCGATCATTTTCAATCGAAAAACCGAATCGAAAACAGAATAAAGCTAAATGATCTCTTCAAAATTAGGACTACAACCCCTTCCAATAAAAATCCAAATACAAAGCTTGTATTCAAAATATTTCCATTAATGGACAATTTTTGACTATATTTACTGTTACCATTAAACAACGCAACGTAGCTTTTCGTAACGCTGAGAAACTACCTGCCAGTTTATAATCTTCCAAAGGGCTTCGAAATATTTAGCTCGATCATTCTTGTACTGAATGTAGTAAGCATGTTCCCATACATCAATACCCAGAATTGGAATCAAACCTTGAAAAGAAATTGGCTATCAATATGTTACAACACCAAATTTGCGCTTTTCGAACCTGTCGTCGCCTCTAGAGGGTCCTGATTGATCGAACTTGCGATTTTAAGCGATTTGGATTCTTTTTGCCACCCTAACCAAACCCATCCTGAACCGTAGATTCCAAGAGCAGATGCTTCCATCTGTTGCCGAAAATCCTCCATGCTGTAAAAAGCATGTTTCACAGCACTTTCCAATGCCTTAGATGGGGCGGTGCATTTTGGAGTTAGATTTTCCCAGAACAACGAATGGTTAATGTGGCCTCCACCATTGAACCGGATGGCCTTGCCCAGGCTGATAATTTTGGATGTATCGCTGCTAGCCAGCGCTTCTTTTAGTTCCTCTTCAGCACTGTTTAAGCGATCTACGTAACCAGCATGATGTTTTAAGTGGTGAAGCTCCATTATTTCTTTGCAAATGATGGGCTCTAAAGCACAATAGTCATATGGAAGCTCCGGGAGCGTATGCTTGCTTCGAAACCAACTGTAAGCATGCAGAGCAAGCGTAGGAAAAAAGGAATTGATTTCAAAAATATATTCATAAATAAATTCATAATTACATTAATGGTTTCAAGCGCTTCAAGTGCTGGAACAACTGCATTTTGAACCAAACAAATATTTTTTTCGCTTACTCGTCTGTCTTATTATAGTTAATGAAAAACCCTAGACTACTTTGTTAGCAAGCGATTCTATTAGGAACTTTGCTGTAACTAGAACAACTAGAATGAGAATTTTTCAAATTCTTTAAAAATTATACCAAAATAATGTTTTATTTTTGTTATTTCAACATTAACCTTCCTAGTGCATTGGGGTCGTTTTCGACCCATCGGCATACTTACAAAGCTTGATACTCAGTAACGGAACGAGCTAGAGACTTGAAATTTTCTGACTTTTCCTAACTTTGAAAAACTAGCATTGTGGGGGAGTTTCAGCTTTCAGTGACATCTAGAAGAGCCACAGCAAAAAAAGTTACATATTATGCATTAAGGGTCGAAAACGACCCAAGTTTTGAAATTGCTCTCATTCATCCATTTTCAATCCGAATTTTGTTTTCTATACCTCATGTGGTACCTCTTGTAACTGTCTTATTTGACCAACGCGTTGTGATTTGATGTGCCGCACGATGAGTTATTTCAAAATCCAAAAATGTCCCGCGGAACCAGGTACCGGATGTTCCAGAACCGGTGGTAAAGTGGCCATTTGGCTTTTAAATGACCTTATTTTACTTCAATTAGTCTTATTTAATCAAGCCGATGTGATTTGATGTGTCGCAAGATGAGTTATCCTAAAATACAAAAATGGGCCCAAAAACCGGGTACCGGATGTTCCGGGACCAAAGCTGATGTGGCCATTTGCCTTCAAAATGTCTTTATTATACTTTCAATAGTCTAATGATATCAAGCTGACGTAATTTGACGTGTGGCAAGATAAATCATCCTAAAATTCAAAATTGTCCACAAAAACCAGGTACCGGATGTTCCAGAACCAATGGGAAAATGGCCGTTTGAGTCCAAAATGTCCCCATTGTACTTCCATTAATCTTATTTTATCAAGCCAATGTGATTTGATGTGCCGCAAAATGAATTATCTCAAAATAGAAACATCCCAGGTAACCAAAAAGCATTAGTGTAAGCAGTAAATCAATCGTTTATTAGCATCCCTGGCGTTTTATACTGCAGATTGCTGTTTATCAGCTTTTTGACAGCATAACTGTTGTAAATTGGCATTCACAATTCTATTTAAATTCTTCTTGTCGGTAACTAGCTGCAAATAAGCATTGTCAGCATTATAAGAGGGCTAGCAGTAAAGTAGCCGCATATTTTGCCAAAATAGCATTTAAGTAGCATTTAAGGAAACTTAAATGCTTATTGGCTTGCATTTAAATTGCATTGGAAATGCTTATTGGTTACCTGGGATGTCCCCCGGGACCTGGTAGTGGGTGTTCCGGAACCGACGCAGAAGTGGCCATTAGTCATCAAATATCCCCTAACATACCTTGGGTGCCAGTTTTTGGCCACAGCTTTCAAATGAGGTAAAGAAAACGAAATTCGGATTGAAAATGGATGAATGAGGGCAATTTCAAAACTTGGGTCGTTTTCGACCCCAATGCATAATATGTAACTTTTTTCTAATGCATTAGGAAGGTTAAGGAATCAATCAAAACTATGCTGCTCGTACCCTATCTATTGAGCAGGCTACTAAAACGACGGAGTGGTCGATCAGATAACCGTAGAGCTGGAAGCAAGCAATAGATCAACACATGAAAAAGTTGAAGAATAATTTAAAATGCCATTCACGACAATTTAGAGAACCCCTTGCCATGTTGAAACTCGTCCAGGATGACGTGATTTTTTCAACTTACTTTAAATTTCTCAACAACAATCAATTTTTCTTTTTCGTAGAAGGTTTACCTAAGTATCGACTGAAGTTTTTGGAGCCTCTTAGTAGAATCCGAAACCTGAAATTAAATAAAAAAGAAAACTTTACCAAACTGAATTCTGCTATATATTTAGATTTATTCGCGACAGATACGTATTTCGCCTACGACTTGCAGGCTTTAACAGTATCTGTTTTCGAACAGACACTGATGAAGCCTAAGTCGTAGGCCAAATATTTATCTGTCGCGAATAAATCTAAATATATAGCAAAATTTAGTTTGGAAAAGTTTTCTTTTTTATTTATTTTCAGATTACCTGAGTAGGTGAATAAACTAACAGTAGATATATTTAAATTTGATAACCAAATGTTGTCAATGGAGCGCCAAAGAGGATTGAATGGATCCGCTAGCAGAAACACTTGCGTGCATTATGGAGCCTAAAAATTCGATTAAACTCTACTCTATTTCATAAGTAGTGTTTATTACTTACAGTTCTATTGTATCGTGCGTTTGTTAAAAACTAAAATTACTCAAAGTAAACGAAACTCCGTGATTCACTTGCCGTCTTCGACTTTTACCGTTCGCAGAGGTTCATTTTGATGCTCCTTTTGCTTTTGTTTTCGCTGCTCCAACTCAAACCTCCTGTTCAGCACCGACACGATGGAAAACGGAAGTCCATTGTACAAGCCTTCCTCGGAATACACATCATTCAGTGCATTGATAGCTTCGTTTTCACCCTGTTCGCCTGCGTCGAAATGCACCTTGTAGTGTTGACGCAAATCAGTCAGCAAACGGAAGTCCTCGTCACAGCGATCGCATTTGTACGGTTTGTCTCCTACGTGTATGCGGCTATGCTTTGCCAGATCATTACTCTGGGCATAGGCACGATCACAATACGCACACTTAAATGGTTTTTCTCCGGTATGAGTAAATTTATGACGTCTAAGAACATTGGTGGTTTTAAACCTGAAAGTATGTTATGTTACAGTTTACTGACTTTCTTACGCAGTTAGACTTAACTTACCTCTGTGGACAAATATCACAAACATAAGGGCGTTCTCCTGAATGAATTTGTACATGTTTGATAAGTGAGGTGCTTTTGGTAAACTTGGAACCGCACAAGTCACAAGAATAATTCTTTTCCTTAGTGTGCACCGTCATGTGCTGCTTAAGAGATCCTTTCGTTTTGAACCTAGACGGACATCGCTCACAAGGATATGCACGCTCGCCAGTGTGCCACAGACGATGGAGCTTCAACGTGCTTGGATTTGTGCACTTTCTGTCGCACTGATCACACTGGTATTCAGTACTGGCTCCATGAAGCCGAATGTGATTTCGTATTCCAGTAGCGGATTTGAATCGCTTTTCACATATGTGACAAACGTACTTCAGACCAGTGATGTGAAAAACTTTGTGGTCTTCTAATTTAAATTTACTGAAAAATGCAGCGTTACATTCCGTGCACGGAAGGATCTCGTTCGGATGAATTTTCCGCATGTGCTCATATAGGCGCTTCTCGGTCTTCATCTTTGCCCAACACGATTCGCAAGTTGTGCCACTGTTATCCAACCTTCCGGATTCTATCTTGGCGATTTTCAACGCTTCGCGAATGTTGTTTTGCCGCTCTTTTTCCTCCAATTCCGGTCCGGACTTATCAGCTGCACTGTCTATCCCTGGGTCGGTGTTGATTTCTTGTAAATCCTGCAACTCTTTTTGAACCGAAATCATATCCCACAGTTTACGGTCTGCTTCAATGCAATCTTCATGTAACTTATACGATGCTACAACTTTCTCCTTGCAAGGCAAACACACTATTTTAGGCATTCCTAGTAACTCTCTGGTTTGAAGTTCTTCTTTGGAAAACACAGAAGAACAAACTACAGCAAGCAGACTGTGGATGCTAGGTTCATCTTTATCCGGTAAATATATATCTTCCGCTTCGATTGTCGTGGTATCTTTCATACAAATCCGACATAAAAGTGATGAATCCGTTTGCAAATAAAACTCCATTATATATTTAGATAATATATAAACGATATAAACACGATGAGCTCTAATCAGCCGCTACAATAATGTTTACTGCTGGCAAGATGGAGATGGACCAACGGTGGTCTTACCCGTCTGAGTGATAACCGTGATAACACAAATAAAAAAAAATGTTCACTGAAGACAAAACCTTTATTTGAGACAGGATACAGGAATTTTTGTAACTTCGTGTTTAATAATAACAAAATGTTGTTCTGTTAGATCAGGAGAAGAGGATCCAGAGTAAAGAAGAAGCAACAGGGTATGTCAAACTGCTCGAACACCCTCCGACACTGATTAAAATATTATTTCTCGGATAGTTTCAAACGGCCACAAGTGCGAATGTAAATGTTTGCCTTTAGCATAGCAGATTATTTGTTTGTCTGCAAATCGTAGGTCTTTGGAGTCATCTTGTGGAGCACAACAAAATTGCAGATATTTGCAGTTTTTAGGATTTTTATTGGTTTGATACCGTTTTTCTTCGAAGTTTTTATATAGTTAGCAAATGCAAAATACAAGGCACAATAGAGCAGACTGATTTCGAGCTTTTTGTTTCTGATTTGGAGTAGTTGCAGACATTTTTTTAGGAAAATCTGGTATCACTGGCATCAGCATCAGCCAGCGAAGGCGAAGCGACGACAGCGACAGTGACCAGCGAGCGAAACGACGATTTGCCGATTGCCTACTTGGAAAACTCAGAAAAGGCAGATTAGTTCAGGTTTTGAGAAAAGTTTTGTCCTAATTTAGACAACAAAGCTGAAAATATGTTGGCTGCTCGTGTTTCATTACTGAGGTAGGCTGGAGTTGCATAATATATATGCTTATCAGTAATTTTCATGTAGCTGATAAACTATTAGTGATTGTTATATAAATAGTTTGACAGCTGAACTGACGTGATTATGTCGATTATGTATATAGATTTACGATGCATCTTTATTCTGTTCCAGAAATGTTCCGGTCATTTTGGGGTGCCGTAGCAAGCACACCCTTCCGGATTTGCCATACGACTTCGGTGCTCTGGAACCGGTCATCTGCCGTGAAATAATGGAGGTCAGTAATGTACAAGTCAAGTCCCAGTCTCCATGTCTTCGAGTGGCTATCTTCCGATCCTCCCACAAATATTGAATGGAGTCTATTTTGCTAGACCATGATGTGAGACAGGCTTGTCCTGCACTCCGTGAACTTATGTTGCTTTTTTAATTGTAAGTGTAACACCTCAGCCAAGCAAAATTCGAAATATATGTGGGGCATTTATAGAGTAAAATATTATCCATAAGATTGCTGAACTAAGTATTGCTCTATCTTTAGTATTTACGGCGCACTCTCAGTTCACACTGGAATCGCCAAGGTGCACCAGCCAGTGTGAACTGGGAGTGTACCGTAAATACTAAAGATAGAGCAATACTTAGTTCAGCAATCTTATGGATAATAATTTACTTAGGCTGAAAATCTCTCTAATATAGAATAAAAATATAATAATTTACTCTAAAAATGCCCCATATATAATATCTTCGAATTTTGCTTGGCTGAGGTGTTACAGTTGAAAAAGCAAAATAAGTTCACTGGGTGCAGGACAAGTCTGATGTGAGATGCCACATTTTGTTGCGCATTTGCATTTACTGCGGTATTTTGCGAACCTAATCACATGCCGATAAAATTTCATCTCAAAACTCAAATCTGGACCACAAAATTTCCATCTTTGAGCCCTGCTCAAAGCGCTATTATCGATAATTTTTCTAAATCAGGACTCTAATTTCAGCTACACCATCAAAAGCATCACAATGCATACGTCACGAATCTTAACGCTGCCGAGGAACAGCTGAAGGAAGCTGTCGCCAAGAATGATGCATCTAAAATCATCCAGCTCGGATCTGCCCTCAAGTTCAACGGAGGTGGCCATATAAATCATTCTATTTTTTGGAAGAACCTGTCACCCGACAAATCTGAACCATCAGCTCAACTGAAGGCAGCTCTCGAACGAGATTTGCAAGGATTGGAAAACTTCAAAAAAGAAATGAAAGTGGCCGCCGTCGCCGTGCAGGGCTCAGGTTGGGCTTGGCTTGGTTATAACAAGAAAACAAAATCCCTTCAAATCGCTGCCTGTCCGAACCAGGATCCGCTGGAGGCCACTACTGGTAACTAAGTTGAACCGCAACAGAATTACAATGAATTGCGAACTCTCCTACTTTATGTTTCAGGTTTGGTTCCTTTGCTTGGAATAGACGTATGGGAACATGCTTATTATCTGCAATACAAGAATCTACGACCAAATTATGTTGATGCTATCTGGGATGTCGTTAACTGGAAAGACATTTCGGAGCGTTTAGCAAAGGCACAGTAAATTTAACCTTTTGGTGTGATAAGTTCGAATGTTGTACTCTACTGATTCAAAGTTCTTAAAATGCTTTACATGATTCTTGGGTAACGAAACACAAAACGTTGCTATACATGGCTTATTTATATGATGAAACAAATGCGCAGTAGGTATAGTTACTGAAAGTCAAACCATAGTATTCATACCATTGAGAAATTCGCTTTTTGTTCGTCAGAAATGGGGGTAGAAAAGTCTGTACATAATTCTTGTGGGACTTAACCTAAGATATCATAATACTTATTGAATTCGATCGAGCCCGGCTCGCATTTGATTTTGCTGATGACTGCCAGAGTGAGTAGTTAATCAGTAAGCATGGCAACTTTTTTTTAGATATCTATCCGCTTTATTTATAGTCGACTTCACTTTAGTCTTTCAGAATGTTGAACTTTCGAAGACACACATTGGCGGCCTCAGCTTTAGCGTTTTTCTTTATGTTGCTGCCCGTGGTTGCTTCATACTCATTCCCATTGACGATCACCTTGAACACGAAGTTTTTAGCGTGAACAGGTCCTTCGTCAACAACAGCTCGGTAGATAGGTGGCTCCCACTTTTGCTTACTGCAATACTCCCCTAGGATTGAAATGGGATGTTTTCCTTCGGTTACTAACTTTTTTACAACAGGCTTAGTTCGAAAACCAAAACCAGGCTTTTGAGCCATTCGGAAGGTTTTTGGTTTTTCTATCGTTTTGTCTATATCGAAGCCACGTTTGTTCATTTTAATGAATGGCAAGTGCGGTTCAAGAGAACCATCTTTTCTTTTACCCAGTCCTTCACCTGGACACCAGCCCATTTTTTGAAGAAGGTTGCTTCCTTTTTCTCCCGCATAAGGAGCTGCTTGGCGGTGGAAATCACGCCTAACCCAATGTTGTTTCATGTTTCTTTCTTTGTGAGCTGAACTTTCTTGCATATTAGCTTCAACAGCCGAATACAAAGCATTAGTGTATGACGGATTGTATTGGCTGTTATCTGAACATTTGTTACCATACGTATTGTTAGTGCTGTATGCTGGTGAATTGTATTCTAAAGTATAATCTGCCATATTCCTTTCATAATTATAATTTGTTTGGGATGAGGAGGCTCCAGCATCACGAGAAGGCTGATAGTACGAGTAATTATCTGAAGAGTTGCCGACGTAATTAGAATAATTTGTGGGTTCCGTAACATAACTGGATCCACTTGTGTTGTATTTGGTTTGAGATGAACTAAAATTATCCCGTTGACTGTTAGATCCATAAGCGGGATACATATTCAATATGTGTTGATAATCTTCAAATTATATCAACGTAAGTTTGAAGAACTGTCCTGCAGAATGTAAAACAGTAATGTTCAATAATTTGAGGCGTATTCTTGTCAATGGAATAGATTTGTTTATACCTTAGCTCAAAATAGCCGTGTTTTTATTCTATCCTGGTAGAAGGGTTAGAAACAGCACCAGCTGCATAAAGTGCCTGTGACTAACTTTTCAAACCATTTCAGGAAAGAAAAGTGTCCTAACTAAATACACAATTATTACAGTCACAGTTGACTAATATCACAAGTTTACCACTTGAAAATTGTGTCACTCGAAAAAGCAAAATTGAAAATAGTTAATACCTGTATGATGGACTTTATTTTTTCTGATTCTTTTCTTGTTAAACTCACTCTACCCATACTGGCACAACAAAATTTTTTTCTTGATCTTTTTGATACAGAAAAGCCAGATGTTTTTAAAAAACTACTCCAAACCGAAACTGCTCGAAAGTCAAATAAAAGCAGCGCTAAAAAATACCGTGGACCCCCGCGCGTTTGACCGCTTTTAATCTGAACAAAAGGTCGCATAATTGAAGATAGAATTAACAAAAGGGCGAATGTCGCAAGCGTAAACAAACCGAATGAGGGTTGATTTTCCTATGCTGGTCCAGCAAAAAGTAACTCTCACTCGTTTTGTTTACATTTGCGACATTCGCCCTTTTGTTAATTCTATCTAGAATTGAGCTTGCTGACGTTTATCGTATGCACACATCGACGCGCGATTTGTTGTTGCTGTTGTTAGATTTTACATTGATTTTACACGTTTGTTTTTGTTTTCCCCCAGTTATACCCCGGTAAAAAACATACGTTTGAGTGATAAATGATAAGTTTTTGTAGCCTTTTGCACTGGGCTTAGCAAGCTCTATAGAGCTTCGAATCTGGGGTCCCTCAAGGCAGCATTTTAGAACCATTATTTTTTGCACTATTTGTAAAAGATCTCTGTGATAGCCTGGAACCGGAAAAACTATTATATGTCGATGGTCTGAAAATCTTTCGCACTAATTACCGCTTCTTCCGACAGCGATACATGCATGCATATTTCAGGGGGTGATTGAGGACCATATTTGACGAAAAAAAATCAGAGGGGTTGTGTACAAGACACGACCGCATATATAGGTAACGCAGGACTACGTAAGTCTCTTTGTAGTGATAGTAGCATGTATTCATGCTTGTAATCATTCGATTCTTCATGTATACATGCTATATGCAACATATATACATGCTACATGCGTTGTAAGTAACATTTATCAAAGTAGTAACATTGCATACGTTCAATTCTCAAAAGATAGTGCTTTTGAAAACAATTTAACAAAATCAAGAACACAAACTATTGCATTCCTGCTACCTTATTAAAGATTGTTTTTATTATGTATGGTTTCCCACGTTGAAGGGATTTTACCAATTCAATCCTATTTTATCAACAGCACATCTTTTCACTACACTTCTAATGAAACGGCAAGCATGCGTATTCATACAGAGTCGTATTATAACCGGATACTTCAGCTATAGCACATTTTTCCAACACAGATATCAAATTCGCCGAGGTTTAATCGTCTCGCAGTAAAGAATCTGCGATCTGTTGGGATAACGAACTTGTGTCATTTTTCTGGCACACTTCCCTAACACAGACATCAAATTGGACTAGGTTTAATCGCGTTCGTAAGAAATCTGTTGGCACGAGGGGGCTTTGTCACTCTCTCTGGCGTACCGCGGTGTTAAAAAATCTTGTTAAAATGAGGAAACTTGTTTTGGCTTACTTCCCAAGCACAGATATCAAATTGGTATAGGTTTAGATCATCGTAAAGAATCTTCCAACCAATCACGAAGCGAGAATTCTGGTAAAACATAGGTTCATTATTTTCAATTTTTCAATAGTTCAACATCAAGAACCCGTACTTTTCTTCATTTGGGTCAATTCTTAGAAGATTTTCCGATCGATTGGTGTAAGAATATTGAAAATCGATCGGAAAACCGCTGAGCTATTAGCGCTCAAAACCTTTCATTTTTCGTGACGCTCGCATTTTTTGATTTTTTGGAATGACACCCTATCTCAAAACTTGCCGTAAGACGTAGTCCTACGTCAAAATATTCCTACGTAAATATATGGTCAAACCTCAATTGTCACAGAGTTATTGAACTTTTTTAGTTTTTGGTTCTGTTTGCCTTAAATTAACTCTGGTGCAAAAACTATGCTAGCTAGCTGAATTCTGTTACTTTCATTCGAAAGCTGAGAAAATATGTACTTGCTTTTAAACCTTCTACTTCATGAGATTTAAAAACTTTTTTGAAGCAAAAAGCTATGAACTAAGTGTTTTTCAAGGCGTTTTTATTATCAATTTCCCACCCTTTCGTACGCAATGAATTATAACGTCGCGGGCGAAACCGTCGCCAGAATCGTCGCGGGGGCAAGAATCGTTAATTTTGTCAAGTAAATCAATAGCTTACGTGCTAGACAAGCATAATATATACTTATTACTTACATAAAGCCAAGCAGATTCTTCCTGCGACGACTACAAGCTGTCAAACAAGTGAGCAGCGCGTTTTGTTACCAAAGAAACGGGCAATATTGAATTTCTTTAAAAATGTGCGATAAAACTGATTGCTGTTATTCACCAATTTAAAGCTCTGAACGTAAAACGCCTATCTCTTTTAGTTTCGTTGCAATTTCATTTTAAACGTGTCGTATTACGTGTTGAATTAGCATCTGAAAACTGTAAGAACTTATACATTACGCATAGCACACTAGATTACCGCGTGCGGTGGACACAGTCTGACACGTATGAAAAACAACAATGTTTTACATAAATTGAGGGTTCGCCTCCACTTTTGCTTGCATAACCGTACAAAACTCAAGCCGCTTAGGTTTATTCGCTGGCAGCAGCTCTTGCACCTATAGTGTGGAAAAGATGCATCTGTACCCGGTTCAGTACGTTCCACACCTCCATGGTGACAAGGGACTGTGCCGCAATTTGCTATGTCCTTGTCTTGAAATCATTTCCCACGATTCGCAAAATTTTATGGTCAATCGCTGACGCTACTTGTTGACGGACTGGCCCACCGGGTAACCGGGCAAATGCCCTGTGGGCCCCAGTAAAAATTTCGTTGTTACACAAAATAAGATTTTCCAAAATTTTTATTTCAGTTAAACTCTTTCTACGACTCACGAATGTTCAATTGCTGGGGCCCAAGCTCCGAAAATATTACCAGCTTCAATTCGGAGTATTTAAAAGTAGAATTAGTATTTGCATTCTTAAAATAGCTCGTGGTTCATGCAGCTGCGCTAAACTCCATTTTGGATTTTGCCAAATTTTACGCTAAAACCCCCAGCATTCGTCGATCAGCTAATTTATTTATTTACTATTTGATGGGGCTTTCAACCGTTGGTTGGTTCGCCCCAACGGCAAAGAATGAATTGTAGAACGTTACTAGAGCTTTAAATTGGTGAATAAAAGCAATTAGTTTTATCGCACATTTTTAGAAGAAATTCAATAAAAATGCCTTGAGAAACACTTATTTCAAAGCTTTTTGTTTCTAAAAAGTTACTAAATCTCTTGAAGTATAGGAGGTTTAAAAGCGATTGTAGTACATTTTCTTAGCTTTCGAATGAAACTAACATAATTAGACTGACTAGCATAGTTTTTGCACCAGAGCTAATTTAAGGTAAACAGAACCGAAAACTAAAAAAGTTCAATAACTCTGTAACGATTGAGATTTAGCCATAGAAAGATTTTTTTCATCAAATAGAAGAATTTTTTTTCATCAAATATGATCCTTTATCATAACCTGAAATATCTGCACAACGCTACCTAACATCACAACACCCTGCATACTGTGCTTACACAAGCAAATTATACCGTTGGATGAAATCAATACGCTAGTATTACTGTTTTTCAACTTGTATGTGTATGTATGGGGGTAGCCACCATCGCTTATATGATTCCACGAGAATGTAAGATATAGTTACTATATATATAGTTCGGCGGATAGAAAATCGGGAGCCAAATAAACGTCAAAAGCGGAGCCAAAAGCTTTTCAAAATCCAAAATGCAGGAGTAATGTTAAAAAAACACACTTTATTTTCTAAGAACTAGTTATTTTCAACACCCGCCAGTGATTATTTCTCGTAAAAACCTGCACATTTCACCATAATTTCAAATTTAATTTCATAAATCAGGGATGCCAATTCGCCTGGTTTTCTATCCGCCGAACTATATATATAGTAACTATAATGTAAGACACTCCTTCCAGCATAGACTTCCGGTTTCTAGATACATAGCTTCACCGTGTAAACTTATCTTGCGTGATGATTTGTGTGCTAGAATGGCGCGTCAAAATCCTCTTCTTCCCCTTTACGATAATGATGGTATATGGCAATGTAATAAAATATGTTTTATATGAATATACATTATATGTAGATATATGGACAAAAATAGAACAATCTCACCAGCAGTCCTTCGTATGGAATATAGTTGCATCATTTGAGTTTCCATAAGTGCTTCCATTATTAATTTAATTTTTTCTTCTTTTATTTAAACTTTTCATTATTTAAACTTTTTTCGGTCAGAGTTTTCACTGTACAGTTGGAGGTGCTTCATAAGCTAAACTGATATAAATAATTAAAATAACTTATATTAATCTTACCTACTTACTAACAAGGTCGTGTGGCTCAGCCGTCACTCAAACCCGCAGTTTTGAGATCAGGCAGCCGGGAACCACCCAGCATCACACCTCCTAGCTGGGCTACTCAATAGAGCATTACCGGATAAGGCCACGTGGAGGCGCTAGGTAGGGGCTTGGGATGGCTGGACTCAGCATTTCAGGTAATTTATGTAGGTAAGAATAATTTTTCTCTTAACTTCTATAGGTTAGCAACAATCCGTTTTATAAACATACACATTGGTTTATTTTAATATTAATTAATATTATTTTTTTTCTTTTATTGTAAAAGTAAGATTGAGTAAAGCAGACTTGTTGTGAACGGCACGCACAAGCATCTTATAGTTCAACTAATCACTTGTATTCAATACAGCAGCCAGAAAAAATCATATTCATTAGTATCTAATACAAACGAGTACTCACCAACTTACGACTGCAAAATTCCCAACTGCTGCAGGCAGAACTTGGCTGCTGTAGCCTTGGCCTCCTTTTTTGTGTTGTTGGTAATCGCTGGCTGATATTCTAAACCGTTCACAATCACCTTGAACACAAAATTTTTCGCATGCCCCGGACCGCTTTCATGTACCAGATCGTAACGTGGAGGCAACCATTTGCGCTTGCTGCAGTACTCTCCCAGAATAGACACCGGATGTTTGCCATCGGTGACAATCTTTACATTCGTAAACCGTGCCCTTCGGCCACTGTGTTGCTGTTGTATTTGCATCTGAATCTGCCGCTGATGATCCTCGGCGCTAGCTACCAAGCCACGCTTGTCTAGTTTGACGTCCAGCAGCAAAGGTTCCAAGGAACCATTTTTTTCTTTTCCGAGACCTTCTCCTGGCACCCAGCCCATTTTCTGCAGTAAATGCATGCCCATTCCACCAGAGACTGGAGCGGTTTGCTTCAGCGAATCCCGCTTTGCCCATGGCTGGTAACCTTCAGCCAGTTCACGTTGACTCAAGCATTGAACTCCAGTGGAACCCAAGAACTGACCAGGGGTGAATTTTGACGACGCCCACGCTGACATATCCTTCTGTGTGTTATATAGCAACTTGATTGCTTCCGCATCGGCTGGATTGTCTTGCAGCTTGCGCATAGCATTGAGTCGTTGTGAAATGATAGACGACACGTCTAATTTCATTGCTTCCTGATTAGTCGGGAAGACTTCCATTTGCGGAGGTTCTAACGCTGCTGCCGGTGGAGGGAAAGTCGGAAGATTGATGGCGGGTGGTGCAACAGAAGGATCCACCGTAAGTGGAACGGGTAAAGAAGCAGTCGTCGGGGCGGGATCGGAGGGCAAAACTGGTTGTGGATCGGTAGCAACAGGCGGGAAAACTTGCGGTCCCGGTACAGGGTTTACAGCCGTATAGGCTGGTTGCTGTTGCTCAACCGATTGTACGAATGAAGCCGAAGTCGGTAATATTTTCGGAATAGGCTTTTCGGGGCGAACTATGGCCACGGGAGCAGCAGTTGGTGGTTTTTGAACAGGAACCCATTCACTCTCCATCTTTCTGTGCTGAGCGCCGGAAGAAACAGGATACTGCAACAGAAGTGCCTTTGTTTGTTCAGCGGACTTTGGAGGCAAAGGAACTGCATTTTTGATGTTCATTACGATTGGACCAGGATCTTTGATTTGAAACGGATGATGAAAAGCTTTCGAACTGCCATCCACATCGTGATCGCTATCTTCTGACACACTCGAAAGGTCGTTTAAACTTTCTTTTTCCGAGATCTTTTTACAGTACTCCGTCAATTCTTCCACGGTTTTTCCGGTGGTTTTCATTTTCAAAATAAGTTTTTCCTTAGATTCTTTATCTAACCCTTGGGCTCCCGGAAGAGTACCTTTCTTAAGCATTGAAATAGCGTTTTTGCGAGCGATTTCCAGAAGTTTTTGTTTGTCAAACTGTGGTGACCGAGATCTTGATTTTGATTTCCTATATCGTTCTCTGTCTTCGCTTCGCTTGCGTTTGCGGTTGCGCTGATACTCCTCATCTTTGTAGCTTGCATAAAATGAATTATATTTCTTTGAATAGAAATCGTAATATCGACCCTGCCGATAAGGTTCTTCATCGGATATGGAGAAATCAGAATCAGATCGACGGCGTCTCATTTCCCTTAGGTCCGAATGCTCTCTGTAACGATCCTTATCCCGTTCTTTTTCTCTTACACGGTCTTTCTCCCGTTCTTTTTCCTTCGTAGCAGCTTCTTTGAAAATGGCGCTATCTTTCAAACTTTTAATTTGAATTCTATGTGATTTCGGATCTTCCCTTTCCTTATCACGTTCACGAACACGTTCCTTATCATACTCCCGGTATGAATGGTCTACTTTCTCCTGTTTAATCCTTGCTTGGTGATGGTCTTCACGCAAGCTGCAAATTGAATAAGTTGATATACAAAAATTATTGCTTGAGATTTGGATTTTACCTTGAACTGTGATGATGACCACTATGATGTTGATGATATTCTCTCGAGTCACGATAATCCGCAGAGTCTCGGGAATACCGATCATTACTAAACTCCCTCTTGACAACGACAGATGACATTTCCGATTTTACCACAACATTGTTATTATGTGTTTCCTTTTCTTTGACCTTATTTTTCTCACGTTTTACTTTATCTTTCTTGGGTTTTTTATTCTTATGTTTCTCTTTAGTTTTTTCCTTTTTGATTTTCTTCACTTTTTTTAATATCTCTCCTTCTTCCGCCGCCGTGTCAGACGATGATTCGCTCCCGCCTTCAGATTTCTTTTTCTTTTTTGACTTCTTCTTATGCTTTCGCTTTTTCTTTTTTAAATCGGCTTCGTTGGAATCATCATCGATAATTTCCGGTGGAGCAGCATTGAAAACTTTAAAGAGTTCCGTCAGTATTTCGTTGGAAGATTTAAGCGGTTCTATTGATTTGCTCTCCTTAGCCTGATCGGTATCATTTTGATTTTCAGCTGCCGAACCGGTAGACGGGTTTGAAGTTCTCGCAGAAGTGAAGATATTAGACAAATTCAAATCTATAGATAGTTTATCCACAGTTTCCGATTTACTCGAATCTTCGTAGCTTGTTGTCTTTTCCTGTTTAATTTTGATGTTAAGCGGAAACATCTCAGCTGTCGTAGACTTTTCATCCTTGGCACCAGATGTATCGCCCATCTGTAAAAGAAAAAAAAAAGTTATTTTATCTTGTTTCAGTGCAATATACGGTTTAGTGTACGGTTATACAAACGATGCCCGCAATATTAGAATATTTCTTGAGTTCTTGCCGTTCTCTTTTCTATAGATTGAAATTAAATACAAAATTATACGAACGTTTTCAATCTAAACTGATATTGTGCTGTTGTCAAAATTTTGACTTGTTATGCTGTCAGTTAATGAGACCAAAAACTGAGGTGAGCAATAAAATTTACACGCTTGTTCATGTTTACTCTATGAAGTGACATATTATCGCATTAACCCATTATGACCCAGGGTATGATATATCATACCTCGTCTTCAAAACCTGTTTACTGCTGAATTTCAATAGTTAGCATTGTTAATATATCACTACAAGAGAGATAAGACATCAATCTGATGTGTGTGTGATATAATTTGTCAGTTTTTGTCATTTCATCTGTATTTTCAACAGTGCAAAGTTGTGACAAATGGCGGAAAAAAAGTTGAAAAAATGGCGAAAAAATTTTTGTCTCCAAAACGCATGAAAAAGTCTACATTTAGTGACGAAACATTACCTGACATGTAAATTAGTATTTATATGTAAAGTCTATCACAAAATTCGGTAAGAAATCTGTAAAAAACTTTATAATTTGTTTGTTTGAAACTGAGCCTATAAAATATTTAACCTGCGATATTTTGGCCTTGAAAGCATTCCAAATGACGATTTTGCGTTTCCCGACATATTCGAGCCATAATATAATAGATTACAGAGTTTCACCACAAACTACACAGACACCACGCGTGGAACAAAAAGTATAAAATTTTAGGGACCAGATTCATTTCAAGTGAGTGAATATCGTCCCTTGCATATCTCATGATTTCACGCGGTACTCAGTACTCAATTCTCGCGCATCAATCTCAGTAGCCCAATCACCAACTTATGTTTTCCTGTCAATTTACATGTGCAAAGTTTTTTTTAGCTATTTATATGAAATGTTCAAGTAAGTAGGTAGATGATATTTAATTCTTATTCTAACTCCGTTCCTATTTCTCATATAATTTTCTCTAATTGCTGCCCAGGCTAGAATTTGAATACACCCTGCTGAATATTGACAATAGACCAATGATATGGCCGAAGAACAATCGGTTCCGGCCAATTGGTTTGGAGAAGGTTTCCGCTTGTGATATTGTGGAAGTTCATAATGGGGATTCTTAATTTAACTCCCAAATGGCAGTTCCTGATTGAACCCTGCAAAGGAATTACAACTAAGGACGATTTGTTGAAGACTCGATTTCTCCTGTAGGTACAAAATTCTTTGGGAGTTCGAAATAATCGCCACAATGGACCTGACTCTTTGACAGTGCCGTTCAACCAGAGCAATTTGTGAGTGCAATGGGATTGTGGAAACCAGGAAAGCCAAATTCTCAAATAATCCTCATTGTGGAAAGCGCGAGGGCCGTCTGACTGCCCTATACCTACGAGCTGGATCCGTCGTCTGTATGATTTTTTTTAAAGCTTTTAATGATTTGTTTTAAGTAAATACATTTACAATACTTTGAAAGTTTTACTAATTGGAAAACTTGAATTGGAATCATGCCGAGCATTATGAGCTGCAATGCAAATTACTTTCAAATTCATTTTTCCTTTTCCTTTTTTCGGGTTATCCAACTGGTCGCTTAATAGCGTATAAAACTCTGCGCTGGGCCCTTTTGTGATGTCAACAAAGTGTCTGGGATACCTCAAACATCAGTTTTACCTGACGAGACAGGCAATGTCGCCCACTAAAACACAGGTGGAGCCCCAAGCATAGCCGACTCGCCTATACCCGCAGGTGGAGGCGTTCCGGCCCTGCGCGGACTCCACGAACTAACTCTGAGATCTCTCTGCCAAAGGCCGGAATGTCATATTTTAAATGAAATGATGATGATGATGATAAGAAAAATAATAGATCGAATTTATAAATGTGCTTTGCCGTGGACATTTTGTACTACTTGAGTTGTAAAATGTAGTATAGTGAAGAAGTAGAAGATTCGTCAGCCCCACCAAACACCGGTCACTATTACTATCGCCCACTATCAATTTTCTATAATAATCTCTATTATTACCCGTAATAATTCTAGATAGAATTAACAAAAGGGCGAATGTCGCAAATGTAAACAAAACGGGTGAGAGTTATTTTTTGCAGGACCAGCATAGGAAAATCAACCCTTACTCGGTTTGTTTACGCTTGCGACATTCGCCCTTTTGTTGATTCTATCTTCAATTGTAGAATGTTCCTTCGGCATCCAAACCAGGTATCCCGCTTACATCCCCTTACTAACCCTAAACCCCGGCCGACTCAATCAAACCGGCAATTTTCCGAGATGTTTGTGGCAGCTGTGATAGATAGGGATGTACCCCAAAAACATTAATCTATTAAATATCAGAGATCCCCTTACTGGCTTTATTCTTAAACGGAATAAAAGCACTTTCTGAACAACGCAACAATCACATTTGGTAAATTTTTACCCCGAGTCCCACTTGAAATCATAAAAGTATTTTGTAATATACCCACATTCAGAAGTAAACGTGACCGCTGTTCATTTACTGATTAGTTAAAAAGCCCTACGCCACGTCAAGGTTCAGTTTTATCGAAGGGTGTAATGCAAATTACTATTAAATTGTATAAAAATCTCGAACATGCAAAGATCAGAAAGTTTCCTGATAATAGTTTTGAAAATCCACGTGAGGGGTCAATCCCAGCGTAGTGGTTAGCATTCATGCCTCTCACGCCGATGATCCGGGTTCAAATCCCAATCCCGCAGAAGTCACGAATGACCTAAGCAGTGACTGTAATCAAACAAATAAAAAATCCACATGACTTACGTGGAGAAATGGATTTTCTATTAGAAAAACAAAACCGGAAGCGCTGGCAAGACATTTCAGAAATCCCAATTATATAGGAATAAAGTAATTCTTAAATTTGTTGTTGATCTATGAATATACTCGCTATTAGTTGAGATAATTCGAATGAATTGCTTGAATTCAATTCCAATATTTTGCACATTTGCGAGCCCATCAATATGATCTGCAGCCGATTTCTACGACGATACGTAAAGCTATGGGTTATTTCTAACAAACAAATAAAGATAACTAGGAGGTGCATCAGCTCAAAATCAAAGTTCTGCTTGCCATATTGTGTGATTTAACGATTAACGAAGAGCTGATGATTCGAGCCTATACGCCAGTTTCGTGCGATGATGACCACGACTACGTTGATCTGGTTATCAAGGAACAACAAGGAATTGGATACAATGCTGGATACTGATGACAAGAGAGCATTTTATTTAAAATTTTCGTGCAGCAGGGAAATGCAGATAAGCTATTCGTCTATATTTTGGTCGCTTAAGAAAAGTACACGATAAATAAAAAAAACCATTTTTGTCATATATAAGGGTTGATAAACGCCTTTGGGGATTTATTTTTGGATAAATTCTTACTACACTTGCAACCATTTGCTTATGTTAACGTGTCGGGTATTGTGCGCGCATTCCCTTACTGGACACGACGGTTGAAACAGTCGTGTTTCTGAAGATTCTAAAGATTGGACCTACAGCAAAACTGCCAAAAAGCTTGTTCCACTGATCCAACTTGCATTGAGTATGCAATTTAACGGCAGATAGAACGTAGAAGCCAGCCTTGGCATTCGTCGAGCTTTTTATTAATTTCACCTACAAAACTGTAGCATCCAAAACGGCTCTTTAAATAGTGGCTTTTGAACTGACATATTTTAGATGAATGTGTCGTAATTGGGATCATTGTGCGGGCATTGCGATAATCAAATCAGTAACAAGCGGATCCATGATTAACATTTACATATCTGATAAATGAAATTTGGGGGTCAGTCCCGGTGTATTGGTTAGCATTCACGCCTCTCACGCCGAGGACGTGGGCTCAAATCCCAACCCCGCAGAAATCACATATGACCTAAAATGTTAAATTTAACACTTAACACTTAAGTGACTATAATCAAAAAAAAAATTGGAATTCGGTTCATCACTTTCTGAAGCAGCAAAAGAAAGAAGTGTCTGCCGAATTGCAACCTTCTACCGGTTGTATCGTTAGCATTAAATGAGAATAAAGACTAAAACAAAGGAACACAAAATTCTGGCTCTGGCAGAAGTAATGCAACGGAAGATATCTAGGAACATCGGCTTCAGAAGCATCGGATCCGAAAAAACAAAAGCTTATGGACGTCGATTACCGGACACTTTAAGCGGAAGTAAACCACAAGGGATACAAAATGAAAAATATTCACAAATTGTGCATGAAAGAATTAGGTGGAGAAACCTTTATTAAGACTGCCTAGGAGGATCGCATTTCTCTGTTGCTGGATGATATTCAAGGTTTGTTAATGACCGCGCTGTTGTGCTCCGATTCCCCGTTGGGTGGGACTCCGAACCCATTGGGCCATTGGAAAACTTTGCCAAGCTGACACATACTACTGTGTTGCTAATAGAGGGACATTGGACGATTTCGTTGAGCCCGAGGCAGACTTCAAGGAATATAAGAAGATATTCCACAACATTCTGCTTGTCGTAGTCCCTGTACGTCGTAAAATATCAATAGCATCGATACTTGTTTCGGCTGGTTGAGGAGTTACCATGTGTACCACTGAGTGAAAGCCATAAAGACGTTTTTCTGTCCGAATAGTGTTATCTAGAGGCAGCTATGTTGCCCTGTAAAAATTATCTTTTGATTAGAAAAAGCATATTTAACAATATGGGATCTGCCAATGCCATCGATGAATCCGCGAATGGCATGGAGGAGGATTATTACGACTGAGATTTACCACCGGGAGATAAGTATCCTCGCACACAATTTCCGATACAGATCGATATTTTCCACGCCGCCAATAATTTCTTAAAGATCTCCAACGAACATTTGCACGAAATTTATCGTGTCACCAAGTTTTGCGATACAGATAACGCAAATAACATCACCTTCCGTTGATATTGCCCGCTTCTTCGGGTTGGCAAGGCAGAGTGTTTATGTTTTACATGGTTACCAAAAATGTTTGTTTCGCGTTGCTATATGACCTGTTGATGAACCCAAACTCTTTAGAAGAGTGAGAAAAATGAGTGCTTGTGAAGGGACCGTGAGTGACTTTCTCACGTCCCTTGTGGTACCTGAAAAAATCGTTCGCGTGTTGTCTGTATAGTTTGTGGTTTCACTTCATTTGGTCCAAATTTAGGTATACCCGGGTCATAATGGGTTAACCAAAAACACCCCATCTTGAAGGAATGTTTTTGCCCTATTATCAATTTCCTAGAGTGACTATATACAGAGTGGCGACAATGTCAAAATTAGAATGATAATTATCTGTCAGTGTCATTCCAATCGAGCAGACGACCTATCCAACGCGTATGCAGGAAAGAGAAAGAAAAACCTTGGAAAAACCGCATTGCATACATTTGGGATGACTTGTCACCACTCTGTATATAGTCACTCTACAATTTCCCATCCTTTCGTACGCGATGAATTATAACCGTCGCGGGCGAAACCGTCGCCAGAATCGTCGCGGGGGCAAATATCGTTTATTTTGTCAAGTAAATCAATAGCTTACGTGCTAGACAAGCATAATATATACTTATAACACAGAGAACAGACATCCAAGCTAGAACAAATTTTTCGTAATTTTTTGTGTAAAAATTCAAACGAAAAACCGTTAAAATTACAACAGTTATCAAACGCCGCCTAGTCTACGAATCGCCAAACTAAATTGACTGTCAATCACCGTCAAGAATTTCCGTCAATTAACGATGAGAGATAACACTTGAAATAACTATCGATATTATGGGGCTATTTATCGATGATTTGACGGATACTATTTCGAACAAAACTAGTCAAACATCGACAGTAATAATAATGATAATTAGCATAACAACACGATAACATCAAAAGAAGACCGAATTTTGCCACGTGTGTGTCACAAATCGCAAATTATTTCTAACAATGAAGTTTGACGATACTATCGACACCACCAGGGCTTGAAAAGGGATCGCAAGTTGAATGTGACTGCCGTGAATGCGAACTTTCCGCATTCAAACTCCGCTTTTTGAACGATCATTTGACTGTTTTTCTTATCCAGTCAATATGCCGCTTGCGCTGCTGCCGTCTTACAATTCATGCGGCATCTCAGCAAAAGCAAACAGTCAATCTCCCGTTTTGCTTTGCGCTTTGAGAATATAAACTGCAAACTGACTGGAAGCATACGGTGACGTATTTTTTCGTTTCTCTTTTTGTCTCCAAATCGGCTGCTCACAGTAATAGTTTGTCACCCGGACGTCGGTCCGACGCAAGCAAAATATTCGTTTGTATTGGACGGAGTCCGACCGACTTCTTCCATGCACATGTAGTGGTTGTTTTTTTTGTAGTATTGAATCATACGATTGTGCGGTTGCTTTTCGTTAGCGTGGTGATTGCCAGTCATTTGACTGTTTTGCAGTCATTCGCTGCTCCAAACGGTAAAGGCAACTTGATCGAAACGAAAATGTCAAAAAGCATTAGAACGCATTCATACTGTTGCGTGCATTCGGCGTTTGACTGAGCAAACTGCCAGTTGTGTTATGCATAGCGTTCGTATTCCACCTCTAAACGGACGGTGTGAACTTGAATGCGCGTTGGTGTGACTGCGGTAGAAAAAAAGGATCGGTCGAAGCCCTGGACACCACACTAGTTTCGATAGTATCAACAAACCTTTGTACCATTCCCTTCGTTCGGTTTGTTAACTGATGAGCTTTTGATGTTTTTTTGGTTTTTGCATAAGTAAAAAAGGGAAAGAAATATATTGGATTTCAGTTTTGACAGATGCTTGCGGGTGGCGCCACCATCAAACGAATCGCCAAACTAACTAATGCGAGGAGTAACTTCGGATAACTTGAACGTAAACGAGGGGTTATTTCGAAATGGCCGTTACAAAAATTTACACAGGTTGGGTATGCCAGCCAGGATGTCTGTTCTCTGTGCTTATAACTTACATACAGCCAAGCAGATCCTCTCTGCGACGATTTCAAGCTATCAAAAAAGTGAGCAGCGCGTTTTGTTACCAAAGAAACCACGGGAATGACACTTCCAATACCAACCTATACAAAAAAAACGTAGCCAACATAGAGCGGGCCCAAGCTGACAGCTTCATAGATGGGCTCAAGCTGACAACCGAGTCGGATGTATAAATTGTTAAATTTTGTTAGTTTTAGTTCGATTTTAGTCAAGGTTTTAGCATCACATAGCCAATTTCAGGCAGACAATTAATGCGAAATACATGAAACTGTGAAAATGGTTAGATAAATTCGTTTTGTGAAATCGCTTTGCGTTTCCCGCCTTTTTCATGTGAGCAACGAAAATGTGACGTCATATCAGCCCCCTGAAAGAAACGAGCAATATATCCACAGAGAACAGACTACCAGGTAATTGACAAAAAGGGATTACCTGCGAATGGCCGAAACACAAATGGCCGAAACACAAATGGCCGAATCACGAATGGCCAAAACACAAATGGCCGAAATAACGAATGGCACAATATATCAAATGGCCGAATCACGAATGGCCGAATCACAAAAGGCCGAATCACTAATGGCCGAATCACAAATGGCCGAAACACGAATGGCCGAATGTCATATTCGACCGAAAATATTCATAGCCTTCAACCTGCGCAAACATTGGGTACATGCTGTCCTTACTCGCTGCCGCTCGTTCGGACTTAACTAAGGAATAATCCCTAATAGACAGTAAACCTAGGAAAATGCATGCACCTAAATAGTAGTGGTTTCTGCGGGGGGGCTGCCCCCCCGCAGTGGCCGGCGCTTCCGACGGCGGGTCACCGGCGCACACTCGCGGCCTACGGCCGTCTCGCCCTGAATCATCTAGGAAACATTTAAAGACTAATCTCAAGTTTTTAGTCTTGACCTTGAAATGCGGTCATACATATATATTAATATTTTTTGAAAGGTTCTACAATTGATGAAGGGACGGTAGGGGAAAGAATTGAAAATTTTTGGTGAAGGAGGGGAAGAGCGGAAAGGAAGGGGGGGAGGTATTGGTAGCTATGCTTGACAAGTAGTCATTTTGACTCCTACCTTTTGTCCAATGCTGGAAGGTGCATGAGTCGAACCAAGCTGTAATCTGAGATTATAACCGGATTCGAATCCACAACACCCGCCAGGGCATGTGGTTCGCTGGTACCGTAGACCCCCGTTCGTTTGACCATTTTTAATCTGAACACTTTTTAATTTGAACCCCGCTGGTTTGCACGACGTGCAAATTAAAAATGGTTCAAATGTCATTCTCAACATGACATCACTTGTTTATGCATACAATGCACATAAACACGATTTGTTTGTTCTGACCTAGCGTGTTTAATCGGTTTCGCATTTCGTTTTCCTAATGATTAAGATAGAAATCCGATCAGAAAATGTAATATTCGCGCTTGCAACTGCCAAGTAAAACAAACCATCAAAACAATAACAAAGAGCAGGGCGGCCAGTTCACACAGGTTTCAGCATATTTCGAGTTACCAGTTGTTCAAATTAAAAAGTAACCCCGTTAGTTTGCATGAGGAATCGTTCAAACCAACGGGGGTCCACTGTACTTGTACCTTTGAACCATAGAGGCGCTGGACAAAAGCAGACCGCAAAATCCACTTCTCAAGAATAGCGGCGTGTTTGGTTGGGTTATCAACACATATTGTGCCGCTTCCTACATCAATTGCAGATTACGGGGAAGGCCCCGTTCGGTAATCGAATAATTGGGTATTTTAGCGGTATTTAAATTCTCGCATATTATGATAATATATGATGTCACTGTAAAGTCACATGAAGACTTTTTTAAATTTGATGAGTGAAAGTAATAAAAAAAGCATTTTTTTCATTTAAAAATTTTTTTTTGGATAAGACGATAGCTTATAAGTAAACCATTTTTCTTCTCAGCTCGCCTTAGACTACACAGTGGATAGATAAACTATGGTCATCAGCCGATACAGGTTTCATATGGGAGCTGTCAAAAGCTCGGTCAAAATGAAAAGCTCTATTAGAAAGATAAAAGAGAGAAAGAGAACTTCTGACATCATTTCAATCAATCGGCTTGGTGGATATCTGTCAAACAGCAAATCATTCTATTTTTGATTTTTATTAATTTTTTCATCAAATATTCACTTAATTAAAATAAAAAAAGAACTCTTAGATTCAGAAAACGACGGGCTATCGAATGAGTTAAAAAAATCAACTTTTTTGGGAAAATTAAAATACCCAATTGAAAATTTCGGACATCACTAAATGCTTCTTATGCTTTTTTCATTTCACACAAAATATAATCAGTATACGCGGACTAAAACAACATTACTTGACCAACACAAACATATTAATGGCGGTAAAACCACAGAGAACAGACAATTATGTTCATATAAAATATCACGCAAATGATGTGTAAGCTTTTAAACAAGACGCTAGCGACATCTTTGTTAGGGTGCACCAGTTACCCGATATTCATGTTGCCAAATTTATTATATATTCTCGTCATAGTCTACATTTTCGGAATACTGGCAACTCTTATGTTAGTTACTGTAGCAACCCAGCAACGATTGTAGCAACGGATCGATTTTGTTTATGTTATTTGTTGAACACGGCTAAACATTGAAAACAGAAACGAAATCGTATTTCAATTTACTGTTATTTTAATAAGTAAGACAAATATGCATCGTATTTAGTGTTTTTCCGTATTGTATTGTACCATTTCATCATTACATGCAGCAAAACCCCACCGCGGTGGTATAAGCAGTGGACTTTTCTTCTTTGAACCAGAAGTGGACTTTTGAATCTTTGAACACCGAAAACCCTCTACCACTTCATAGAAAGAAATTCGCCGGTGGTGGCGCGTTTGCCTTTGATTCATTGATCACGGAGATGGCGGCCGCTGAAATCGTGGCCTGTGCCAATGGTTCCATCACTTTTCAAATTCGTAATCGAAATCAAGGATTTAAAAGGAAGTAGTCAAATATTGCTATTTTTGATTAATGTTTACCTTTATTTTAAGTGCGATGAATTGGGTAAATAATACGTTAGTTGCTGTAGCAACTATTATATGCTTTGGTGAAAATACGACGTAAGCTTTGATATGCGTTGACAGACATTAACAAGAAAAGCCCATTCTGTTAGTGATGTGAGCGCCACGTAACGGGAGCATTACCACTTATTTTCAAAATGGCGGCTGAGCTTTTACACACGTGGCGGGTTTAAGATGAATGTCTGTTCTCTGTGGTAAAACGGCTGCGGGTTTATTAATAAAGTACTATTTGATGTTTTTATAATGTTATAAAAATTCTAGGCTTTGTCTTTTCTGCCTCAAAATCGGGTACAGGAGGCGTACGACGCGATGGAAGGAACGATGCCTGAAGAATTGGAGAATTTCCTCAGATATTTTCTGGATACTTACATAAGTGGGAGGAACGGGAACAACAGGCCATTGTTTCACCCCACTCTGTGGTCAAATTTTAAGCATGTCATTGACAAGCTACCGCGGACCACAAACAGCTTGGAAGCATGGCACCAACGATGGACAACCATTGTTGGTTCCAATCACCTGTCAATGACCAGGATCATCACAGAGCTGCGGGTGGAGCAAAAGGCGATAGAGGGGAACATCCTTAGAATTCTTCAGGGGGATGTTCCGAATTCGCGCCGAGAAATAGACGAAAAAATCTACTCGAAATGTGTTAATGCTCACAAAATGAGCAGCAAAAATTTTGTTGACGCAGTTGCGCTTTTATTAACTAAACAAAGGCGTTCGTAAAGCATGTTTTGTTTGTTTAATAGTAGTAGTTTGTTTTTTGTTTGATTAAAGTTATTTGTTAACTACCCAGGTAACCAATAAGCATTTCCAATGCAATTTAAAAGCAAGCCAATAAGCATTTAAGTTGCCTTAAATGCTACTCAAATGCTATTTTGGCAAAATATGCGGCTATATATGGCCCTCTTATAGTGCTGACAATGCTTATTTGCAGCTAGTTACCAACAAGAAGAATTTAAATAGAATTGTGGATGCCAATTTACAACAGTTATGCAGTCAAAAAGCTGATAAACAACAACCTGCAGTATAAAACGCCAGGGATGCTAATAAACGACTGATTTACTGCTTATTTTAATGCTTATTGGTTACCTGGGTACTTGCCAATTCATGATTTTTTATTGAGTAGTTATTTAGGCATCTCGAAAAATTTCGGCCTTTTGTGATTCGGCCATTCGTGATTCGGCCTTTCATGATTCGGCCTTTCGTAATTCGACCATTCGTGATTCGGCCTTTCGTGATTCGGCCTTTTGTGATTCGGCCATTCGTGATTCGGCCATTTGGTACATTATGCCATTCGTTATTTCGGCCATTTGTGTTTCGGCCATTCGTGATTCGGCCATTTGTGTTTCGGCCATTCGTAGGTAATCCATATATATTGATTATACTGTACCAGCCCACAAAAAGTGTGTAAAAGGTTTTTAGGTAATCTACGAGTAATCTTTCAATAGAGCACCCCTCGAGCAGTAAGTGGCAAACTAAATCTTGATGTCGCTGCCATCAATGCTATGTAACTCCAGCACAAAGAAATATGGATAAAGGTATCCCGCATTTTGCACCTTACTGGACACCGCAGTCTAAAAGTGCGACTGGCACAAAAAGTGCGACAATGCGAATGCTGTGAGTGAGAAAGAGAAAGAGTGACAACTGCTATGTTGCTGTTTTGTTTTGTCATATACATTGGCATTAGAGAAAATAATCTGGATTAATCCAGGTACAGCTGCAAAGCACAATATTTACATGGATATTTTTTATGCGTTTGGTAAACTATTTCTGGACGGCGCTACCGACAGATTTTACACACAAAAAATCGAAGCAAGCATTTCCAGGGAAATGGCACGAGAACCGTAGTACCGTGGACCCCCGTTCGTTGGACCGTTTTTAATCTGAACACTCTTTAATTTGAGCTCCGTTGGTTTGCACGATGTGCAAATTAAAAATAGTTCAAATGTCATTCTCAATATGACATCATTTGCTTATGCAGACAATGCACTTAAACACGATTTGTTTGTACTGATCTAGCTTGTTTAATCTAATGCGTTTTCCCAACGATTATGGTAGAAATCTTATCGGAGAATGAATATTCGCTGCTTGCAAGTGCCAACTGAATCAAACTATCAAAACAATAAAAATGAACAGGGCAGCCAGCTCACACAAGCTTCAGCATATTTAGGGTTACCAGTTGTTCAAATTAAAAGCTAACCCCGTTAGTTTGCATGAGGAATCGTTCAAACGAACGGGGGTCCACTGTATGTTCTTGTTTCAGTGTAAATTTGATGGCATCGAATCAATAATACCAATATCAACAACAGCGAAGAAATTTTTATTTAAAATTGCGTATTGTTGATTTACTCAGACTATGCATTGTTTCTAGCGTGAACCCCTATTTGGGAACCGCTGCGCAATATGATATTCTTCTCTTTGCTCATTTTTTGACATTTTGAATGCTTACTTCGAAAGAATCATATGAATCTTTTGCAATAATTGAATGTGGTGCATCTGCAAGTATACTTGAAAGTTTCTCTGCAAGTATACCTGCAGATGCACCACATTCATTTATTGCAAAAGATTCGTTTGATTCATTCGGAGTAAGTATAACGTGAATGATCATAAAAACTATAAAATTTATAGTTGAGATGACTACGTTCATGGTTATTTCAACAATAGTTAATAACGTCATTTTTACCACGAAATTGTCACGACAACCAACTCGTCCCGTTCATTGCGTGTTTAAGATGACTATTTTCTTGTCAGCAATATCATACAAAACCTGGTCATGATAACAAAACCATTGTCATGATGACAATTGTATAGTTTGAAATTATAGTTGTCCCAACCATACATGGTCATTTTTACCATAAAATTGTCACTGCAACCAGCTAGTTCCGTTTATTTTTTTGTCCAAGATGACTATTTTCTTGTCAGTAAAACTATACAAAAAGTGGTTAAGATAACTAAAGCATTGTAATGATGACAATTTTATGGTATACAGATTATAGTTATGCCTACTATGCGTGGTCAACCGTACCATGCGTCCATTGTTCAAGCTTATAGTCGAAATAACCATGAAAATGTTGTCTAGACCAGTTTTCCCAGTCGGTTGAAAACCACCATACTTTTCTGGTCAAGCTTACCCCTAAAATGGTAGAATTTACCATGAAATTTTTCTGTGTGAATGAAAATGCAAAAATGAGTAGAATGTTATGCCATTTAAAATAAAACTGAACTAGCGTGTGAAGTTTATTTACCTTCTACTGACAGCATTTATCCTTTTTCTTTTTTCTCGTTTTTCTCCGTTCCTCATCAAGCTGCGACGACCAGCAGAAGAAAAACAACCCTCAGTTATATTGGTCTTAATGGTGCAAGGTGTCAACCAAGGGGGAAGGAAAAATCGAATTTTCTTCTTCGTGCAAAATCTAGGATTGAGAATGAAAATATATTCGCTGCTTGTTTTTAGAAATCATATTTTGAGTGGATTGCCACAGTTACAGTGAATAGTTAGAACTTAGAAGTGCTACAAAGTGACTGTTTCTTACCTTCAGGATATCGATTTCAAGGTGAGCCCCAATGTATAATGTGCAATATGTTAGAGAGACTTTTCTCGACATACCAGGAGAAACCACCCTCCTTTGTTCCGTAGGCATATTACTAATCGGGTTGAATTTTCCTGACAGTGGCAGTACCAAGATTTTGCGAAAAGGTTTATCGATGGAATATTTAATTCTAGGTATAATAGGTATTAGGCAGTTCAATCAAATCATATAGTTTTTATTTTTTTAACGAGAATCGATTGATTTTATTCCTTGTTTCTTTGGTATTCTCTTAAACATATAAGCACATAGCTATAGGTATGCTCTGTTCTCTGTCGTTTGACTATGCACTTGAATATTGAATTGGATGCAGAACCGATGTTATTGCGCAAGAAACCCCCGACATGGATTACACCAAGGTTACAGTGTGCCTACATTCAATGATGTTTTGCATGGTTTCTCAAAATAGCTACGAATTTTCCCATTAACTTAAGACAATTATCCAATAGCTATTAACTAATGAGCGTCTTAGTTGAATATGTACCATGTAGTAGAATTAAAAGATAACATTAATTTATTTATCATTATTTTAAAATTATCCAAGTTAATTTAATAATCTGTTAAAAAATTAATTATTTTTAGACACTGTCAAAATAAGTAGTTTGTTATTTAAGAGCCGCTCAAAAGGTGAAGATGAATTAATTTTGTTAGTAATATATTGGCGATTGATCTTAGCATTCTGCTGATGTTGTTCTTCAATTCTAACTGTTATACGGACGCGGTAGTCTACTGGACACAATGTTTAAGTCATATCTAATTATTGTTGATAAATTATTTAAATTCAGATTTCATTGTCACAAATAAGAATCATCTTTTAGCCATATATTAAACAGAAAAAAACAGCGATTCGAATCATAATGCAATATATATTAAGTGGGTATCTATGGCACTACCACATTCGCCGAAGAACCATAAGTTTTCTAAAGACTATTTCCAATCGGTCTGTGATAAAAGAAAAAAAGAAATTTTCGTGCAACAGAAATATATGTTTTTATTGTTTAACTTGAAAGTTTCTCTATGAAAGCAATGCTCAATTTCACTCAATTATGTACTTACCAGCTGAGTGTTCGATCGTCTTCGGGGTCACCCCTTCTTTCGTCTCCCAGCCACTTGTATACGTATGTTTTTTAAGAACCCTATTATGAACAAGAAATAAACCTTTTTTCCATATCTGGACCTCCCACATTGTCCCCCTACTATATGTGCCAAGTTTAATAAAGAACTTTTCAGGCATTCTGGAATTATGCAAAAAAATTTAGTATGATTAAATTATTGAAAGGAATGGTAAACAAGTTTTGAAAATTGATTTTACCTTCGTTTTTCAAATTTATCGAGCTTTTACAAGGGCTCCCAGTTTTACCCGAATTTTGAAAACGAACTGTAGCACGAAGGACATAATCTGTATAATATTATAAACGAAAAAAAATCTGATATCACAATATCGGTCAAGAGAATTTATGTTTGACTAGCATTTTCGATATATCATTATTACAAGTTAAAGATTGTAATTAATTGGGAAAAACGTTTGAGTTTTTCTTATCAAGATTTTCTTAGTATACCTACTAATATAAAAAGCATCACGCTCGCTTCCTCTAGTCACTCGAAAGAAAAAAAAGCAGAAACCCCCGCCCGCATACACACCATACCTTAACACTTATTGACTTTTGTGTTAGACATTCTAAGAAATTGTATTTATTATTCCATCAAAGCACAATCATTGCATCATATAGGACTAGACAGGAAGACATTTTAGCCTAACCTGTCCTCTTTATCTCTATACTTACGGTATTCGAGTTGACAAGGTTTTTCAAAGGAATGAAATGGACATTTCATTTTCGGAGATAATACTTATTTTCTAGTGGCATGCATTTGAATCCATGGATAAATAAAATTTCTAATATTCTCTTGCTGGCAACTTCGGTAAGAGTAAAATCTTTCTCGCATGACACAGTAACAGACAAAAAAATAACAACCCACTAGTCTCACTACCATTTCTGATGTAATATCAACGCTGATAAACTAGGAATTCCGGTTGTCATTTATCTTGCGCTTTTTTTCAAAAAGTGATGTCCTGCGCGTTACCCGAACAGCTTATAGAAAGAAGAGTTGAAAAATAAGACAGCAAGTTCGCCCCCATAAAGTGTCTTGTCGTGCCACCGGATGATCAGATCCATAAGGTGAGCCATGTTTTTGCACCAGAACCGGAATCTTATTATTCGAACAAGGAAAACTTTTGCTTTTCTTGTACAAGATGATGTAAACTTCTACTGCAGTTTTTTTTATAATAGAGATCGTAGTAATGTGTCTTTGACTCTAACTGTTCCTATTTTTTCCGTTGTTTCTTTCGTTATTAGATTGAATTCATGATATTGGTTTTCGAGCTTGAAGACTTCATTCATCTCCTAACTGGTACTCTTATGCGATAGATAAATAAGCAATCGTATTCAGCAGATTTTTCGATATTCTCATCATTCAACCAATTATTGAGTGGATAGTATACGTGTATCAACTGGTATTGTAACCTGTGGTTCTGAACATCCTAAGCGAGCAAGAAATCCTCTCCCAAAGGATTCATCTACTGTTCTTAGTCTTAGCAAATACTGATAGAACCATATGTATGTACACATAAGATATTGAGTAGTTATTGTTACTCCCGGGGGATGTTTTATCTTGCTTTGTATCTTGTACTTATCCTTCATGCTGCTAAGACGTGGCAAGTGGGCCACAATAAGAACATTAAATGGTGTATGGGCACGAACAGCACGATGCAGCATGAAAATAGCGAACCGGATATAGACATAATGTACATACCTACGTGATCAGATAAGCGTTTTTACAGCTGCTTTTCGAAGATAGTTTGCTCTTTTTACAATTGACACACAACACATATATTTTTTGAGTTTTAGAATAATAATCATCAGTTAACATTATATAATAATATATCGTTGATATATTTCTTTAAAAACATTCGAGTTCAATTCTAAAGCTGCCGTTGGAAGGCTAAAAAAATGTTCACCTGTAGGCGATATTGCAGGAAATTCTTAGAAATACGTTTATTCGTTCGCTTCTGAAAGGCTACTACTAATTTTACAGTAAATGTCACTCTTATATATACTGCTACTCTACACTATGCCTATTATATCTCCTGCACACCTAAGAAACCCTTTATCGTCGACGTGTTATATATCATCAAGAAATGCAAATTGCCAAAGTTTGTGCATCGACTAGAAACAAAAACATTCTGCTGCTACCGTCGGACAAACCCAGACGCAAAGGCAGATTCATTTTCAATGATTAAAAACTGCCCGGTAATACTCTGTCGGCATATATCATCCGTTAAACCGCAGGGCTTAGTTTGGTTGGTCGGAAACGCTAGAATTTATGCTCATCAGCTAGACGCTAATTTACATTCAGGCGCTTGGTCACATGGAAATTGTTTGAATAATTTGGTTGTCTTTTGTGGAGTCATTGAAAAACTTTTTTAATTTATTCCGAAGGCTGAACGTGATTACTTCTCGAAATAAAAGGATCTTGCTGAGCGCACGTATTTATATATATTTAGTCGAATTTTCATTCACTTTGTAATCTGATGGGATTTATCGAAATTCTGTCGGAATCGGAATAGCAACACAAAAAAGCACAAAAACACGTTTAAAAGCGTCAGAAGGCAACAAAACATGCAGAAAAGACGACAAAAGAACCGTGAAATGACAGTAAAAAGGCAAAAATTTTATTGACTTGACAGTAAATAGGATAACGGAAAAATAGCAAACAAGTTACAAAAAGACAACAACAAAAACAGCGAAATAGGTGTCAAAAAAGCGACGAAAATACAACAAAATAGCGAAAAGCTGTCGAAAAAGGGTCCACAAACAGATGTCAAAAAACGACGAACAGACGACGAAAGTACGATGAAAGATGGCAAAAAGACTGAAAAAATAAATAAAAATACGACCGATAAATAACAAGAAGACTTCGAATATGAAGAAAATAAACCAAGATACGGCAAAAAACGGCATAAAGGTGTTGATCAGACAACAATAAGATGATGAAAAGACGACGAGAGAACGATCAAATAATAGCAAAAAGACGAGGTGGCAAAAATACGACAAAAAGGCGGCAACAAGACAACAGAACTATGGCGAAAAAGTGATGACAAGTGAACAAAAACGACGAAAAAAGTCAGAAGACAACAAAAATACTACGAAAAAATATTGAAACGCGCTAAGGAAGCGACAAAATGTGTTAAAAAGCCAATAAAAAGCGACGAAAAGGCTATAAATAGATGCAGCAAGGATGATGAAGATGTGATAAAAGGATAGTAACAGAAAATGCAAATTGCAAATGATGACAACAATACGCCATCAAGAATAATCATAAGCGGGACGAAGTCAGAAAATCAGATATTATTTTTTTTATAACGGCAGTATTTTACATAATGTTAGTTTTTACAATCGACGGAGGAGACGGTAGAAGGAATCAATAAAACGAAGGTGTTTATCCCTCTAACGATTAAGACTGTCTTAGTGTCTTTGGTCTACGCTTTTGGAGGCATTTTCCCCAGTTCTTCCAATGATCGTTCTTCAGAAAAAACACATGTACTCCCTCATATGAAGTATTGGGCGAGTTTTCCTTTTTTACTTTTAAAAAAAAATGATATGTATTACAAAATGATTGGCCTCAAAATTTATCTATGCTTTATTTTAATTTTGTAAAACATCTGAATTGAAAAATTATCTAGGTAGAGCGCTAAACCTGAAAAAGGAAAAAGAGAAATTAGACTCTTTCTTACCTGACGCTCTTCGAGAGAATTGTTTTTGAATGATAATAAAACTTGAGCTTTTTTTGAGTGTACTTTCATGAAAAAATTGAAGAAACGCTTATTAAGAAGTATACCGTTCCTCTTCCTCTACCCAAGCTGGGGGATCTGTCAAGAAATTTCGTTTGTTACTATAGAGTAGGGCGGGGCATAAGTGCGATGTTTTAAGTTGTCATCAATTTTCGTGAGATATAAAAAAGGACAACAGCATGATATATTTTATAGTAATGCAGTAACTCAATGTCTTCACATTCAACTATAAATCATCTGCGGTAATAGTGTTTTGCAAAATAAATTCTTCTTTCTTCTGATCAAGTGCAGATTCGCACTTTTACCCCACTAGCGGGGCAAAAGTGCGAATACCGCGGGGCAAAAGTTTGAAGCTATAATCCACGAAATTAGCCCAGCAGTAGCTAACAAAACCATATTATCTTCAATCTCCGTTATGTTTCGGTAAGGAATATTCTCAATTTGCACCTTTTCTGTTTTGCACTGGTGTATTGCAGCCTCCGTTAGATCGAAACTTTTCCAAACGTTTGTTTTTTGTTTCATCAGCGGAAACACATTGTTTTTCTTCGGCCAACATCTGTAGAGCACACCGTTTTCTGCAGATCTTTCATTTCTAGTATCTGTAATGTAGTGCCCAAAGCTGTATATCATTAGCTATACATTTTTGCCTCGTCCATGAATCGCACTTTTGCCCCGTCCGTGAATCGAACTTTTACCCCGCTAGGCACTTAACGGGGTAAGGTTAAATTACGGAAAAGCGAAATATATTTTGTAAATTATTTTCGCTGTATTTTCAAAACAGATATGTGAGTGATGTAAAACGCTGCTACAAATTTTCAACAAGTAATTTCCTCCTGTTGATATCGTGTTTGCCGTATAACGAAACATTGCATCAAAACCGCCCTAAAATAACATTTGCACATAACTCAGCAACTATGCTTCGTAAGCAACCAAAGTTTACGTTAGATTCAAACTGTCAAAGTAGGTACCATGCCAATGTAGAAAATTTACTCGGAATCTGCACCGATAAATCATGGAATCGCACTTTTACCCGCATCGCACTTTTACCCCTCCTTACTCTATGTTTTATCTATAGGGTGTGCGTTATTAGGCAAGCAGACGATAGGCATACGAACGTCAGGCATACGGAATTTAGGCATACAGACGTTAGTCATACGCAGTTGACCGAAGGAAAGGCCGTCACGTCGAAAAAACATAGTGTTATTATTTCATCGAAAAGAATCAAAAAATCTCAAATTATAAATTGATTTGGCATATTTCTGCTTGGCATAATGTGATTTGCCATAAAAGCATTGGCATATACATGGGGGATCATTTTGCAGAAAAACATTTGGCATAAAGACATTTTGGTATATGTATTTCCGTAAAAAAGTGTTCCCGGCGACTCGTCATCAGAAGTGCTGGTCACTGCGCGGGCTGCCTCCTGCAGAAATCACATCTACATACATAGTTTTATACCCTTTCCTAGGTCTATCGACACTTATTAGTTTTCCGTAAATAGTCCTCGCATCGACTCACCGGGTTGATACCGAACGGCCGAATAACAAACAGCCGAAATCTAAATGCCCGCATTTTAACAACTGTCACAGAAGGTTGAAATTGTATTTGGCCGAATCACGAAAGGCCGAACCCCTATTTGGCCGAAGCATGAAAAGCCGAATCATGAAAGGTCGAACTTGGCTGAATCTCGCCAAACTCTATTTTCTCGAATAAAATTGATAAAAATAATATTTTTAAGGTCAACGTTAAGCTGCTTAAGCTATCAGCAAAATAATTAAAAGATGTCTTCATGTGTTTTAGAAAAAAATCAAAAAATTAAGGAAACAAAGGTAAAAAGCATTTCGTAATATACTGTCACTTTATTTATATTGTTCAATAATTCATCTGACGCTGTTGTCTACATGAATAAAAACACTACTAACTAGATTAATTAAAGGCTCTGCTGCCCTCAAAGTAGTTATTCTTTGAATTTACTACTCTGTTTCGTAGAAAACTTGGAATGGCACTGATATTGGTTTGAGCCAGGATCGCTGGGCAATCTAATTCGCCGACAAAAACCTTTCTAATGAAGAGGACCCTTTCAATTTTCCGTCTTCTTTCCATAGTGTCCATATGCAACAAACGACAGCGTCTTGATACGGAGGCAGATCGTATGTGTTTCTCCATGGAAGATATTTAAGCGCGTATTGAACGAATCTACGCTGGATGGCATCCAATTTGGATTGCAATTCGTGGCTCTCCAGTTATCCCGAAAAAATCTTCGATTGGGCGCACTGAGACAGATTTTTTGGGTCGTGGTTTTTGGATGAAAATGGGATCGAATGGGTATTCAAGAACGATTGTGTTTTTTTGGCGTAATGCGATGATGCTTTATCCGGCCAAAACACGTATTGTCCATCTGCATGATGTTTTTGTAAAAACGGGATTAAAATTTTCTTCAAACATTCGTCTGGTGCATCTTAATTGATAGTCTAACCAGAGGGCTTGCTGTTGAAGAAACGAGAAAGAGAACGATGTCCTTCTGCGTCCATAATTTTGGCTGGTCTTCCACTACCTTGCTTGCGAATAGTTGTTGGACATCTTAGGATATGGTAAACAGTCGAAGCCGCAACGTATTTGCTTTTTAAATGTTGTACCGTATACTTTTTGCCGAGATTTCTGTGGAAGTTCGTAGAAGTGTACAACACGCTCCCGAAATGCTTCTTGTTTCGACGCCATTTTTAGCAAAACTGACAAGCATAAACAAAATAAAAAATATTAACAAAAAGAGGAGAGAGAGAGAGCTAACACATACATACTCTCATTTCTTTCTGAGCTCATTTGTTGTTGAACATAAGGGCCGCGAAAAAATTCCAAAATTTTAGTTGCCACCCGTTATCCAGTGACTCGCCATTGATAGTGTAGCTCCATTGCATCGGTTGTTTTTTGCGGTTGAAAGAGATGACCGAGCATTTACGCACACTGATGAGGAGCTCGTTCGTTTTACATCAGTCGATGAAGTTGTTGAGAAGCCTTTGAAGTTCTTCATTAGACTTTAAACTGAGGAAGATCTTCAAGTCATCCGCATACAGAAGTCTGCATCCTCGAGGTAACACAGCGCATATATCATTTTAGAATAGTGAAAACAGCAAAGGGCCCAGATTGCTACCTTCCGGAACAGCAGAACGATTAGAAAATTAGCTCGGTACCGCATCCATCCGTTTTACTTTGGCCAGAAGCAAATCATAGTCTCAGAACAACAAAACGCACACACTGCACCTTATTTATTATTTTGGTAAGGCCATTACAAATATTTTATAAAGTTTTGGCTGTGAACAACTTTTGGCTGCACGTTAGACAAAAAGGGTAGTGCTTGCGCATGAATTATGGATATTATCGGGTGTATAGATATGCGGATATGTTGGGGCCAGTGACACGACAGATTACAATGGGCTGGTCACGCAGTAAGAATGTCGGCTGGGCGACCTGCGAAATCAATATTCGCAGAAAACCCAATAGAGGCTGATGATGACTCATGATTTAGCTTCGAGTTGTTTTCTGGAAGATCATTTAGCCAGCAAATGTTACGAAAATGTTAAGCACCCTCAGAATAATTGTAATTAGACTGATAAGAATTCGAAAGGTTTTTAAGAAGATATCAAATGAAAAGAGACTTTCATTTGGTGGTCATTGAATAAGGTTCCCTTCAACTGGTCAAAGAACCTTTAAAAATTCTCGAATTATCAAGTGTCTGTATAATGATAATGATCACCGCAATAATGACAGACCAAAATTACACACAAACTTGTGAATTATCCGATAACAAAAGAAATAATTTTCATAGAAAACTCAGTCGCAGTCCAAGCATCATTACTGGCGAAAAACGAGAAAAGTTATCTAAATGACGAACCAGAGCTTTCCACAACGTTCGTTGCTCTTGGAAAAGGATGTATAAAATGAATGTAGCAGCTCGCCTGGGATCGCAGCTGTGGATACAACGAGGTAGAAGCGTCAAATCTACTAACTCTTTCAGACGCATTCATCTTACGTGCTCTGACAACCAGTACATAAATACTAGAAAAAACTGCTTTTTCCAACTTGTTTATTGCCTTTCCACACGTACTCTAGGGTGTCGTTTCCTTCCACGCACCTTTTGTATCACCGGAATGAATAGAACTAACAGAAAAAAAGGAAAAAATCCTAAATAAACTGAGATAAAGAGATGAATTTTATAGAGGATATGATAGCGACTCGTAACATGAGTCGTTTAAAAGTTTCCGACCTTGTCGACAGAAAAATCATGATACTTGCATCAAATGCTTGAAGATAAGTTTTTGTTTCTACAGAAAATCTATCAAATAAGAATTGTTGCATATTATGAATATATTTCAATATCACGTCAACAAGTTTTGTTTCATTTTTGAAACACTCAGTTAAGCTGTCCAATGAACGACTTTCGCATATAAAAACTATCTCTCAAAAAAAAAATGTTTTGTTTCACGTTTTGTGTTTTTAACCTTTACATCTTAATTGTCAATGCGATGCACATAGAATTAATATAAGTTCAAAATTTGTTGTTTCTTAACACAGTTTTACATTCACAGTTTTATGATTCACAAAAATTCAGTTTTTAGTTTAGTTATTTATTGAAAAAATGTATGCTCCTTCTAGGAGGAATTTTTCCGAATGTTTACTAAATATATTTAAATATATTCGTGCAATTCACTACATTCATGCGAAAATAAAGCTGCACAATTCAAGTTTTTTTCCGTAATCATACACATCCACGGAAAAGAAATTCGCAGCTGTATGAACCACGTACCGAGCGAAAACCAGCGCCTTCAAAGAAAAGTTCCTACCACAGAACCGTCGTTCAAATGGTGCCAGCCTGTCCTCGGTCAAATACATAAAATTGTCGTTGATGTACTGTACATGTATCTGCCACTATTGGCGGTACTGTCGACAGAAACTTCCACTTGAAATCGTTGTTTCATTTTGCGTCACTGAGCGGCAAATGCTACCAGCCAGCCAACCAGCCAGCTTGTGTTGTTCACGTCCGGTCGGTCGTCTGTCCACCCACTCAGCTACCAACGTTTGCAGAATACTGAGACCAATAATACAGTGGGAACTGGGGAGGTGTTTCGGAGGACGAAGTTTCCCTGTGTCAACTTTTTGTATACGTAGGTATAGATATGAATCCAGCATAGGTTTTGCCAATGTTTGGTTTCATAGTCGTGCGTAAGATCTAACTTCGAGGGGTGAAGTCTTAGCTTTAGTACATATGTATGAACTTTATGTCAGCGATAAATTTGCTCTAGAGTCATTGATGTAATGGATAACGAAGAGATAAATATAAATGCGTAAATTTTTTTAGTTGCAATAAGAACAAAGTAATGTTGTAGGATCAAATCCATAAATTCCGGGGATTCCGTTAGTCGGGATTCGAACATACGACGACTAGCTTATTATACCAGCATCATACCTCGAGGCCAACTGGGGACTATGTTGTGACCACAATCTAATAAAACGCTACTTATTAAGTTATAAGAAAATTTGGGATTATTGTATTTTACATTACGCGACGCTTTGAGCAGTTTGAGTAACAAAGCCATTTTCTTTGAATTAAATTTCCTTGCCAATGCAACAGTTTAATAATATTTACATGTTTTTCATAATTTTAACTGTTTTGCACCGCTCTGGCTGGTGTCATTTATTTAACCCTTGTTTTTCTTGTACTTATACCAATTCTGATGAACACCAAAAACTTCATTTACTTTACGTTCATACTTACTGTTTTAAATTTCTAATAGCGTCAATTTTTAAATTTTCATCTATTTTTAATATTTTTGTTCCCACCTCTCCTCTCTACCGACGACTATGTGTGGTCTGTTGGTGTTTTGTGCTGGTTGGATGGTGATATTTTCTTCGATGGATTTTTATCAAAGCCCGGTTGTGTGAGTCTGCATCCTCCCAAAGCTAATTTCCGCTGATTCTCATACCTGAGACCTGAGACAATATAACGTAATTTAGTATACCAAAGTTCTTCTCGTATAGGTCATTTACCAAGCTGCTTAGAAAAGCTCTATCTTAATTATGAATGCTGGTCCAGCAGTTTTAGTGGAAGCAAAAAAAAACTCTTCGAGCTTTTAACCTTTTCATGCCAACGTTGTTTAACAACAACTGCTTTATATTTTACACTTTCGTATTGAAAATAAGTTTTATTTAGAATATATTGTACGTGCTTCTCAATTGGGCTCGAGGAACAACTCTGGTCCTCCTAGTCTGATGAATTAAAATTTCTTATATTAGCTCAGTTGTAGGCTGCTGTTCTCAAATTCCTTGGATACCAAGTGCTCGCCGCCAGATCTCGCTTCACTTCGTCAAACCATCTTGGTCGCTGGGCTCCTGATCGTCTTTTTCCCATCGGATTTGAAGCTTCACCGGGTAATTATCTGGTATTCCGTCCAACTTTTTTTCGTCCATAATTTTTAATATGAGTAATTCTCGTTGAAACGGGGCCACTACTGGCACGAGGTCTTCAAATATTGGAACTTAATTGTTTGAAAATGGTTAAAAAATGAGAAATACAGTTTTAATGCCTTGAAATAGTGGACCCCTCGTTCGCTAAGGGGCCTAACAGTTTAAAAAAAAATTGAATTTTCAGCAAACTCTGAGATCTATATCATGTGAAATTTCATAAATTTGCAAAGAAACAACTAACAAATTGCCCTATAATATCTATAAATATCTATCTATCTATCTATAAAGAAGAAGAACGAGGCTTTCAAATGGAGTAACATTTTTTTTGGCGGCCATCTAGGATTTGGCCGCCACATTGGATTTTATCAATAAATTGGCTTTTTAGCCATGATCCCCCCAACCGATAGTTCGTTTCGTTCCGTTTTAAGCCACCATTGGAAAGCTGAGAACAAATGCTACAAGAAACATTTATAAAATTAGGTGTGCAATGGCATAGACTGAATAAAATAATTAGTTATCTGTAGCAAGGTTCACAATTTTCATATGCAGTCGGATTTCAAATTTGGCATGGTTCGATTTTGGCATGCCTCGACAAAAGTATTGTGCAACAAAAGTATTCGTTTTTGGCAACACAAGGTATTTCACTTCAAAAAATATGCTTAAATATCAATCAGTTTCTGCATACATGCTTTAAGGGGGCATAGTACTTTTTACACCATATATTTTGCCTTATTTCTAATATTTTTTTCTCGATAACGCGAAAAGCGAATCGATTCCAGTTTTTTGCATTCAAAACATTGCACTTTATACTAATATTTACAATTTTGTTTGCATATGTGAACCTCTTCCCCTCTCCCCTACGGCTCCTTGAACATGATAATTCGAAAAAAACATGATTTGCGGTACCATGGATTGGCGCTGGGGGGCTTATCCGAATTGAAAAATTCCAAAATGACATGAAAGTATATTAAATTATCTCGTGTTTGACCCATCCTTTTTTTAAAATTCGAACGCATAACAAAATGGCGGACATTCAAACATAAAAGTAACGTTTTTAGTCGAAAAAATTGACTTTAAACATTTCTAAAAAATACAAAAATTGTAATATCAAAAAAAGGATGGGTCAAACACTACATAATTTTGCTGGCTTTAAAACGGAAAAAGAATCATGAGAATTGCTTGAGCCGTTCTTGAGATATTTATGGTACCGACTTTCAAAACCTGGTTTCGAGAAAAACAACGTTGAAGTTTTTATTCGCTGTGTAATCGCTCCAGACATGCGCGGTACAAATAGCTGTAACTTTGTCAATTTTTGGAATTCATCGAAATGACTTGAAACACGCATGGTCAAAATGTTAATCTTTCGAAATAATCAATAAAAAAAATTTCGATTTTTTTAAATTGAAAAAGTACTATGCCCCCTTAAATGACGAAAAAATGATGCCTCCAATATGTTCATGAAAAAAAAGCTATGTGGTTTCGAACAATATTTTTATTGCCGTAGGACTACGTCTTACCGCAGGGTGCCAATAACTTATTTGCACCGGACGATAGGTCTTGGCGGACTTTTTAAACATAAAATGGTTGCAATCGTCGATTAATGATATTTTGTCAATTTCTAGAGCATTTACATTACATCAAATTTGTTCATATCGAAAAAAGGTCTCGATTTTTGGCAACATAGGCGACACGCATTTGTTGCCAAATTCGAAATCCTACTGTAATTATTTGCTATGAAATAAACTACAAACAACACAGTTTTGTAAAGAGGAGAGATAGGGCTTATAAATGAAGCGAAAACAAATTGGCGGCCATATTGGATTTGGTCATGTTTGATTTTATCAATAAATCGCCGTTTTCGCTATGATCCTCACAACCGATTTCAATTTTAAGGCCACCATCGGAAAGCTGAAAAAAATGCTCCAAGAAACATTCATCAAATTAGATGTGCAATGGCATTAACTACATGAAGCAATTAATTATCTGTATCAAGGTTTACAATTCTCATATAATGGTATCTAGCGAATTCGGCGGAAGCCAGATTAGTCTGGACGTAAAATGGTCAAGGTAGAAGGAAATTTCACATATAAAAAACAATGGGTGCACAGTTTGACTGAAAAGCAGAAGATTGCAATGTCGAACGGTAGCTGCTCAAGCGGTGATTGTGAAATTTTGTTTTCAGACGAAAACATGTTTCTGCTACACGATTACCACAACCAAAAAAATGATCGGATATAGGCACACCTTTCTGGTATTCCTCGGGACAACCTGGCTATTTAAAGAATGTTTCCAGGGTGATGCACAGTGGTCAAATTTGGAAAAACGCGGACATTAGCAATTGGGTAAAAAATGCATAAGGGTGGTGTCTTTGAAGAAGTTTAATAATAAAATATAGCGCATCTTTCTGCACTTTTAGGGTGACAGTGAATTCACCTATTAGGGTGATATGAACTTTTGTTTTGTTTTATATCTTAAAAAAATTTATTTCCTCAAAAAGTTGAAGAACATACTAAAATAAGCAACTTTGCTGAATACATTAACTATCTATCTCTTACCGGTTGCGAAATATAATGATTATTAACAGGAGCGCTTAAAAATCAATTATGCTCAATAACTTTGCACACGATTTGTTTACTGCTTTTGAGTGTTCTACAAAGTTATTCAGTATGCTAAAATACACATTTTCTCTGAAGACTTTTTCACGAAGATGCAAATTTAATGAGTTATAAAAAATTTTATCAAAAAATGACAATTTTTTAATTGATTTTTCTGAGATTTCTTTGGAGATCTCCTGATGGAAATATTTTCTTTTTATAGATAAAATATAGTACTTTCATTTTTTTTAATTTAAAAAAACAAAAGTTCGTATCACCCTAATAGGTCAATTCACGATCACCCTAATAGCGCAGAAAGATGCGCTATATTTTATTATTAAACTTCTCCGAAGACACCACCCTTAAAAAATCACGTATTTTTTACCTAATTGCTAATGTCCGCGTTTTTTCAAAATTTGATCACTGTGTGATGGTATGCGGATGTTTCTCTTCAAAGGTTCCATTGCTGTTCATTGAACCTGGTGCTAAAATTAACACTAAATATCACGCCGATAATGTTTTGAAGAACCATTTGCTTCCAATCGTTAAAAACACTACAGGAATGCTCTGTACTGCTTCCAACAAGTTTCTGCACCGTCTCACCAGGCGAAAAATACACAGGCTTGGTGTGAGGACAATTTTCCGGATATTATTTCTTCGAGAGAGTGGATTGCCTGATTTGAATCCTCTCATGGGGTTACATCCTTGGCAGACTAATGAACACCAAAGGATTGACTTTAGACATTTTGATGAAACGTTTGGAGAAGATTTGGGATGAAATGTCACAGGATATCGTGCGTGCCAGCTGTCACGCTTTTCAACAACGATTGCGACTGGTAATAATTAAAGAAAAGGGAGAAAGAATTGCATTGGACTAATTTTACTCAAATGTTATGGATATACTTTACACGAAATACAATGAAAATTAAATGTTATTGAGCCCTGCATCAATTTTACGAGTCCTACGCAAATCCATATTTTAATGATAATTAACGGGTGGCAACTAAAATTTTGAATTTTTTTCGTGGCCGCTATACTCAATAACAAGCGCGCTCAGAGAGAAATGAGAGTATGTATGGGTTTGCAATAACTTGAGAACGGCTGGGCTTAAGAAAAAAGTTTTTTGTTTTTGTTTGTTCAAAATTATGCGTAGAATTTGCTTTTGTTTAAATTTTACAAAGAAAATAAAATGTGGATATTTTTGAAAAATTTGTCTAACTTCAAATTAAAAAAAATCCGAAAGAGTGTCCATCGATAGCTCTTCACCAGATTTTAGGGCATAATTTAAGCTATCTTTAAAAAAAAATTAGGCAAATCGGAGATGAAGGTTTTGAGATAATTGACATGTTATAATTTTTATCATGGTTTTTCTTTTTAGATTTTAAATTTGCAATAACTTGAGAACGGCTGGGCCTAAGAAAAAAGTTTTTATGACATAATTTGTTCAAAATTATGCGTAGAATTTGATTTTGGTTGAGTTTTATAAAAAAACTGTGGAATTTTGATATTTTTGAAAAACTTGTCAAATTTCAAAGGTTTTTCAAAAAAAAAATCTGAAGGAGTGTCCAACGATAGCTCTTCACCAGATTTTAGGGCATAATTTACGTTATCTTAACAAAAACTAATGCAAATCGGAGGAGATGGTCTTGAGATAATTGACATTTTATTATTTTTATCATGGTTTTGAAAAGTTTTTTTCTTTCAGCGTAGCTAATTTCCTACAACTTTTCCTTTGGCGCCATTTTCATCAAATAAGTAGTTTTCAAGATATGATGTTTTGAAAAAAAGTAACCTCATTTCTAAATACGCCCTTTTGAAAAGTAACTCTTGACGAAAAAAATCAAGTTTAGTGGAAAATGAGTTCTTGCGTGGTTCCGGAAAATTTCATTCCAATCAAAAATAGTCAAGTCAAATCGTTTTGCTAGTTGAGCTGGAATTGCTCGGGATAGAGAGTCATCGCATTACGCAAAAAACACAATCGTTCCTGAATACCCGTTCGATCTCATTTGTACCCAAAAACCACGAGCCGACAAAACTGTCTCAGTGCGCCTAATCGAAGATTTCTTTGGGATTTTCTTGGTGTACAAAAATAACTGGAGTGCCACGAATTGCAAACAGTTGATTGGTAGAATCAAGAGATACATTCGCAAAGTTGACATGACGGCCGTACAATGCTCCTGTTCCAACATCAAACGGAAGCTTCGCCAAACAGCCGATTACGGACTGTTTTCAAATGTACACTAATTTATTTCAACAATGGATAATGTATCTTTAATTTCGGTAAATAAGATTTTCTTCATATATCTTTGTCTTTTTTTTGACAGCTTGAGAAAAAAAATTCCAAAATTTTAGTTGCCACCCGTTATCCTGCACTTACCAAATATATTGAAAATATGCTTATCATGCAAGGAGGGATACAGTGGGGAGGCAATGACGAAAAACTAATGGTTCAAATTGCTTATTTGCAAACGTGTGTGGGACACGCAGAAAATAATCACGCTAATAATTTTCGCGTGGGAGTCTGAAAAGGTGGAATCTCCGCATATGCAAGCGACTTATTTTTGTGACCATTTATTGTACTGACAGTTAGTACTACTCATTCTATGTACACTACACAGCACACAGGCCTCCCAGTTGACCTCGAGGTATGATGCTGGCCTTATAAGTCGTCGTATGCTCAAATCTCCGCTGGGAGAGGCTGCTGGAATCAATAGGATCGTTGCAACTAGCCCTGCAATTGTCCTGTATTCTAAACAGTTGGCTGCGAAGTCTGTTGTATAAAAAACAGAAGGTCAAGTTTCGATAACGAAATGTAGCACCTAGCACCGAAATGTAGCACCATGTGATACTTTTAAGAATCGTTTTAAAAGACTGCTTATTTAATTGTGTAGTTGTAAGGAATAGATTATAAGCTTGACAATTGGTTATCTGTATTAGTATTATGAGCGTGATTTGTATTTGTAATAATTGTTTTGTATTTTACATCAAAAAGATGATGGGTTTTTACGCCCACTTGAGGCAAGCTTCACCTCAACTGGGCTTTTCTCCATCCTATCACAAATTCATGTAGACTGCGATCAGATGGATTAAATAAATATATAAACAAATTAGACGTTAAGGGTGTATTGCGCTTGAAAGAAAAGTTATCTTGTAGGAACCATGTCATTAGCAAAGTTGTAGAACTACAAATTTCACAAAAAAAAAATACTGCAAGTTTTATTAAATTTTGCCGGAAGGCAGGAGAGCACGGGCGTTAGTGAAATATTGTGAAAATTCCTTTATGTATGTTTACAAAAAATTGAAATCTTCCTGTTTAATCAATCTAAAGTTTTTTGTTGTATATGGAAAGCCAAGTCAGGTTAGATTATAATATCACAATATCACTCTTTGGAATGTAATGAAAGTATATTGTTATTGTGCTGAAGTATAACTGGTTACAATAATTTGCCGTCAGGCATCGTTCGGCTGGCAAATATTTCACCGAATTGCACCTGTAATGGATAAATACCGATTAAACTGAATAGCCTTCCAGGTCTCCTGTGATATATCCAAAAGGACATTTATTCCCATTAATAGTCGCAAGCGTATATTTTATTGCTTTGTTGCGTAACTTTCTCCTTAGTTGTCGGTGTTTATTTCCGTTCCAACGTCATACATTCTCTCGTCGCAATTTGCGTCCCACGCAGCACGTGTTGTCGTCTGGAAAACATTCATCGGCGCTGCATGGACCTTTCGTACTTAACGTTATCAACGCACATCTTTGCTCGATAAATTGAAACTCTAATGAAAATGTACTGCATGTATAAGCTCTGCGATACGTAACAGCAAAATAAAATAAAAATATCAATGCTGTTCAAGAGGTGTTCGTTAATATTGCAAAGCAAATAGGACAACAGATTGTGGGAGTCCTACTTGATTACGGCCCGAAGGATGCGGAGCCTGCACCTGCCCTTGTTCACCCATTCACGATGCATGGGAAATGAATGAAGCTACATTTCACACCGCCGACATGAGATCTAGCAGTGAGCGTTTTATCATACAGCGAACGGGCAGTCGGTCGTTGCGATGGACGAAAGTTCAATGCGCGCGCATCCTTGCGTCTACATCGTCATTCGCTATACTCTGGTCTGGCCAACGACAAAGGTGTGTGCGGTGGTGAATCATGAACCGTTCTGTGTGCATAAATTTGCAGTGCACTCTGCACTGTGCTATGGGGGTTGATTTTCGCTGTGACTATGAGAGTTTTGTTTGAATTTGTACAGATTTACACTATGTTGATGCATCAGCCACCGGAAAATTTTCTATTTCGTGTGTATGTGTTCGATATCGATAAACATCGATTTATGAATTCGCGTTCAGTCGAATGACGTGAATTTCGATGGTTAGTTTTGCATGTTTTATTTATGAAAGTTGAAGCATTGCCGTGTATTCGTTTAAAAAAGGAGTATCACAAATCATTCGTATTGAATTTTTAATGCTTTCAACTAGCAGATTTTGCAGTAGTCAAAGGTTCTAAATTCTCTTTTTTTGGTTGTTTATTGTAGTGTACACCCGATTGAAGCAAATTGTAATCTTTCTTACATGACGCGCAGAAACAAAAAGTTTAAATATATGTTCTGTTCCTAAAGCATTTGTTTCAACTTGTGGCTTTGCATACTCTATTAAAAATAGTACTAGAAACCACGTACTTATGTTACAATCAATCCCAGAATTGAGTATATAACAAAAGTTATAATGGTCTAGTTAGGCCATTACAAATATTTTAAAAAGTTTTTGTCCCTTCGAGCAAAAAAAGTTTGGATTTAGGCATTTTTATTTTAAGTTCAAACGTGAAAACCAAATTTATTCTTGCTTTTTGAAAAAGGGGCAAAAAAATAATTTGTAGGATATGAGTCAAATTTATTTTTATAAAATCAATTGTCTGTTGGCTCAACGGTCTGAAAAACTCGAAAAATGAGTCTCCAAGTTGAATTAACGCTTCTAGCATGAAACAGAAATGGAAACTCGAACAATGGAATTTCCGAAAATCGTCAATAAAAAATTTCCTTCATTTTTGTCTTTTTTCGTATAGTTTTGCATAGAAAATAATAACGTATATATTATAAGCAAGAATAGATTCGGTTTTCACTTTTAAACCTTAAATAAAAATTCTTAAAATCCATGTTTTTTTGCTCGATTAAAAAATTCTCTTTGTTTTTTTTTCGCCCCCCCCCCTTCAGTGGCTGAACACCGGAAAGACAAAAACTTTATAAAATATTTGTAATGGCCTAACTCACCTCGTATACTCATTTTTCAAGTTTGTCAGGCTGTAGAGCCCACAGACAATTGATTTTATAAAAAAAAATTAACTCATATCCCACAAATTATTTTTTTGCCCCTTTTTCAAGCCAATTTCCAAGAGGGGGGGGGGGGGGGGCTTCGAGTTTGAACACATAACAATTGAATTAATTGAAATAATGATTCGAACGAGGTCAATTTAATATTTCTAGTTGCAAAAGTGGTTCGTCTTCGCTGGAAAGGGCCACTTTTCTGTTATTGTAACATCTTTCTGTTATTTGTACATCTGTTATTGTAATGAAAGCTCTCATAATTCAAGAAACAAAACTCTTTTTCTTCGTTTTTATGTGGCTACATTTTTTGTTAGCTCCCCTCCTGTCATCCCCCAGCCACCTGTCTAAGCCTTGCAAAATCTCAAACAGGTAGTGAGGTAGACTATCGTTTCATTGAACTTAATAGTCTCAAAACTGTTTGTGGAATAATATACAAGCCACCTGACATTCCTATTTCCAGTTTGAATGACATCTTCGAAACAATTTCTGAACTATCTTCATGCGAGTCCAACATGTTGATCAAGGGGGATTTCAATGTGAATATGCTAAAACCTACCGATCCATCCATGAGAGGCCTTATAAATCAGCTTGATATGGTGACATTTAAAATCGCACCTTCGTTACCCACGTGTCACCGTCCTAACTACCCGGAATCTTGGATTGATTTACTGGCAGAAAACTGTACCTGCAATATACTAAATTTATATCAGTTTTCTTTTGGGGGTATTTCATAAGCTTTGAGAACTAGTAGGAGGTTATTTGTGTTACAATGATATATGTATATTTATAAATAAATAATTAAATAAATAAATAATATCTCAAGTAACTTGTAAATCTGTCTTCTTCTCGCTAATCCCTAGAAACCGACACAAAACCTTTTTTACGTTACAGAACCTCTTCCTTGTTAATGCCCAACCTATTCCCCCTTTCAGAAATCCAGTCACTTGTAAAACTACTATCGTTCCAAATGCAATCGAAACCCTTTTACCCATTTGAATCTTCCTCCCCCTTGATAAGAGACCGTTTTTCTCTTTTATCAACCCCCTGCGTTGATTCTTTTGTGTCGAAAACATTTGTTTGCCAAACGAAATTTGATGAAGAGCCGTCCAGACGGTCCGTAATTATGGCGGAACATACATTCATACTCATGTTCCTCGTCCCCCTCCTGTTGTCACCCTCCCAGTCACCTCCCCCTTCTGTTGCATAGGCTATTATGCATCTGTTTGATCCCTGGAAATCCCTGTAACGAAAGAAAAATAAAGCCTTTTTTCCATTTATCCCGCCTAGGTGGATCCCTCCTTCCATTACCCCTCTCTTTTCTCCTCACCATCTTGTCCCCCAACCACTTGTTCAACTGCAATCGGTCTGAATGCAAAAGAAACGGAATCCCTTTTATTTATTTGGAACTCTCTTCTTGTTCGGCACTCCCTTCCCTTTTGTCAACCCTCCAGTGCTGATTTCATTATGTCAACGAACGTGTGTGCCAAGTTTGGTGGAGAACGGTTAAGGCGTTCTGCTGGTATGAATCCCCCCCTGCCAGGGGCCTCGCTTTTGTCAACCCACAGTACTGATTCCTTTATGTCGACAAATACGTGTGCCAAGTTTAGTGGAAAACGGTCAAGGTGTTCTGGAGTCATGGCGGGATATACAACCATACTCACGCTCACTTTTATATAGGGGAGTGTCGTCGTGGTTGGGCCACGTTTTAGAATTCGCCCATACCTTTCGTTTCAAAAGAAATTTTGGAAATCTAAATACATCATTGCAAAGGTCTTAGAATAAGGTATATCTCCAGAAAGTTTTGAACTGATTGCTTGAAAAATAAAAAAGTTATAGGCATTTACGTGAAGACAAAAAATGTTGTCATAGTCGGGCCATGTTGTATAGGTTGGGCCACCGCAGAAAATCTAAGACATACTAATCTAATCTAATCTAATCTCACACTAACGCAGCCAATTCTTGAAGGCATCCTGGAAAATGACGATTACTTGAATCAATCATTTTTCTTGTCAACGGCCAGGCCAACTGCGCAGCATGTACCGCAGAGAGAATTCCAAGGAATCAAGCGGAACCAGAAAAAATACCTAATTCCATTAAACTCCTTGAAATCAAGGGGAAGGAAGAAAGCGTGGACCTCCCGTACCAAACGCTTTCCATATACATAGATAATGATTTATTTACAATCGTTGGGAGTATCTTTGCTAATAAAGGTTAAGCGATACTCCGGACCCTCAAGGATGAACTAATGGCGTTTAGACCAGAAGCCAGGTTGCAATTGGCCAAGGATATAGCGCCTTATTTCGCTCTCTGAAAATAGATTAGTTTGCTAAAAATATCAGTTTAAATCATATAATACTTGAAAATAAAGTCGTGTGGTTTGCCTGTGTGGTTGCCTAAAACTACATTTGTAAGGTTAGGAACTGAAAACCGCACCTAGCTTGGCTACTCAATTATACAAATTGAAGTATTTCCAGGTATGGCCACGCGGACGCGGCTTGGGATGGCTAGAGCTATGTTGGGCGCTTTTTCCTAATTGCCTTCCCCATTTCATACCCCCGCAGAAAATCTAAGACATACGTATTAAAATTCTATATAGAGACATGAAAAGAATGATTTCCGTGAACAACGGCTAATATAGGTACGAATACCCTATCGTGTGCATAATACCCTATAGTTTTCGTGTGCATCACTACACACTTCATACATTTTCAAAATTTATCTCGATAATTGCATTTTATTAGGCATTTCTTGAAGAAAAGTTCATTGCGCTTGGAAAACTTTTTTTGTAAGATTTAGTCACCGAATTCAGTACGGTTGTTTTGAATAAACGATTGAAACTCAAAATATTGTGAAAAGTTAGCTATCACAGTAAGAAGTTTTACAGTGGTTGTATCATAGATATCATGAGTTACTAAAACTGTAAAATCGTGATGGCCCGACCATAACAGTGGCCCGACGATAACGACAATACCCTATATAGAAGATTTCTTAAATATATACACTCAAGTCGCTTTTTACGCGAATGATACGTCCGTCCCGCGTAAATCAAAACCGCGTAAAAACCCGCGTAAATTCTTAAATTCGCGTAAAAAACCGCGTAAATTCCGAAATCCGCGTAAACAAAAACCGCGTAAATTCCAAAATTCTCGTAAAAAACAACATTTCGCGTAAAAAAAACTGGGGCTTTCAACACTACGCGAAAAAAATAGACGTTTTGAGCACATACGGGTAAATTCCAAAAATCGCGTAAAAAACCGCGTAAATTCCGAAATTCGCGTAAAAAACCTCGTAAATTCCGAAATTCGCGTAGAAAAAACCACGTAAATTCCGAAATTCGCGTTGAAATTGAATGTTCTTCATTTGACAAAAAATCGAATTGAAATAAAATCAGACAAATGTTAAAATTTTGCCTCTCAGTTGGCATCGAGGTATGTTGTGTGTTCGAATCTCGGCTGGGAGAGGCTGTAAAAGTCCATAGGGTCGAGCCTCTTCGAGACGCGGCCAGGGTTGAAACAAGCTAACAATTTATCCTGCATGCTTTTCAAGATCGCTCTAGATGGGGTAAATTGACAAGCGGATAATTTGACTGCGCAAGCCACGCGTTTTGATATTTTAACCTGAAAGATTGCCACGGCGGACGCAATTTGCGCTAAACTGAAAGCGGAGGCTAGGACCATTGGGTTTAAAATAAATGCGTCGAAAATCAAATACATGTATGGTAGTGGCTCAAACGAGAGCAACGTGCGCTTTTCGCGGACGGCAATTGTTGGCAGCGACGAACCAGAAGTGGTAGATGAGCTCGTGTATGTGGGATCGCTGGTGGCCACGGATAGCAACACAAATGAGGAGATCCAGCAACGTATTCAAGCAGGACATCAAGCCTACTTCGTAAAACGGCACGATCAAGAGGCATAAGCCGCTGTACGAAGCTGACAATGTACAAACCCCCTTTTGGACTGATAGTTTTTCGGGATTTGACAATGCGCACTGAGGTCATACGCGCTCTTGTGGACGGTGGACTACAACTTCAGAAATGCCTGAGAAATGGGTGACGAATAATCCAAGATCGAGTTGAATGAAGCTTAAAACAGCACGAACCACCCCGGCTCTAAGCTGCTGAAGACAAGAACGAAGATCATGGAACTAGCCCCGCAAATTTTCTTGTGTTCCAAACCAGGACCCGGCATAGTCGAAACAAATAAAAGACGCTAATGCGCTCTTACCTTCGCATCATACATAAAGAGACTGGTCTCATTTGTTGATGTAGGAAATGTTACTCAAATTCAATTCATTTGCGTTAAAAGTTACTGACCTTCTACTGAATGTTTGATTGGAAAGTGAAAATGAAACTTTAAAACCGATCGTCATGCTGACGTGAAACTTGTTTTACTGACGCAGATTGAAGCCAGCATTGCTTCATTGTCCAGTGACCATTTGCAATTGAAAGCGATGTTGTTGAGTCCTGCTCTAAGCTGATGGCTGTGAAATTTCAAGCTTGAAAATGTAGTACATGTTTTCCCCGGGGGGGGGAGGGGGGGGGGTTTTGAACATCCAAACCCCCCTCTCCCCCATCGCTACGCCCATGCTCCGAGTGAAGGTTACTGTTTTGGATTTTTTGCACTGCGCATGCCCTTGTTGTCACACCAAATTAGTAGATTGTTTAAATCCTCTTGCAGTGCCATGCAGTCCGAAACCGACAAAATTGCTCGAAAAAATTTCAAATCGTCGGCGAACGAAAGCACAAGAGATGACATAGATGCACCCTGGTCGTTTACGAAAATGTTGAATAGCAATGGTCAGAGTACGCTTCCTTGGGGTACGCCAGAGGGAATAAGAAACGTTCTACAGCGAGAGGAATTGACTACAATGTATGCCGTGCGGTCCGTCAGATATAAACTGAGCCGTTCTGTAATCCAATCCGGAAGGCCCATGGGCTTCAACTTGGCGATAACCAGAATGTATGGTACAGCTTTTGCAAAGTCGATGTATACTGAGTCCACTTGTCGTTTTGCTTAGACTTCTCTGGATAAAGTAGTAACATAGCACATTAGATTAGTGGTAGTTGACCAGGTTCCTATAAAGCCGTGCTGACTGCCAGAGATGACTAGTGCGTTGCATAGCGCGCTATGGACTAGTTTTTATAATACCTTTCTAAGGCAACAAAGTAGCAAGATACCACGTTAGTTGGAGACACAGCTGATTACCTGATTTGTGAATTGGTACAATATATGCCGATTTCCAACGAGAAAGACCTTTGAACTTCTAATGATTCCAGGGAGTGTGGTATAGCGATTGATGACAGAAATTAATGCAAACTACAATTTGCTCGGAGTTTTCGCAGTTATCCAGAGGCACACAGTGGCTTCTCAGATGATTCGTGATATCAATTAGCACGCCGCCATCCCGAGAATGAAGACTGGTTGCCGGAATGTGATCACAGCGAAAAAGCATATAGGGTTTATTTATAATTCCCGTCGTAGTAAGGAAAGCCACTCTAATTTTCATCATTTCTTAGGTGGATTTAATGAATACTCCAAAAGTTCTTGAGCTAATTTGACTCAAACACCCTTACCTTCCGATCCGTGCACTTTGAATTCACTAAAAAGCGATTAATAAAGCATTTTATTGAAATTACGCAACTGACTTTATTTCTTAAATTTGTCGTACCGTTTTAAAATCCGTCCATCAAAATTTTTCATCATCCGAACTAAAAATAACAATAATGTTTACAAAGCTAGCGCGCATGTATTTGTGTAGGACGGCATGACAAATGTTACTACTTACTTACTTAGGTGGCTTGCCGTCCTAAGACAAAGCCTGTTGAACAAAGTTTCTCCATGTAACTCGGTTGAGGGCTACCGCTCTCCAATTCCTCGGACACCGGGTACTCTCCGCCAGATCTCGCTCCACTTGGTCTAATCATGTTGCTCGCTGCGCTCCTGGTCGTCTTGTTCCTACCGGATTTGAGGCGAACACCATCTTTGCAGGGTAGTTGTCCGGTATTCTTGCAACATGCCCTGCCCATCGTATCCGTCCAGCTTTAGCCACCTTCTGGATACTGGGTTCGCCATAGAGCTGTGCGAGTTCATGGTTCATCCTCCGCCTCCATACTCCGTTCTCCTGTACGCCGTCGAAGATCGTTCTTAGCACTCGTCGTTCTAAAACTCCGAGCACTCGCAGGTCCTCCTCGAGCATTGTCCATGTTTCATGCCCGTAGAGAACAACCGGTCTAATAATCGTCTTGTACAGGGTGCACTTTGTACGGGGACTTAGTCTGCTGGACATGACAAATGTTATTCTGCAAAATTTCTGCTGGTCATTCAAGTTTTCTTGGCTGCAGAATAACCACAATGCGTTGCGTGAGTTATTTTCATTTTATGAATGACGGAAATTGAAACGATTAGTCGACATTTTCTTCTTCGTCGCACGAAAAAACGTAGGAAATTTGGCTGGTAGGAATTCTTTAATGAAAAAAAAGCATTTAAATAGATCTCAGCTCACTTTGATTGATCGCGTATGATAGTCAACAAATTAAAATATTAGGGAATAACTAATTTTGCATTGTGTGTTATAAGAATCGCTGATATTTTTAATAATTTCTGTTGGATAGGACGGGAATAGGCAATTACGACGAAGCAGCAATATACCCTTGTTAGAGGATTATAGTTAGATTACGCTGCTGTCGATGTTTTCGTTAGAATGACAACGTCGTAGTCACAATTAATAGTTGCCGCAGTTGAGTGATTTTAGTCCAACGTTCTGATAATAAATCGAGAACAGATGATCGGATGCAATCTTTGCTTCAATGAAAAATACTGTACTAGAGGAGTATCGAGATTACTACGTTGCTAGTACTTGTTTGCGATAACGGGTTGGAAGACCCCCTCTCCATGTTCAAGTACAGGACCGGGATGACTGCAGAACGTCGGCGGGAACAACTAAACTGTACTAAGGGTATCAGTGGTTTATAAATTGGTTGCAGGCGTGCATCCCGGTGGCGGCAGGTTAGAGGAGAATGGCTTCACAGTGACCGAAGACGAAACGGTGGCAGATGGCGTGGTGCAGGTAGGTTGGTCAGGATCAATAAATCTCACATCATAATCGTTGAGCGGGTGGCTAGCAGCCGGTTTGCGTTGACTTCTTCGCTGACGTTGATTTCTAGGTGGGTATGGAGGCGAAGTTGGTTAGGTCGGCTAGGGTTCGAGCTGGAAACAGGAAACGGATCAACATAGGGAACGGATATTCTTCCGTTCATTAAAGAACCCAAAGTTTTTGTGAAATTTTGGCCATCATTTCGCCTATTTCTGCCTAACTGAAAATATGGAAGTCAAGGGAATAGAAGAACGCTATCAAGACAGAAGACAAACAAACAAACAAATAAAAGGAAATATGAACTTGTGAAAGTTGACCCGAGATGCCGAACAAATAACTTGATATTGGAGAGGCAGATCTAGACTAGCAGCGTGTACAACATATGATGGACAGATATTCCCTGGAAAGTCCATGATTTCAAGCCCACTGGAATAAATTGATAATATTTGTGCATGAAGGTTTAAAAAAATACGCATATTTTGACATTTTTCTTACGCCAATCTAACCATTAACTGAGTTTGTGGGTTTGAATTTTAATAATCGAATTTTTTCGCCATTCCAGCTTATGGTAAATAAACAATATACAAAATACGATAGCATACAAAACGTTCTGCCGGTAAAAAAGTTAGAAAATTAGTTAAGGTATGGAATTGGTTCCTAGTAAATTGTAATATCACTGCCCATGGATTCATAGTTGACGTAACGACCAACACCATGATTGTTGAGAAAACGCATTTTTATCGTGTAAAACATTTAAAGCCATATAATCTACTGTAAATTTTTTCAATAAAATAATCTGTCAGAGTTTATCAATCAAAAGAGGGCTGATGGGGTTTTCTGATTTATTTTCCGTTTATTGTGTTTAAAAAATGCAATCGCCAGTTTTTGTGAATAAAAAGACTGTTTGTTGAATGTTTATTCTCATAACTTGGCGTGCTATTGAAAAATAGGTTACTGTGCTGGCTGATTATGCGGGGAGTTACGTCAACTATGAAACCATTAGCAAAGTAGCTCAATTTTCCCAAATTTCTCGAATATTTCCGAACAAACATATGTTGTTTGAGTGTTGGGCATATATATTACACAATTAAGAATGCATAGGACCGAAACGGACATTTTGGCCTTTTTGGCCATTTTGGGTTTTACGACAACTATGAATCCATGGGCAGATCAGCACTAACGCATTGATTGGTATTAAATTTTCGATTTCGAAGAAAGAACAGAAACACTTATAAACAGCATCGTCTGATTAATGATGAGTCTGCACGGAAAATATCGTGCAGAAAACCCATACACAAAGATTATATCAATACACACTATAGATACCATATTACTACCATGATCTAAAACGAGCAAACCCTTTGGATTGGAACTTCTGTTCAAATTCTTATAATGTAAATGTATTGATACTAGTTGTCGAACTTTAAGGATTGAGTTCATAATACCACACTGCTAGGTGAATTCCGTATTATGTTCTGTATGTTTTAATCTATGTTTTGAAATCGATAACAAACGGACCCTCCTTCGGTTCGGAGGAGAGCATACACATGCGCACTATCGTGCTTTGTGTGTTATCTCCCGGAATTCCTTCAAACCATCTTGCCGTTCTCTCAGCTGTAAATCCTAATTGCCCGACTGTTCCAGTTTAGTTTCATATGAAACTTCGGTCGGTATGGATTTGTAGTCGAAATCTTTCAGTTCACTGCGGAGAGATCATTTGCAGCTCAGTGCGGTGGCACTTTTTAATCGAGGGGGATTCTAGTGGTGAAAATTTCGGGAAATTGTGAAAATTCGTAGTATTTTTCGGTAACTTTTGAACCGTTGAAGCTTTTAATCGATAGAAAAAAAAGTTTACGATAAAAAGTGGCCCTGGACCTATCCCCAGCGCACTTGTGTTATTAGTTTTTTCCAGTAAGTGTGACTAATTATTGCGTGAAAATCTGTTTCCTTTCTTGTAAATTTGTTCACCGAAGGATTATAATTACGTCAAATTTTCGTCCTGTGACTGAGGTTTCCTAATGAAAACCTCTTATTGGTTATGCATTAGACTTAGATCCATATTCGATTTTTGTCTGTGATGAAGAATAATCGGCAGCCATGTTGGAAAAAGTGTGATTATGGATTTTCTTCCTGGTGTAGTCCTTCTAGTGTAAGCATGGAAAAAATAGACTATGTGTGCAGAAAATTTTGTGAAAAAAACGATATTGTCTTCATTGTGCGATGGAATTCTGTGCTTCAATTTTGCTACGCCATTTTGTGAATCAGCAATTTATCGCAATTCGCAAAATTTTCTATTTGTCAGGAGAGAGCTCTTTCTTCTCTCCAAGGATCGTTACGTCGCAAACGTCGTCAGTGAATTTTTTTTCGGTGATTGTCCCAGTGTGATTCATAATTCTCCAAGTGAAATGCCGTTTTTCCGAAACACTGCAATAGTGCAAATAGTGACTGGGTTTTTGCGCATTCCATTCCAGGCGAAATATTGATCATTGTTTTACAAAGCACTACAAGCATAAGTACAAGTTATTCCAGTTCAAAAACAATGATGAGACGGTTGAGGGAGATGTTTGGTATGGATTTATACAACTGTATTATTATATTTGGTGAATCATCTATGTTTGTTGAAAATATTCGAATATGAAATTGTTACCATAACATATTTTATTTTTGTTGTAGTATAGCACGGAACACGATTTTGCTGAATAACCATTTGGGATTTGGAGGCTGAATTTTTGTATAAATGTTCTATTTCCAATTATTTTTAAAGTTTTTTTTTCGACAAAAAGTTAGACGCTTTCCTCAAATCAAACCTTTTAAAATATATTTTTCCAACAGCATCAGCATAGATTGGATTGTTTTGTGCTATCGGAGTTAGATTAAGCTCCGTGCTTTATGGATATCGATTTTTCCGACCACATACCTTCTCTGGTATTCCCATGTTGGCAACACACTGTATGATGCACAGCTTTCGCGTGTGCATGTGTGCTGCCGGTTGGGACTGGGAATGTGTGCAGTGGTTCTTTTAATGCTGGCAAAAAAGCATCACCGTCTGATGAAGAATGCAACTTGGTTTTCGTTTCCTCTCTCGTTCTCTCCGGATGCAGCACAAATGCACACAAGGTAAACTTGCAGCGATGAGTCATCGTTGGAAAGTTCCTGTACCCTACCATACGGGCTTCAACTAAATGTTAGTAACTTTGCTTTTACGAGTTTTTTTTCGGGGAAATTAATAATTAAGTAACAAAATGAAAAACACGTAAACTTAAGCTTTTATTTGGGTAATTCGGGAAAACATTAGATAATAAAGCGATTTATAATCGCGTAAAAATCGCATAAAAAAACCTTGGTGTATTTTATTAACGGAGTCACCTGCGATCCTGATTCTTGCCCAAAAGGTACACAGGGTCTGATGATAAAAACCGCTTAATTTTATTATGTGGTGAAAACAGGATATTTTGTTTCTGTTGGTGTTGGACGTAACAGCGCATGAAACGATGTTACATCACGAAACGTCGATATGTAATCGTTGGGTGTCGTTGGGTGGTTGAAATCGAAGGCTTACTACGTGTTTCAAGGTTTTGATTTTCTGAGTTCGTTTACCCTCGCTGAAACTAAAACCTGGTGGCTAGCAAAAGAAGGTTTCGTTATTGTCATGTGATTCATTTTAAGGAATGAATGCAGATATGTGCGATTAATCATAGAGTAGAAAAAATCAAAAACATGTTGATCGATACGTGAAATACGAGTTATATCTACAAACAATGCCTCCATCAAAGCTTGTTTTTCTATTTTATTTTAAATCTTTATTGAGACATGATATCTTTGCAGCGGTTACATAATTTTTCGTCTTCTACGTAGTTAGCCATATCTTGTCATTCGCCAGCACATTAACTCAAGTTAAACCACTGGTTGAAACCTAGTTTACTATTGAAAGTATAAGTGAATTTCATCCTTACAACTGTGAGATTCGTTTCTAAAACAATTAACCATTTAATCAAAGTCGTATATTAATTTACTTACTCGAATAAGCGAAATACTCGATAACTTGATTTTTACATTCGTTACGCACGTCACAAATACCATGCGCCTCCGTCAAATTTCAATAATAATTGAATTAAGCGGACATGTGAGCATAGTTTTTTCTACTTATATTAGTGATAGCAAGGCACCGTGAGAATATGACATACCAAAATAAATATTTAGAAAATGACTTATGATTTTTGATGATTGTAGTATGATGTGAGCATAAAATTTAAAATTTGTAAAATTTGTGACATTTCAGTCCTATCGTAACGCTTTAAAGTTTTAATGATTTACGAAAAAGCTGGCTAGGATATTTGGTATATTTGGTATACTTAAGAAGATTATACTGAATAAAATAGGAACTAATTTTTAGCTTTGACTCTATTAGAATTTCGTTCTCAGTTTTATTTTTGACTAATTTTGTCTGAGTTTTTCCAGACGAACAAAGGGACGAACAAAGCGTCACTTAATGCAGCATGTAGCGCATTTAAAAACATTAGCGTTGGTCCATATAACAATGTTCTACCGTCAGGTAGGGTGCGGAATCTGTTTCATAGTCCTATTGGCTTTGTCATCTTTTCTGACTGAAAAACTATCTCTATTTATTGTTGATATGATATAATAAATCGTTTTTAGATGCATGAAACAAAACCTCAGAAAACGCCGAATGATTAGAAACCTGCCAAAAATACCATCAACGGTCCTGCCTGTTTCTCAGAATCGGGTTGTATCGTAGTGCATTGCAATACCATGCCATATGTCGCAATACGAAAATGCCTTTTCAATGTTTTTAACCTACATTCCATAGTCAAGAGGACAAAAAATTAATATTAAATTGATCACAAGAGTATTTGAAACATGAAAAAAGCAACAAAATGCTTCATTTTCTGTATGGTGCCAACTTCTTTTTTTTCAAATAAAAAAAAATCCCGCTACGAAAACAAGCTTTTACGAGTGCACTGCAAAACAAAACATGCATACCCTTTTAATAACGTGAAGCAGCATCAGTGCTGTGGAATGTGTGGAGAAAAATTTAGTTTAGTGAAGTGAAATAATGTATTTCGATGCAGCAATGTGGCTTTTTTTCAGGCACTCTATAAACAATCTTTTCTACCTTATGACAGTTTACTTACTTCTGTTTTATTCTTATGGAGTGTGCAGCTCTGATCCACACGGTGTACACTGACTTTGAAACGATCGAATTGATCACCAAATTCTGCTACGGAAACTTCATCGACGAGGAGCTTCTGAAGATTTTGTCTGCTGGCTGCAAACATACTTTACAGTGCGTAGCTTCTCAGTAAGGCTAGGCTCTGTCGAATCTTGCAATTTCTGCAATTAGGCTGGTGTTCCACTGGGAAGTAATTTAAGACTGTTACTTTTCCTCATTTATTTCAATGACGTGTGTTTGTAATTCCAACTGGATGTAAACTGTTATGTGCGAATAATTTGTAAATTGTCCTAATATTTCGTAAGATTAAAATCTACAAAATTTTGTTAATCGATTTCGATCAATTTGGTGTCGTACAAACAACTTCTGTATAAGTGTCTCCAAATGTTGTGTCATCATTACTTTACTACAAGCAACACTTTAATTGTATATAGAGTCGAATTTTGCATTGTATACAAAACACAAGGCGAGGAAAAAAGAAGACTAAATTTTGTTTTCCTTCTTTTTCTTTTTTTTTAGACTGTTTTTTGTTTACAAATCTCAAAAGTTATACATTTATTATCATTACTTACAATCAAAACAGGCGGAAATATCTATAGAATCGAACATGTCCCTTTACCTTCAACCCACAGAGCTTGGGGGAAATATTGGGTTCGAATCTGGATACAATTGGCTCTCACTATAGCTTAGTTGTTAGTTCGATCCGCGGATGCCCCAGCTTGGGTAAAGAGGCATGTAATATAAACTAAATAAGTGTTGCTTCAACGACCCTCTCTTACATAATTTTGCGCTCTTTTCCCTTCACGCCTTGTCTCCCCTGACATACTATCAACATCTCTGTTTCATTACTTTCTTTTAGCGTTCCTTCCCTCGATTGTGAAAGCTACCGTTACAAAAATGTTTCCTTAAATTTTTATCGAATGTTGGAAACCCCCGTTTGCACGCGCACCTGGATATAAAAATTCATAACTTCCAGTGTTTTCATTTCTCCATTTCTTAATTTTGCATGCTACTTCTAGAATGACACTAGAATGAATGAGAATGTTGATTAATCCCCCTAAAAGTGCAATAAAAAATTTATTTTTCTTCAGTTTCAATATAACACATTGATGTGTTCTGCAAAGTTTTACAGCATATTATTACAAGAAATTTTGCTGAAGACAGTAACCTTCTATCTCTTCACCAAAGATAGAAAAATCCTCTTTCTCATAAATGAAAAATCGTTAAAATCAGTTTTTCTATTTTAGCTGTTTTTGTAGTTGTTGTATGACTTTTTCCTGTTTTACAAAGTTGTACAAATATGTAGTAAAAATACACAACATTGCTGAATATGGTATACCTCTATCTTTGCTTATTTAGAAACTGGAGAACTTTTACTATAAAAATTCCTTGATTTTGACCCCGAATTACTCGCAAGAAGACATCATTTTATTCATTTTATCAATTAAGATGCACCAGACGAATGTTTGAAGAAAATTCTGATCTCGTTTCTACAAAAACATGATGCAGATGGACAAGACGTGTTTCGGCCGGATAGAGCATCATCGCATTACGCTAATAAAACACAATCGTTCCTGAATACCCATTCGATCCCATTTTTATCCAAAAACCACGACCCGAAAAATCTGTCTCAGTGCGCTCAATCGAAGGTTTCTTCGGGATTTTGAGTTCTTTGGTGTACAAAAATAACTGGAAAGCCACGAATTGCAAACAGTTGATTGGTAGAATCAAGAGACGCATTCGCAAAGTTGACATGACGGCCGTACAACGCTCCTGTTTCGACGACAAACGAAAGCTTCGCCGAACAGCAGATTACGGACCGTTTTCAAACACTAATTTTTTTTCAACAATGGATATTGTATCTTTAATTTCGGTAAATCAGATCTTCTTCATGTCATATGTGTTTTTTTGACAGCTTGAGAAAAAATTCCAAAGTTTTAGTTGCCACCCGTTAGCTTCATGAGTAGTCGTAATTACGGATAACGCTATAAAACAATGTATGATTTTCTTATATGTTGCGTTTCGTAAGACACCGAATATATACCATTATCAACCATCTAATCGTATAAAAACTGCAGATTTTTCAGTTAATTAGTACATGAACACGAATAAAGTATTGATATGTATATTTTTAAAAGGAATACGCGAATCCAGGAAAATCTAAAGTTGTATTATTATTATCAATTATCAATTGACTGAAGTTTTAGCGTCTTAGTAGAATACGAAACCTAAAAATAAAAAATAAGAAAACTTATCCAATTTATTCACGACAGATACGTATTTCGCCTACGACTTGCAGGCTTCCTCAGTGTCTGTTTTCGAATTTGCTTTAAAAGAACCGAATTAGATTGAGGTAAAAATCAATCAAACAATATCTGAGTGAAATTCGGTACCGCTTTTGACGGAGAAATACCGAAATGTAGTTGGATTATTTTTCCCGTACTAGATAAGATAGAAACACGATAAATTAGACACTCCAGAATATCAGCTATTGGTGCTTGAGGAGCTCCAAATTGGTCGTTTTATTAAGTAAAGTGTCCAAGTACGTACCCGAATTTTGGATGTTAGGAACGTAAAACACAGAGATATAGTTCTTTACTTTGGATGCATGCAGGGAGGATGTCACTGAATTGTTCGAAACTTGAAATTTACAAAACGGTTTGCATCCTTAATATACAAAGGTGAACACGTTATTTTTGGAGAACAAACATCAACAGAGGAATGAATGGCCTGATATTCATGACTAAAAGGTTGACGAAGAAATATGCGGTTTCAAACGTGAATAGTTTCAGAGATTTGTTTTCTTAAAACATATCGGTAGCACAGTATATGTGTTTCAAGTGAAAAGTGGTAGGGACCTAATCTGCCATTTTCACACTAAGATCAAACTGGTTCATCTCTAGCTGGATCCTTACTTTATGTGTTTGGGTCGAAAAATATCGAAGTTTGGTTCGGTTTGAACTAAAATTTAAGTACTGTACAAGATATCTGTATTAAATTTTTGATAATATGGAAAAATATACGCTGGTTTCTTTTCTTTTGTTTAGTTATTGAAGGTTTGATGTTATTATTTTTTTCTTGCCCCCCCCCCCCTCCTTCAACAATATTTTGAGACCAGGACATAAACTTTTTTTCAAATAAGCCTATCACAATTTTATAAAGAACTAACTGACCCGACAAACTTCGTATTGCCACAAATTAAACTGTGTTGTACATAAATCGTAAATCTTGGATAACTTTTGTCACGATCTTGGGTTTTGCAAGTTTTTAAGGAGCTCAACCTTAGACGATTCATTTTAGCAGTTACGTGACTATGAAACCATGGGTAGTTTGATATACAAGTTTTCAATTTTTCTTCACAGTAAAGTAAGAAAACAAGTCCCCCCATTTCTACGCCAGGTAAAATAAAGCTTATAGTATTTAAATATTCGCCGTGATTATGTAACATTTCGCCGAATACCATGTCGCATAAAACTAATTCTCGGTTGACCATAACGCGGAATATAATGTTTCGCGAAATATCATTTCGAGGAAAGTACTGTTTCGCTCTTTCGAACCCAACTTACTTACTTATGTGTCCATGTCCGCCGGCCCGGCGGAACAAAGGGATGAAATCAGAGATCTCCACTGCTGACGGTTACCCGCCATGGCTTTTACCTGTCGCCATGACAGGTTCTCGTCTACAACCCGGATGTCCGTCGCCATGAGCCTCTGGGTCTGCCTCTTCTACGCTGTCCCTGTGGATTCCAGTCGAGTGCTTCTCTGCAAACCTCGTTCGCTCCTTTCCTCAAGGTGTGTCCGATCCACTTCCACCTACGTTCACGAATTTCTGTGGCTATCGGCCGTTGATGACACCGACAATGGAGTTCCTCATTGGATATCCAGTTATCAGGCCACCAGGCACGAATGATGTATCGCAGGCACCGGTTAATGAATACCTGCAGTTTTTTCGTTGTCTCCGCTGAGACGCACCACGTTTCGCAGGCATACAGCAGTACGGATTTAACGTTTGAATTAAAGATTCGGGTTTTCGTACGTAGAGTGATCTGGTTTGAGCGCCAAATGTTTCGCAGACCTGCAAAGGCACCCCTGGCCTTCCTGATCCGTGCCATATCAGTCTTGGTACCACCATCGGGTGTTGTTTGGCTACCGACATATTGAAAGGTGTCTACCTGCTCAACTTGTTGTCCCGCTATTGTGAAGTTGGTGGAATTGTCAGTGTTCACTACCATTGACTTAATTTTCGCTACATTGACTGTGAGACCTGCTACCTGGGAGCTCTCGGAGAGGTCGTCTGACTTGCTCTGCATACCGTTTCGGCGTTGTGCGAGCAAGACAATTTCGTCGGCTAGGTCGAGGTCATTTAGCTGCTCAATCGTTAGAGGATTCCAAGGCAATCCTCGATTTGGTCTACTGTCAATTGCTCCAACTAATATCTCTTCTATAACGATGAGAAACAGAAGCGGTGATAAAATGCAGCCCTGTCTCACGCCAGCAGTAACCCTTATGGGGTCGGACAAGACGCCGTCGTGCAAAACCTTGCACGAGAACGCCTCGTACTGAGCCTCGATGAGATGGACTAGCTTATCGAATCCAACTGAAGGAAAGTAATAGAGGTCAGTAGACCTAGGAAAAAAATAAACCTAGACAGAGGTGATTTCTGCCGGAAACACTCGCTGGGTCGCCGACAACACTCGCGGCTTGCGGCCGTCGCGCACTGAATCATCTAGTGTTACTATAGGTAGTTTTTGCTGTTCTTGTTATTGACTAATGTTTTATGGACGAGTCTAAAATTCCTCGAGTTCGATTAGTTTTCGAGTTATGCAAAAATTTCTGTTTGATTTTTATGACAGCCTTTTCCAGAGAACGTCTCAAACCAGCAAAGAAAAAAAATTCTGCCTCCAAAAACCCTTACATGCCAAATTTGGTGCCATTTGCTTGATGAGTTCTCGAGTTATGAGGTAATTTGTAATTCATTTGTATGGGAGCCCCCTCCCCCTCTTAAAGGGGGGAGGGGTCTCAATTCATCATAAAAAAAATTCTTGCCTCCAAAAATTCTAACATGTCGAATTTGATACCATTTGCTTGATTAGTTCTCGAGTTATGCAGAAATTTGTGTTTCATTTGTATGTGAGCACCCCCTCTTAAAGGGGAGAGGGGTCTCAATTTACCATAGAAAAAATTTTTGCTTCCAAAAACTCTAACATGCCAAATTTGGTTCCTTTTGCTTGATTATTTCTCAAGTTATGCAGAAATTTGTGTTTCATTTGTATGTGAGCACCTCCACCCTTCTAGATGGAGGAGGTGTCGCTAACCATCATAACAACCTTCGACCCCAAAAATCCCTGCATACAAATTTTCACGCCGATCGGTTGGATGGACTATGGACTACTCTTGCATTTCGCACAGTGTGGAATGGAAGGGATTCGATTTTTCTGATGTTTCGATAATATTTGGATTTGGAAGCTATTTGAATTCATTCCACGGTCGGCAAATAAAATTTTATACTGTTTAATAGGCTGTTACCTTGATTTTCAGGGATAATAAGGCAAAATGGACAACTTCCCGAAATCTGCCCCAGATGAAACCATATCCAATCGATTTCCTGCATTTTTTTACATAGGAATCGTGTAAGATTTCAAACCAGCGGCTTCTAATTCTTGGGATTACACGCTCGTTTTTGCCCATTGTGCATTGGAGGTTCGCGAACGCCCATTAGGCAAACGGAAATGTAGCCAATAAACACTCAATTTATGCTTCATATTACGTGATTTTTTTTACACCATTTCATTTTCTGCAGAATTATTATGCGTTATTTGGCAAGGCAAATTGGCCTAACAGTTAGTCTCGGCCTTATGCTTCGATAAATGTCCACTAATAAAATTTAGTTTTAATAATAAAAAATTAAGCACGATGAAACTACTATTCTAGAAAATGAGTTCCCAAGTTCATTCTTTAATAATAGTTTCTTACAAATGTGTAAAATTTCTCGTAAATCAAGCTTATTAAATTTTGAAATTTTAGATTTGTTTTATTCATTCGAATAAAGAACATTACTCGTTCAGAAGTCACGGCTTGCCAGCCCAATTGCTGAAACGAATGGTGGCGCCAAAATTGTGCCTTGCGTGTCTAGCCACTATTTGATTACATCAATTCGAATGGTTTACTAGCAACTAGTATAATTTGCTGGAGACACACTGACGCTGGCGATGAATCACATTCAACGAGAATTTGGCAACCTCGACCGCAGGATTATTTGTTCTCTCGAATTTATTATGGTTGGTAGACTAACTACACTTGGCAGAATGTGTTTGAGCATTCTTTAAAAAAAAGAACATTTTACATTGAGACCTTTTTTTTTAATTCTATATTAGAGAGGTTTTCAGGCTGCGGCTGGTTCGCCTCTTATTGAGACCTTTTATTTTTTAAATCTTTTAGTGCCCCACCCCGCCATCGCAGCCACACTTAAAACATTCTAACTTTTCTCAAATTATATGAAGTCAAGAATTTTATGATGAAAATATTATCATCATGTGGCTTCCAGATGGCTGTGAGATACAACGCTGGTCTAGCAAGCCAGTCGTCGTTTATTCGAATCTCAGTTGGGAGAGGTTGTTAGAGTCAATAGGATCGTAGCATCCGCCTCGCAATTGTCCTGTACTCTAACAGCTGGCCGCGAAGTCTGTTGTTCGAGGAAAAAAATCATCACATATCAACAAACTATATAAATAACATAAAAAATGACATTTTTGAATATAACTGACGTTTAAAGATAAACTTGTTAAGCATTCATTGCCCATTTCTTTAACTTATGCAGAGGGAAATTCGTGTTTGTGCCACTAGCCTAGTTTCCTCTGACAAATAATAACGCGCAAGAATGACTTGCTGTGTTATCGAATGCAATTTGTCTGAACAGCATACCTACGAGGGAAATGACTCTTAACTAATACATTCTCCTCATTCAATGAATACTGGAAATTGCACGTAACACATTCTGGTAATGTACAATTAGTAATAGCGTTCTGCAGCATGCACAGCACACAATGTAGGTATTTATATTTAAATAATTTTCGTGACCGCTTGACCACTCGCAATGTTATCGTTCATTTTCTTTCAGGGCAAAAGCAGTTCAATCCTCCCTTCTGAACCTAATCCCCAGCAACATAAAAAAAATCCTAAAAGGAAAACTCAACCCGTACCATTCATCGGCTGGTCTGACTCTCACTCTCTCAATTAAAGCGCGCAGAGAAATAAAACGACGACCCGACTCAATGTCGTACCCACGTGAACCGAACCGAACTGACGTTAGTGTTTCCTTCGTCCTGCTTCCTCTTTGCTGGAGTGGGTTCATACGCAAACGAACACATACACAGTACAGTAGCTATACAATATCAACGTACGCAACATCAAAACATTGTCGAACGAGAACGGGGCTCCATCCCCCAGATTGTTACTCACGGCATCCTAGGTTATGACATTTTTCGTACCACCCAACCCGAATAATTGCTCAGCAGACATCGTCTTCGGCAAACGGCGGCTAGTAGGAAGGAGCGATTCTGGTTTTTATGGTGTCTGCCCTTTTCTGCCTTGGGCTTCTTCGCATGTCAGGATGAGTCATCGCTCGTGTCCGAAGAAGAATGAACTCGATTTGCCCTCCAAGCTTCCATGCCTCCAACCGCCATCGCGGATTTTCCCCGAAACATTTTGACGTAGGATTAATTGCGCGGTTCGTGGTAGATTCGTCCCGTAGTAGAAGTGATTAGAGATTAGCATGATTTTCCACTGAAAAAATAATTTTTTGATAAAAACGCAAATGGGTTCGAACGATTAATGCGAAATCTAAATTCATAAAAAATTGCTTTTCTAACATTGTGTTAACACTGATAAATGTTGATAATTTGGTTTCCCAATTACTCCAGCACAATCAATACCATCGCCAAGCCAGATCTATTAATTAGTGATTTAAAATAAGGTCATTTTAATTTGTTTTACCTTCTTTATTCTCGATTAACTTCTCCAGTTGGAGCTCCATGTTACAGAAAAACAATGTCGTCTTGTTCAAGGGATTTAGCTTCAATGCACGTGGTAAATTTGTTTCGTTATACATATATTAGGGATTAGCAAAATTAAAATTTATTTTGCAAAATGCTATTACCTACTCTAGGTAATTTAAATTAAATGTAAAATATTTGCCTTGTTTTGTTCATTGTTGTGCTTCATTAAATGTCATGATATTTGTATAAATCTTTAAACGTCGCAATTGTAACCCGTATTACTTTGTAAGTCTAAATGACCTGTATTAAATATAGGGGAGAGACGTCTACAGTGAGACACTTGTTTCCAAAAATTTTAAAACAATTTTCATGATAGCTACCAACGAGCTCTTCAATCCATTTGATATCCAACGTATATCCTTCTAGTTGTTTGAAAAAAAGTTTCAGTCCTTTTGGTTATAAGCTAAATTAGTCATAAACACCAATATGAAGGTGTAATTTTGTCTCACTGTTCACCAATAGGTGGGAAGAGTGAAACAACGAGTATTGCATACTGAGACACCTATTTGAAATCAATTGAAACCATATTTTTGGGTAATAAAGAATAGTTTAGAGGTTGTGCTGTTTGTTGTGCCTATAAAGCATACATTATTGTTGGGTATGATTGAAAATTCTTATTCTTTTCACATATAAATTTATACTCATATAAAGAATAAATCCTGGACATCTGACCTTATACTTACACTCAAGAATTCATTTACAGTCAATTCATGTAGGTTTATATGCAATTGAACACCAAAAAAACTTTCAAAGAAATGTGCATGGCGAAAGCTTTGTCGCAGTGGTACCCTCGTCTCTGTGTCTCACCGTTACTAATAGGAATGTTTTATGAAAAATAGTGATCTAGCAAAGTTAGCATAGAAGTCGATTGTCATATTTTTTTTTTAAATAACTCTTATTACTATGTGATGCCATGCAGTAATTTTAATTATAATTTTGTATGTATTTTGTTGTTGAAAATCTCTTGAAAATTATTGCAAAAAAAGAATTACTTTGACTCCCCCAAAAATGGTTTTTGTTGAAAAATATATTTAAAAATTAACAAATTTTTCTCAAACTACGTTATACGATGTAGGTTCACAAACTTAACTTCCCATGAAAAGATCATGAATCTTGAATATTTTACGGCGTAGCTATTCCCGTTGACTTACTGTTCCTGTTGTCTCACTGTTGACTACTCTCTCCTATTTGTCCTTGATATTGCAAGTTAACATGTTAAGATGTAAAATTTTTCATCCGTACAAAACTCCCAAAGGAAACATCAAACGACACTACAATATGTATGTATATACATACTAACCACGTATCCTTGAAGTTCTTGCTGTGCGACATGTGTATATAAATTGTATTTCGCTTTGGCTCGTCGCCGCAGGAACCATAACGGAACTACGACTGTGAGTTCTCCATATGCAAATCAGTGCCTAAATATTCCGACAGAAACAATCTATGTATGTGCTGCTGAAACTGCCTCCATTCGATTAAATTGTAAACCCCCTACTGATCGCAACCTGTCGTGTTGTGTACGGGGAGCGTATTTTCGAACAAACAATTTTAGGCTAAACAACAAGCATATGTTAAATAATGTAGTTCAATGAGATGTGCACATGTTAAAGGCCGGAGAAATTATTTATGGTATCCTGGTATCACTAACTATATGAAGTGCATTAACATTCAAACGAACAGTTTATTCTCCATCTCGAAAGTTTTTCAAAATTTTCATTCCAAAATTCAAATGTCCATTCGAAGGCATTCGTTTCCGGGAAAAAGAAAAAAATGAATTATTTGGAATGTTTTTCTATACGAGTGATTAGGTTTAGGCAGTATCATCAAAAATTGTAGCACGGTAGTCAGTAGTCGTATACAGCTGTGTCTTCCGTGCTTGGGAAATTGAGAGATCTTGGAGAAAATGATTCCATAGAAATTTTCGACTAATCAAAAGCGTACAGTAATTTACTTTGCACCAAACTAAGATATCTGAAACACCTCGTTTTTGGCGAAACATCTAATTTTCTTCGCTAATTTACAGAAAATGACATAACGTTACACCTGGCCAATTTTCAGTAGCGCGTACTTAAAGACCAAATAGTTATCTTTATTGGAATGAATGCGTAGAAGAATATTTCCTGATTCGATTCGTGCAAAAATCCTGAAAACCGATTAATAGGTCGCTGAGCTATTGGCGCTCACGCTTAGACGTAGTCCTACGTAAAAAACCATTCTGCCGAAAATATCAATATGATTTTAAAAATTTTTATATCTCATCGTAATATTGTCATGTTCCTAAAAAAATTGTCCGACGAATTCGATAAAATTATTAGCGGCAGTGCTGTCAAATATTTTTAGATTCGATTTAAAAACTAAATTTGCATTTTTCTTTCAATGAGTACTTCTGAATATAGCATTGATTTTTTAGCAGTCGTCTTACTTTTTTGTTGGGAAAGAATAAATGCTTAATGCGAAAAATGTAGATTAAGGCCAATTGAAAAATTGTTGTTATTAGGCAACAACATAGACTTAGCAATATCTATACCTATAAAAAAGGATTTCTGTTTGTCTGTCCTGTGTTCCTTATAGAATCAAAAACTACTGAACCAATCGGCGTGAAAATTTGCATGTAGAGGTTTTTGGGGCCAGGAAAGGTTTTAGTGATGGTTAGGGACCCCTACCCCCACTAAGAGGGGGAGCTCCCATACAAATGAAACACAAATTTCTGCAAAACTCGAGAACTAATCAAGTAAATAGAACCAAATTTGGCATGTGGGTATTTTCGGTAACAAGAATTTATTCTAGGGTAATTTGAGACCCCTCCCCTCTTTATAAGGGGAATTATAACTCCTCTCCCCTTTAAGAGGGGGGGCTTCCATACAAATTTCCTCATAACTCGAGAACTAATCAAGCAAATGGAACCAAATTTGGCATGTGTGTGTTTTTGGAGACCAAAATTTTTTCTATGATGAATTGGGACCCCTCCCCACTTTAGGAGGGGGGGCTCCTATACAAGCGAAATACAAATTTCCTCATAACTCGAGAACTAATCAAGCAAATGGAACCAAATTTGGCATGTGAAGGTTTTCGAAGGCAAGAATATTTTCTATGATGAATTGGGACCCCTCCCCACTTTAGGAGGGGGGGCTCATATATAAGCGAAATACAAATTTCCTCATAACTCGAGAACTAATCAAGCAAATGGAACCAAATTTGACATGTAAGTGGTTTTGGACGCAAGATTTTTTTCTATGGTGAATTGAGACCCCTCTCTTCTTTAGAAAGCGAGTTATGGCCCATCTCCTCTTTAAGAGGGTGGGCTTCCATACAAATGAAATGCAAATTTCCTCTTATCTCGAGAACTAATCAATCAAATGGAACCAAATCTGGCATGTGGGAGATTTTGGAGTCTTGAATTTATGTTACGATAGTTAGAGACCTCTCACCCCTGTGGTAGGGGGATATGGACTCTCATACAAATAAAACAGAAATTTTTGCGAAACTCAAAAACTAATCGAACTCGAGAAATTCGAGACTCTTCCATAAAACATTAGTCAATACAAGACCACAAAAACTATCTATAGTAACACTAGATCATTCAGGGCGAGACGGTCGCGAGTGTTGCCGGTGACCCGCCGTCGGAAGCGCCGCCCACTGGGGGCTTGCAAAACTCGAGATAGTGACAAAGATCATCCGATGATTCATGATTTATGTACAACACAGGTTAATTTGTGGCAATACGAAGTTTGTCGGGTCAGCTACTAGACAATAAAAATCAAAAATAAAGTGAATCGCTGTTTAATAGATATCGAACAAAACGGATTCATCGATACGACGTCAGGAATGCTCTCTCTCTCTCTCTCTCTCTCTCTCTCTCTCTCTCTCTCTCTCTCTCTCTCTCTCTCTCTCTCTCTCTCTCTCTCTCTCTCTCTCTCTCTCTCTCTCTCTCTCTCTCTCTCTCTATTTACTGGCGCTGACATTACTGAGTTATTTATTATAGGTTATATTTGTTGGACGAATCCCATTTTGTTAGGCTTCCCAGTTGGCCAGTTGATGCTGGCCTAATAAGCCAGTCGCCGTATGTTCGAATTGGACACTGCCTCTAGTTGTAACAGAAGTTGGCGCTACTTAGGGTTTCATCATGCGCCATGCGTGAGAGTATGCTTGAAACTATCAACGTTTCCCTGTTGAATACAATAGATGTCGTTACTTTGTAACGCGTATTGTACATTTCGGAAACAGCTCAATTTTGCGCGACAATAAATTTATTCAACGCAGCAACATGGCTCGCTCATCCCAAGCAACAATGTGAGTTTTATTGTACTCTTATGGCGGTTTTCATGACCAATTTTGTCACGTTTCACACCTGAACCAATAAATAGTTGATAAACATTGTTTTTATTTATTGCGCCCATGTTGCGAAATTTAATTGTTTCGAATTGAAATGTCGCAAACATGTTCAGCTCCTGGCCGTCGTACGGTATCAAATCACTTTTCCGGGCTCTCGGATGAATGGTAGTAAAATGCTATGGAGAGGTATAGGAAAAGTTTGTTTTTTTATCAAAATTAGGCAGTAGTCATGAAAATTAAGTATAACAGAGTAACTGTACCACAAATAAAATATGATTAGTGATTCTTTTTCAGGTAGGTTAACATAGATAAGTAAGAATTTTTGCTTTTACTGCCACTAGAAAAGCGCCATCTCTTAAAAAGCAACGGTTCGTATGGTGTCCTATTCCGATTGGGAGAAGCTATTAGAGTCAATAGGATCGTAGCAACTGGCCCTGCAATTGTCCTGCACTCTACACCTGGCTGCGAAATCTGTCGCATAAAAACAGAAGGTCAAGTTTCGATAACGGACTGTAGCACCTAGGTTTTGCTTTGCTTTTATGTGTTGGACGAATCATGTCGGACTTGTTTTCGTTCGCTTTTAAGAGTTGGCAGGTGTAACCCATCGGTTGTTTCGAAAAAATATGTAACAACACTAGATGGTGATCAGTAGGGTAGCTGCTTTGATATCCAAGCACCGTGGACTCTCGTTTGTTTGACTGTTTTTAATCTAAAATTTTTTTGATTTGTACCCTGCTATTTGCACGTCGTGAGATTAAAATGAGTTGAATGTCATAATCCACATGACATCATTTTCTTATGAAGACAATGTCAATAAACGCGGTTTGTTTGTACTGATCCAATGTGGTTAATCTGGTTCACATTCCATTTTCCCAACAATTCTGATAAGAATTCGATCGGCGACGAAAATATTTAATTGTAACCGCAATTAAATCAAACCACCGAAACAATAACAAAAAGGAACAAGGCGGCCAGCTCAGTTGTTCAAATTAAAGACGAACCCCATTAATTTTCATGATAAATCGTTCAAATTAACGGGGGTCCACGGTTGAATTGTCAACAATTCGCATCTAGTTGCAAAGTCTTTTGTGCGAGATAATGCACCTTGAATGTAATGGACAAACCAGCGCAGCGGTTTGAAACTGTGATATCCTGCCGTTCTCCACAACTGATTGCTCATCCTAATCAAATCCAGGCAAGTGTATACCCGGATTTTCCCGGACTACCTTTTCTTTCCGTTTTTCTAAAACACCGTTTTTTTCAATCGCACTACCGACCAGACGGGTCAGCGTGCCAAATCCGAATTAATTTATTCAAAAGTCACAAAGTTAATACTTACTCGCTAAAGACTATTTTCCCTAAGGAAACTCCTCCTCCTCGAGGTAGTTCCGTCCTATTCTGCCTAGCGGCAGACCTCACGCTGTCCGTTGAGCTTCTCTCTCGCGCATACATTTTAGCCCCTCGCGCGGGAACTTTGTTTTTTGTCAACAAACCGTCCCGCGCTTCGTTGTTTGCCTTAGTCGGCAAAACGTTCGTTACGGCAAGTTAAGAAACTTGCGCGTTCATTAACCTAGAATGGTGCAAAACGGGCTGTTTTTCGTTGGAGTACTTTGCCCTACCGGCGCCGTCGCTCGATCGAGTTACTGACCGGCGCAGGCAATCGAATGGAATGCGGAATTTATGTTCTTAGCCGACCGGGGTTGATTCATCCGGGCTCGGCTAGATGAAAATGCGTAAATATAGCGTTACAGCGGGAAATGAGGGTCGCTTCACAAGTCCTCTAATATGCTGCCACAATTCCACCCCCCCCCCCCCACAGTTTTTAAGATAGAACCGACCGGCCGTTTTTTGTAATTTTCAGACTTGGCATCCCTAATTGAAATTACAGCAAAATATCACATACATTACAGATGTCAAGTTTGTAATGTTCGTTTATAAATAGATGTAACTAGAGGTCAAATTATATTTATCAAACTGCTGGGTATCAATATCCATTGATAAATTGACTACGATGGACGGTCTCTGTACAATATAGAGGAAATTTCCGCGAAGCATACGATGCTGCAAAATCGATTCTATCTTGTCTGGCAAAAACTGCTCGTTCAAACATGGGGCAGATTAATGGAACGCAAACAAAGACGATCAGACTAGATAGATATCATGAGGTGAGATTGAGTTTCACGACAGCATTTTCATTCGTTCCGTGAACTAACGTAGGAGAGCGTTTCATTTTTAGCCCACGCAATTTGCTAAGCAATCTAGCTCAATTTAGTGTGAAACCTTTTCCAGCAGTTTTCGCCGAAAGCAAAATAGGGAGCAAAAGGACAAAAAATCTCGATTTCTTCCCAACAGACCTTCTACGTAGTGAGAACAACGCTAATGGCTGTTTTTAATGTGTACATAAAAGCCCATTGAAAAGTCCTAAATTGATTACGATCCATTGGTGAACACTTTTCCAGCCAACAAACTTCTCTTGCTGTAAAATATTTTTCCAGCTAGTTAATTGGTTTTTCACCGTTCTTCATTGCAGCACCGTAAAAGCGTCCCATCAGGCCTAGGGGGCCTCTCGCCGTCATGTCGTCCGTGAAGGTGGCGGTCCGAGTGCGACCCTTTAACTCACGCGAAATCGGTCGCGAATCGAAATGTATCATTGAAATGACCGGCAATACAACCTGCATCACAAACCCAAAGGTGCCACCGGGAAGCAGCGAGTCGGTCAAACGGTTCAACTACGACTACTCGTACTGGTCACATGATGTGAGTTTAAACTGTTTCTTCTTTGCAGTAACGGTGTACTACAAAGTTCTTCCTTTTTGTTTTCCAATTTTATATTTAGCCCCGGGATGCCGAGTTTTCCACTCAGGAAATGGTATACTCAGATATTGGTGAAGAAATGCTACAACATTCGTTCGATGGGTACAATGTGTGCATCTTTGCATACGGCCAGACAGGTGCCGGCAAGTCCTACACAATGATGGGCAAACAAGAGGAGGGTCAGGAAGGTGTCATACCGATGATCTGTAAGGATCTCTTCCGTCGAATACAGGAAATTGAAACGGAAGATTTGAAGTGTTCGGTCGAGGTGTCCTATATGGAGATTTACTGCGAACGGGTTAGGGATTTGCTAAATCCAAAAAATAAAGGCAATCTTAAAGTACGTGAACATCCGCTTCTCGGACCGTACGTGGAAGATTTGTCGAAATTAGCTGTCACATCGTATCAGGACATTCACGATCTGATCGATGAGGGTAATAAAGCTAGGTAATTATTCTTTAGCTGTTGGCAATTTGCACCTAATAATGATGTTTCCTTTTTTCGTTTTTTTTTTCAACATGAAACAGAACTGTGGCGGCTACCAACATGAACGAAACAAGCTCCCGTTCCCATGCTGTGTTTACCATAGTCTTCACACAGAACCTTGTCGACAAAATGACCAGCCTTAAGACGGACAAAGTTTCTAAAATAAGTCTGGTGGATTTGGCTGGCTCTGAACGGGCAGACTCGACCGGTGCCAAGGGCACACGACTGAAAGAAGGCGCAAATATCAACAAGAGCTTGACCACCCTTGGCAAGGTCATTTCCGCTCTGGCAGAAGTGGTGAGTAAATATTTGTACCTGTGAAATTTAAATACCGTTTTTTCCTCTTATCCATTAATCCACCACACACTTTTTCTAATATTTTTCTTGAAGCTCTTAATTATATAGCATATTTGGTTAAAAAAATGTTGAATAATGATTTCAAATAATTTTTCCACACCAAATTCATCATCACACATTCTCGTTCGACTAACTCCAAACCGACAAACAAAACTATCTAAAATCTAACTATCACCATCATCATTTTCCGACTACAGTCGGTAAGTATTTTGGATTCTTCATCTGCATCCGTCATTGCTTTTAGTATTTTTCTGTTTTTGTAAATCGAAAATGCACAATCAAATGCTAGGCGAAATAGTAACTGCAACACTTGTCGACTGCAAATGCAAACATTTTACTTCCTGCTTACTGCATTGCTTTTGCTTGATCGAAATTGAATATAATTACTGATCAGTTAGCGGCTAATGCAATAAATGTCGCCTAAGTTGATCGGTTTAGGATCGATAGCGTCATAAAAACACAGCCGTATGAAACTGAAGGGTAAAGATGCGGCTAACATCTTTTTACGCTTCCTACACGTCCGACACAAAAAGAAAAAAAGCAAAGAAGTAATTTTGTTCGAGCGCTTACCAATACAGATTCATCCGAGGCTGAAGTTAGAGCGGGCTACTCACAAATACATTTGGTCCGAGGCAAAGTTTGTTATGGGCTAGATGAGATGTTGGCTACACGAAAAATGTATGGGTTAGCATTGGGCGATACTGCGAGAAGCATCGATATTCGAATATCGATACAATTTTTTTAAAAGTATCGATCCGGCTGAAATATCGGGCGGCAAGTATCGATACCAGTAGTATCGATATCGGTATCGATATACTGACAGGGTGTACGCAACCACAACGAAAACCATACTTTTGTTTATTATTTAGCTTAATTTTCATCCGTTTTTTCAGCAAATCCGTTTTCTTAAGTCGGTAAACCGACTTTTTGCCAGATTGACCGGTCACCAGCTTTGCAAGTGAAAAACCGGCCGAGCCGGCCAGAAATCGAGCACTCAGCAACCTTACAGACAAAAATGCTAGAAATGGAACCTATGAATAAAAGCGAGGTGACCATATCGGTCGAACTAAAAAATCAGAACATTTTCTGCCCAAACATGCGGATGAAGATTTAGATTCGACAAACCAATTAATTTAACCCCCTTCCACCTCTGTTTACGCTACAAAAGGTACAAGCCATACAAAACTGGACAATAATGATGACCGTGAAAATGTACCTCTACAATCATACAGATAACTAAATTAAACACTTTGCTCTACAAGTGGTAACACCAACAGGTAACAATGCTCCTAATGGCCCTTAACACCTAATACAGTAAACATCGAAACATTGAAATAACTGTAGAGCGTAACACTTGCTGAGACAGATGAAAGTCAAACACTGCTGAAATTTGGTTGAATGCATGTTGCAGACCAGTGATGGCGCTATCAGCAAGAGAGACAAGAAAAAAATGCTACGTTGTAGCGACCCGGGGTAGATTGTGCTATATCAAGAACTCCCAAGTCAGTTTCATCCTGGTGCCAATGGTGCATTCGTACAACATGCCAGCCGTGTACACATTGGCGTAGCCAGGTAATTTCCCTGGAGGGGGCCCAGGGGGTGCCTTCCGAAAAAAATTTCATTATGATCCAGTTACGCCGGCTGTCAGCGATAGCACAGGGTTTTGTAGGGAAATACCAGACGGGCTTCATGAGAGCCCGCGCAATTTCGGACCAGATGTTTATCATCCGACAGATCTTGCAGAAATATCGCGAGTACAACGTGCCCATGCACCACATCTTTATTAATTTCAAAGCAGATGCGATGCACTCGATCGAGGCTAGCTATGACAGATAATGCAAGAGCACGGTTTTCCGGATAAACTGGGGCAAATGATCAGAGCTACATTGTATCGAGAGATGTATTTCGTGTGTAACTCGGGAACACTTTCGAATCCTTTTTACATACTATTCAACTTCGCTCTTGACGGGTTGGTCCGACGAAAGCGAAGTCTAGGAGGATTGGGTTAAACATAAGTGCGTCGAAGCCCAAATACATGAAAGAAAGAGGCTCGATAAATCAAACACGTGCCTCACACGGACGGTAACTGTTCACAGCGTCGCTTGCCGGAAGCGGGAGGCACACCGGACAATATTTGGCGGAGAACAAACTGAAAGCGGAGAGTGGCAGAGACGAATGAATCACGAGCTACAGAAACTGTTTGGAGAGATTCTCATTGTCATCTGGCGAAAGTCAGTAGGCTATCGTGGGTCGGACATTTCGTAAAGATACCGGACGGCAGTGTGACGGAAACAGCTCTTTTCAACAGCTACATCAGCACCAGGAACAGGGAGGCTTAACGTGCGAAGATGGCACGACCAAGTCGAAAGTGATTTGAGACTTCTGAGACTGGAAAATTGGCGACGAGTGGCCCAAGATCGAGTTGAATGGAGACGACTGTTTATAACAGCATGAGCCGGGGTGGCTATCAGGTTACTGACGGCTACTAACGATGACAACAACTACGCGTTTGCGATACCTAGCATAAAAGGAAAACATCAACGCGGTGGGAATATATACACTGAATGTTTTTCCGGTTTTTCAATTACAATGGGGAAAATTTCTGGAGGGGGCCTGCAAAATTCTGGTGGGGGCCTGGTACCCCAGGCACCCCCTCTAGCTACGCCAATGCGTGTACGATGGGAATCTTTCAAAGTAGTGCCTGCAGCTCGTGGTTTATATGCCTGGACCGCTCTCTGCTTCCAGTTACCAACACCTTGCGTTCAAATACGGCAAATGCACTTATATTTTGCGTACGATTTATGCTCCTTGATCGAAATCACTTACGAAGGCAAAAGTAGACCTGACATAGCTAGAATGTGTCGTTGAATCTGCTTACTCGTATTATTGACGGCGGTTGCCAGAGATCCCTAATTTATGAATTCATCAACCCCTTCCAGTTCATCTCCGTCAAAAGTCACTCCATGCAGGGTTTCTTCACTTAACAACGCGGTTGCGGCCTCATTGACGGCCTAGCGTATCCAACCACATCTATTTTCGAGTGGCAAGACAGCTAGCTCCATGGAGGAAAGCAAAGCTTCACTCAGCAAGTGCGCGTAGTTCTCAGCAACTTGCGAGTTATCTAAATGATCGCATTTGAAGATTATTTTAAAATCGGAGCTGGAATTGCACTTGAAATTTTACTTAAAATTGAACTTGAAATAGAAACTGAAATAATTTAACTTAGAATTATGCATGGCATTATGCTAAAAATTGAACTTTAAATTGATATTGATGATCAAATGATATTGGACAGTTTGAATCAATTTCAACTTAAATATTTACTTTAAATTGAACTGGAAGTAAGACTTTAAATTGTCCTTAAAATTAAACTAAAAGTGGAACTTGAATTTGGACTTCAAATTACACTTAAAATTGGACGCGAAGTTAAACTTAAGTTTGGACAAATTCAGACTAGAATATATAAATAGGACTTGAAATTACACATGAAATAGGACTTAATGAGACATGAAATTGAACTTGAAATTTTATTTGAAACTAACCTGAATTGGATGTAAAATTATACTAGAAATTTTACTTACAACTTCGCCAGAAATTGGAGTTAAATCGGACTTAAAAAGGAACTTCGAATTGGACTTGAAATAGGATTTGAAATTTAATTTAATTTTTACATCGCCCAAGAAATCCGACTTGAAATTGGATTTCAAATTGAAATTAAAGTTTTATTTAAAATTTGATTTAAGACTGGAACTAGGAATGCATCTCTTTTTGCAGCGTTAGTATATTTATCGATAAAAATAGCCGCCGTACTTTTAATTAGGTACACCTCATATTTTAATTTCTACGAGTTCGAGGTGGTAAACTAGTTTATATACTTCGGGTCGTTGATGACGTCGGATAACAACTGCAGCAGAGAAACACACCTCACCATTCTTGCCGGAAGTCGTGCTTACTACGGATTCTACAAGACCATAAAATTTGACCAACTTCAACCCTGTATCAAATGTACCATGTACAAAGCGCAAATAAGACCGATAGTCTACGGGCACGAAATGTGGACAATGCTCGACGGAGACTTGAAAGCGCTGCAACGGCCATGGCAACGTTTGGACGTTGTGTGCTTAGGATCATCTTTGGTGGTGTATGTGAGTACGGTGTATGGAGAAAAAACATAAACCACAAGCTGGCGCAGCTTTTCGGCGAACCCAGTATTCAGAAAGTTGCTGAGGCTGGAAGGGTACAATGGGCGAGACATGCCGGAAAACAATCCCGTAAAAATGATGTTTGCCTCGAATTCGATTGGTTCCAGGCGCAGAGGTACGCAGCGTGCTCGACGGTTAGACCGAATGGACTCCATTTAATGGAGCAAGTCCTGGAAAGTGTGGGACATTCGAGAAATTGGAGACGGGCAGCCATGGACCGAGTTTGTTGGCGGAACATTGTTATGCAGGTGAAATCCTAATGGACATCGCATTAGGATAAGCAAGGTTATTAATTAGGATAAGTATTTTAGTTTCTCTAGCTTTTACTATATAAAGGTATCGATACAAATATCGGCGTTTTAGCATCGATACTGGCCGGTATCGGGACGCTCAGTATCGATCCAAAATATCGATGTATCGGCCCAAAAGTATCGATTTTTTCGATACAGATACAGTATCGCCCAATGCTTTGGGAATGACATTTGTGACAGTGGGGTGTAAAAACAGGAAATTCTTATAGCTGCGTAACTCCAATTTTATATTAGCAAGACCCTCTGAACACGTATTGCAATCGTATTGGAGCATTTCCGAATTTACTGATTGTCGTTTACTAAACACGGAAGTGTTATTTCTAAAATTTTTAAATTTTACTTTACTGGGTGGCTTTCGGCCATAATCGACATCTTTATGACTTCAGAAAGATGTTTGATCATATTTAGGTCATTGAACATAAAAAATTTAACATTTAGGTTGTGAACTATTTCGCGAAATTTTTAACTTTTTGGTTAAAATTTAACAGTTTGATGGTTATTTCTCCTTGAGTGGTTAAACTCAGTTCAGAATGCGAACCATTTCATATTTGATGGATTGATAGTTTTTTTGCTCCATGAGAGCATATAAGGTGAGGATGAAAATATTATTTATTCTGTCCGAGTTAAAATTGGATGAATTTTCGATGTTCATTTGCTTTTATTTGATAGATAAAATTCATCTCATTTCAACCCGGGTTGTTTGAACAAATTTATTATGCGATAAGCATCCAAACAAATGTAAAAAAATCCAACGAAAAATCAGTGAAACACGTCGAAGCTCTCTTCCTCACCTGTGCATATCTCATTGGCTCTCAGAAGCGATAACCATCGAACTGTCAAAACCTTCAAAACTAATCATGCTCCCGATTAGGGTTATTTTTGACAGAAGGTAAAAAACCATCAAACTGTCACATTTTAACCAAAAAGTTAAAAATGAAATCGTGAAATGGTTCACAGGCTTAGAAATGCTAAGCACTGAATCGAAATATAAAGCTTCCTTAATATATCAGCTTGTTAATAGCTTAGTTCGTATATTAATCTTATGCCTTGGGCTGCCATCCATAAATCGTCCTACTGCTCGAGAATCTTCACCTAAAGCGCACTTTCAATGGGTGCGGCATTTGTCTCAAAATCGTTGACCTCGGTCGGTCTCCCTGCTGAATATTGTCTTTGCACCTCTGTTTATCTGGCCTTATCGCTACGTAGCTAACCCATTGCACCCTGCCGTGGTTTATTTGCTTGACATCATCCATATTTTTATACGCCTGGTGTATGTAATTTGTGCGCACGTATCGCACCTCTAGTTTAGCAAGATTCGATTGCGGGATCATGCTCAAAGACACCAGCTCCTCGGCATCTGTTCTTTAGCACCTACATTTCGTTGGCAAAGAGTGCCATGAGGAGAACCAGTGTCTTATGATGTAGATCGCGAGTTTTGTGCGAGCTTGCATATTGCGGGATCCGCAACAGGCCCTGCTTAACTCATTTCACTTTACTGAATCCAACGCTGCCTTAAAACCTATGTATGTAGTAATGGTAAATCTGTAAGTTAAATTCTTAGAATTTGTCGATGATCTGTAGCAAGGTGAACATTTAGTCCGCTATGATAGTAGAAACCACATTAGTACTCGCCAACAACGTTACGTCTTCAATCTGCGAAAAAAGAATGCGGGAGAGAATTTTGTAGGTCAAGTTAAGTGCCTCGATAATGATACCCGCAGTAGGACTGGATGGATCGCACAATTCTTTGCCGTCCGTTCTCGATTTTCAAAAGTTTGGGAACGACGCATTTCAAATTGTAACATTTTGTAATGTTTCCAATGAAACGGTAATCAGGTTTGCCACCCTATAATTCCACAGAACAGGAGTTTTCAATGTCCGATTCTTGATTCTGTTGATCGTTTTCTAGAAATTTATCGTGATGTTTTAGTGAAGCAATTCTGCACCTCCGCAAGAATGTGTTACCAATGCTGATGTTTTTTTACGGCGATGAAGTCGCGTTTCGGAAAACGCTAGCGTCTCCAGCCGTTGCATCGAGATTTTATTTCTTAAAAAATTATAAATCAAAAAAAATTGGCATTTCTGAATTTTTAAAAAGATATGTAAAAAATTAATAAAATCGGATTACCTTTCGAAACAGTTATCAATGTTTAAACAAGGTCCATACACAAAACTGGCAAAAATACGAGTCTGCAATTTTCCGAAAAGGAACTAAAGTTTTGAATAAAATGGTAGCAAGTTTAAATTTCGATAGTACTCTTTTCATTGAATAGCTGATTGAGCAGCAAACATATACAACCAGAGTTTTAAATCAAAACACATAAGAATCATAATATCGCTTCCACAAAAAAAATATGCACACACTCCTGCCATAACGCGCTTCATAAGTACCATTAATTTCATTCATATCATCCATGCCTCTCCGTTGCTTTTGAAGTGAATTTTGCTTTATTCGTTTCGTGTGCCTCAACACCTGTCTAGTGTTATATTATTATCACGAAAAACCCTCATTCTAATTGACATTTTTCGGATTCTTCCTCCCCATTTCGGTGCGCGTGCGGTGCTATCCAAATCCAAAGGCATCGAAAAGCAAAAAATCCAAAAAGGCGGATTTCATACCGTATCGTGACTCGGTCCTGACGTGGCTGCTACGTGAGAATCTCGGAGGCAACTCGAAAACTGCTATGATTGCGGCGATATCGCCGGCCGATATTAACTATGACGAAACATTGAGCACGTTAAGGTTAGTTGGCATTTCAACGGCACACCCATAGCCACTGGCACTCATGTTTTTTTTCACCATTTTTCCACAGATATGCTGACCGTGCCAAACAGATTGTCTGCAAAGCTGTCGTTAACGAGGACGCCAACGCAAAGCTTATTCGCGAGCTCAAGGAAGAGATTCAGAAGCTTCGAGAGCTTCTCAAGGCAGAGGGTATCGAAGTGCAGGAAGGTGAGTGTGATCTGACTAGTTATTCGTTCTCTTATCACATAGTCCTGTCATCAATCGCGTTCGGTTCGCCCTGGAACTGTACTTTAATTCTCCAGAGCTGAACTTCTGACACCGTAGTACTCCCATCCTCCGTATTTCGGTCTATTTCATTCTTTTTATTTCTTCTCCAAAAAGATCATACATAATATTATCTTTGTTAAATTCCTATTTTGATTTTCAAGAAATTTCAATAAAAACTACTACCGATAGCTATATTGAACCGTTAAGTTCCATTAAATATCAACGTAATTAAGCTTCGAGTAAATTTAAGGAATTGATAGATTTTGAAAATCCCAAAAATTAAACACTTCACGTACACTTTTCCTGTAGGACCGGACGGTAAAGTGGTTTGTGAAAAGCGAGATGCTAATAGTAAGTAGAACGTCGAATGCTAAGCAATACAAAATACAGCTATACTAATATCTTTGGTTTCGGTTGCGTTTCTTGTTTTTTGAAGACTTTATTTTCATTGATCATCGCTTACCAACGTACAGAGAACAGTACAGTTAAGTTAGTTTGGATATTGTGAAAAATTCGAAATTTAAACGTTACATTACAGGCCACACGGAATAACTTATAGTGCAAGCAACTTTTCCAAAAGACACAGTTTCCTACCGTAACGCAAAATCCAAACAAAATATGTGAAATTTCATTTCTGTATATACATATTGTTATATTTTTTTTATTTGTGCTCATAATATTGGTGTCGTATCGCATCTTTATAACTCAATATATGCTATGCAAATAATCAAGTAGAGAAATGCGCAAATTATAGGGTTGGACAAAAACAGAAAAGAAACACACGAATTCACCGTCCGCACTTTTCGGATCACCTGTTTTGGCACTTTCAGTTTACTCGTTAAAAAAATTGTTGCTTAGTACACGATGGGAAATTATTGGCATTCATTTCGCAAAATTTTACACAAAAAAAATAAAATAATTCGAAACTTTTGATCAACCCTGAAGGCCTTCCGCTGTGATTTTGTTTCATATTCAATCTACTGACTGTGTATTGCTACTACGTTTCATTTGGTTCTAGTACCTACTACAGTTCTACCTAAGACTATCGATTACATTTAACAAGCATCCTTTTTTTCTTACACCCTGTTCCTGTCTCTTTAACTTCCAACGTACATTTTCAGTTATTCATTTCATGTGACTATTTTTAGTTTTTACACATTAATGCCTCACATTGACGGAATCTGGTATGGTCTCGTTCAGAGGATTTTTTTTCTGTATTGTGTGTTAAAATTATAGCTCTTTCAGTTACACAATATTGTAATCGATAAATATAGTTCCGTCCAGCATCATCATACTTTTATATTTATATGTGGCTTTCAATGCTTGTTATATCATTCGCCGTTCGTTCGTACGCGCTCGCTTCGTATGTAGCGAATGCACTCATCCCGTGGTGTCCTTTGCGAGGAACACACTCGCGCGGGCCTGTCTGGGTACGGTGATTTGAAAAGAGAAATGCTTCGTAATTAGGTTTTTGTTTTTATTAAAATTTTAACCTTCTGCTACGGTATTGTAATTAAATAGTAAACGAAATTTAGCATTTGATACCATTTCGCTTTTATTATCGATAAGGGATGGTGGGGCGAATCTTCAAATCATATTAGCTCGCGAACGGTAATAGTCGTGAGGCTGCATTTTGATGACTTCAGAGAAGACTCTCGGCACAGACGGCAAATGCTCAATACTGGGTCGCAGTTGCTTTAAACTAAATTGTTTTCTATGACGATAGTTCTTAATGGATGGTGAGTGGTGAAAAAAAGTAGTTTGAAATCATAAATAGAGTGCTTTATCGGAAAAACGAGTCTCCAAACTAGAGTTAGTTGGTACACAAAAAACCGTGATTGCAGTTAAAAACGCCGTTAAATTATTCAGTTAAATTTATCATTGTCTGAATTAAGTATGCCAATCATCCACTGCTCCTCGGCTCGGATTTAGGCGGCGCACAAGAGTAATTTACCTATCAGTGGACAGATTTATGATTGACCCCTGAATTTATCCTGAATTCATATCAAAGTGTACAAATTATTGATTTTGTTCCATTGTAGATTATTTTTTGTAACAGCATCACAAAACAATTAGTTTGAAAAAGAAAATTTGGCAAGTGAATTAGCTGTATGTTCATTAGCATTTTATTCTAGAATTATTTTCAGTGTTTTCAAGAGATATGGGGTCAAATATTGATAATTCGGAAAAAATAACATTAATCCGATGCTTGTCTGCATTTTGCAGTGCACCCCTCCGTATTTTAACGAACGGTGTTTGACAATCGACTTAACGAAGGCGCTATTTCATAAAAAAGCGCCTGCCTGACAGAATGAAACGTATGTATTGTTTCGTATGTGTGGTGAAACAGACGTGTTGTTTCTTTTTCGCATGTGCAAGATGCTTGCGACATAAATATGGCGCCTATCGCATCTATCTGACATTTTCGTAAACGCCACAGAAAGAATACGTCGTTTAGCATACAATCGGGGTGAACCGCGATATTTCGAGCAGTAGTCAAGAGATACTCATTTCTAGGCGTCACAGAAGTCGCAAGTTGTCTTTGACCTGATAGAGCCATCTTGCATGTTAGGTACCTTTGTTTCACTGTATCATCGCCTAGAATTCCTTACGTCCGAGCTACTGTAACCTCCCGACTCGCGTCTGGGGTAAAATGGAATTTTTTCAAACAATGTGTAATTCTATACATAGCTGAATTACAGCGCTACCACCAATCTCCTTCCGCTCGTATACGGCAAGGGTCCGTATGTTCTCCTTGGGCACGGTTCTTTAAAGCCACCAATCGCTCGTTTCTATGCTAGCTCCTAAAATCACCTAACAAGGGCGACCCTCTCCACTCTATCCCCGTGGCGCTCACTTACTTACTAACTTATTGATCCGTGTCCGCCAATCTGGCACAACAATCAGAGATGTTGCCAAAAGAGGTTCTCATCAACAGCCCGGATGTCGTTAGCTAAGATCCATCGCTATGAGCCTCTGAGTCTGACTCTTCTACGTTGAGATTCCAGTCGAATGCTTCCACTCCAGTCCAAAGATCCACTTCTACCTACGTTCTCGAATTTCAGTTGCTATCGGCCGTAGATGACATCAACGATGGAGTTCCTCGTTCGATATCTAATTGTCAGGCCACCAGGTACGCATATCGCAAGCAGCAATTATTGAATACCTGCAGTTTTTACATTGTCTCCGTTAGGACTCACTACGCTTTAGGCTTACAGCAATACGAATTTAACACTCGAGTTGAACATTTTGGTGTGTAGAGCGATTTGGTATGAATGCCAGATATTTCGCAAACTCGCAAAGGTACTCCTGGTCTTCCTAATCCGTCCGTGTGGCTATATTAGTCTTGGTACCAACGTCGGGCGTTGTCTGGCCGACTACCAAGATAGTAGGCAGATTGAATAAAAGAATTTGATGTACTTCTCCCATAAGATTTACACGAGAAAAACAAAGCAAACTGTGTTATTCATTTGGACTATTGAAAAGCTTTCATCTGCTCAGCCTGCTGCCCCGCTAGTGTATAAGATTTTGCAAGGTGACGTCACGAATGAACCGGAATGAACGCAATTCATCCATTTGACATCCACTCGTGGTTTGTTTACTATTTGTTAGGCAAACGCGATATGCATAAATTGGAGTTAAACGTTTTAAAAGCGTATTATCCAGTAGTGTCGCCCTCCAAACTACTCGGAATGGCAGTTTTTGTGCTTTTCTGACTTGCCGTTAAGGCCTTAAGCAATATTCAGTTTCAACTTGTTAACCCATGTTCCAAGTCCATGTAAGCAAACCACTGATAAACGTCAAAGAAGTGAGGTTGTGCTCGCCCGTGCAAAACCTTATTGTCGAATTTGTTGGATGGTCAGTGTTCGCTACCATCGACTGAGATTTTACTACATTGACCTGCGGCCGGGGCGCAATCCAAGGCAATCCTCGATTTCCTACTATCAATAGCTCCAACTAGTATCTCTTCAATAACGGTGAGAAACTAAAGCGGCGATTATATGCAACCCTGTCCCACACCAGCATTAACCCTTATAGGATCAGATAAGACGCCATTACCTTGCACGAGCATGCCTCTCACTGAGCCTCGATGAGATGGACTAGCTTATCTGGAACTCCTCTGCATTCCAGATATTCTCGTGGTTGAACCACGCCAAGCGCTTTTTCAAAGTCAACAAACACCAACAAAGGAGAGTCTTGCAATTCTTTGATTTGCTTTTAGATAATGCGGAGCGTTGTAATATGGTCTACACATGATCGATCAGCACCAGTTTGCTGCCGCCGTAGACCCTGTGGATCCTGAATCTGGTAAAGCAAAACCTTACAGAACACATTGTATTGAGAGTAATACAGAGCAACGTGATGGCAGGCCAGTTTGCACATTTCGTAAGATCTCCTTTTTTGGGACTTCACCAATATGGCATGCATCTTTCCCACCAGATATGTTTGGGTTTCCCATATATTGCTGAATAGCTGATGCATCATCTGGGCTGATACAGTTGAATATATTATGAGCATTTCGGCTGCAATGTAGTCTTGCACTGGCCGTCTGTTGGATTTCATAGTGTTGATGGCTACTTGAACTTTATCCAGCCATGGTGCCTCAGAGTTGATGCGAATAATGCGACGAACTTTTGGTGTTACGCGCAGTTAGTTTTGTTGGTTTTTAACATTTGAACAGAGTTGTTAAAATGTCCAGTCCATCGCTTAAGGTGTTCTGTATAGTCTAGCATCGTAGTTTGTCTTAGCGATGGGCAAGATAGGCCTTCTCCAGTTCAGCGTATCATTGATGGGCAGCTGTCTTAGTCGCACTGGTGCGCGCTCGCCCGATGCCGGCTTTCCTGTCTCTCTGATCATCGGTCATCTTCCAAGTTCTACTAAAAATCCATTCCTTCGGCTGCTGCGCACTTTGCCAAGAGTTTCGTCACTGGTCGCGATGAAGGCGTTCTTAATGGCGGCTGCTCCGAGGCTGGTATTCAAGCTGTTCGGCAAAGACCATTTTCACCTCAGGATTCTCCAATCGGCGGACGTCGTATCGACACTGAACTTTCTCCTCCCGTCGATGGATACGAGCGACGCGCAAGCGTATCTCGGCGATAACAAGGTGATGGTCGGATGCAATATCGGCACTGCACTTGACGCGTACATCAAGAAGACTCCGTTTTCCCTTTCAGCTGATGTAGTCAATTCGGTTTTCTGTTCGGTCGTCATTGGAAACCCACATGATTTTATGTGCTAGTCTATGGCGAAAGAACGATCCACCAGTGACTATGTTGTTATTACCGCAGAATACTGTAAACAGCTCCCCGTTTTCAGACATCTCTATCAGTCTAAGGCGTCTCATTACGCGTTCAAAGTCTGCGTTGTTTGAGTCAATTTTCACGTTGAAGTCGTCCAGGTGGACATTCAATGTCAACCTTCGAAATTTTAACAATCACACTGTCTGCAGCAATTGTTGGCGTATAGCATTGGATGGCAGCAGGGTTTCTAACCCGTGTCGCAGTGGTCAAATCTTCCGACAAAAAAAACCCCGTGTTCTCAATCTGATCACGATTATTCCTCCTTTTATCGGTTCCCACTTCATCAGGGCCGCACGTGCTTTTGAGCTCGGTAGGAATCCAACTCCTCGGGTAAGAACCAGATCGATTTCTTCTTTCATTTTCTGTAACTTTCTGTAACTTGGCCACTTTCCGGATGCAGTAGGTTGTTAGCCTTAGGTCCCTATCCCGCAGATGGGGCTGCCATCATGAAGTAGTGGCGTAATAATCCTAGATATAGTCGGTGTAGCAGGGTACAGACGGTATTTATCAGCGGTACTCCGCGTTAGTTACAGTAGTCAAACCGACTATCACTTTTGTAGATCAGACAAACAACTTCTTCTAGCAACTTCACCATTAACATACCGTTCAGTTCAAATTTCTGCTAGGCGGTGCTTGCTAGATAGAGTCAGTAGGACCATTGCACTAGCCCTAATGCGCTGAGAAACGCGGACTAACACGCTTTCGGACGAACAGCGTCACACGCAGTACCTTGCAAGTCGTAAGGGCCTGCACAGTGTCGTAGTCCTGAAAGTAAAAAACACGTTAGATTTAAACTTCTCGGTCGGTGGTTTCTACAGTAGGTGGAGGAAGAGGCACAATTTGTGTCTAAAAATAGACCAAGCCATGTCGCTATGGTTAATAAGGGGGGTTGTGCAGACTTCTTTTGTCCAGCGCCTCTGTGGTTCAAAGGTACAAGGGTACCAGTGAGCGACACGCCCTGGCAGGTGTTGTGGGTTCGAATCCGGCTATAATCTCTGATTACAGCTTGGTTCGACCCATGCACCTTCCAGCATTGGACAAAAGATAGGAATCACAACGACAACTTGTTAAGCATAGCTACCTATTACCCCCCCTTCCTTTCCACCCTTCCCCTTCATTCCCGAAAAAAAATCCTTCTTCATTACTTTCCCTTACCGTCCCTTCATCAAATGTAGAATCATCGTTTCAAAAAAATATTTGAAACGAATGTTACCTCTTCGGATGTTCGGTAACATTCGTTTCAACTTCTACCGTAATGTTAAGACGCTAAATTTGACCAGACAACAGGTCACTTGTAGTTATGACTTCTGTAGAAGTAGAAGTCATTTTTGTAAACACTTACTTCTGGATGTTTCAGAGTGGTCTAATACTGGAGTGGAAGGAAAGAATAACTGTTCGAATGATTACGAAATGAATGAAAATCCAATGAAAATCTTCAAAATTCTTCCAATGTTTATTAATGGTTCGGTGCACATTTTGAAGTTTTGAAAATTATGGAGGTTATGTTGAATTCTGGTTAGGGTTGTCTATAGATAAAATTTATGCTAGAAAAGGAAGGTTTAGTTCTTACACAAACTAGAACCAAATCAACAGGTGATTTATTGGTTTATTTGTTAAACCATGCCTATTTTTTCTTTTGGTTTTTTAATTTTAATTAAAATGTAATGCATTAAAATGTATTTCGGGATTCATCTTTCAAAATTTTCAATAATAAGTACTAACTGAAACATTTTACTTGATTCAAATCACTGTACATACTGGTTCTAGGCCCAAAAGTATAGTATATTCACTTTTTTACGCTCATCGCAAGATGCTCTGTTCCGTTTGGCAAGCAATAAAAAAGCGATCCATCATATTGTAATGCTTTCCCTTACAGAGGACGAATGCATAAAACTGGAGAGAGGCGACGGCGGAGGTGGTGGCGGCGGTGGCGTCGGCCTCGATGGCAGCACCATCGAAGGTGTAAATGCCGATGCCGACGCTGCTAGTGTCATGGAGAAAAATATGTGCTCCCCCAATCGGTTGCGTAAGCGTACCGGATCCAGCACCGAGATGGCGGTTGATCAGCTGCAGGCCAGCGAAAAACTGATTGCCGAGCTGAATGAAACATGGGAGGAAAAACTGAAGCGTACCGAACAGATTCGCGTTCAGCGGGAGGCCGTGTTCGCGGAGATGGGAGTTGCCGTCAAGGAGGATGGCATCACCGTGGGCGTTTTCTCGCCGAAAAAGTCCCCGCACTTGGTGAATTTGAACGAGGATCCGACACTGTCGGAGTGCTTGTTATACTATATTAAAGACGGTAAAGTATATCGATTTTTTCTACATTATCTTTATTGCTAATTTTGCTCCATTAGGTCTGACACGACTTGGTACGTCTGAGGCAAATGTGCCTCAGGATATTCAGCTGTCTGGTTCCCACATTCTGAAAGAGCATTGCGTCTTTGAAAATAAGGATGGTGTTGTCACATTAGTTCCCCATAAGGATGCTCTGGTTTATCTCAACGGTAGAAAACTAATCGAACCGGAAGTGCTGCAAACCGGATCGCGTGTCATACTTGGACGGAATCACGTATTTCGGTTCACCCATCCGGAGCAGGCTCGTGAGAAACGTGAAAAGACCAAAGATAAGGACATATGCGAAACACCAGGTACCAATGGTGAGGTGGCTGATTGGAACTTTGCACAGTGTGAACTGTTGGAAAAGCAGGGTATTGATTTAAAAGTCGAGATGGAGAAGCGGTTGTGTGCTCTGGAGGAACAATATAAACGGGAAAAACGTGCAGCTGATCAAGAGTTTGAGGAACAGCGCAAGGTATGAAAATGAAATATTCTGCGATAAATTTTATGCTAATTTTTATCTCTATCTATATTCCAATTAGACATATGAAGCTCGTATAGACGCTCTCCAGAAGCAGGTTGAAGAACAATCGATGACTATGTCGATGTACAGCAGCTATAGCCCAGAAGATTTTCACCAAGAGGAAGATATTTTCGGTATGTTTTCTCAATGAATATTATAGTAAATACAATACCTATAACTTGAAATCTACCAACAGTTAACCCACTATTCGAGTCCTGTTGGACGGCTCGTGAGGCTGGCTTAGCTGCATGGGCTTTTCGTAAATGGCGTTTCCATCAGTTTACATCACTACGCGATGATTTGTGGGGCAACGCTATTTTCCTTAAAGAAGCTAACGCCATATCTGTGGAACTAAAGAAAAAGGTAACTGTTTGGATTGATTTTTCTTTTACACTAAATAAAATAATGAAAATATGTAACTAAAATGTTTAACATCTCGTTCTACTTATAAAACCAAAGGTTCAGTTCCAATTCACCTTATTAACTGACACATTATACTCACCGCTCCCTCCGGAACTAACACCATCTCCGTTGATCGGAGGAGCTCTTACCAACGGCCAAGAGGATGAGTTTGGCCAGGCACCTGTTCCGCGCACGATCGTTGCCGTCGAGGTTACTGACACTAAAAATGGGGCAACGCATCACTGGAGCTTGGAGAAATTACGGTAGGGATTTGTCAGAACTTTGTCTTATAATTGTTTTGCCTGGTTAAAGCAAACCCGTTTTCATCAGCAATTACACAACATAACTCTTTAGTGCGCCAGTTGTACTTTCCAGAACGTTTTGACTGGCATGCAAAAATCCTCAAAGGCAAAACTCAGCAACTACTTACGCTCACTATATACACTTCCACTCAGCTTCTATCGTCTGTTAATTTTATTTTTGTTATTTTGTTTTTTTTCCACTTACCATGTCTTCCTTACTGACATCAGACGAGAGCAAATAATTGATTTTCTTTTCTAACTTTTTCTTTCCACTCATCTGAATCACTATCACTCTCAACTACTAACCTGTAAACATAATCCAACTTGAACACAAATGCAACCTTACCAAAAAAAAATATCCTTGACTGGCTTCGCGCTCGTTAGCTACCGTCTTGAGCTGATGCGTCAGATTTATAACTCTGCGGAATCGTCGCCAGAAGCAATGCGCTATATGATTGATGTCCCGAGACTTGACACTGGACAGCATGTCGACTACGTGGCAAGTGGCAACAGTGAAACCGTACCGGAACCTACTGGCACATGCACGAGAGATTGCCTTAATCCACCGTTACTAGCGGCAGATGCCGGTTTCGGCGTGGGTCGAAACTGCGGTCGGCTCACATTGGCTAATTTAATGCCTTCTAGGTGCGACACCCGATGCCAAGTATTATAACCTTCGCTAGCAATGTTCTTATTGTATTCGTCATGAATGGTGACGTACCAAGTTAGCGGGGGTTTTATGCAGATCACTAAAGATGTCGGTTTGAAAACTTTCCTCAGCTGACATTTGTGGGAAAGCGATTGAAAGGACATGATTTATGATTAGGCGAATACTGCTTATACATGCACGCATCAATGCACTCGTTGCAGCTTCAAATGTAATCCATTCGCAAAGCTTTACGCTCGGCTAGCATAATCGCATCTCAATGTTTTTCTGTTTTTCATTCACTGTTTTAATTTTTTTAATTCGGTTTTATGTGTTATTCGTTTTGCTTCAACTCCGTCTGATATATAAAACTAATGATGCCGTACCGATGTACATTAACCGTAAGGTTGTCATACACTGCTCACTTAACAATGTTTCTATAATAGTGGATTATAATTGAAGTGTAGGTATGATTCACTTTTCACGTTATTGACAAAAGAAAATATTGAAATATTTTTTTCCGTGCCTAAAAATTCAACCGCAATTAAAAATTAGATATAAATATTATGTAACATCGTGACTCTTGTAAGTCATTTGAGATTTATAAAAACTTTTTTACCAAATTGAAAAGTTTATTTATCGAGCCTATCATAGGTACTAGTGATGTTTCTGAGAGTTTTGTTTGAAGGAACGCATTTTCAATAGCAATCAAATACATTATTTTTGGATCAAATCAAATTGGATTTTAGCAATCAAATACACCAACTTCTTTTTGGATTTCGTTCAAACTTTCTACCGGGACAGTTAGCCGTCGGTAGAGACGACCATATGTAATTTAGGCCCTTTTCACATGTTGCGCGAGAGTTTGCAAATAAGATTCATTTCATTATCACAAATATCATTTATTCTTCATTGGAAAGAAACATTCCGCTGGAGTGTACAAATTAAGAAAATTTCTCGTTCTTTCTTCAGTAGACATAAAACTTTCATCCTGGTTTCATTTGTAGAAGAAAGTACAAAACAATTACAATTCTGGTTTGGAGGAATTCCATATCATTTATTTGACTTTTTTATGTTATATGTTATAACATACTTTTATGTTATACGTATATGTACGTGGAGTAGTGTTAAAGGCGAAAATTTCTAGCCAGGAATTATTTTTCAATTTAGTCAACAAATCGAATCTAATTCCACTGCATACTGTAAGAGTTAACCTATCGACAACGCTAAACTAATACCTACGGGGTCCAAAGTCCAACATGAGGTGCATACCTATCTTTTCAATTCTGATAATTTAAAGAAAAAAATCTATCGATCCAAAAACCATAGCTACTAACTTACTTAGTTACTTACTTTACTTAAGTTTCGACAGCATATTTCTGGACGCAATTCAATTTTTTTCTCTCAATGCGAAGGGTGAATCGATTCGAGTTTTTTGCATTCTAAACGTCCCACTTTAGACTAACATTAAAAATTATGCTTTTATGTGGGGACCTTTTCCCTATTTACTTAGGGCTCCTTGAAGGTGGCCATTCAGAAAAAATGTAAAATGCGGTACTGCGGATTACGGCTCAGGGGTTTTTTCGATATGAAAAATTACTTGAAAGTATCTCGTGTTGAGTCATCCTTTTTTATTTTAAGCTCGAACGCATGACAAAATAGAAGACATTTAATCATAAAAGTATGTTTTCATTTGAAAGGTAATATAGCCTAATAGATTTTAGCTAAAAATTGACTTTAATCTTATCTAAAAAATACAAAAATTGCAAAATCGAAAGAAAGATGGGTCAAACACTATACCATTTTATGAGCATTAAGACAAAAAAAGAAGTGAATCGATTCAGTTGTTCTTGAGATATTTATCGTACCGACTTTGAAAGCGTGGTTTCGTGAAAAGCAGCGTTGAAGTTTTTATTCGCTGTGTAATTTTGCCCGGACATTCGCGGTACCAATAGCTGTAACTTTGTCACTTTTTGGAATTTATCCTAACAGCTACAGATACATATTCTTAAAATGTTCATCTTCCGAAATAATCAATAAAAAATGGATTTTTTCAAGTCGCAAGACTCCTATGACATTCTTACAACTTGTCCAGTCCATCGCATCCGGTTGATTTTCACACTATAGATGATCACAGATTGTTCGTCTTCTCCACGTTCGGTAATCTTTCTGCACTCTACCGTAGATGGAGCGCGGCATCTGTCGTTCAAAGATACTCAAGGCACATTGGTACTACGCGAGCTCAACCCACGTCTCGTGGCCGTAGATGATTACTTGTATTATCTGTGTTTTGTAGATGGTCCGCTTCGCGATTCAGCGAATCACACTCGACCGCAACATCTGTTGGAGTTTAAAGTAAACTTGAACTCACCTGTCACTTCGAATCCGTCATCGTTAGTCCAAATTCTTGGTAGGAACCTATTTGTTGTTTTTTTACTTGGAGCGTCTTCCTCGCATTATTTGGTCCTCGACGTATTGATGACTAGTCGAGCTCGACTGGTCTCTGTCTCCAGTCTGATATGCGTTTCTGTCAATATCTCACTGACACTTGCATGGCACGTTGTCTGCGACTGCGGGATTTCTGGAAAAATTTATCCGCGCTATTTCGATCGCAATTTCTAACGCGTGTCAGCTTGCCGTAGCAATCTTGGAGTTTCGTAGGAAGTCGAGAGTGTCCCCGAAACACGCATGTAGCACATCATTCGCCCTAGGGTAGCTTTGATCAGCCATGTCAGTTTCTCCGGAAAACCGTTCACGTGTATTATCCGCTATAGACCTTGCGCTCAACTATATCGTATGCTGTCCTGAAATCTACGAATCTAGAGGATTTGTCGGAGTATGTGAAAATTTCATTCGTAGTAGCACGGGATCCCAGAGCACGCTTCGAATGGCACAGAGGCAATGGGATGGAGCATCCGGTATGTTATCCAAGATCGCTATTAAAGGTGTCATCCGGCGAGTGGGCATCGAAACGAAAGGAATGATCTTCAGCAAAAGTATCCAACTCCTAGCCTTTGCAAACTACCTTGACCTCATCAATAAAAACTTTGCGGGGCGTAATCAATTTACATATAACAAAAAATGGAGACTACGGTGGGCCGGCCGCGTCCCAAGGATACGGGACGACTGTGCAGTGAAATCTGTTCTCTTAACGTACCCCACCGGTACTAGGAATAGAAGAGCCTAGCGTGCTTAATGGTTCGATCAAGTTGAAACCGACTTACCTTTGTCAAGACGATTAACGACCGACTACGAGTCTCCCAGTTGGCTTCGAGATATGACGCTGGCCTACTAAGTCAGTCGTCGTATGTTCGAATCCCGACTGGGAGAGGCTGTTAGAGTCAATAGGATCGTAACAACTGGCCCTGCAATTGTTCTGCACTCTAACAGCGGGCTGCGAAGTCTGTCGTATAAAAACAGAAGGTCAAGTTTTGATAACGGAATGTAGCATCTAGGCTTTGCTTTACATTGTTTTGCTTTACACGTCGCGATCATTCGAGAAGGTGACCATTCATGTCGTCGATGACGGTTTTCATGTCCGTCTGTAAAAGGAACTATTCTCGTCGTTCGATCTCCCTTCCTGCGGACAGTACACATTACTGATATCTGATACTGTAGTTAAACCAGCTCCGTCTCCGTTTCCTCGCATTGATTGGCTGCTATCAGATTACTCATTGGCGCAACCTGTCCAGCAAATCCAGTTATAACCTCGTTGGTTGTGCCACAACTCTGAAAGAAGGCAGCCGCACGATGCCTGATTTCCATGCCTTCGTGCTTGTCCAGTAAAATTCCTGCAGCGGTACGACTTCGAAGCTGTGAGGTTGATTCCCGTTGTAGATTACTCTATCGCAACCTGCTATGCAATTTCATCGTGTAGGTTTTTGTAATTGCTTGTGTGTTATTTGCAACTTTTTGTATTGATAAGGTGGCCTGTTGTGTTGGGCCTTCCCCAACTTACTGTCTCGTTGGAGGGCCATTGTGAACAATGCTGTTTAGAGTCACACGATGATTTGAGCCCCCAACATAGAGTCGCTCGAAAGAATCCACGTATGTCTTTCGTGAGCAAAGTAGCTGTCTCAAGTCTGTAAAAGACTACCGGTCTGATTAGCGTTTTATACATCTTCAGTTTTGTTTTGCTGAAGGAAAAGTAGGCTCGCTTTCCAGCTTGAATGCGTCGTTGAATATCCTTACTCGTATTATTGTCGGCGGTAACCAGAGATTCCAAATACCGTGAAAGCACCTAATTCCGATCACCTAAGGCATGATTCAACTTTAAACCCTCACCGAAAAATAAAGCTTTGACATTTATTTACATGTTATGTGTCTTTAGCAAGTATTTTCAATTATGTTTCATGGAAAAATATGAAAGTGCCCAAATTATTTACCGAAAGTTACAAAAAATGCATCAAAGTATGATGTATCAGTGCACCTAATTCCGATCATCAATTTTAAGGGGTGATTCTAATTCCGATCACAGGTGTATCTAATTCCGATCACGTCATGATTAGCTGCTAAAGTATAAAACTATTGTCGATTTGTACCAAATGGATTTGAAAGTGAAGGTGGATCTGAAATGTTTTGCGTTTATAGAGTCTGACAATAATTCCCCTACCAGTCATCTTCTGCTTGCGTTAATGGTTATTATTATCATTAGAGCACGACAAGCGGATTATGAAACCTTGCCTTTCTTTTATCTTCGTTCAATTGTTACATTTATAATAGAACTGAGCCACATTCAGCCTTCAAATCAGAAAGGTTGTGTTCCAGATATGACCGCGTAGTTGGCGTAGAAATACGTTAGGCTGTATATCGCGAAGAAACCTCGAATATTAAAGAATTTTACAGCATATTGATATATGTGTAGCGTAAAGTGAGAAAAAACAAACAGCATAATAATATTATCTTGCTTAATAAATTGGAGCGTATTTTTGGTAGGAGAGGTATTTTGTGATACCAAAAAAGAAGATTTCTACCAGTGCCAAAATTGGAGTATATCAGTATAGAAATCTGCCACACGCATCCAGCTATCAACAAAGTTCTAAGAGAAAACTCAAAGTCCTCAAAGTAATATATTATAATAAGAAAACAGGCATTAATAATGGCGTGTGTTATGGTCATCCGTCTGTCCGTAGCCTGGGAAGCAAGACTATCATACTGAAAATATCTGGCAAAATTCACTAAATAGTGATTGGCAAACAATCTTTTTAAGAAAGCCGTACAATTGCTGCATCGTTCATGATCAAAATCCGTTTTAAATTGGAAGTGCTATTAGCGTTCAAAATTTTTCATTCTTTCGTGACGCTGTCTTGACTCCAAATTTTGGATTGATATCCTGTCGCAAGACGTAGTTCTACGTCAAAAGATTTCAACATTTCCACCATGTTATCATGTTGCGAATAATCCTAAAGTCCAAATAGCAACTTCGTTAACGTCCATTTTGAGAGTTTATAACTTTGATATAGTGATCGGAATTAAAAGCAGAAAGATAAGTTATGTTCATAATTCCGATCAATCACTTTAATGGAATAAATTCCGCAAATTCAGCATATTTTCAGCCAAATATGATATAAAACGGTTATATATGCTTGTATCTATTTGTTATGATAGAATACCGAAGATGGTAATATGTTTCCGAGCTGCTATGATCTTAGCAAATTTGATCGTGCGCTTAGCACTTCGGCTAAGAAAATACATTTTGATGGCGTTTTTTGCGACTGTCTGTCGTATTTAATTTATTTTGAAGTGCTCGGTTCCCCAAAGACAGTAATTTTTCAACAATTGACAGATAAACACATAGCACAATAACGGAGCATACTCATTTACTACAGATTTTGGCTCAATTTTCTAAAAAATGACTCTTTAGGCTGAGTGATCGGAATTAGGAGCTGATCGCAATTATGTGCGGTCACGGTATACGAATTCATCAACCACTTGCCGTCAATCGCCGTCAATACAAATTGATCGCCGTCATTAGTCACTGTCCGTGGGAGGCAAACGTTGCTTTCTGTGGAGCCTCTTCCTACCATATATTTGGTTATTCGCGTTTCATAGATTACCTCCGCCTTCTCAAGGTTTCTAACAATGATGTCGAGGTCGTCTGCGAAGGCTAGGACTTGGTTACTCTTGCTGAAGATCGTTCATCTCATGCCGATGCCCGCTTGCCGGATCACACCTCTAATAACGATATTGAATAACATACAGGACAGCTTCGTCAGTTTGTCTGGAAAATCGTACTCATGCATTATCTGCCATAGCTGTTCGCGTTCAACTGTATCGTATGCTGCTCTGAAATTCATGAAATATATTATGCGTGGGCACGTTGTACTCCAGACATTTCTGGAGGATTTGTCGGAAAGTAAAGTCTTGATCCGTAGTAGCACGAGCCCCCATAAAGCCCGCCTGATATTGCCCTACGAATTCTCTTGCTACTGGGGATAGACGACGCATCAAAATCTGGGAGAGTACCTTGTAGGCGGCGGCATTGACCTGCGTAATGCCGCGGTAATTACAGTAATCTAGCCGACCGCCCTTTTTGTATATGGGACAGAGTACACCTTCCATCCACTCCTACGGTAGTTTCTCCTCCTCCCCAATCTTTAAAATTATCCCGTTGCTAGCGGTTCATGGTCATTGTTGTAGAGTTCTGCCGGGAGTCGGTCCTTTCCGGTGGCTCTATTATTCTTCAGCTGACCGATTTTTCACCGGATCTCTTCGAGATCGGGAGCCGGCACACTGTTGTTGTTTATAGGCACTCCTAGGTTGATCTCCGTTGCGTCTTCTTCTGTTATATCGCCGCAACGCTCATCGAAGAACATCTTCCACCCATCGACCACCTCGCACTCGTTTGTGATTAGATCCCCTCCATTGTCCTGATACATGTCAGGTTTAGTGCGTAGCCCTTACGAGTTTGGTTCACCTTCTCGTTCACCTTGCGAGGCTAGTGCTATGATTCTATTGACTCTAACAGCCTCTCCCAACCGAGATTCGAACATACGACGACTGGCTTGTCAGACCAGCGTCGTACCTCGAGGCCAACTGGGAGGCAGATGTAGGACTATGGCAATTTAATATCGGATTCTGTATGGGTTCATTTCAGCCTCCAATTTCAGTTGTCTAGCCGGATGTTCTTTGCAAACAAAACAGACAGCTTGGCTGTGACAACTTTTCTTCACGCGGAACAGTAGCGAATGGTGTAGATAGTTCTGACCATTTTTAACTCGGATGAATATTGTGTATATTGCGACATTTGCCTCTATTTGGACTACCCCGATTTACACGATTATCACAGTCGAATCTCGCACACGATTTCGCTCAAGGAAAATGAAGTGAAAAAGAAGGGTAAGAAGGAAAATGAAGTCAAACTCAAGTCAAACATAAGTTGATTAAACTTAAAGCCTTTCTAGTGTCAGATTGACAGTGCAAAATGCGGTATGTTTCATTAAATGATTATCACAGTAGTCTAAATAGTCATAAAAGGGGCAATAATAAAATAGAACTAATCAGTCAGATACCGCTTCTCTTTGTGGCAGCATGATGCCGAATGCAAAGTACGGTTTTTGCAGTTTCAAATCGAAATTTATGGCCGGATATGGATGTTCGATTCAATAATACCAGCGCAAGACTCTGTAGTAATTTCTATACGTTACAGAACAATCAAAGGTGAACATGGGGTAAGGAACCAATTTTAAGCAGTCTAAGGGGATCACTAATTATTAAGCCATAAAGTTCTTTTTTTATACATTGAAAATTGAAGCGCTGAAACTAATTTCAATCACCCGTAACGCATTTTAATCATCAAGATGCTTTCTTAAGCGACCATGACGCAAGTGCTCACTTATCTACTATTCCCTTCAGTAACTGAAGAAATAAAAGATATTTGGTCATAATTTCAAGTTCACATATTTCTTGTCGAAAGCACAGTAAATTATGTTTGTATGAATTACAGCTCTAGTTAAGTCATTCAAAATGATGTCCCTATCAACATATTCTGCAAATATGAACAGAAGACTGCATTTTGAACTCACTAAAATAGGTGACCCCTGATTAATCCGTTCCTTACCGTAAATTGCATCTCTTCTTAACGCAATTTTTGTCATTTAATGTAATAAAAGCAGCAAGTGTCTCTGTGTTTCAACCTCTCTTCTGAGTCAATTCGTTTTCATGGCAATAAGTTAAATGTGATGATGAGCAGAGTGCTAATTTTTAGTGCCAATTATACGCGATGAAAGAGAAACCAGTAAAATTTGCTGTGTTTCATTTGATTGTGTAACATTTCACCGAAGACCATATCGTGGAGTACTGTTTCGCGGAATACCGGAGGAGGGGCTGCCCCTCCCGTAGAAATCACCTCTATCTAGGTTTATTTGTTTTCCTTGGTCTACTGATTTTTGGTACTTTCCTTCAACTGGATACGAACGAATGATAGTGAGTAAGGACGGATCTTTCACACTTCGTGACATAGTCAAGATATGACATGACGTTTAGAAGGGGGTTTTAAAGCTCACCGTATTATAAAAAATTAAAAAAAGGAGAGCTTACTGTATTATATTAAAAAAAAATAAGATTCTCTTGAGGACAGCGTGGTCTTGGAGAATATTCTTATAAATTGATCCTTGTGGAATAATTGTTATATTACTCGATACGTAGTAACTAACTAATCATATAATCGGTTCATGTGTTATTAAGCTCGTTTATGCCATTTATCGTCGTAATAATAATGCTATACTTTAACACAAGTACATTACATGTAATCCAATTTCCTGATCTCATGAAGTCTCGTTGTACACTTGTTAGCTTTTTTGTTTAATTCATCTCGCGAAAATTTAACAATCAGCCACACAAACCATACCTATATGAGCCTTGCGGATTTTTCACACTGACAAAATATCACACTAACAATAATTAACACGCCTTTGAGGATGGTTTTTCGTCGCACTGACAACTATGGCACCTTGCGCTTTGCACCTTTTTATCTTCCCCGTTTTCTCCCGTTTGTTCTCGTTACTGATGCACATGTAAATGTAAATATCACATCACGTAGTTTAAGGAAAATAAAACCAGAATTAATTTTTTTTATAATGAACTAATTAGTTTTACATATTTTCAATAATTTGCGTCAGTCTTACATACAAAGCAATTGTCAATCAACTTAACTCTTACAGAGTGTAAACAAAAATTCGCAATCTCCTCGTTTTCTCAATTCATTGATAATAGTTTTCGTTATCATTTGTTCATAAAAACAATTGGATAAAGATGCAATTTTGCGTTTTTCGTACAACTCTTCTAGCATGTTTATAGATTTTGGTTTGTTCACGTACTACATATTCATCATCTATTTGCTTGTGCTTTCGCAACAACAGATGCCTAGCTTAGCTTGCCTACTTACTTCCATTGTCTTAGCTGTATTACATGTATTAAATATTTATACATAGTACCATATTAGTACCTATGCTTATCCTATTTGTTGTAAATGAATTTTATTACATGTGGAACTCACTTGCAGGCAACGCTTGGAGTTGATGCGTGAGATGTATCACAATGAAGCTGAACTTAGCCCAACGTCACCGGACTACAACGTGGAAAGTCTAACAGGAGGTGATCCGTTTTACGACAGATTCCCGTGGTTCCGCATGGTTGGCAGGTGAGTGTCAATTAGGTAATCGTCGTTCAGCTAACAATTGCTAACGTTTCTTATATTTTCGGAAAGATCATTCGTGTATTTGAGTAACCTGCTCTATCCGGTACCACTGGTACACAAGGTTGCGATTGTCAATGAGCGTGGTGATGTTCGTGGTTACCTCCGGGTCGCTGTTCAGCCTGTTATGGATGAGGAAAATGCCGATTTCAGCAACGGAGTGAAGCAATCTGCTCGTATTTTGTTCGATGAGGTACAAAATGGACAACATAAGGTGCCGAAGATACGTACCATTCACGACAAGGACGAAAAGTATATGGAAGGCGCAAACGATATCATGAAGCTGGAAGAATTAGAACAGGAAGATGCCGATTCAGGTCGTGGAGACTCGAGTGTTGCATCCGAACTACACGAATCCAACGAGCAGGAACCAGGCGAGCATCTACAACCGGGCAAAGAGTTTACTTTCCGTGTAACGGTTTTGCAGGCTACTGGAATTGCGGCGGAATATGCAGACATCTTCTGTCAGTTTAAGTAGGTTATTTGTTCTCTAATATAGAGTTATTTATTAATGCACTTTATTACGAACGCAGCTTTTTACATCGTCACGAGGAAGCATTTTCGACAGAACCGGTTAAAAATTCCGGCTCTGGAGCACCACTTGGATTTTATCACGTGCAAAATGTAAGAATTATTCATTTCTTTTCGGTCTTAAAATCTTTATAGTCAAATACATCTCTTGTGCAGATCACTGTTCCGGTCACAAAATCGTTTATCGAATACTTGAAGACACAACCGATAGTGTTCAAGGTTTTCGGCCACTATCAGCACCATCCATTGCACAAGGACGCCAAGCAGGATTGCCAGATAACGCGACCGCCTCCGCGTCGCATGTTGCCGCCAAGTATTCCGATCAGCCAACCTGTACGAAGTCCTAAATTTGGTCCGCTGCCATGTCCTCCGTCGTCAACTGTATTGGCCAAGCATGATGTTTTGGTATGGTTCGAAATTTGCGAATTGGCTCCTAACGGCGAATATGTCCCTGCTGTGGTTGACCACAGCGATGATCTTCCCTGCCGCGGTCTGTTCTTACTGCATCAAGGCATCCAGCGTCGTATCAGGATAACGATCGTTCACGAACCGACTCCCGAGGTAAAATGGAAGGACATTCGGGAGCTGGTTGTGGGCCGCATTCGCAACCAACCGGAACCGGCTGATGATTTGGACGATTCAGACTCGTGTGTTTTGTCGTTGGGTCTATTCCCAGGGGAAGTTTTGGAAGTTCCCGGCGACGATCGTTCATTCTTCCGCTTTGAGGCCGCCTGGGACTCTAGCTTACACAACTCTGCGCTGCTCAACCGTGTCACGCAAACTGGTGAACAGATTTTCATTACGCTTAGCGCGTATTTGGAGGTAAACGTTTTAGCCTGTGAATTGGTTGAGGTTTATTTTCATTCTTGTGTTTAAATTCAGCTCGAAAATTGCGCCCGCCCGGCTATCATTACCAAGGACCTAAGCATGATCATCTATGGACGAGATGCCCGCACAGGACCCCGCTCACTGAAGCATCTGTTTTCGGGCCAGTACCGCAATCCGGAAGCCAACCGGCTGTCCGGTGTATATGAGTTGTCGCTGCGGAGAGCTTCTGAAGCAGGTAGTCCAGGTAGAAATGTGCTAGTGTGTAGAGCGCTAACATTACGAGAACCCCCCAAAAGCGAGATCACTAGTTACAGTTGTTTTTGGTTTTGTTTTGGAATTAGCTCGCTAAAGTTACTTTTGCAATGTAGGTTTGTAGGATTTTTTTTGAATTTCAGTTTGATTGAAACACAAGACATTATTCCACTATTTTTAGATTTTTTTTTTGTAGGGAGTAGTTTTCGAGTATACGCTAATTGTTTTATTACGTTGGCTTTTGCCAAAGTTTTAAATTGCTTGCCTAAAATCAAAGCATTTTACCCATTTATACTGCATAATAAATTCCTATTTTGATAATCACGTGCATTTCCAAACAGGAGTACAAAGACGCCAGCGGCGTGTGTTGGATACCAGCTCGACCTACGTGCGCGGCGAGGAAAATCTGCATGGATGGCGACCTCGGGGCGATTCACTCATCTTTGACCATCAGTGGGAATTGGAGAAGCTTACCCGGCTTGAGGAGGTGGGTCGCGTCAGACATTTGCTGATGCTGCGTGAGCGCCTCGGTATGGACACCACACCCAACCCGACCACCAAAACCGAGAAGGACGTGTGCAACTTGGCGCAGCGGGCGAGTGCATCGCCGGTGCATATGGTCATTCCACCATCTCCGCAGACACCGGTCAAAGATCAGCAGACACCGCTTATGCCCGAGCGAGAGCTGACGCCTCGCGAAACGGAGGTGGTCTGGAAGTGTGTCAAGCTGATTCAGGGACGTATCGGTGGCAAGGCTGATCTAACGTGCGACGTCAACAACCAGCTTGCAGTGGATGCTTCGCCTGGTGACGAAGGTTGTGCCGATATGAATGCTAGCTACATATCGGGTAATTCCATCGAGCTGTGTTCGCCGGATCGAGTGGAAGTACCGAATGGGTGGGAAGCTCCCGCTCCTGCGCCACAAACACAGGAAATGCCGCTGCGATTGTATGTCCCAGAACTGGAAGAGATTCGCGTGAGTCCGGTAGTAGCGCGCAAAGGCTATTTGAATGTGCTGGAGCATGGTGGTTCGGGTTGGAAAAAACGTTGGGTTACCGTACGTCGGCCGTACGTTTTCATCTTCCGCTCGGATAAGGATCCGGTCGAGAGGGCGGTGTTGAATTTGGCAACCGCACAAGTCGAATGCAGCGAAGATCAGGCGGCCATGGTGAAGGTGCCCAATACGTTCAGGTAGGCTTACTGTGGCTGTTTGCGGACGTTCAGCTATTTAGAGTTAATTTTTATCTTCGCTTTTCAGTGTGGTGACGAAACATCGAGGATATTTGCTGCAAACGTTGGGCGACAAGGAGGTGCATGATTGGTTGTATGCAATCAATCCATTACTAGCTGGCCAAATAAGGTACGTCATACAGCAGCTTAATTACGAAGATTGTAAGCATAGTTTTTCTTGATTTTTAAACATCTACCAGAGTGAATAGATACCTTTTTGTTTCATACGACACTCTCTAGAAAGAAAGCGCGAAGGTCGTAGCACTGTTTTCCGGCATCTTTACGACGTGTCTGGCCCACCGTAGCCTACCGAGTTTCGCCAGATGTATGGTGGAAATCTCCAAGCAGTGATTGCAGCTCATGATTCGTATGCCTCCGTCACTCTCCGCTATCAGTTTGTACTCCAACTTTGCTCGAACACGGCAATGGGGCGTAAGTTCTCCGTGAACAGCGTCTCAGTTCCAGTTCGTCACCGTCAATGGTTACCTTCCGTGGGAGGCGCGCATTTGTTTTCTTTGAGTCTATTTCTTTCAAGTATTTGTTTCTAGTCCTCGTGGACTTCACTGTCAGTCTGGCGTTGATTGCTTCCGCCATCGCAAAGTTCCTGGCTATGATATCATCGTCATCTGCAAAGCCTACGAGTTGGCTACCCTTAGTGAAAATACCTCTCGTTTCGATGCCCGCTGCGCTGGTCGGTTCACCGCTTGCGGGGGTTGTTGAAGCGATGGTGGTTGTTGTTGAAGCGATGTTGAACAGCATGCTGGTTAAGCATCTGCACTACCTGCCATATCCGGTTTCGATCGACTGTATCATATGCCGCTTTGACATCAAGTGGTTTGTGGACACGTCGACTCCCGACATTTCTGCAAAATCTGTCGGATGGTAAAAATTTGGTCCGTACTTATGCGTGCGTCCATGAAGCCTCTGATTATTCCTTACGAAATTTTGTGTTACAGCATCAGTAACAGCATCTGGGAGAGTACCCAGTAACAGCAGCAGGCGTTTACCTGCATTATGCCGCGATAGTTGCAGCAGTTGTGCCGATCACCTTTTTTGTAGATGAGCCAAACTATTCCTTATATTCCAGTGTAAAGCCGTCACCGGCGTTTTTCGGCCGTGGCTATAAAGTTCGCTATACATCATGTCAGACTTCGGGGTGCAGGCCTTACAAGTTTGGTTCATTTTCTCTAAAAAAACTTGCGCCTGTCATTAGCTCGGAATAGTTGTTCTATTCTTCACGATCTCTGTCTTCCTTTTGGCGCTTTTTAATCTTCACGCTAGCGGTCAACTGGTCAACTTGCTCGTCGGTATTTGACCAAGTTCTCCTTAGTGGCAATGCTTAGATAATTATTCCTAGCGATTTTTTTCTTTCCTCCGCTGCAGCGCGTGGTTGGTATTCCCCATCTACTAATCATTATGGTATATTCCGGGACTTTGCACCCCAATCGTCTTCGAGCTTTGAAGCACATAAATCTTCTGAAGCACGCAATGCCTCATGCAGTATTCGCGCGTATCTCTTGACAGATTTCGGGTTATCTAGCTGTCTGTTCAGCCGAGGAAGACGGCTTTGACGTGTCTGGTATACGGTTGACAGTTTTGAGCGCACACGTATGTCCGTAATGTCGGAGAAGAACTGGCCATCTATCAGAACGTGGCCAATCTGGTTCATTGTATGTTGGTCAGGTGATTCCAAGTACCGAGTTTACATTTGTCGTCCCTGTTTCGTTGGCTAGCTCGTTGCCGAATATTCCGATCCGTTTTGCTTGAATTTCCGTAGTAGTTTAGTTTAGGCAGGTTGCCTTACTAGGGCTGCGCTACCTGGTCTCGCGAAGGGGCTGACATCTTAGGTGTCATGCCGAGACAACACCAATCTCATTTGGCACAGAGAAGTCAACCAAATTGTGTAATGTGGTTTTGTCAGTTAAAGTTTGAAAAGTAAACTAACATCATCTTGTTGTAACTTTCAATTTCGCAGATCTCGTCTGGCGCGGCGGAACTTAACCGGCAGCAGTAATGGAGGTGATACATCGGCCGCGGCGGCTTTGATGCTAGCCCAGGCACAGAACCAGGCCAGTATTGGCAGCTCTGCTAAATGAGATACGATTACGATGGAGTCCGTGTTGGTGTACTAGATGCAGGGTCTCAATTCCATCTCAGAAGACCGCACCATAGCCGAAGACCGGGCAAACTTACAACATCATCAGCAGGTAACGATCGGAAGGATAACGACGGCGATGTTGGTGTGCGACGTACGACTGGCGAAAGGGGCAGCTTGAAGGTGCTTCTTTTTGTTTACTTTCGTGATCTCGTTTGGTTCCTTACCAAACTCGAACAATTTTTGTTGCTATTCGTTTTACAATTGCTATACGAACGCTGAAGCTGCTTCGGAGAAGCGACTGACGACTAGCAGGAAATTTGAACACACGGATCCATCGGACAAGATTAGCGATAAACAGAACGCAATGTAGTGGAAGTCAAACTTTACCATGTTACTAAGTAAATCGTGAAGGCTTAGCATTATTTTTTAATGTTTGGACAACAAACATTGACTGCTACACTGAAGTATTTTCAGAATTTAGAGAAAATATATATATTTTTATACGCTTTTATTTTAAGCAATTGTGTAGATAATTGACGCTTTCGTTTGAAGGGAAAAGCTATAAAATTGATCCTTGAACAGACAGGCGAACAGATATTCAGGGAAACCGGAGATGTAGAATTCAAGTAACTATTCCTCGGCTAGAAACAATCTGTCTTGGTTTCAACGTTTCTAGACTTGGCCCGAAGTGGCACTTTCAGAGAAGAGCTTACTCTCGACCGCGAGGAATTTTGAATCGGGTAAAATTCCTCACAATCATCTAACTACAAAAGTTCCCAGGTGCTCAAGACCCTCCGACGTCAAGTGATCAAAGCGAACGATGACATGGAATATTCAGTCAAAGAGTAACCGTTTAAGTTAGATTTTTTGCTAGTTTATTTTCGCTTCGTTAGAACTTCATTGGTTTTGAAAGTAACAAGTAATGGAATAAATGAAACAATAAAATTGATATTATTAAATAGAAGTTTAATGCATAGATCAAGGAACAAATCAACCAAAAAAGCAGAAAAAATATTCATCGTATAAACAAGACAAAAAAAACTTTAAATAGTTGTATGTGTATATCTTTTCTCTACAAGCAGATCAAACGAAGCAAACTAAAACAAAATGCTTATTAAACCATTTTTAACAATTACAATACTCAATAACAAAAACAACAGCAACAACCACGACATAGTTGAAAAGCAGGCACTGGAACAAAAATGCCGAAGGTATCACAGATCCACGGAAGACCTTTAAGTATTCAGAATCTATTCTATCTTGCTCTATCTATTTAAACTGTGGAATACGGAAAATGGTGCTACCGAATAAGAAAGGAAATAGTGTGCAATATCAATCGTTTTCTGAATTCTCGCTATAAAAAAGCGATGAAATTCAGATAGAGTGGAAAAAATTGGTATTAATTTTTTAGATTTTTGAATTTTAACCAGACTAAACAGCGTGCCACCAGAATTAGTTTGGATCAGTTTTGATTTGATGCTTAATTTTCCAATGCAGACGCTTGGTTGGAAAGTATTCAAAAAGGTGGATAATGCGATCGAACTAAAGTTATTGTGAACATTTTTCGTAGGAAAACCAGAGATAGTTTTTAATGTTAAGGAAACAAATGTTGCCATAGCGTGTGTGACTTAGTTGTCCAACGCCAGAGGCTAAAACAAAACAGGCTTATCGCGCGTATGTTCGGTAGTGTCCGCGGCTAGTGCGCGGAACTAATCAGCTTTCTCATCTTGAAGTTTCAGTCAACGAAGGTTATTGAAACATATGTCAAGAATTCACGCAAGCGCATTACCTGCACACATACAAACTAGCGATTAGATATGGCTTAAATTGAATCATGGGTATTTAATTAGAAGAAAAAATAGGCTAATAGCAACTAGCTGCTGGTGCGCTTAGGATTTTTCTTTGGATCTTGTTCGAGGTTGGAAGCTAGATTGAAACGGGAGAATCTACATTGTATAGAATCTGTAAATATAATCGCTTATTGATTTTTACGCCGATAGTAGAATCTAAGTATCGACTGTTGCTTAATTTAAGTTAATTGTTTTCAAACCAAATACCCTATTTTGGTTTATACATTCGGCAGCAATAGATGTAAATAGTCAAAAAGGACCGGGCTTTGGAACGGAAAGGTCTACTTCAATCGTTTTTCACCAGCCAGAGCTAGATGCTCTACGCAAAAGCAAAACTAATAGTAAGGTATTGTTTTAATCAATATTTTTGCTATTGCTGCAAGCTCATCACAATGCCGAAATTCCAAACAAAAAATCGTGTATTTAGCTAGTTACAATCATACAGTTGTTGCTGTTTGTTATCGTCAGATTAACTGTTTGAAATCCTGACAATAAAAAAATTACGCTTGCGCGCAGTGCTTAGCTGCTCTTGACACATCAGTGCAACCATCGCGTAGAACATTACAAATGTTTTTGCTTCAGCGCTCTCGTTAAGAGACTTGATAATCGTTTCGTCTTCTCGCTGTTTCTCTTCCATTCTTGTGGACAAAAATAGATGCAATCGTTTCTGCTGTACCGACGATTGAAGTAATCTTCACATTCCAAAGTATAGGTTTATTCGTTGGTTTTAAGTTGCTTTTAGATTATGTTGTCAGTATTAATTTTATTGATTTACTTGAATGAGGCAAATAATACCAAAGATTAGTTGAAAAGCAAGGAAACAACATAAATCAACAGGTACCGGTTAGGGCGATATGAAGTAGACAAATATGATGTGAGTCATGTGAATGTAATTTTAACAAACACTTATATTTCCTGAATAATTTGGAAAGCTTATCGCAGCAGAGGCGAGCAATCTTGCATAAAGTGATGAGGAAATTTCACTTTTTCAATGTTAAGATAAAAGGAAGCTCGTTTTTTTTCTGATAGCTTGTGACACTTCGTCTCCTCTCGAGGACGAGAGCGAGGACTTTATTCGTAACGCGCTATCAGAAAGATGCTGTCGACCGGTACTACTATCTCTCACATTCCACTTTGAAGTTTAAGTTTTACTATTTACTCTAATCTGATAAACACATAAACTCATCTTCTAGATGTATAGCAATAGTAAGTGCTTAACAATCCTGCTATGATCGGATTGTGCTCATCCATTACAAGCGTTGACTTGGTCAACTACTAGCAACACGTTGCTTTCACTTGCTCGGTTGATTTTCATTTGTAAACATGCAAACAAAATCGTAACAAGCAAATAACTGTCACACATTCCCAGCATGATGTAAAAGTATTTATGAATGGAAAACTTGCATATTTAAATTTCTCCAGAACAAATAAAAATACATTCTTGAAAGTATTTAGAAAAGCAGACAGCAAATCAAGTTCTATATTTGCAAATATTCGATGCATATAATCTTTATGATTCCAAACAGGCAGCAAAATATGAACAAAAGCTACGGCATTTGCTATGCACGGCGGGTTGACAATTGCAAGAAGATTGGCGAAACAAAAGAATAGCATTATATATAAATCAAACCAAAAAAAAAAATAAAAATAAAAAAGAATTATACCATTATTTATTGAACAAATTAAAAAAAACAAGGTACACAGTAAAATTAAACACAAAAAGGATAGTATATATACAAGATGGAAACTGGTAACAAGCAAACAAAAAAAACAAGCTATTGAAACTACACATTCTATTATGAAAAATGCTTTGGACAAAAGTAAAAATAAAAGGTAATGAAACATACACACAACCATCTGGATTGTTTTTTCTTCATCTTCAGTTTCAGTTTATTTTTTCTCGTCAATAAAATAGCTTCGAAAAGTCCTCTTACACAAAACAAACTATATCTATAAAATTGTTCTAAAAAACATTTAACAAAAAAAACTACGGCTGCTGGCTGGACATTGCCAGCAGCAGCGAGCTAAAAACAATCCTATCCTGTAGCATCGAAAATACTGGCGCTTTTTCCATCCCTCACTCGGTTCCGGTTTTTTTTTATTTCAACAACCTACTATCATATTACTGGCATACTCAGGTTCCGTAGTACATCTTAACTGGCGTACACAACACTATTGGCTACTGTTATTTGCTACCTAGATAAAATAAAAACGATTATCTTATTACTGGCTCACTGCGGTTCTAGGTTCTAAACTGTCACAATTGGTTCTTATCGGACTATGATAATAGATAAAAATCAACAATATCAACTGGTTTCTCTACTATTGCCTTTTTTAACTTATCAAGTAAACTCTCGATTTTACGATTTTTTTGCGATTTCGAGAAATCGAAAACAATAATAGGAATATCATCATGTGTGTGTTTTTTTAAAGTACTGTTCGTTACCTTACACGCTAAGGGCTGACATAACTAGCAATAAAATTAGGGAGGGAACATTGATTTATTTTATTTTTCAATCGCCTCAAGCTCGTTGATCGCATCACGCATCATGCACTTTCAAGTAAGCACTTCTACCATTCTACTCACGCTCTTAGTGTCTAGTTTGGGATTTATTTGCTTTGTAATTGCACTTGTTTCTGGGTTTGCTTTTCGCGGCACTCAATTACCGGTTTGTCGTTCTAATCTCCTATGTACAAAAACAGGTTCTAAATTCTAGCTGCAGAATACTATGCTCAATAAATTAGCTAACGGAAGGCGTCACACTGGCTTTATTATAGTTTAGTAGGTTCGATTCGGATGCGCGCTCATTTTGCATCCAAATCCGGTTGATCTTCGGCTGAAAGAAATCGTCTATGAAATCACGGAATTGTATTTTTCCCCTTTCTATACAGGCTAGGATTTGATTTCGTTTAAACAAATTAAGACGGTAGGCATTCCGGACAGATGCAATGATTCCTAGAACAAGTGAAGGCAAATCTATTTTGACGGTATGGGCTGGTTGGGAATTAAAACTGTTAAAAAATGGCAAGCAATGTTTTAAACCTGAACAAATAGTGTCTTAAAAGGGATTGTTCGTTGTTGTTTATGACCTAACTGTGATTTTTCATTCATATCCACTTTCATCACTTCTGTGCTGTGCTGTTTTGGAACACAGAAAAGTATTTTTTAGTCCATTTTTCCTCAAAACCTTTCATGAGGACATTTTTAAATTATCCAAGAAAATGGGCTTTAAGAGACTCAGAACTTCATGCGGTTTTGTCACGAGGGTCCCTATTTAATGGACTTATGAACGAAATCAAGAATTAAAAAATTTGAGATCTCTTATTTTCTCATAAAACTCTAAGAGAAATTTCCAGACTTTCTCGAATATCACCTATTGTTGATTTATTGATATTAGACATAACGAAAACAGTCAAGTAAACATCAGCTCCACTCAGGAGGGAAGAAGTTAGACATCGTGAGGAACTTCTTGTTCGTCGGATACAGCCCTTCTGGGGAAAAGCGAGAGTGTCTAACGAAAGCCTGGTTCGGGCCGCACGACAGTGCTTTGCGACTGTAGGGTTCAGCAGAAGCTGAAGGGAAAGGCCGAGAGTAAGATGACCTAATCGTTCCGCGCCTTGAGCCGAGAGGTCCGAGTAACCAGCCAAATGGTGAAGAAGTAGCTGATCAAAATGGACATTTGTATGCCGAAATGTCAGTCGCAGTCGGCCGTGTTTGAGCAGCAGGTAATTACCCAGAAGTAGCGGCTGTAGGCTCTGATGATAACCTTTTTCCGGCGAAGCACGATGTTATGGTTAGAATGGATGACGAGACCTACTTGACGCTGGGCGGCAATGACCGACCAAGTTCTAGAAGAAGGTCCTTTTGTGACTGACGCTCATCGAAAAGGGAATGTTCAAGCCGCTACAAGTTCTTTCCCTCGGATCTTGCGGTGTATGGGAAGATATTTGGTACGAAGTGCTTGCCGGAAGCTGCCGCCTCCATCAAGTAATATCAAGAAAAGAAGAATGTGGCCCTTTGGCGGGATCTGGCCTCGATCCATTATGCAAGGAGATCACTGGAGGAGATGGTCCGGCTAAAGATAAAGACCGTCTCCCCCTCCCAACGTTCCCCGCTGCGACCGATAGAAAATTTTTGGGTGAACCTTAAACGGAGGATCTATTCCAATAATTTCGTGGCCAAAACGGAGAAGCAGCTATTCGCCTGGGCCACGAAAAAGCTGAAAAACATGCCGACATCCATCTTTTTATCAGCCATAGCTATCAGTGATAGGCTTAATCGCTGTAATTACCGCCTGCTAGGTGCTCCCTTACATAACGGGTGACAACTAATATTTTGGAATTTTTTCGAGGCCCCTATACTCAACAACAAACGAGCTCAGGGAGAAATGAGAGTGTGTATGTGTTAGCTCTTTCTCTCTTCTTTCCGTCAGTATTTTTTGTTTTGTTTATGCTTGCTCAGTTTTGCTAAAAATGGCGTCAAAACAAGAAGCATTCCGCGAGCGTGTTGTACAATTCTAAGAACTTCCACAAAAATCTCGTTAAAATGTGTACGGTACAACCTTTAAAAAGCGAATATGTTGCGGCTTCGACTGTTTACCATATACTAAGATGCACAACGACTATTCGCAAGCAAGGTAGTGGAAGACCAGCCAAAATTATCGACGCAGAAGGACATCGTTCTCTTTCTCGGTTCTTCAACAATAAGTCCTCTGGTTTGGCTATCAATTAAGATGCATCGGACGAATGTTTGAAGAAAATTTTGATCCTGTTTCTACAAAAACATCATGCAGATGGACAATACGTGTTTTGGTCGAATAGAGCATCGCTGCATTATGCCAAAAACAGCCAAATCGTTCCTGAATACCCATTCGATCCCATTTTTACCCGAAGACCACGGCCCGTAAAATCTGTCTCAGTGCGCCCAATCGAGGATTTCTTCGGAATTTTGAGGTCCTTGGTGTACAAAAATAACAGTAGAGACACGAATTGCAAACAGTTGATTGGTAGAATCAAGAGATGTATTCGCAAGACCTGACGGCCGTACAACGCTCCTGTTTCGACGTCAAACCAAAGCTTCGCCGAACAGCCGATTACGGACCGTTTTCAAATGCACACTATTTTTTTTCAACAATGGATAATGTATCTTTAATTTCGGTAAATCAGATCTTCTTCATGTCTTTTTTGACAGCTTGAGAAAAAATTCCAAAATTTTAGTTGTCACCCGTTATACGCATATGTTGGGTTCGAAATGAACAAAATGTTGGCGGGTCATTCAGGTCGATCCCAACTCTTGCCAGCTTGGTTCGTGGCACTTACACATTGTCAAGCATGTTGACCAAACCTGAATTTACCAACATTTCAACCGACATGTGAATATGAATACAGGGACCTTCAAACTTTGATACGTCGTTTACTTCTAATAGCAAGAGAATTCGTAGGACACTACGCGCGGACTCTGTGCGGTCCCTGTCATTACGAATCAGATTTTTACTCCGACAAACCCTTCAAAAAGCAAAGGAAAGCCTTGGCGCTACATTCCGGTGTCGGAACTTGACCTTCTATTCTTTATTCAATAGACTAAGCAGTCAGCTCTTATAAAATACAGGAAAATGGTGGGGCTAGTACTTCGATCCTGTTGTCTCTTTCAGTCTCCCAATGACTGGTCGCTAGACCAGCGTTCGACCAGAGCAGAATGTGCTGGTCGTTAGACCAGCATCGTACCTTCAGGCTAATTGGAAGGCTCAATCCTTCGAAAATGTCAGGAATATGGAATAATGCATTATTTTTCACTGATTTGACAGCAGCATACGATACAGTCGAACGCCAACAGCTATGACAGATGATACACGGGTACGGGTTTCCGAAGAAACTAATGTGACTAATCAAAACTACTCTAGAACGAGAAATGTGCTACGTGCGCATTTTTGGACACCCTCGAGTACCTTCGAACTGTGTGATTCGACGAGGGGGGATCGAAACCGTAGGACTGTTTTTTAATACGACTACCCAACTCCCTGGCTTCGCATACGGCTTCGTTAGCACTTGAAATTTTCAAGTGGTGGAGGGAATCTACGTTAGACTGAAAGAGGAGACTAGAAAAAGTCAATGGGTTTAATACCAACTAAATTCTGATTGAAAACTCAAAAGAGGCAACATTTGCTTCGCATGGACGGTGGTCATTGACGACGATAAACTTTAAGTGGTTCATGAGATCATACATTTGGGATTTCTGGTCATCGCCGACAACAGCATGAATAAGGATATTACATGACGCATTTAAGCTGGAAATTGGACCTTCTCTGCCATCCAAAAGACGTACTCCGCCGTAGAAAGCTAACGATGTACAACACATTAATAAGACCGGTAGTCCTTGAGCCAATAACTTGAGATTGTAATATCACTTGCGGAGATCCCGCCGACGCCAGCAATTGCTTAACCAGGTCAGGAGCGGTTTACGGCAGTTTTTGATCCGGAAGGGGGTGTCTTAATTAAGAAATTTATTGTCTAGGTACTAAAGGTAAAGTAAGATGGCAGCCTCATCACGAGACTCGGTACTGCTAAATCTGTTAGAACCCCGAAAGTTTGGCATCGCAGAGATCTGCCGCGAAGGCGAGAAGGTATGGTGGATCTGTGGTGGCTAGATAGATTGGCGATTAACGAGAGATGTGTAATTGCTGATGGTGATGGGCCGTTCCTTTAACTATACCATCATGTACGAGTACTGTTCACGCGAAGGTAGATCCGATGACGAGAAGGAAGCGTACTATGCGCAACTAGAAGTAACGTCAATCAGCTGTTCGCCATAGGACAGCAAGACGCCATTGGAGATTGGATTGGATTGCCACGGTGGAGCAATTGGGCAATTATCGACGAGCGCAGTATGAGTGGACCACGATCCTGAGAAGCAAAATTGCCAGGAGGAGGACAGAGGTCGCGAAGAATTAGAACAACTGTTCGAGGCTAATGACTCGCGTAGGTCCTATGAGAAGGAGAACCAACCTTAGGATACACACCGAATCCTTTTATGTATAGGTAGTGTTAGGCACAATTTCGCAAATTCGCTAATTAGTGACGCTAAATTCTAATTAGCGGGTTAGCGTTTTCGCTGAATTTGGAGTACGTTAGCGAAACCGTTACTTTCGCCAAAAGTAAACCCTTGAGATGGCTAATCGCTAACTCGCTAAACTTGCATGAAAATTGGAAATGCATTTTTTATGCATTGGTCAGAAATAATGTCATGATTGTCATGTGGCGTTGGCGATCAGCTGGCTTCTCTGTTTTGGCCTAGAAACTATTCGCCCAAATATATTCTGGGTATGAAGTGGGGACGGCAAATGAGGAGCGTCCAACATAGCTCAAGCCATCCCAAGCCCCTACCTAGCGCCTCTACGTGGCCATGCCTGGTAATGCTCTATTGAGTAGCCAAGCTAGAAGGTGCGATGCTGGATGGTTCCCGGCTGCTTGATCTCAAAACCGCGGTTTTGGGCAGACGGCGGAGCTACACGGCCTTGCTAATAAGTAAGCCTAATATAAGTTATTTTATTTATTTTTTTTCGTTTTAGCTTATGAAGCATCTCCTGCTATATAGTAAAAACTTTGGTCGAAACGAGTTTTAATACTGCACATGGATACCAGAATGAAAAAATTAAATTAATTATTAAAAGCACTTATGGAACCTCAAAGGACGCTACTCTATTCCATACGAAGGACTGCTGGTGAGATTGTGCTATTTTTGTCCATATATACCACATTTCATCTTAATATCATATTATTAATAGTATTATTATTGATATCATAAATGTGGATGGCTGGATGATGGAGTGGATTGCCAACCTGAATCCTTAAGGTCTGAAGCAAATATAGCACTTCTCAATTCAAAACAAACAAATCATCACGTGGGTTAAAGTTGGTACAGCGAAATTGTTTATTACATGGAAGGATCCTAATGCTGGAAGGCGACTCTTATAACCCCGAAATGCGCACAAGTGCCTCTGCTTGTGGGTCCGCCCAATCTCTTTTGGCCCTTCTGTAACAGCATTAGTGTGAAATTCATGTGATAATCAAATTTGGATCTACTGTAATTCTACCTACATACATTGGCAAGTCCTTGAAATGATGGTGGCTTTCCCCTACTACTACCTACTACTAGAAACTATTCGCCCAAATATATTCTATTGTTTGCAGCTGCATAACACTGGATGGGTTAGCGGTATTCAGTATAACAATTATCTTTAACCGGTTCATCTCCTCCCGTGATCTTTCGACATAGTGGGCCGAGGTCAGGACTGCCAAAAGACCACATCTTCCAGGCGGCAACTTTTGGCAAGTCCGTCATGCTGCATATCTCCCCGTTCATCGCAAGCCTCGAAGGAAAGAACAGCGGCTTGGACATTTCTCGCGTAACTTTTCAAAAGGACCTAAGTAACAATGAGAGATTCTCTTTGTGCCTCTTCTCTTTCGGTTGCCACGGCGATGTAAATGCACTTTAAAACATCTGCCTTGCATAAATCGGTTGCTGGTGTTACCAGCTAACTAATCGTCGTCGTAATAATCGAAAGAGAGGTAGACCAAAGAGAGTCTTTTAATGTTACCTAGGTCTTTTTGAAAAGTTACTCGAGATTTCCTTCTCGTTGATCGTCAGTTATAGAAGGACCTCCCTTGGGAATTTGGTGTGGGAGATATATTTGACGTCATCGCGTAAATGGGGGATGATGGCGCGTAATGTACCCAATGCTTTGCCAGTCGTTGCCGTCCAACATCAAGTAACGCTCGTCATCCTTCGCCAGAAAGATGTTTCATTTTGGCGAGGTACTTCTTCACCGTTTGGTTCAAGCTCTCCAAGTTGCGGAAGGCTAGGGGCACCTTGCTCTCGGTGTTCCTTTCGACTTCTGCTGCACTTAACCTTTCTCCAGAAAGGGGAGGTTGTTGTTTGTGCCGGATCGGCTACACCCTGAGGCACGAAGTGTCTCACAATGTCTAACTTCTTCATTCCGGGCTTCAGCTAGCAATACGAACAAAGAGTCGAGTGCAATTGTCCTGTATACTGTATGCCAGCGGTTCCCAACCTTTTTTCGGTTCGCGTACCCCCTGACGGATTTCCCTATACTATTCTGAAGCGAACTAAAGTTTTGGCGTACCCCTGGGGGTTCGCGAACCCCCATTTGGGAACCGCTGCTGTATGCTATTCAACATCGCTATTGAAGGTGTGATTCGGCAAGCGGGCTTCAAAACGAGAGGAACGATCTTCACTAAAAGTAGCCAACTCCTAGCCTTCGTAGATGTTCTGCTATGAGAATTGGGCTACAAATTAATGCGTCAGAAACCAAATGTATACAGTAGGAAGAGGCTCGAGAGAAAACAACGCTCGCCTGTTACGGACAGTGACTATATTGACGGTGATCAACTCTATATGGTAGATTTTATATTTGAAATCTCTGATCATTGCCGGCAGCAATACGAATAATGAGGTTCAACGGCGCATTCAAACCGAAAGTATTTCCTCAAGACATTTCGATTTTGATGATGTACAAAAGGCTAATGCAACCACCGGTATTCCTTTCCCTCCCAGTTGGTATTCCTTTGCCTCCCAGGTGGCCTCGAGGTAAGACGTTGGTCTAATAAGCCACTCGTCGTATGTTCGAATCTCGGCTGGGAGAGGCCCTTAGAGTCAATAGAATCGTAGCACTGGCCCCGCAATTGTCCTGTATTCTAACAGCTGGCTGCGAAGTCAGTCGTATAAAAAACAGAAGGTCAATTTCGGTAACGGAATGTAGCACCCAGGCTTTGCTTTGGTATTCCTTTGCGGATTTAGGACTGTCTTTTTGACGTATTTACACGAAAGGTACTATTTTTGGCGGAGCACAAACGGTAAACGGAGAGTTGTGCAGGTGTATGAACCATGAGCGTCAGGCTTTACTTGGAGAGATTCTCAACGTACATCTGGCGAAAGTCAAGAAACTACGGTGGAACCGCTACGTCGGAAGGATGTCAGTCGACTATGTTGCGAAATCTATGCTCTTCCAGAACCCCACCAGCACCAGGAATAGAGCGGCCTAACGTACTAGATGGCTCGACCGGGTTAACCGTTATGTGTACGGGCAATTTAACACCCATAAGTGTTCGGAAGTGCGAAATGCAATGCTTCTAACTTTTCTATTTATCCAAGACAAATTTGTACAATTGTCAATATAACCAAACAATATTGGTATCAAAATTCATGAAATCACTCCAGAAGTTGAAGTTTATGCATTATGAGTCCTTTTAACTAGTAGTATTCGAAATGGCTTGGAAACCGGAGGCCCACCGGTCATTGGTACGCACTGAGTATCACATTGTAGAAAAGCCTCTAACTTCAGGCTGCAGTCATAACTTTCCCGCCCGATGTACCCGTCGAGTTTTTAAAAATCGTGAGTGAACAGTGGTATTGTGAATTCCACCAGATTACCGTAAAGGCATGACCAATTCATTCATTTTTTGTCATCTTCCTATTATGATCGATATGATTCAAGGTTTGTGATCTAGTACAGGGGATGAAAGACAACCTTTCAAATAATAGCAAGCCAGGCCAAAAAACAGTGATAGAAACACCTCCCCTAGGAATCGCTCATTGCAAACAATACAGAAGCCCTCGTTGTCGAAGTTTTCTTCGTCGACCGAAGTACATAAGCTCTCATTGAAACAACAGCAACCTAATTACGCTCTAGCAATCAAACGGACTTCAAGTAACGCTCAGAGCCAGAGTTTAACACAATATATAATGAGTTAGAGAGATAAAATGAGATTCACGGTAGCACGTCGCTGATGAGTAGCGGAGTATTGCTTCACTGGTGGAATATCTAGTCTAGAAACCGTGGCGCCCTCAGTGCCGCTTCATGTGCAGCGAGAGGTGATCCGAACGGCTAAAGGAACGAGTACACAATTTGCAGCGGAACGGTTTGAGACCAGTGTGCTTCCGGTAATGCCGCGTCAACTCGTCGGATCGAGCGAAGCGCCAGACGCAGCCTTCCCAGGTGCAGATATACGGTTTTTCCCCTGCGGAAAAAAATTAGTTAGATGGTTTAACAAATAAACAATACTATAGGTACTTCTTCGCCTTACCTGTATGCGTCCGCTTGTGCGCTTTCAAGTGAGAACTTTTGGTGTACACCTTATCGCAGCCGTTAGCATCACATCGATGGATTTTCCTATTCTTGGTGATTGTACTTTTCCCACCATCCCCTCCTCCTGGCCCACCGATATCCGGTGGTAAACGGGGTGAGAGTGAATAGTCGGTTCGTTCACATTTGATCATTCGATCGGGACTGCTGCTGCTACTATGATGTCGGGCTTCGAGTAGAGCTCGACCGGCGGCCACGGCTGCAGCTGCTGCCGAAATGCCGGCCGCCGACGAGGATGAAGGCTGCAGTAGTCGGTGAAACGCTGCAGCTGCACTGGCAGATTCACTCAGCGGATGGTTTTTGGGCAAACTGGACGCAATTGCTATCGATGCAGCCAGCGGAATAGGCGGCATTAGCTTGGAACTTAGTACTGGCACTGGTTGCAGGGCGGACGGTTGCGACGCCACCATCTGCTGTGGCTGTTGGAGATCCAGAAACGAGTGTGGAGGTGGTGTATGGCGGCCGATGTCGTGGGGGGACATCGCGTGCGGACGATGGGGATGGGTATGATGGCTAAAGGCACCGGCGGCGAACGACGGATACAGTTGCGTAGGACTCTGCTGAACACAATAGTTGTACATAGGATACGTTTCTCGTAAGGTACTTGATTTCGAATCATCGCTAAGATAATTGTTATTATTGATAATGCTACTGTTGTTGTTATTGTTATTGGCTAAGGCATCTTCGTCGATGTTGTTATTATTATTGCTGATGATGGTGCTCCCGCAAAGTGACGAGAACAGGTGACTGGCAGTGAATGGCGAGTGGGGTTTACTGGCATCATTGTTGATGGTGAAGAATCTGGAAAATAAAATGAACACCGTCATTCATTCATAAAATTATTTCAGTTATTTTTCACAAACAAATTCAACTGACATAGTTGACTTATTGAATATGAGCCATGCTTATAAAAATCTAGTGTAAGCTAATTTCTGTGCAAACTTATGTGACGGTTCGCTTAAAGAAGGTTTCAACTGCAAAGAAAGTTCGAATGCGGGCAGTTACAGGTTCGTTGCATCCACAAGTTGTTCGATGAAAACTCGGCTGCAGTAGTTCGGTTGATCGGGGCAGGAAGCGTTGCGATGCACGGAAGCTCAAAACAGATAGAATTGTTGGTGAATCGATTCCGCCTTTTAGGATCTTTGATACACCTACAACTTGCTGAACCTTCCTACGCCGCTCCAGTTTTTGAAAACCCAGAAGACGACAACGATAGGGTAGTAGATTTGATGGATCACGCTACGGTAAGTCCCGTAGCGCAAACCGGACAAAACGTTTTTGCAGCCGTTCCATATGCAGAGTCCATGCCAGTTGAACAGTATAGTGTTTTCAAACAGTGAGGATCACTGAAATCATGAGCAATCTTAGCGATGACGCCAAGCTGTCGGAAAGCTTTCGAAAATGCAGTGGTGCGATTTAAATTGAACGTCAGTGTGGCATCAAGCAGTACTCCGTGGTCATTGAGTTGGTCGGCTCTTGAAATTGCATGCTCATTTATTTCGTAGTTGAAGAAGATCGCACCAGCGATGGAAAGTCATTACTTGGCACTTCGGGATGCTGATCGTGTTGCTGCCAGTTTCTCGTGCACCAGTCAGCGAACATATCCGAAAGCCTCTGAAGCCGTATGCAATCATCTATAGAACGAACTGGTGAATACAATTTTACGTCATCAGCGTACATTAGCTTGCATCCAACTCCAAGCAGCGTAGCATATCGCTGAAAAACAGCTTAAACAGTAGAAGTCCTATGTTGCTGCCTTGAGGCACACCCCAAAAATTAGTAAAACGGGAAGAGAAACAGAAGTTAAGCTGCATACGCAGAACACTAACCTTCAGCAATCGTCAATAGGCAACGTAAAGGAACGGAACTTCAGTGATGGTTGCGTGCATTTTAAATGTGTACATTCCTATAGATCAGTATAGAGCCGCCGGAAAGGACCGACTTCCTACAGAATTTTACAAAAACCACTACCAACGGCACTTCACTGGATAATTTCAAGGATTCGGGAGGAGGAGAAACTACTGGAGGAGTTGATGGAAGGTGCGGTTTGTCCCATCTACAAAAAAGGCGACCGGCTAGACTGCTGTAACTACCGCGGCATTACGCTGGTCAACGCCGCCTACAAGGTGCTCTCCCAAATTTTGTTGCGTCGTCTATCCCCAATAGCAAGAGAATTCGTAGGGCAGAATCAGGCGGGCTTTATGGGGGCCCGTGCTACTACGGATCAAATTTTTACTCTCCGACAAATCCTTCAGAAATGTCGAGAGTACAACGTGCCAGCCAGTGAAGTGCCGTTACTAGCGGTTCTTGGTCATTTTTGAAGAGTTCTGCCGGGAGTCGGTTCTTTTCGGCGGCTCTATTATTTTGCAGCAGACCGATTTTTCGTCGGATCTCTTCGAGATCGGGAGCCGGTACGCTGTTGTCGTTTGTTGGTACTCCGAGTTTAACTTCCATTGCGTTTCCTGCTGCTATATCGCCGTTGAGGTATTCATCGAAGAACTGCTTCCACCTGTCGACCACCTCGCGCTCGTTTGTGATTAGATCCCCTCCCTCGTCCCTACACATGTCAGGATTTGGTGCGTGGGCCTTGCGAGTTTGATTCACCTTCTCGTAAAACTCCTCACGATCTCTGTCCTCCTTCTGGCGCTTTTTCCTTCTCAGGATCGTGGTCAATTCATTCCTCGCTCGTCGATACTTCGCCAAATTCTCTCTCGTGGATATGCTCAGACAGTTTTCCCAAGCTCTCTTTTTCCTCTCTATCGCTTCTTGGCATTCTCCGTTAAACCAATTATTTCGTGCACTCGAGGTTTCTACACCTAGCACCGCGGTTGCGGCCTCGTTGACGGCCTAGCGTATCCTACTCCATCCGTTTTCGAGGGTCGAATCATCTAGCTCCACAAAGGAAGGCAGAGCTTCATCCAGTACGAGCGCGTAGTTTTCGGCAATACGCGAGTTGTCTAGTTGCCGGATGCTTAGCCGAGGAGGGCGGCTTTGTCGCGAGGTATAAACCGTCGATAGTTTTCAGCGCACATGTACTGCTGTAGTGCTAATATCCGCACTCCGTAGGGATCGTACGTTGGTGATGTTCGAGAAAAAGCGGCACTCGATGAGAATATGGTCGATTTGGTTCGAGGTTCGTTGGTCAGGTGATCTCCAGGTGGCCTTGTGGATATCTTTGTGAGGAAAGAAGGTGCTTTTGATCACCAAGCCTCGGGAAACCGCAAAATTGATGCATCGCTGGCCGTTATCGTTCGTGTCGGTGTGCAGGCTATGGGGCCCGATCACCGGTCTATACATTGTTTCCCTGCCGATTTGGGCGTTCATATCCCCGATGACGATCTTGATGTCCCGTGGTCAGCAGCTGTCGTACGTTGCCTCCAGCTGCGCATAGAACCCTTCCTTCTCGTCGTCGGGTCTACCTTCGTGTGGGCAATGCACGTTTATGATGGTGTAGTTGAAGAAACGGCCTTTTATCCTCAACACGCACATCCTCCCGTTGATTGCTTTCCAGTCCATTACGCGATCCTACATTTTGCCCAACACTACGAAGCCCGTTGCCAGCTCGTTGGTCGCTCCACCACTCTGGAAAAATCGGGCTCTGCCACCACGGATCCTCCACACCTTCTCGCCCTTGCGACAGATCTCCTGCAGTGCCACGATGCCAAATTTTCAGGGTTCTAGCTGATCGAGCAGCACCCTGTCGCCACCAATAAAATTTAGCGATCTGCAGTTCCAGGTACCAAGTCTCCATTCCATGTCCTTATTTCGTCGCCTTGGTCCATGCCGAATATTCCGAGAAGATATTTCTTGACTCTTGTTGTAAGTTTTTTGTTGTTTAGATAGGTAGCCGTACTAGGGCTTACGCTACCGAGTCTCGTGATGGGGCTGCCATCTTGCAGTGTCGAGACACACTGTGCCTCCTCCCCTGTTGGTATACGACCTTAGTTTCCAGTGGAAACTTTCCACCGGGGATGGTTGCCCGATCTCTGCTAAGGTTGCTGCTGGTACCACGTGGAGGTAGGGGTAAAAGTCGCTAGATAGGAGGCTAGGGACCACAATGGGGTCCGTTTTACGCATTATCCAACCATTTACCAACTGACTGCCAGTACTATCCCATATTATAGCCGTCCCTGGTGAGGACTCATTCGTTACTCTGACCAGTACACTTAACTATAGGAGGGACTTTTGCACTTTCAGGAGGCTTCAGTGGGTAAATTTAGAATTCAGCATGAAGGAAGGGTAAATGAGGGGGGCCTAAGAATAAACCCATGCTAAAGTCACTTGACATCGAATGGCTTAATTCTATTAAGATTCGAACCCATGACCATTTGCTTCCTTGCGGCTACGGAGCCCCCCCCCCTATGGAGGGGTAAGAGTGCAATTTTAAGGGGGGCGTAAGAGGGGGGCTCCTGTACAAATGAAACACAAATTTCCCCTGAACACGAGAATTAATCAAGCAAATGGGACCAAATTTGTCATGTGGGGGTTTTAGAAGGCAAATTTGTTTTTATATGATGAATTGAGACCCCTTCCCCTTCTAAGAGGGGGGGCTCCCATACAAATGAAACACAAATTTTCTCAAACACGAGAGCTAATCAAGCAAATGGAACCAAATTTGACATGTGAGGGGTTTTGGAGGCATGAATTTATTTTGTGATGATTCGAGGATACAAATAAAACAGAAATTTTTGCGTAATTGCCATATTTTCTGCTATGTAACAAGCGGTAAGCTGTGAAAGTAAAGATGTAAAACCTTCTCGGAGCAGAAGACAGTGAATCGACGTCGCTAACTTACGTGCCTGTTGCCATTCATGTCAAAGGAGAAGGACATTCGAATGGCACATCATATTTGCGATGAACGTACTTTGGCTTTAATGTTATTTCTAACCAATGGCACTTTTAAAGGTCACAATGGAGTTAAAGTAAGATTATTGAAATATGTCAAATTACGCAAAATCATATTTAATTCAATAATCTGTGGGCTGCTCATTCATTACTATTTCAACCTTTATGATGCACACAAATGATTTTTAAAAGAAATCTCTATGTCTCAATGGTTCCAGGCGTTGTACTTATGTACCCCCGCCCACGTATTTTCAAAGCCACCATCGCATTCAATGAAGAATTGAATCTGAATATTTCGCTCTTCTCTTTTAAGCATTCCTTTTGGGGCGTCCAACCAATGGTTGAAAGCCCCTTTTTAAAAAGTTAATAATTATAAATAAACATTCCTTCAAAGAATAACACTCACATATTCTTATAAACATACATATCCAGAAATGCAGTTTTCTTTAGACTTTGGTCTAATGATCTGATATAGTCCTACGTCACCCTTTCGTATAACCCTTAGGGCTGTATACCTTGCAGTTTTTTCATTGTTGGGAGCATTGGACCACTGCGACCAGTTGTTCTTTGATCTATCGTGGCGTGTCCTCTTTTGCTGTGTTTCTTTTCTTATTAACAGAGTATGTCATTTAGTAATTGGTATCTTGATTGAAGGCATTATCCCAAAACTACCATATTGCTCAAACCGACGCGATTTACACAGACCTCCCTGCTGCTTTTGATAAGGTTAATCATTGCATCGCTGTCGCTAAATTGGACTATTATGGTTTTAGCGGTGATCTATTGAACTGGATAGAATCGTATTTAACGGGACGAACGCTGAGTGTGAAAATGGGTGACGAGACTTCCGATTCGTTCCTCGCTACCTCCGGGATTGCACAAGGCAGCCATCTGGGTCCGCTGGTATTTCTATTGTATTTTAACGATATAATCCATTCACTAGAATGTCCACGTCTCGCATTTGCGAATGATTTGAAGTTATTTTACGCAGTTCATAACAGCGACGATGCGTTGTTTCTCCAGCAATAGCTTAATACCTTTGCTAGCTGGTGCGAGACTAACCGAATGCTGCTAAATCCAACCAAATGTTCGCTCATCACATTTTCGAGGAAAAATCACCCGCTACACTTCCAATATACATTAAATGGGATTCCAATTCAGCGCGTGGGACAAGTAAAGGATCTCGGCGTGTTACTTGATGTAAAGCTCACTTTCAAACAACATGTTTCTTTCATTGTTGCCAAGGCCTCTAGACAGCTAGGCCTGATTATGCGACTGACACGTGACTTCAACAGCATAGAATGTTTGGTAGCGCTCTACGGGTCACTGGTTCGAGCCTCTCTAGAATACTGCTCTGTAGTATGGGTCCCTCACTACAACAACGCAATCTACCGCATCAAAAGTATCCAGCGTCGGTTCGTATGCTACGCTCTTCGAAAACTTCCATGGCGTCAACCAATGAGAAACACGCGATACGAGGATCGTTGCCAGCTCATTCGTATCGACACTCTCGAAGTTCGCCGAGAAACAGCACGCGCCATGGTTGTCTCGGGCACCTTGACATCCAACATCGACTGCCCTACCATCCTTCGTCAAATCAACCTGAATGCACCAACGAGAGTACTGCGGAGGCTACCCCTACTAAATCTACCTTTTCGTCGCACCAACTACAGTGCCAACAGTGCCAACAGTGCCATCACTGGTCTGCAGAGGTCGTTCAACCGAGTTTCATTAGTGTTCGATTTTAATTTGTCTCAACAAGTATTACGTTCAAGATTTGTGTCTATGTTTCGACGTTTTTTGTATTAGTTAATAAGGGTCATAGGGCAAGCTTTGCCTGTTGGCAACAATAAATAAATGATTGCGAATAAATTGTACTGTTTTATGAGGAGAACTAGCCTATATTTCCGAAGGCTGCAAGAGTCCTTTATCAAGAAATTTGAGCCTTTTATTGAATAATGCCGTGCATTCGCTCAGTACATGATGCGCACTTTCACACTCTAGGTTGCAGAAACGGCATCTATCGTCATTAAGCTGTTTTATTACCGTTAGATGATATATTTAGATGATAACAGTGACCAGTAACCGTTCCGCTGAAAGTACTCAAATTTTTCTTTGAAATACTCAATAGCTTCTACGTGATTTGACTTAATAAACCGTTTTGCAAAACAGGCTGATAGAGTACTATTCTAGTGGGGCCTACGGATAAAATTTTTACTCTCCGGTAAATCCTTCAGAAATGTCGGTAGCAGGGATGGCACGATCGCCTTGACTCAATGTACATTCATTTGACAGTACCGCTATCATTTGAATTATATCGCTATCGGACCCCGTAGAATTGTCAACTTCATCAGAGACAGGAATTTATGTCGGCAATGTGAAATGATGACAAGAACGACAAACTACTTACTGACGGTTCGAGGGTTGTAGGCAGTCGAAAGGCTCACTGTCAGACATCGCTGAATAGTGCAATACAGGAGCAGGATGAGGATTGTGCGAACGACGGTCAATTTGAGGAGGCACCGATAAGCGACAAGCGACTTCAAAAGCTGCCACTGGAATCCCAGTCAGATTTTAAAAAGCGGGTTATAAGCGGCTGCATAATTCCACCGGATCGTGAGGATTCCATGAGGATCTAGGCGAAAAAATTGGTACCAGTAGATTGGTTTGAAGGTGCCATTTGGTATATCACCGCGGTGAAAGTGATAAAGCAGAGTCGCTATCTGATTGTGGCTTTCAAGGCAGCGTTTGATTCAGTTAAGCGAAATGGACTGAGGCAGCGTTTGTTCTACCGAAGTTATTATAATCCGTTTGGCGGTGGATCGGGAACGGTAAAAGCAAAAGTAAAGCAGGTAAAAGCAACAGTAAAGCAAATTTTTTTTTTCGTAGGTAAAAAATTGCATGAAGGTGAGATTGGAAAACATATCGTTATAAAAGTTGATGCTATTACTTAAACGTCAAAGTGCGAAAAATAAAAAAAAGCAAACAAATATTTTTGCACGTTTTGAAAGCAAAAAAAAAATTGGTCGCTTTAATGCACCTACCTTTTAAAAGATACCGTAAAAGTTAACTAATTTTCATCATACTCACAAGTCTTTCGTTTTGTGCCTTAACGCTAGCAGGTGCGGTGCCGAGATTAGTGGCGGTGGGGGCCGTTTCAGGATGCCGCTGCGAACATGGAGAGCGGTGGGGGATTTTGCTGTTGCTGTTGCTGCTGCTGCTGTTGCTGTTGCTGTTGCTGCTGCCGCTTCTGGAAGAAGCGAAAAGAAAGAGACCAGATTTGAATTAGTTAGTTTTTCTACACGACACGATGAGGCGGGTGGCCCTGGTGCTACCATTATTGCTAACAATCTGTATCGAGAATCCTGCTGTTTCGATTTGGATCGTCGTAGCACATGGGGTGAGCCCGCTCTATGGTGCATTGTGAATTGTAAAGAATACCCGTGGGTAAACTAGCGGACAGTTAAGCACATGTATCTATTCATCTAATCTGCTTGAACGGGGTCGACGGGGTTCTCGGTTGGTCGTGTGACCTTTCCGGTGTCTTTCGGGATTTGATTTCAGAATTAATTGAAATTACGACTGCACAGGTCACACGAACGGTGATCGCGAAAAAACTTTTTTTTATGTTCGGGAACTTTAACAATTTAGACGGAAGCAGCAGGACACAAAGCGCAAACAAAAATTACCGTAAAGATAAATACACGTGCAGTGGTCGAACAGTAAGTGGTCATATATATTATGAACCAATTCCAACCTGGCAATAACCATTCGACCAAATAACTACTTCTTGTGTAGTCGGTATAGTGCATCTGTTTGCTGGTGGTTCATGAATCTGGTGCGGAGGAATGGCCTTATAAAGGCCCGCACCCAGGACGGTAGATGGAAAACCTTTCATTTTACGATTCGCTCACACGGCTCAAAACCATGGTCATTTTGAACTTCAGGATGTGGTAAATTATTGGTCTTTTGATCGCGAGCAGCCCACTGATTGCTGTGAGTCAAACCCAATGGCAGGCAAAATCAGCAGATAATACTCAAAATGCAAAATTGCAATAATCCTCCGTTATCGTGTGTCGAACGTACCTTATCTGAACTCGCACAGAGTGGACTTCACTAATGTGCTCGAGAGCTTGCGGTTTTGTTGATTTGCGGTCGGCGCGGCGGCGAGCGATCTCGTTGGAAGCGTTACTTTTGGGGCGAAGTTTATTTTTGACTGAGCGCAGAAAAAGTTGTTATCCAGTCGGCACTTTTATGACACCTTTCAGGTGCCGTTTTAATGGTCATCATATTAACCTTTTTGACAATTCGCTGGAAGAAGGCAGTCGAGTTAATGTGCAGCATTTCGGCAGATGGGTACAATGGGTAACATTTTCAAAATGGTATTTGGGATTTAGGGTATTAACTTATCATCTCTGAGTAGACGTCATTTGCTGTATTAAGAAAGGCACATGTTCTAAATTTTGCTAAAAGTTGAATATCGATATTGTTCGTCGTTTCGACGCATGTAAAATACCTAAAATACTTCGATACATCGTCGACTCTAACTTACAATTTATAACCACAAACTACACACAAAAACTCTGAAATATACCTGTTTCAGTTTTTCTGTAGATTGTCCAACAAATCTTTGGAAAATAAATGTCTTTTCACTCTTTTCCGAGGTTTTGAATTTGAAAAGTTCCACCCATATCTATCGTTGTATTCCATCTATAAAGCCTTGCAAATCATTTTCAATAATTGCCTTTCTCTTGGATTTCAGGATGGCATACTTTTGCACACTTTTGAGGTTTTTGACCAGACACCAAGTCAGACCAGCTAGGCTTTATTGCCAACGCAGCAATGATGTGTAAAACTCAATACTGGGAACGAAATACTTATATCTGGCTTTAGTTTTCAAAAGGTCGCATAATGCATGTAAAAGGGTTGATTATGCGATCTTCTGAAAACTAAAGCTAGATATTTTCATAATAGCAAATACCTAAGAATAATAAAAGGTATTACGACAGTTACGATCGAAGTTGAAATTCGGTCCGCTTAAACTTGACGCAACCTTGAACCAAAAACATTCCATCAAGAAGACTGGCATCACCTCCCCGCGCCCATACAAATGACGAGTAACAGAAGCAACAGCGCACCCCTCCCGGCAAAAGTTGAAGTTGTATACATGTATTGGTGGGAAAAAATGTGTGCGAGCGTGGCAATGCATTGCATACGTGTTTGTGTACATTCATATTCTAGTTGACACACACTAGTATGTGTTGGTTCAACTTTAACTCGGCAGATAGCATTAGTGTTACTGTCTCTTGACTTTTGGCAGAGTTGCCAGTCTTCTTGTTGGAGTGTTTTGGCTTGAACTCTCTGTTTGTAGGTGTGTGTTTGTGCGCTTCTACTTTGATTTTGACACTTACTCTTCCGTTAACAGCAAATCGTCTAAATAAAAAGCGCAACGCATCTACGCTTTGCACGTGCATCGCGAAAATCCCAATTGCTCGCACGTCGAGTTAGCGAAATTTTTTAAACTGGCCACACAAACGTAATAAAAGTGTCCAAAGAACGTATGTCGACAACTATGAAGCCTGTATCGTGAGAGAATCGAAAGCCGTAGCTCGCAGCGACGATAGAAGGTAAATACCAACACTATCAAGCGGATTTTTAACCACTCCGTCCGAGACGTCGCAAACAAGCTGAAACTGTTGTCTACAACCATGCATCGAGCTAAAACATGATTCTGATTGTCAATTAAAAATAGGTAGTGACTCTAAATCACGACGGTAAACAAAATAAGACGGTCAAAACACGATCCTGGAAACTGTACACGCAGATGTCGACGAATTTCGCTTGGGTAATAATCAGAGGCATAAAATTGGCTACAATTCCGGACTGACCAATATAGGGTAAACAATGGCTCCTACCTGTTAAATTGTATTAAAATGTGGTGTTTTGTTGCTTTCTGTTTAGTTGAAGTTGTTTTAGGGTAAACCAACTAAAAACTCAGTGCCAGAACCAAAAGCACCAAACCAATGAGTACGTTCGTACGGAGTTTGATAGTTATTTCAGCCCATGGTGGTATCCATAGTGGCAATGGATGACGAATTAACATTAAAACGGACTTATGTCGAATTTGTTTATTCAATCCGGATTGGAACTGGATGAACTTTCTGTGTTCATTTGCTCCTATCTGACAGATACAATTCATCCAGTTTCAACCCGGATTGAATAAACAAATTCGACATTAAACATTAAAACGGACTGGGCAAGAATTTTATACGGCCACCGAAAGGGTCGCAGATATTTTAAAGCATATGAAACTGTCGAAGTAAGTTAGGAAATGCACAGTTTGTGTCTGGAATTTAAAAATTGGCATTTTAATTGCAACCCGGGATCATCAACCAGCAAATTTTTAGTGAACGAGTGTCTGGAAAACGTCTGCAACATGTTTTTTTGGCTGGAGTTGACATCCTGCAGGCAGCCGTTACGATACAAAAACCATGGAGTACTATGGAGTAACTATCTCGTGCGGATTGTTGACGCATGCGGAACCAGAACGACTGTTGAATGCTGATGGGAATAGCTCGACTGCAGCGGTGAGTTGAAGGCTTCCGTGGTACTATTCTCGGGGCATACCGGCATTGGTTGAACTCGCTCGACTTTCTTAAAATTCTTTGAACGCAGGCAACATGGATTCAGTTTTCTTTTTCACGAGTCTAAGACGAATCGTACAGTCTGCGTAAAGTCTTTCGGAATCTCCAAGTCATCGTCATGAGGATTTGAAGGGCCATCGGTATCAAGCTCTCATCGTAATTGTAGCAATGTCAGCAAGTTTGATTACCCGCTGGTTATTCCTTAGAATTTCGTCCTTTGCTCAGACAATGTTCGTCATTTCGGTTCTGTAGACGGAGCTGCAAGTGACAGACCATTTCTGGCCATCAATTTGCCATGTCCATGAATAAAAGCGACGAGGTTTGTAACAGACATTAATCAGACGCACATGACTTACCTACATACGGCGCGTCGCTTGTGTCTATTTTTGCGAACTCATCTCACATCTACATCATCATCTTCATTAGCATTATCATTATTATCATTATCATCATCATCATCCTTATCTTCATCATCATCATCATCATCACCATCATCATCATCATCATCATCATCATCATCATCATCATCATCATCATCATCATCATCATCATCATCATCATCATCATCATCATCATCATCATCATCATCATCATCATCATCATCATCATCATCATCATCATCATCATCATCATCATCATCATCATCATCTGGCCCAGCTTAGATAAAGAGGAACGTTTTTCTTCTTAATTGGCCTAACGACTTATGACAAGGCAAGCGCAGTATAATTTCTTCAACTATTTCGGTCCATGGCATCCGGTCTCCAGTTCTGCGGGCACCCAGTGTTCACCAGAATTCACTCCACCTGGTCTTGCCACCTCGCTCGCTGTGCCCCTTTTTGTCTTGTTCCTACCGGATTCGATGCGAAAACCATTTTTGCAGGATTGTTGTCTGGCATTCTAGCAATATTTCCTGCCCAACGTATCCGTCCAGCTTTAACCACTTTTTGAATACTGGGTTCGCCGTAGATACGCGCGAGCTCGTGGTTCCTTCTTCGTCTCCATACACCGTTCTCTTCCACGCTACCAAGGATGGTTCTTGGCACCCGCCGCTCGAAAACTCCGTGTGCTCGTAGGTCCTACTCTAGCAGTGTTCATGTTTTATGCCCGTAGAGGATAACCGGTCTCACGCATTTCGATCGGCGCTTGTCTTATAACACCTCCAAGCGCAATATTGAATAGCAGTCAGGAAAGACCATCTCCTTGTCGAAGTCCCCTGCGAGATTTGAATGGGTCCGACAATCCACCCGAGATTCTCACACAGCACTGGATCCCATCCATCGTAGCCATGATAAGTCTAGTAAGATTACCCGGAAAGCCGCTTTTATCCAATATTTTCCATAGCTCTTGTCGGTTTACGCTATCATACGCGGCTTTCAAATCGATGAACAGGTGATGTGTGAGGACTCGGAATTCGCGGCACATCTGGAGGATCTACCGCAGGGTGAAGATTTGGTGATTTGGTCCGTTGTAGACCGACCCTCCATGAAGCCACCCAAGTAACAATTTGGGTTTTATTACACTCTTATGATGGAATTTAAGACCAACATTGGTCATGAAGACCGCCATAAGAGTACAATAAAACTCACATTGTTGCTTGGGCAGCCTGCTAACTTCCCGCAAATCTATGGGCTAATGGCAATAGTCTATGGAAGATGACTTGGGACAGTACTTTGTAGGCGGCACTCAGGATAATGATTGCTCCGTAGTTCTCACAATCTAGCTTATCGTTTGTCTTGTAGATAGGGCAGATAACTCCGCCTTGCCACTCCTCCGATAGTCGTCCCGTATCCCAAATCTTGACAATCAGTTGATGCAGTCACCTCGCAAGGTTGTTCGGGCCCATTTCAATAAGTTTCGCTCCAATGCCATCCTTTCCCGCTGCCTTGTTGTTTTTCAGCGGCAGGGTGGCTTGTTTAACTTCCCTTATCGATGGGGGTGGCACATCTTTGTTGATTGCTACATCAACGTGATCACTTTCTCCATCACTTTCTGCATTCAGGTGTGCATTATTGTGCTGCTTTCACCTTTCGATCTCCGCACGGTCGTCAGTCAAGATACCTCCATCTTTATCTCTGCACTTTTCGACCCGTGGCTCAAAGCCTTTATTGTAGTGTCACCTTGCATTGCTACTGTGCGAAAATCATTTCTATTTTTTTAGATTTTGTAAGTTATGATACAATTTCATTATTTAGATTTTCGGACTCCCCATTGATTTGCAATGAATTTTGTTCGAATAGAAATAAGTATCGTTTTCGCTTCGATTCTTCCTTATCTTATTTTCCGCTCTTTCCCCTCCACGTCTTGTCTCGCGTTGGAAGCACTATGAACACCTTTGTTTCATAATTACCTCCATCTATTGTAAAAACTATCGTTTTAGAAGAATAAATTCATAATTTTACAACTTTGCATTTCTTCATAATTTTACAGTTTGTAGTTTCTGAGTAAAGATAAATATTGTGGCCAAACATAAAAATTAAAAAATAAATTTAACAGTCGTACTTAAAAAACTTGTGTCATGAACCCCGACGTTCCCGCAACCAAAACTGCGTCCCCCATCAGTCTAACAGTATGAAGCGAAAGGATTTGCAACATTTTAGCACGCAACAACGAACTGCTTCCCTTCTGCTTGCCTTCTTGGTGTGTTCCCAGTGACTGCACGCCATTAATTTTGACAGTCTGCGATCATTCTTAACCATCGCACCATTTCCTAACAAATGCCGTGATTTTTCTCTCAAACATATAAAAAGAACCATGTGCTACTGATGGTCGCTTCGGATATTGTGTTTCACTTCATTTCCTTCTAGCTAGCGCATTCAGCAGTCGCGCTGCTAAAGTACCTGCAGTAAAAAAAAGTCTGGAAATCTATCTTACGAAAATTATTGAACATTTTCCCGTTTTTTGCTGGGGCCCGATCATGTGTGTTTGATTGCTGCCGCTTAGAGAAGGTGTAGATTTTCCTTCACAGCCTTTCTAGATGCTTGAATCGTGGGAATCAGCTGTGCAATGTGGCCAACGGCTAGATACCGGCCTAGCGGTTGGGAAACGAGGGCGAACGAGATCGTTAGTGTGATTTTTTTTTATCGAACTGTGTTCCTTGGGTTTGCTATTTTCTGCAGCTGATGCGAATGTCCACCAACCAATGTGCATTAAAGTAGCGCCGCAGAGCCGCTGGCAACCGGCTAGGGAACGATAGCAATTTTACGGGACATCTCGATGCGATCTTTGTTTTACGAGTTTTGACGAGTTTTGCGAATCAGCACCCGATGGCAGTGTAAAGACATGCTCAGTGCCGAAGGTTTATCGGTGGTACTCTCAGCTCAGCACGCCGAAAAGGTTGTGGACCTTCGCAGGGTGAACTGTTTGTAGCACACTCGATTGCGGTGATATTTATGACTTACAACGCCGCGTAGGACTACACGGGAATATTTGTCTTGTCCACTCATTAATACAAATATCTTTCGTTGAAACATGGCTAATTATTATCTAATGACCTGGAATATGCCATGGAGCGCCGACAAAGGTTTTCTACAAGCAGTCAACAGCACGATGCAATGATTGCATCGGTATTAAAGCAATCATTTTTTCTCATGAAGGCAATATATAGCTTAATTTCTTGGAGAAATAATCAATCGTTAATGATTATAAACAATCCTTTTCGAACCAATTGAGTAACAACATATGCTGGCAACCTTAAATTAATAAAACAAAATGAGTTGTTGCGAGTATCGACCTGATGTTCGCACGCGGTCTTCAATCTACCCACCAAGAAGGAAGGCTTTTTACTTTAATCTGTGCGTTTATATGAATGTGGTCATGGGCAAGCATAAAGCAGTCCCGCTAATCAATATAACGATAACTCAACTTTCGTTATGGCCACCCCAATCGATGACAGCCGGGATCATGATTGCACATTTTCAGGCCACTCCGCATGCCGGTAATTTGGTTCACTCAAGGCGAATGGGGCGCCCTGGCCGGCGAAACTCTTCGACTACCGTGGCAATAAATAACCGTCAAAACGAGCACGGGGACAATTATCACCTACTGCAGGATAATGTACCATGATTTTTATCGTATTTTATTTTGTGTTATTACTTTAGTTGGGCCTGCATCAAGCAGGAAATCGACTTACCCACCTGTGATCGTATTCTTTGTTGCGGCAAATGGAAACGCGTGTAGAAATCGAATCGCCATAAATTGCTCTTGCTGGGTTTGTCCTTTTCCATCGGGATAATCCGCCGAATAAAATGGATAAACAGATCGTTGCTGAGGTTATTTGTGCGAAGTACAATGTTCTAAATGACATCATTGAATCCATTTTAAACTTTATTCCCGTTTATTGATTCCATTAAGTTGAGTGCGTTGTTAATGTTTTTGCATTTAATACCGATGGTTTGAACAGGCTTAAACAATGCTTTTTTGCGATTGGAATGAGTTGAAAGAAACATTGCCGAAAAAACTGAAGCTAAAGATCAGACGTTGGCCCACTGTTAACTTATGTGGCTAGGTATTTGACACTGGTAATTTAATGTAAATGTTTTAAAAAGATTAGAAAATGTTGGTTATTCGAAAAACTGCTTAACATAATGTGTTACCATCACGTTTCCCCAACTAACACATTTGTTACAAACCAATTGCTCCAACCGACATATGACTAATTTCAGTCGTAAATAAGTTGCTGCAACCAGAAGTACGCAAAGTGTGTTGCTTGGGTCGTCGTGTGGGACTCTAACTCATTAAAAATTTCACTGCTTCTGAGCTGTTAAATTTCCTCAATGGAACTCCTTCCACTTATCGAGACGTGCACAGATTAGGAAATGTCTACTATCGTGATATGCATGTGACCAAAGGACGTTTGAACGCTATCATTATCCACATTGATTGGAAGTTCGTACTCTAAGATATCGGACGCTAGCTCTCCATTTCCGCTCAACTTGGTTTATTACTCGGTGTTATTACTCTGTTGGCAGTATTCCACATGTTCTCATCTCAACAAATTTCGCCGTAAAAAATGTAAAAAAGCAAGGAATCGATTAGTGATAGTTTTATCTTGTCCAGACCTTGGGAAGGTGTCTATTTTGCCCTATTATCCTCAAAAATCATGATAAAAGGTCATTAAATAGTATAAAAACTTGTTTGCTGCCCGTGAAATGAACTCAAATAGCTTTCAAATGTTGTGAAAACATTAGAAGAGTCAAATCCCCTCCACTCCATACTGTGCGAAAGGCAAAAATAATCCATTTTGCCCAATGCACCCCTAAATCTATACGTATAAAAATGGATTTCTGTCTGTCTGCTCGTATGTTCTTTATAGAATCGAAAACTACTGAACCGATCGGCGTGAAAATTTGCATGTAGAGTTTTTTGGGGCCAGGGAAGGCTCTTATGATGGTTAGAGACCCTTCCCCTCACTAAGAGAGGGGGCTGCCATACACACTAAGAGAGGGGGCTGCCATATACAATTGAAACACAAATCTCTGCATAACTAGAGAACTAATCGAACAAATGGAATCATATTTGGCATGCGGGTGTTTTTGGAGGCAGAATTTTTTTCTATAGTGAATTGGGACCCTTAACCTCTTTAGGAAGGGAATTATGACCCCTCCCTCTTTTACAAATTTCCTTATAACTCGAGAACTAATCAATCAAATGGAACCAAATGTGTCATGTGGGGGATTGTAGAGGCATGAATTTATTTTTTGATGATTTGAGACCCCTCACCCCTGTGGTAGTGGGGGCGGACTCTCATACAAATGAAACAGAAAAACTAATCGAATTCGAGAAATCTTAGACTCTTCCATAAAACATTAGTCATCAACAACACCACTAGAAACTACCTATAGTAACACTAGATGATTCAGGACGAGACGGCCGCCGGCCGCGAGTCTTGTTAGCGATACGCTGTCGGAAGCGCCGACCACTGCGGGGGGTAACCCCCAGGATTTATGTACAGCACAGTTTCATTTTTGGCAATACGAAGTTTGTCGGGTCAGCTAGTGCATAATAAAACCTAATTAAAGCTATTAAAACTATGGTTATTGCGCAGATTTGATAGTCAAGTGTAATTTGTAAACAAATTACACTGAAGTCGCTTTTTACGCGGTTTTTTTACGCGAATTTCGGAATTTATGCGGTTTTTACGCGATTTTCGGATTTGACGCGGTTTTTTACGCGATTTTCGGAATTTACGCGGTATTTACGCGAATTTCAGAATTTACGCGGTTTTTACGCGGTTTTTTACGCGATTTTTTTACGCGAATTTCGTAATTTACGCGTTTTTACGCGTTTTTCGGAATCTACGCGGTTTTTACGCGATTTTCGGAATTTACGCGGTTTTTTACGCGAATTTCGGAATTTACGCGGTTTTGATTTACGCGGGACGCATTCTTCGCGTAAAAAGCGACTTGAGTGCATTATATCTCGCAACTAGTAAAAGATAAAGCAAAGTTGTCCATTTTAATGTGCCCTACAATTTTTCTGAAGAAAATTTTTTTTGGACGCATTAAAAAAACAAAAGTTGGTATCACTATGATAGGTGAATTTATGATCACCTTAATAGTATAGGAATATGTGCTTTATTTTTGTTGATAAACTTCTCTAAAGACACTGTTGTTGAAAAATTACGCATTAGGCTCCAAAAATTTCGCGTTTCTGTCGATCTAGGATAGAAAAGGGCAAATGGATGGTTCGTGAATTCATCACGGTACAAAATCGATGACATTCAACTCTTTTGATGTTTTTTAAATGAATTGGTACTATTAGAGTTTATACCCCGGCTTTCGAATTAGTTTTATTAGGTTTTACCATGTATTTAAGGCTGAATTTGGCGAATGGACTATTATTGCATTTCGCACAGTATGGAATGGCCGGGATTAGATTCAGCTGACGTATTGACAACACTTGAAGCTATTTGAGTTCGTTTTATGGGTAGCAAAAAAATTGTTATAGGTACTGTTTAATGGCCTTTTACCATGGTTTCTGATGATTAATAGGGCAAAATGGATATCTTCTCAAGGTCTGCACAAGATGGGACTATCGCCAATCGAATCCTTACACTTTTTTTTTACACAGAAATAGGTATCTTGTGAGATTCCAAACTAGCGGCTGCAATTAATTGGGATTGGGATCAGCTCGTTTTTGCTCATTGTGCAGTGTAATTCAGATAGAGATCATTCCGGCGATAACCCAAGCTGTTCCCGACGAAATAGTTCGGTAGGCAGTAACAACTCGCCAACAGTCGAAAGATGCGGCTTAATTTTTTCTATACCTCTGGGGTTTCAGTGCTGTATTCGGCATGATTCTGAAGATCGCGTTGAAGGCCTTGGCTGTTTTGTAGCAAGCATAGTCGACGTAGCTGTTGAAATTGAGCCGGTCGTCGGTCATCCCACCTAAGCTCACACCTAGTGGCTCACAACCTGAATTGAGACGTATACCGATCCAGAGATGGTGATTATCATAACTTCCAACCCTTCACGGTCATTCATTCGTTCATTTCTGACTAAATCCGGTGCCAGTGCGTCGTTCTCGTTGGTGGTTGGTTGGTTGGTTGGTGGTTGGAACCGCTGGATAATGCGTAATACAGGACTTAAGACCTTAGGACCATTTTCTCATGCAAAGATGTGCACAAAGCCACCTGGAGATCACCTGACCAACGTACAATGAACTACATTGATAACGTTCTTATAGACAAGGTTCTATAATACGTTGAGTTTTCGAAAAAAGCGCGATACAGCACCGATAACAATCAGCAAGCGAGTAAGAAACCAATGGAAATTGGATTTAATTTACATGCACTCAGATTTCTCTTCACAGGATGTTAGTACTAATCAAAACAATTAATTTAGAAAAGGTCTTAAAATATTCTATCTTGGGTTTTTTGAAAAATTCAATTTTCAAGGTTATTTAGGGGTCATCACCTCTCAAGTGATCATATCCGTTGTATTCGGCCACCTCCGATTTCAGGAAAATTTGGTATAATTGCCTGTTCTGATCCCACATTTAATTTCTCAAAGTTTTGAATGGATTGAACAATCCCCCTTGCAGTGACATGCAGTGAAAAATGAGTATTTTCGAAGATCTGAGAAAAATGGAGAAGCGTCACTGCAAGGATTGATCAATCCGTACAAAACTTTGGGAAAATGAATGTGGGGTCTAAATGAGCAATTATACCAAATTTGGTTGAAATCGGAGGTGGTCGAATACAACGGATATGATCACTTTAGAGGTGATGACTCCTAAATAACCTTGAAAATTGAATTTTTCACAAAACCCAAGATAGAATATTTTAAGACCTTCTCTAAATTAATTGTTTTGATTAGTACTAACATCCTGTGAAGAGAAATCTGAGGTGCATATAAGTTAAATAATAAATACTTTCGGACATAGCGTGCAACATTGCTTATAGATGCGGATGCGGATATTGATTCTGACCATCACCTAGTAGCAATAGATATGCGCTCAAAACAGTCAACCGCATACCAGACAGGTCAAAGCCGTCCTCTTTGGCTGAACATCAGGCGGTTAGATTACCCGCAATCTTCCCAGAATTGAGCGCGAATGCCACTGCCTTCCTTCGAGTGGTTAGTTGCTTCAAACCCGAAGACGGTTGGGGCAGAATAGGCTAGGCCTTCGGAGAGACCGCAACCGAGGTACTGGGTGAAGAACCACGGAGTATACAAAATGATTGGTAATGGGGAAAGCCAATAAGCGGTGGAAAAAAAAGCTTTGAAAAATTATCTGAGCGTTGCCACTAGGGAGAACTTGGTCAAATAGCTAGGTGCAAGGAACCAGTTGATAACGATCCTTAAGAGTGAAAAGCGAGCTAATGACACGCGTAAGTTTGACGAGAAGGTGGACCAAACTCGTAATTGCTATACACTGAAACCTAATGTGTGCAGGCATGAGAGAGGGAATCTAATAACAAATCGGTCGACAGGTGAAAGCAGTTCTTTGATGAACACCTCAATGGCGCGCTTGCAGAAGGAGGCGGAGGGGAAGTTACCCTAAGCCTAAGAGCCTAGCTTAGCCTAAGAGTTACTCTAAGAGTGCCTAGATTTTCCAGATTTGGGAGGAGCTGAAGCTACCGGAAGAATGGATGCAAGCATTGGTTTGTCTACAAAATCTACAATCCATTTACAAAAAAAGTTTATCGGCGCGGCTGCAGCAGCTATCGCGACATAACGCTTGTAAATGCCGCCTACAAAACTGTAGGCGACTGTTACCAATAGCATAGGGCTTCGTAGGGAATTACCAGACGGGCTTCATGGGAGTTCGTGTAACTACGGACCAGATCTTGCAGAAATGTCGGGAGTACAACGTGCCCACGCATCACACCTTTATTGTTTTCAAAGCAACATACGATACAGTTGATCGAAACCAGCTATTGCAGATAATGCACGAACACGGTTTTCCTGCATAAATAAACTTACGCGACTGATCAGAGCTATATTGGATCGTGTGCTGTGTTTCATGCGCCTCACTGAGAAGTTCTCGATTCCCTTCGAGATGCGGCGAAAGTTGAGACAAAGTGACGGCTTATGCTGCATGCTGTTCAACATCGCTCTTCATAGAGTGATCCGACGAGCGGGCATCGAAATGAGAGGCACGATTTTTGCCAAGGCTAGCCAACTCCTAGGCTTTGCAGATTATTTTGCTTTCATAGCCAAGAACTTTGCGACGGCAGAGGTAATCTGCGCCAGACTGAAAGCGGAGTCTAGGAGGATTGGGCTAAAAATAAACGCACTGAAGACCAAATATATGAAAGGAAAAGGCTCACAGGAAACAAACTTCTGCTTCCCACCGACGGTAACCATTAATGGTGACGAACTAGAATGCTGGTGACGGAGGACAACAACACTAGTAAGGAGATCCAGCGGCGCATTCAAGCAGGAAATCGGGCATACTTTCCCCTTCCTAAAACGCTACGTTCAAGAGGCATACACCGTCATATGAAGCTGACCATGTACAAAACTCTTATTAGACCGGTAGTTCTTTATGGACTTGAAGCCATACGCGCCCTTGTCTTGTTCGAGCGGAAAGTACTGCGGACGATATTTGGTGGAGTACAAACTGAAAGCGGAGAGTGGTGGAGACGTATGAATCACGCGCTATAGGCACAGCTTGGAGAGACTCCATCGTGCATCTGGCGAAAGTCAGTATCTGTCAGTGTCAGATCCAAAAGAAGATCTAGACAGAAATTTAAATAATCGTTATTTAATAATAATTATTTACATTCAACATCTTTTAACGGTATATATTTAAAAAATGCGATCTTAAACAATATTTTAGCAAAAAATTACATACATATTGCCAACTGAGAAATTTGTCGCATTACCAGCTAACCTATCTACTGAGCCCCCAAATAGGTCAAAGAATGGCGCCCTCACTCTACAAATTTGCTATGTGGAATTCTGGTTTTATTGTGTTTTAGGTTGTGTTAGGCTATTCTTGGTTATTTCGTTTAAACTTATGCAATAACGTTTTTATTGACGAAGGAAATGTATTAGTAATCCGGCATCAGATATATAGGGAAAAAACTGTTTTTGAAACCACATACGTATATAACATTAAATACGCTTAAGTCGCTTTTTACGCGAAGGAAACGTTCCGCGTATATCAAGATCGCGTAAAAAAATCGCGTAAATTACGAAATTCGCGTAAAAATAGTCGCGTAAAAAACAAACCGCGTAAAAAGCGACTTCAGTGTATATGTAAATAATGTATTTATGAATATGCTTTGTTTCATCTCAAAGTAAAAAACTTAGTAAAACGGAAATGATGAAAATCATGCTTTAAATCGAAACGATTACCATTTGAAAACCAAAAAGCACCAAAGTCTACTACCTAGTCTAGTTTCCATCAAAGATATTGGGACATACTAAGAGCGATGAATCTTTACCTGATATGCAAGACACATGTACGACTGACAAGCGAACAGGAAGTGTACGGACGAGACGATGACTGCATATTCACATAATTTTAAGCCCTGATATTCGTACAAACTAAACCTGCAAACCTGTCAAGTGCATCAGATCGCTCGCTACACCTTCTCGACAGGCTACCGGCAACAGTCCGGTTGCACTCGGTCAAACGTACGTTTTCATTATTCAAATGAATGGACAATAATATTATGTAAATTCGATTGAAATGTGCTCGATACTTTGAAAAATCGTTTTTGCATACATTTTGTCGCTTGTTTTGCTATCTCTGCAGCAGCCCTTTTGCGTGACGGCCGTGGGACTCGGTCGTCCGTCAGAATGCTTTTCTGCTTTTTCCAGCAATGCAGTTGCAGTAGCGCCCGTATCGTCTCGTGGTTGTCTATCGTCTATAGAAGTACGTTGTCGCGCCTATCGTGAATTTCCAGCGGATTGATTCGACCTTTTCCGAAGCTTGATCCACGGCATAGCATTGCTTCTAGGGGCTCACTGGTTGGGAAAAACATATGGCTACTGCTGCTGATGGACGAACCAGCAGACGGATGCTGTAAGATAGTACCTGTAGGAAACCGATACCGATGGCGCGATGCCATGCTTGGCATGGCCCAGTGTAGCAAGTTTTAAGTGCCTGTAGAAGAAATTGGACACCAAAACCTCAGCCGACGGGGTTGGTGGATCCTTTAGTGTGGCCCAGTTGTCGTCCGTTGCGATCCGATGCGACGGGGTTTTTGAAAGTGACCTCCTCTCCCACACGATAGAAAACATAAATCCATTGACAGTTAACAACCTCCTGTTTCTTGCTGCAACCCTTCTAGTCTGCCTGTCTTTGGAGGCCGGACAAATGGAACAAGAGTCACCGAACGGTTAGCTGCTGGTTCGGCGTTTGTCAACCTGTGTGTGCCATGTGAACGGGGGTCGTTGAGATAGTGGAAAAAAGTAGACCTCAAACAGCACATTTAATGGGCTATACAGATTTATTTTATGGTGGTACCTCCCGGTCCTTCTTGCATAGATTTTTTTTTCGTTCGACCACGACGAATACCCTTTTGTTGCAAGAATTCTTGGGCTTAGTGCTTCTCTTCTGCTGCTGCTGCTCTTGATGGTAGTGGTGGTGGTGGTCAGTGTTTAGCATAGGTGCACGAGTTGTAATATATAGGTTAACAAGGCAGAATGGTCGTCGATCGGGAGAGATTAAATATCAGGTGTTGCTTTTTGCTCCACCAGAAGCTGAAGAATGTTCGATTGGAAGTCATTTTTCATTAGAGATACAAGGGTCGATTTGGAATGGAAAAGAAAAAAAATCTTGTAAGATGCTATAGAAGAATGCAGGACACTTGAGTTCAGCACCGCAAAAGAATTCTGCTACAGAACATTGTGTACTATTGAACTATGTGATCAACACTAGTATGCAGGCTTGTCAAAATAAATAGTCACATATTTTTAGTTGCATCTCTTGGTTTTAGTATTTTATGCAAAATTTTGAAACAACTTTCTGTTGTTAAAAGTTTGATGTGAATTAGTGATAATAGATATTCACAGACTATTAAAAAAAGATTTCAATAGGGTTACGGACCCTTTTTGTCATACGTAAACACGATCCATATTTTATTGCGAGTTTTTATAAGAATGAATCCGCAAGTACTCAAGTTTTTTTACATCAGATAATTCTGCCACATCTTGCTTGCCATGATATCCGTTTAGCCCGAAAAAAATATTTCGGAACTTATATTTCTTAGTGGTACAATTTTTCATGCTCCAGCGTTCGTCATACGAAAACTGCACTTCGTCATAAGCAAGATTTCTTTCATTTATCATGGACAAACAGCAATTATTTTCAAAAATCTATGCATGTATTCTTTGAACCGTGTGCAAGAGCTACCCAACTTTTATAAAAAAGTGGTGAAAAATAGTAATTTTTCAACATAATATTTTCCTCGATAGCGAAGAGACAATCCATAGAAAGTTGGCAACACTGTTAAGAGAAACTTTTTTATATACTGTATAAATGCTTTTCTGACATGCCCAAGTATTTTTACATTGCGTAGAGAATCACTGCTCCAAGAAAAATTATTTTGCTCTTAGTTTTATATCAAAATTGGAGGATTGCTTGCTTTAAAACACTGTATCTCGGGATCGGCAAAGAATACCTCAGGGCTCAGGGTGATGAGTGATTCTTATATAAAAAATTTACGAAACACGATGAAGTTGGAATTTTTGAGATGAAATTGTCTTCATTGAGAGAAAAATGTAAATTTGTTTATTTGTTTATTTGACAATATTTCATCTGACAATAATGTCTTAATGAATAAAATTTAGGTAATTTACAAAAACCTAATTCTATACAAAAAACGTTTACTTGGTACGTCAAATTCCTAATACTTTTCAACAGTTGTGAATGCGCGAATACATGCTGAGAACGGTTCATTATACCCAAACACCGTTCGATGAAAAATTGGCTGCAGTAACGTCGTATTTCGAAGAGTTCTACCTGGGATACGGAAATTCAACATTAAGAGAATTTCAGAGGCATCAATTTCGCCATTTAGTAACTTCGCTATAAATAATAATTGCTGAATCTTCCGTCGTCGTTCCAAAGTATCTATCCCCTAAAGCCGGCATCTGTCAGGATACGATGGCAAGTTGTTAGGATCACGCCAAGGCAAACTTATCAGCGCCAATCCAACAAACCGTTTCTGTACTCGTTCATTCCGGAGACACCATGTGACCTGGTAAGAAAGCCATATTATAGACGCACTTTCCAAGATTGGGCGGATGAGAGCACAGTACACTCAAGTCTTTTTTTACACGGTTTGTTTTTTTCGATTACTCGAAAACGGTGCAGTTAAGGAACTATTTACAATCTACGCGAGGAATGTCGAGCTACTCCCAAAGGTATTGAGAAATAAATGAATGGTCTCTAAGTTACCCCGTTCCTAATACTCAAAAAACCAAACCGTGTAAAAAAAGTACTTTAGTGTACAATGACTTCCAACAATGTGGATCCGAAAAATCTTTCGCCGCCTTAGAAACGAATCGATATGATTGCTGAAGTATGTAAATCAAAGCACATTTTTGAATCCAGTAGAATTCCCAAATCAGTCACTTTAGTAACCCTAGTAAGAGTTACTCCGTCAATATGATAAACGAACAAAATCGGGTGTACCAAGCGATGAAACGTCATCACCTGGCATTTTTCCACGCTAATAATCAGTTTATTTCTGGCAAATGATGCCAGCGAACTTTTTAGACGGGAACAATCTTGTGTATGCACTGTCATATATAGTTTTAAATCATCAGCGTAGACTAGCTTGAAACATCCATACGATTCATTTTGTTCATTGAAATACAAAATGAACAGCAGTGGTCCAAGATTGCTACCTTGTGGGACTCCAGATTTGTTAGAAAACGGTTGTGACACAGAGCCATTAATCTTCACCCGCAATTCACGCTCCGTAAGGTATGATTCTATTTCAAGTTATTGTTGCATAGAGATACCAAGTCGGGACAACTTATGCTTATAAATGTTTACAAATTGAGTTTAAAAATATTTGGCAGCACTGGTGCTTAAATATAATATCTTTCCTTGGGCAATTTTCTTTCAAAATGTAAAAATAGTGTCTTTCTAAACCTAATATTTCCGGAGATATAAGCAAAAGAAATTAGGGTAAGGAACGAGTTAAGCAGTGTTACCTATTTTAATCAGTTGAACATAAATGATCCGAAAATGCACTTTTTTATTCTTATTTTCAAAATCTTTTGATAGGATCATCTTCACAAATCACTTAACCATACATTTGATTCACACAAACACACGACAAGAAATATGATGAATTAAAAATTGTTGTCCAAAAACGTACATTTTTCAGCTGCTCTTCAGCAATCGCCACCTCGCTACTAACGAATTCATCAAATTTTCAGCACTGATTACAACCACTCTGAAAATCAAGCACTCAATTGTCACATACCATATTATTCAGTCTCTTTTTTTTCTATTATCTAAGGCTTTGTCACTAGCCAAAAGTTTTATTATTTTCTAACAAAATTGAAAACAAATTCTGAATTGACGGAACCTGTTCACCACTAGCAGCAGCTGCAGCATAACTGATGAACTTACGTGTTGCCAAGGCACTGTTTCGGTTCTGGTAATAACAATTATAGGTTTGAAATTAACTGAAACCTCCAATGGTGAAAACGTGGTTCAATGCTTTCAAGAGAAATGTATGTTCATAATTAATTTTTCTTTATTAAAAACAACAGAAAAGACAGCTTTTTCAATAATTTTCGAAGATTTTCTCAGTGATTTAATGAAGCAACGATGTGTTTCAATGTTATTTGCTTTGACAACACTGTTCTGAGTCGGACCATGTGTGCTGCTATATGTTTGCCTCTTTTGTTCTCCCACCATCCTTATGAACAGCGAGTGGGACTTCAAACTCGCAGTTTCCCATAAGAACACTAGAGAATAAAAGAGACGACGAATACCATTTGCCGAACGGTGCGGTGAGTGTATGCCCCGATAAACAATTTAGACAGATGGCATTTTACGCATCTATGCCGATACGCTATGCCGATTACGCATCAGATGCCGATTAGTAGGTCGCGGATAGGAACGCGAACTTACTGAATAGGGGGAAAAGTTCGAGGGATTTTTTAACGGGACGTAAAAAAATTCAGATTTCAGGATTGCTTAAAATAGCACCTTGCGGGTGAAAATGGGTTCGGTGTGTTCAAAATTAGTTCCGCCGCTCCAACTTTTAAAGCGAAAAATCAAAAGTTTAGCTCAACAATAGTGTCTTCCAATGGTAACAGCTTGAAGAACTAAAGATAGCAAGAAGATTGGTATGCTGATATCCCCCACTTAGTCAACCCATCGCTTGTAATAAGGTAAAACAATCAGTGACCCGCTTAGACTGCTTAAAACTAGTTCTTTAGCCTAAGAGGACTTGACAAAAACGGGTATTAATTGAAACCTCAAATGGTAAAAACGTGGTTTAATAGTTTCTAGAGAAATGTATGTTCATAATTATTTTTCTTTATTAAAAACAACAGGAAAGATAACTTTTTCAATAATGTTCGACGATTCTCTCAGTGATTTAATGAAGCAACGATGTGTTTCAATGTTATTTGCTTTGACAACACTGTTCTGTGAATCAGACTGTGTGTGCTGCTATGTTTGCCTCTTTTGTTCTCCCAGCATCCTTATGAGCAACGAGTGAGACGTCAAACTCACAGTTTCCCATAAGAACACTAGAGAATAAAAGAGACGACGAATTCCGTTTGCCGAACGGTGCGGTGCGTAGTATGCCCGATGAACAATTTAGACAGATGGCATTTTACGCATATCAAACCTACATCGTCATATTTCATAAGTAAATTAAGTCTGCCAACCGAAGTGACATTACTGTTTTCGAGTGTTTTAATTGATTATTTAAAAAACACTACACTCAAGTCTTTTTTACACGGGGGATACGTGGCGTGTAAAATAAAACCGTTTAAAAAAACCGCGTTAATCCGAAAAATGTCGTAAAAAACCGTGTTAATTCAAAAATCGTCTTGAAAAACCGTGTTGATTCCAAAATCGTAAAAATAAACCGTGTAAATTTGTGTAAAGATTTGAGTGTATTGTCATTAGTATATGTGTTATTGGTGACGTGTACGAAGCAACAGTCAAAGCCTGTATGGAACCGGTCGACGAGACGCAGGGTATTGAATAGCGTGATTTCAACAGAGAAATTACGTAAAACTAAGGAAGATCTGAGTTTTAGAACAAACAAACAAAAGTCTACCTGGTAAAGCCACTGGACGAGGAGGTGCTGTTCGAAAGGAACCGAAGTGCTTGTAAGAGAAGGTTTCCGGACAACTACATTCTAGTGAAAGTACATTTTCCTGGGAATCAGGCTCAGTGCTGGTCTGTGCGGTTCTATTAGTTTTACTTAGTGGCACCGACAGGGTTAACCAAACATAAGCAAGTCTAAATATTAGTTGTGTATATCTTTTGTACGAAAATCTTGTATATATTTAGTTATACATATTACTAACATTTTTCTTCCCGATACATCTTGTATAAGATCGAGTACTGAACCATTTTGTTTCACGCTTTCTGAGTAATGAACTCGTTAATAAAAGAACAGCAACAGTGAGAATATGCAGCTTTTTAGAAACATCATGTGATTTATCCAGTGATTTGGTGGGATACACAGCGCTTAACATTATGCTATTTATTCATCGTGTTTAGCGTGGCATCGTAGGGCTACTAATTTTATGCATCGATTGATTTGCTTATTTCGTTTGATTTGAATCATTCATCATTCAATTTGTCCACCGATTTGGCCTGGTTCTGTAGGCTACTCAATTTTATGCATCCTCTGCGATAATTTTCATCTCCCGATTAATCAATCTGTTTCCTCTGGTTCCCCAGGCCAGCTCTAATTCATCACCCTACTAAACAGCCAACTTAGTCGGTTCTAGTCGATCGACTCAGCACAGCCTCACATAGGTATTCCTCTGTAATACTCCCATAAGAGTTGTTGCATGAATATGCCGATTAGTAGGAAGCAAAATAGGTGGCGGATAGCTACGCGAACTTACTGAATAAGGGGGAAAAGCTGGAAGGATTTTTTATGGGGACGCATAAAAATTCAGATTTCAGGACTGCACCTTGGAGGTGAAAACATGTTCGGTCTGATCAAAATTAGTTCTATCGCTCCAACTTTTAATGCAAAAAATCAAAAGTTTAGCTCAATAATAGTGTATTCCACTGGTAATAGCTTGAAGAACTAAAGGTAGCAAGAAGATTGGTATCCTGATATCCCCCACTTAGTCAACCCATCGCTTGTAATAAGGTAAAACGATCAGTGACCCGCTTAGACTGCTTAAAACGGGTGCTTTACCCTACGCCATGCTAAAGTCAGTTCTTCTGACATTTCATTAAATGAAATCACAATGCGATATTGCCATGTCAATGACGGAGAAGAAATTTCATTGTATTCAATTGTCAAAGCCTGAGCTAGAAAGCCAGCAGATTTTCCGAATATTACAGATTTTACACATTTTACATGCATTACGGAATTAGCGCTCATTTCTAGAGGGGTTATAGCCCCCAGCATTTTTTTCGACCATTTTATTTGGTCGTTCAGCTCCATTTTTCTAAGGGGGGCTTATAGCCTCCTAGCCCCCCTAGTTCCGTCAATGTTAACATGTTCTTTATATAACCTTTCAGATTTCAGAATATCCCGATTATAACAAAATTCGTAAACATTTAGCATATTTATGGTTACTCATGCAAATGTTACTAGAATTTTAAACTGTTTGCTAATCTTCATCTAATTGATAATTCGAATAGACAATTGGATTACATCCGTTTACAGTAGATTGACGGAATTGATTTGACTCGGTTGGTTTCGGATTTATGCCTTAATCACGACTTTTTGACACATTGCTCTCCCCGCCCCGTTCCGTCTTGTCCCGTCCAATTACGATCGGGCGTGCGCCACCCGGACCAGCTGCTTGCGGTCACTTTTACCGCCGTTCATCAGTCTCTCCTGACGTCTGCAGTAGTGCTGTCGATCTGCGGCTGCCTGCCTGCCGGCCTGCCCGGAACAGTTCGTGCCCAAACGGTTGAGTAAACACGTGTTTGCTCAGCCGCGAGCACGACGCCGAAAATGAGGATCGCGACGTGGTGAGAACTTGTCTTATTTTCTCATTCTTCTTCGGCTTATACCTAGCCTTTGTGTGTTTTTTTTTTCTGTGCACCAATAATAACGCGAATGCATCAGAGGATTCTAACGTCGACCTATAAAAAAGAGAGTGGCGGCAGCGGCGGCATCGGTCGTGTTTTGAACGAGTAATTTCCTAATCCCTTTAATTTAGCACAAGTCGCGCGATCACAGGTCGCACATTTTTCACAACGCGCCTGAGATCACGCCTGCGTCCTTTCATCCCATACCGTCGAATCGTTGAGTAAACACTTTTTGTCTGCCGTAATGAAGCACACTCTCAGCCAGTACAATGTCGCTGTTGTGCCAAAATGGTCCAATTATACTTAAAAAAAATCTAAACCGTAAATTTATTTCTGAGTAGCTTAGCTTTTTGACCTCAGTTCCTGTATGTGAACTTGCTGCGTACATGGCACAACGTACTACTTCACCCACAATGTATCTCGGCTAGTTCATTGTAGGTTTTTTTTTCATTTCGCTGCTGCAGCTTCCCCATCACCAACCGTTGCCGGTGAGGTGTCCCTGTGTGCTCCTATAATGGGGAGGTTAAGTACTTTAAAAGCCTGAGAAAAAGCACAGAAACCTGATCGTGACATGATCGACGATGATCACCGAAGCATATCTATGTTTTGTGCGAGTGCATGCGCGCGCTTCCAATTGTGTTTTTGTAACGTGAACCATGATCATTTTGGCATGGTTCACCAGGTTTTGAAAATATAGCATTCGCACTGTTCCGTGTCACTTATGTATCCGTGTGTACCGACCTTCTGTGAGCGGAATTATCTCAAGTTTACTTAGTGTTAAGTGGCTCGAGGGGCAAGTGCTTTATGTTATGTTTTGTGTAAGTTACTGGATGTTCCTATAGAGATAGGATTCGAAATAGAGTAAGAAACCGTTTAAACAGAGCTAGCCTATTTCAATCAATAGAAAATAAAAGAGCTTAAAATACACTATCTTGCTCATTTTTGCAGTTCAGAATCTTTTGATAAGAACATTACCTTGAATCGCCTAGCCATAGATAAAATTCATACAAACAAAATTTACATACAATTACAAAAGAGACCACGGAGTCGAGCCTACGCGGGTCCGTTAGCACCAAAACCACCCTCGGGGTGCACATATAACGATAGTGGATGCTTTCAGCGTAGACATAACTACGGCTGATTATTCCGTTTCCCTGCTCACTACGGATCAGCTCCAGACTGTTCGCGCCGTTCTTCTGGATCACATAGCTGACCAGGAGACTTCACACATTAGGCCCAAGTTCAGGAGCTACCAATTCAAGTACGGCTACTTGATACTGGCTTGCTCCGATCAGAACACGGTCAAATGGCTGGAGCAAACGGCATCTACTCTCGTCTCGTTAGATTGGGAACAACTACGGGCCTACGACACGGAGGACCTACCGAAGGCTCACACCTTCATAGGTTACTTTCAGGACAGTATCGGCACCACGGACGAGAGAATTTTGAGATTCCTCCAGAGTCAGAACGAAGGCTTTTCAACGCAAGCGTGGCAGATTCGCTGTCGCAATGTGTTTGGAAAGATCATGGAACTACTGATGGAGGTTGACCAAAAGCCGACAAGCCACGCATGCGACAGTCTGTCAGAGGTCTGATCAACACAGGCGCAGCAGTCTCGACTGCAAAGTTGAGGACGGTACGAGCGGAACTCCCTTCTGGGAGCGCCCCGCTGCCAGCTAAACAATGTAAACCTGCCGCGAAAACCTCGCAAGAGTCGTACGCAGCAACCACCAGTCAATAGTAGACAACCTCAGAGGGTCAATCCGCCTTTAAGTGTGGGTCGGACATCTGTGGCCTGTCACCTGCAGCAACCGAAGCCTGCCGGTGTGGGCGACCCGGTCGCTCAACTCAGCGAAAACGCTGCTGGTACCCGTACGCCAAGGCTCGATTCATTATTGGATCAAACCAAAAACGACAATCCTGCCACAAAATGAGCAGTTTTTGCTGCATTCAGGTGAACCTCTACCATGCCAAGGGTGTCTGGTGTCCTATGCCGGGGGTTCACCAATGAGCAACTAAATGCTGCTCTGATCCAGGAGCCATAGATCAACGATACCACGATCCTCGGTCCATCCGGCGCTAATGGTAAGTTGATCTAATGTAATACACAGTCCAAGCCTAGGACTGCCATTCTGTTAAATAAGAGAAAAACTTAGGTATTGAAGCCTCACTCAACTAGCCTTTTGGTCGTTTACTACTATTGTACAACCTAGAATATCCTATGGTGGCCAAAGATGCATAAGGTGACAGCCCAGGCCAAACTAAACAAAGTTCATAACCTGGCCTATCTTTCAGTTACCGGTGCCATGAATACAACACCTACGCAGCCATGGAGGCAATGCTATGCTTACTGCCCTTGCATCTTCATATGATAAAGGAATCAAAGCTCGGCGCACTACGGTTGCAAAGTAATAAAACTATACTCGAATGTGACCAAATCAGTCATCTTCGCATATTTTGGGAGTTCAATCAGACACCCTTAGTAACTTAAGTATCTGACAGCATGGAAGCAAGGCCCAATATAGACGTTTCATACGAGGTTATTGTAACAGATCGCTCAATGTGGAATAATGCAGGGCCCAGATGGATGGATGGGATGGGCTTCAAATGGTGAGTTTACAACCTGGAAGGAGCGTCAAACACAGCTCTGGTCCTTACAAGCTCCCGCCTCACGCCTCCACGAATCATATGATACCAAATGCGGCGTAGCCTGGGCAATGTTGTCAATCTGCGAAGTGAGGAGGTGCGACTCGAATACTGGCGCGGTAACCATAGTATGGTGGTAGAGGAAATGCTTCGTCAAATACGAGCGTCTGTTCACCAGGGGGGGTGGCTCCAACACCGGCTGTACTCCATGTTAGGGGCGGCTAATTATTATACTCGTCCTCGTGTCAGCAGGGACTCTAAACAGTGCTGTGCAGGATGGTCCTCCGGCGAGACAGGGGGTTAGGGACAGGCCCAACAAGCTGCCCTGGAAAACAAAAAGTTACCAACAACGAAGAAGAAAATAGGGATCGGAACAATCGACGTCGACCTACGCGACTAAATAAGTACTATCGCTCGGCTTCCCGGGTTGCGATGGGATAATCTATGATGAACTACATCCCCGAAACTTCGAAGTCGTAGCACTGCAGGAACTTTGCTGTCCTGTACAGCACAGAAGGTATGGAAAAGCGGACATCGAGCGGCTAATTTCTACCAGAGCTGTGGCACCACCAACAAGCTGGAAACCGGCTTTATAGTACTGGGAAAGTTGCGCCAGCGTGTGATTGGTTGGCTACCGATCAACGCAAGAATGTGCAAGTTGAGGATTAAGAGCCGTTTCTTCAATTACAGTATCTTCAATGTTCACTGCCCTCACGAAGGGAGACCCGATGACGAGAAGGAGGTGTTCTACGCGCAGCTGGAGCAGGTGTATGATGGCTGTCTGCGACGGGACGTGAAAATCGTCATCGCTGACATGAACGCACAGGTAAGACGGGAAGCTATATGTTGACCGGTAATCGGGCCAAACAGCCTACATTCCGCAACGAACTACAACGACCAACGATGCGTAAATTTTGCAGCTTCCCGCGAAATGGTAGTCCGAAGTACCTTCTTCCCCCGCAAAGATATCCACGAGGCCACCTGGAGATCACCAGACCAACTAATAGAAAACCAAATTGACGGTAAATTCTTCTCTGATGTTATAAAAGTTCGCACCTACCGCAGTGCGAATATAGATTCGGACCATTTCCTAGTTGCAGTCTGCGAGCGCTCAAAACTCTCAACGGTGTATAACACGCGTCGAAGTCGTACGCCGCGACCCAACAGCGAGCAGCTACGAGACACCGGAGTTGCTCAGGAATACGCGCGGTAGCTGGAAGTAGCGCTACCAACGGAAGAGCAACTTGGTGCAGCAACTCTTGAAGATGGTTGGAAAGGCATTAAGACCGCCATCGGTAGTACTGCTCTAGCGGCACTAGGTACAATGAATCCGAACCGAAAAAACTATTGGTTCGACGGCGAATGCGAGTAATTAGTGCAGGAGAAGAATGCAGCACGTGCGATAATGCTGCATCACCGTACGAGGGCGAATGTGGAGTGATATAAACAGGCACGGAACAGGCAAAACTCGGTCTTCCGGAGGATAGAGCGCCAACAGGAAGAACAAGATCGCGAGGTGATGGAAGAACTGTACCGTGCTAACGATAAACGGAAGTTCTACGAGAAGTTAAACCGTTCGTGTAAAGACTATGTGCCGCAGGCCGATATGTGCCAGGACTCAGACGGTAATCTTCTCACGAACGAATGATGATCATGATCGAGAGGTGGAAGCAGTATTATGACGAACACCTTAACAGCGATGTAGCTGAACATGAAGGTATATGGCAATAGATCTTAGAGCACGTGCAGTAGACGACAGAATACCAGCGCCCGAACTCCAGGATGTAGCAGAAGAGATCGGTCGGCTGAAGCGGCTGGAGCTGATCAGCTACCCGGCGAGCTGCTGAAATACGGTGGTGACGTACTGGCTAGAGCGCTGTACTGGGTCATTGTCAAGATTTGGGAGGAGAAGCTACTACCGGAAGAATGGACGGAAGGTATCGTGTGTCCGATCTACAAAAAGGGCGACAAGTTGGATTGTTGTAATTACCGCGCAATCACACTGTTGAGCGCCGCCTACAAGGTACTCTCCCAACTTTTATGTCGTCGATTATCACCATTTGTAAAGGAGATCGTGGGGCAATATCAAGCGGGATTCATGGGTGCCCGTGCCACCACGGATTAGATTTTCGCACGGATTACGGATAAACTAACGCGATTGGTCAAGGCGATGATGGATCGAGTAATGTGTGTTGTTCGAGTATCAGGGGCAGTCTCGAGTCCCTTTGAATCTCGAAGAGGGTTACGACAAGGTGATGGGCTTTCATGTTTGCTGTTAAACATCGCTTTGGAGGGTATGATAAGAAGAGCGGGGATAGACACGAGTGGCACGATATTCACGAAGTCCGTCCATCTTCTTGGTTTCGCTGACGATGTTGACATCATTACACGTACCTTTGAGAGGATGACGGAAACGTACATCGGACTGAAAACTGAAGCCAAAATTGGACTTGTCATTAATGTATCGCAAACAAAATACATGAAAGGAAGAGATTCTAGGGAAGTGAATGCAGTCCTCCCTCCCCGGATTCATTTAGACGGTGATGAAATCGAGGTGGTAGAAGAGTTCGTGTATCTGGGCTCGCTAGTTACCGCAGACAACGACCATCTTCCATTCTGCCATCTACAGAAAAATTGAAAATTGTGAAAAACTCCACGTGCCTGCAAAAGGTGATTCGGAACTCGCGTACATGCTACATTTTCACCAGATATCTTTTAAAATGAGATATGTGAAGTTGGGAAGCAAAACGTGCCTCTAGTGTCTCTTTTATTACTGCCAGTACACTCAACATGTCTGAAAATAGCCATTCGCGGTTTAAAGCACTTTTATATTCATGCAAAATTAGAATAGTGTTGCAAGTAACCCCGTGTACTGGGTAACTTGCAACACCCCTATTTTCCCCCCCAACAGAAAGCGTATAAGGTAAGTTCTAGTGCAAAAAATAACTGGCCAATCCTATATAATTATGAAATGTTTATGTTCATTAGTTCAATTTGTTTTTGTCCTTCATATTTAAGATATTGGTATCTTCTATCCTCTCCTCTGAGTATATGCTCTGCAATCACAAAAATTGGGAGAACGCAGTTTAACAGTACAACCGAAGCCGGCCGTTCATCCTTCTCGAACTGTTACACAGTGTTGTACTTTTCGGCCTTTCATCTGGTCCGGCATGAGCCTGGGAACTGCAGCGCAAGTCTGACGCGCTGACCATGATTTATCACCGCTCATTGGTTATTACTGAAATGATACCCCAGTCGTACGCAAATTGCCTTCCAGCAAAACCATCACTGACTGGGATAAAGCAATCCCCGTCCTGCTGGCTGCGCTGCTGCAACCAACGGCGTTGCAATCGCTGTCGCCTCTCACCACTTTTGCGCGTTAATCGCACAGTTGCCATTCGAAACCTTCACCGTGAAGACGCGTATCTCTTTACGAGATAGCTTACCGTTGCCTAGTACTTTTACACACAGCAATACTATCAGGTATACAGCAGACAACAAGCACCTTGTACAACAGTATCAATTGCTCGGCGGCCGGCCACTTCCAAAAGCCCGCTCGCATATCGGAAAGTGCAAATCTTTATTTGCTGCCGCACTTTGCTCGGTGCTGCAGCACGGAGTAACTTTGCCTTAACGTTGCAGCCGCAGCCCTGCGGCATCGAACCCATGCAATTGCTCTCATTACTCACAATAATGAATTAATTAAAATGTAAAATGATATGTTTTTTTCTTTCTCCTTTTTTACACCGGAGGAGTCTTTACGGTAGGGGTTTATTTGACGTTAAGCGGAATCGTGCATACACAAACTGGAAGCAGTAATCTTCATCCGTCTGTCGAGGGACCGTACCCGCGCGCGGATAAGATGGTTGAAATCTTTTTGGGGGTTCCTATCTGTATGCAAAAAGCTTCAAATAACCTTTGTTCACACTGTCAAAAGGATCACCTAAGATGACTGTGGACCTCACACAGTCAGCCGGTCCATATGACGATCGTCACCCTCTTTGTCTGCACAGCAACATACCGAGTAGATTTGAAAATATAAAACGCTCATCCTAAGTAGAGCTTTGCTGGACCCGATTTGGGACTCGTAAACGCAGAAGCATGTGAATTGGTTTGTATTTCTCTTGAAAGGCCCCACTCGTAGCGCGATGATGGTCAGACTGCTTGCATAACATGTTTATTAATTGCAAAAAGGAGAGTAATGTTTTGTTGTTTCAAATCACTTCACTTTGCATGGGGTCGAAACGAGACTGGATGACCGCTGTTACTTCAACCGGGGAGACCTGAAGACACGACAAGCCGTCGTCGTTGAAAACGGGTGCAATTCTATCTACCAAATGGAAATATGTCTATCGGTAATGGACCAATTGAGAATAAGATTGTCCTCCACTCGGGAAAGACCTGTAGGTCAAGAGGGTTTATAGAGCCAAGTGACTAAAGTTTTGATTCACTTGCCCAGCATGTTGTCGACGAGTGAGTATTTATACCGCTTGAGGTTGTTGCACTGCTTTGATGTCTCTATGTGTCACTATCTTCACGTTTTATTTTTACTCCTTGAAGTGTTCCAATCAACTGAGAAGCTTTCTGGGACAACCGCTGCCATGGCCACAACAGCAAATCAAACAAACTGCACTGGGTTCGGACCTGCCAGTGTCGCTGTTTGGCTTCATGACATATACTTGCAGTGGCGGATTCATTGAAATTGAATTGCTAGCGTTCATGTTTGGCACGCTATGAAGGTTGATCCAGTCAGTAGCTTTAGGCGCAACCGTCGAAAGGGTTTTGAATTTGAATTGAATTAGCCCGAGCTGGGCGATTGGAAAATTTATGAGCCTACCTTTTTACTAGACTGTGGGAAAACGTGGTTAGTATTTCCTGTTCGACAGGTGCTCCACAGCGTGTAACTTAAGACGCTCGAAACAGTTCAATTAGATGAAGATTCGATTTCAGTAGCTTAACTTGTTCACCTACTTCTACCTACGCAACAGGCTGCCGGTTTAAAATAGAACTATCGGTCATATGTTGTTCTTTTCAAGTCCAGCATATGGTCTGAAGCCACCTATGCAAATAGCCAGGTCTTTTGATCCAGTCATTGCGTCATCTCGGTGCAATCGACCTGCAATTACTCGGCATGAATGGATGTCCAAGCCTCTCACGATTCTTTCAATTCGAGAACAGAAACCATTCCATTAAACAACGCCGGAGTTACTCAACGTTTTGACAGCTCGTCACGGTGGCCCTAATTAAGTTAGAAAACCGTATTGAAGAAAACCGGAGAACACATTCCTGACATCCGTTCAACAATGTCTTGGAAAAGTAGCGCACCAATCCTGACCGGAGGCGCCTTTTAAAGGTTTGGTTGTAAACACAAGATTGCGCAGAAACAAGAGCCAATGTTTACTCTTCCACGGCCGGCGTTCAATCAATCAGTCGACCTTACACCATTTAGTGCGATCGCTCGCGTACATTAAAACGTGCAACAAGCAACTTACTTCTCCTGGTTGATGGTGGAGATCATGATAGCAGCACAGTCATAATAGAGATACGTCTAAGACAGTTGCTGTGATTTAGTTTCTAAAATTTTTATTCTAATGGAAAAAAGCGACAAATCTTTACAGTCCTAAAGTGTCAGTCAATACTCGTGCTTTACCTTGATACCGTTTGATATCTTGATGATATATGTTGTTAAGAAAATAGGTATTAGACGATTGGGTTAATGCAGCCATAAGAAAACTGCTAATTTTCAGCATAAATTGAACAGTTCACTTTTATAAAATACTAGTTGAGCCCGAATCTTACGATCCGGAAAATATAAACGTCTATTCAGAATTCAGAAAACTGCGGATACATTCAATTGGCCAGTGTTTGCGAAGATGTTTATTCTTTGCATTAGTTCTTTGAGATCTTATATTGCATAATATAGCTCTAAGAAGATGTTGTACATAAGAGTCATAGCCGGTAACTGAAACAAATAGTTTTTATGGTCGTATTGGATATTATTTAACTGAATAAAAACGCAATCAAATCGAGCGGTCTAATCGACCAGTCCAGTCTTGCAGTGTAGTCAACCAGTTGAGCAATCGAGCAGTCCAGCAGTCGACCAGTGTACTACTACTACTACTACTACTACTACTACTACTACTACTACTACTACTACTACTACTACTACTACTACTACTACTACTACTACTACTACTACTACTACTACTACTACTACTACTACTACTACTACTACTACTACTACTACTACTACTACTACTACTACTACTACTACTACTACTACTACTACTACTACTACTACTACTACTACTACTACTACTACTACTACTACTACTACTACTACTACTACTACTACTACTACTACTACTACTACTACTACTACTACTACTACTACTACTACTACTACTACTACTACTACTACTACTACTACTACTACTACTACTACTACTACTACTACTACTACTACTACTACTACTACTACTACTACTACTACTACTACTACTACTACTACTACTACTACTACTACTACTACTACTACTACTACTACTACTACTACTACTACTACTACTACTACTACTACTACTACTACTTACTACTACTACTACTACTACTACTACTACTACTACTACTACTACTACTACTACTACTACTACTACTACTACTACTACTACTACTACTACTACTACTACTACTACTACTACTACTACTACTACTACTACTACTACTACTACTACTACTACTACTACTACTACTACTACTACTACTACTACTACTACTACTACTACTACTACTACTACTACTACTACTACTACTACTACTACTACTACTACTACTACTACTACTACTACTACTACTACTACTACTACTACTACTACTACTACTACTACTACTACTACTACTACTACTACTACTACTACTACTACTACTACTACTACTACTACTACTACTACTACTACTACTACTACTACTACTACTACTACTACTACTACTACTACTACTACTACTACTACTACTACTACTACTACTACTACTAGTACTACTACTACTACTACTAGTACTACTCCTACTACTAATTTCCAAGGAGTACTGAAATAGCTATATTTAAGTGGATTCGGATAGCAGTCTCGTCACCAGCATAAAGCTGGGGTGGCTCGTGCTGTTTCAAGCAGTCGTCTCCATTCAACTACATCTTGGGCCACGCGTCGCCAATTTCCTAGTCGTCTCAGAAGTCGCAAATCACTTTCGACCTAGTTGAGCCATCTTTCACGTTGAACCCCTCTGGTTCTGGTGCCGGTGAGGTTGTTTTTTGCTGTGTGAACATTATTACTACGACCAGTATTTTGATTTATGGTGATATTGTCCAATTGTTGTATTCCGCAACTTCGCTCCTTATTGCAGTATCGCTATAGAGTGCGCAAACTGCTTGTTATCCGTGCTTGAGTGTCGGTGTTTTTTCGCCCCTTTTTCCTTTTATACTTCTTACTACTTATCAACCAATCATTGCCCTTTAGCCAGGAAGTGCGAACACGAGTTATAATTTGCCCTTGAAGAAGAGACTTCATTCGTACCTCGAGCAAGTACCATTCTTATAACTAGCCCCGGCTTTATGGTCGGTAAAGTAGACCTCAGCACAAAGTAAGGTGTTTATGTGTGTATGTTTTTTTTCTTACTACTTTGCATTTCTAATCTCGTTCCTAGAACTAAGTAGTGGAACAACATATAAATTGTCCCTGGACAAGAAGCTTCATTCACACCTCAAGCAAGTACGACTCTTACGGTTGTTGAAGAGAACGGTTTTTGTCACACTGTCGTCCGGCATCCTTACGACATGTCCGGCACACCGAAGCTTACCGATTTTCGTCAGATGGACAATAGGAATCTCTCCAGGCAGTGCCTGTACCACAAGGTGCGCGTATGTTTCCTTTGAGTCTCTTTCTTTCATGTATTTGGTTTTCGACACATTTATTTTTAGCCCACTCCTCCTAGACTCTGCTGCCAGTCTGGCATATAGGGTAACCAACCTATTTTGGACCCCATCAGCAGCTGTACATAATTTGGACACTTCCATTTGATTTTGCTGTAAGTGTCCATATTATGTACAGCTGCTAAAGGGGTCCAAAATACGTTGGTTACCCTAAAGCTTGTTCGCGACAAAATCTGGACACCTCAATTTTGCAATAAAACAAATTTGCTAGAAGTTTAATCCATGAAACAATTTTCTATCATTTATGTGTGTATCGTTAATAATTATCAAACAAATTACTATTACTTATTTGGTCTGCATAAAAAATTGGCGAATTTTGGAGTTTACCCTTGCCATGAGGGTCAGTGCAGACTTGTTGGCAACCAATGTAGCTGCGTTTGTCCAAGATTTTCGAAATTTATCTATGGTTGTTGCTTGTTGTTTGTGCTGGGACAGCTCTCTCTTCACCAAAGCCCAATACCGCTGGATGGGGCGTAACTCTGGACAGTTGGGTGGATTCGCCTCCTTCAGTACAATATGGACTCCATTAGCATCATACCACTCCAAAACAACTTACGAGCTTACGCTTACGAGCGCGTGTTTTGGCCGTCGTATTTTGCTTATCATTACGGTTTGGCACAGTCCTTACCTTGAAAGACTACATGCCTTGTCGTTGCTTAGAAGTGTGCACAAATGTTGGCGACATTTTTATTCTACGAGCAAGGGTACGTACAGAAAGATCTGGTCTCCTCCGTAACATTTGTTTTACCTTCGCATCCTTATGGTGGTTCCTCAGATCCGTTTTTGTTCCACTTCCCTTCTTCCTAGCTGTTGTCAAGCGAGTATTGAACGATTTTAAAACACTGTGAACAGCAGTGGTTGGAGAATTCGCGAAAAAGTGATCGTTTGAATCGATGAACATCCCTCATGAACACACACTATTCGCCTGCCTCGCCGATAATGCACGCATCAGCTTTGAATTTTATCACGAACAGAACCTCAATGTGAACATCAGAATTCGGTCAAAAATTGAATATTGAACATTGAGTGTGTTCGATTTATCGGATATAGAATGCCCGGGGACGCCGGAAAGTATTCAAAATAATATTACCACGAAAAGGGAATAGTTTAAAGTAGTGTTAGTGGCTTTACAAGCAGCAGAAAGCAGCACTTTTGCGTTGCTCACGATATTCGTATATTCAGCGATGCTATGAAGCGTGAGTGTATGTTGCTCATTGTTATAAGCGAATTGAACCACTCGCGTAGCTGTTTTATCATGATAAAAACCGTTTGCCGATGCTCGGCGCATCTATTCATTTTGCGAGTTTTCCAACCTCTGGTGAACAGTGCTTGGAGGAAATCCAAGCTTTTTGGCAAGTTTTCTAAACGAGAGATCCGGATTTTCATTGCGACCGCACACAATTGCTTTTCGCACCTGCTCTTCTTTCGACACCATTTTACGCTGAGCGCTTGTAATATACACAAGTGTTATATTTTCAGAAAGAACAGACATACGTCTACCATTCTGCAAAATATTTCATTCATTGTTAATGTATTTCCGAAGCTGTGCGTGTTTAGGGGTGTCCAAATTTTGTCGCGAACAAGCCTTATTGCCTCCGCCATCGCAAAGTTACTGGCTATGATGTCACAATCAACCCTCAACCCTAGCCCCGTCTCAAAGGGACTCGAGTGTTCCGAGATGCGCACGAAACATCAGTTTATCCGGAAAACCGTGCATTATCTGCCATAGCTGATCTCGATAGGCTGCATCGTATGCTGCTTTGAAACCAATAAAGATGTGATGCGTGGGCTCGTTACTCTCCCGACATTTCTGTGATCGGTCAGATGGTGAAAATTTGGTCCGTAGTGGCGCGAGCTCCCATGACGCACGCTTACAGATGGCAGGGCATTGCGGCAAAATTAGCCATTTTATCCTAATTATTTCAGTTAACGTCACAAATCAGGGTGGCATAAACAAGCAGATGGTGGCAACAAACGCCACACTGTTCAAATACATATGAAAATAACCGAAGTAACACAATTGGTTTTAAATAAGTATTGACAACAAATTTAAAACAAATCTAATTGCTGAGCTTTCGTTTTCCATACTTATTTACAACCTGATTACGACTGAAAAAGCGCAACAAACAGGCTAAAACATACCATATTTGTGCAATATTTCAAAGTGAAGCGTATGTGTTGCATAGTTTTCGTACTACCAACAGAAAAGTTTATTTGCGCTATTGACGGATTTTTTTATATTTCCCTGAAGTTATGTATTTACAAGCAAAATAATATCAGATATTTTTCGCATGACAGAGTGGCTAAAATATATTTCGGTAATTTATCAATCACTCGAAGCAATATTGTAGCCTTCAAATAATCCAAACTAAAGTGCGATTTTAAATTTATCGTGAACTTTGCCATTCTACTTCCATAATTCTTTGATTTTAAGTCACCGCAAAATCACTATCTTCAGGTTTTGTTGAAAAATTTTCGGTGAAATAATGAAACTGATGAATATATCGCGTAACGTTTCAGCCTACTATTCTTCAGCTATCGTCTGACGCCTGTAAATATTTATTACCATTAAAATGTGCTATTTAGGTATTTTTCAACAATCAAATTCGCGATTTACAATTTTTACAAAAAACACATATCACAAAACTCTTACATTCTTCTAGTATTTACGCCACATTCATATCAGTTATTCAGCCTTCATCAGTGGGCTGGTTTTCCTTCCGTCCAACTGGCTTGTTGTTGTTACTCTGACGAAGCTTTAGGACTAGACCGTTGTATGCAGCATTGAATGTTCCGCATTCTCTCTGTAGATTCACGGTTTTGCTATCACCTAGGATTTTGATGTGGAACATTTCCGCTGTTGTTCTGGTCTCCTGGTTCTCTATCCGTTCTAAAACCCGAGTTTTGGCGAAGTCAAAGAGGTGTCCTTCCTCCACTGTATGCTGCGAGAGTCGTAACCGAACTGGAGAGTAAAAATATCTCACTGAGTATGTACCGCAGATACGTCGATGACTGTTTCTGTGTAGCATCCAATGAACATGTGAACGAAATTTTAAACACATTCAACAGCTTTCACAACAGATTGCAATTCACAATAGAGATTGAACAGAGTGGAAGTCTCAAGTTTCTCGACATGCTGCTGAAGAGAAATAATGATCGAATAGAGAAAACGTGGGCACCGAAACAGGAAGATGGAAGGTACCTCGATTTTGCTTCCCAAAGCCCGTATGCACACAAATGTAACACGGCTATAGCAATATTCGACAGAGCTTTAAAGCTATCCGATTGCCAAAATCGCCCTGCTTGCGATTAAAATGGCAAAAAACATCTTGCGCATCAACCATTACCCCACATGGTTTGTCCGGAAAATATTAGCAGATCGAGTACACAAACTGTATAACTCTCTGCAAGCGACTAAACAAACCACTAGTGAGGTAAAATACGTCTCCACCCCGTACATCCCTGGACTAAGTGAAAAATTAAAGAAGATCTTGCACAAACACAATACGGAATTAACGTTTAAACCGCAAGATAAAATTCGGAATCGGTTGTTTAGTAAACTTAAAGATCCCGTCCCACCAGGAAAGCAGAGAAATGTTGTATACTCGATACCATGTGGAACGGACGATGGAAAAGTCTACATCGGACAAACGGGAAGGAAGCTAGAAACCAGGGTAGCAGAACACAAAAATGATGCCAAAAAGGGTGAGGCGAAATCGGGACTCTCGCAGCATACAGTGGAGGAAGGACACCTCTTTGACTTCGCCAAAACTCGGGTTTTAGAACGGATAGAGAACCAGGAGACCAGAACAACAGCGGAAATGTTCCACATCAAAATCCTAGGTGATAGCAAAACCGTGAATCTACAGAGAGAATGCGGAACATTCAATGCTGCATACAACGGTCTAGTCCTAAAGCTTCGTCAGAGTAACAACAACAAGCCAGTTGGACGGAAGGAAAACCAGCCCACTGATGAAGGCTGAATAACTGATATGAATGTGGCGTAAATACTAGAAGAATGTAAGAGTTTTGTGATATGTGTTTTTTGTAAAAATTGTAAATCGCGAATTTGATTGTTGAAAAATACCTAAATAGCACATTTTAATGGTAATAAATATTTACAGGCGTCAGACGATAGCTGAAGAATAGTAGGCTGAAACGTTACGCGATATATTCATCAGTTTCATTATTTCACCGAAAAAAAATTTTTCTACAAAACCTGAAGATACTACTTCCATAATATTGACGCTTTGATTGACGCATAATCAAGAAATGCTTTGATAAGCAAAAATTAGGTGAAGTTGAAATAAATATCATTTTTCAACGATCGCACGAAACATACTACCTCTCTATAAAAATCATGGGAAATGATTTTTTTTATTATGTTATATGTTCTTATGGTACCCAAATCATTCTACGGTACAAAAATAAGAATCTATTTCACTATATTTTGGTGCAATCATCGGCCATATTTACACAAGATTGCGTACAAATGAGCACAACGATAGCCGAAAAATTCGAAACCAGTGAAAAGCTTTACTGTATGAAGTTTGTTTTGCGTTAGCATACAACTGATTCAAAGTTAGTTTTTATATGGAAAAAAATAAATTTCGCTCAAAAAATACTCGGAAAACTCATAATCATTATAGCTCCAATATTGCAATATTTTATTTGCAATGTTGCGAAAATGTGTCAAAGTTATTGATCTGCGGTGTACTTATCGTCATCGCTTTGCCCGGTTGTCAATGTCGGCAAGGGGGTTGCCAATAAACTTGCCAATGCCATGCCAATAAACTTTTAGTTTACTGATATTTTTTAATATGGACAGAAATTCAACGACGGAATACAATGTGCATAATACATATTTTTGCCATAAATAAAGGTTTTATAGGAGCAGTTGTTTTTTGCCAAAGTAACATTTCTTCAAAGAAGACTTGTACGTATCTTCCAGAGCTGGAGTAAAACGCCATTTGATTCTTTTTGAATAAAGCACTTAAAACTATACCGCTTTGCCGAGATATAGATTCATTCCAAATGGCCGAATGGTTGTGTTACCAAATTTCGAACAAATTATATGGATAAATAACATTTTTCATAACTTAAGATGTTGAAAGCTGGTTGTAATTTGTCACTCCATTGTACCTGCATGTTCATTAGGATTTAGCAGGTATAATAATACGATCATAGAAATTAGTAATGATTGGCATCCGACGTATAATTTTTGGTGAGAAAATATCTCTCGGTTACAGCTTTTTAGTCTAATTCAACGACAACTTCCTCATGAATTTATATAATTTTGACTACTAAGAAACTAACACAATCACAGTGCAATGCAGTTATAGTTTATTGTCAAAACGATTTTGTAATACTGTAATAAGGTGGTAATTGTAAGGCACATTACTAGTATAATTGTATTTTTATTTTTATTAAAATTATTATTAGTAGTTACTGCCGCGTAGATTGTAAAGAGTCAACGAGTTTTTCTGCTATTTTCCAGCAATATGAGCTTTTGTATCAACAGTGAAATAAACTAGTGAAAGCATTGATTATTATAATAAATAACAGTTTGCCAAGGCCCAAAGTCCTCTGTGCGAGATTTTAGTACCACTACAGCGCCCTTTGGATGGCGTGGGAAAAGAAACCCTCCTTCCTACTAGCGTCCATGTAGCATTACTTCATTTTGCCCTCTGCTGCATTTGAGCCCGTAAGGAGCGTGTGAGTCCAATTTCAACCGAACCGTTTCGGTTAGCTATATATTTTACAAGTTGATTGTTAATTTAATTAGCCAGAAGGTAGCAACTAAATTGTTTCGTGTCTGTTAGCGTGTTTGATTGATTTTGGAATTTCGACTTGAATTTAAGAACTACAAAGTAGTGCAATCTAGCCACATGTTCATGTTTTTACGCATTCAATGTTCTTTCAAACGAAGAAGAGGAGTTTATTTTTCACTATGCCAAAAATGCACAAAATGCCATATTCCACACTCAGATATTGCCTATCGCATTGAACAAATCAGCATCTGCAACCAAATGTCTACAACTCTCGCAGTAACTAACCAACCACCACTGCGAAACAACTGCCGTTCAACTTGTATTCCGGGCACAAGAAGGTGGCAGAGTTGTCATCAACTTCAACCGCAGCCCCCCCGGGCCCCAACAGGCAGAAACTCAATCGGATCCGCAAAGTTAATTATTGTGAAAAATGTACCCATTACAAATTGGACGCACACTTCTTGATAGCCTTTCGAAGATTTAATTACTCGTCGTCGTCGGTCCGAGCTTCGAAATGCCTGCCTATCGTCTTCGAACAGGCTACATCCGAAAGCATCGTAACCGAGGGGATGCGCTGTGCTATCCCTCGCTATGTATTTGACAGAGGATAACATCGCGCTTCCAAAACTGTCAACGCTTCCAAAAGTGTCAAATTTCAATGGCAGTAACATAGCGAGAAAAAAAAAGAAAAAAAGCAAAACATCGATTTACATTGTTCGATGTTGTACTCGCTGCTCTCGTTAATGGCGCATTCCCTTGATCGTAACACCCCTGCAAGATGTGCGACTGCGGTTTTGTCCTCTTTCTTGCTCGCTTGGTGGACGTGAAAATTGTCTCCTTCGGTCCAGCAGCAGCAACAGCAGCAGCAGCTTGGCGATACTGGAGGGCATGGCTGAACGGTACCTCCCCAATGGGACCGTCCGAGTCTCTGGCACTACGATAGTAGACACAGCCTAGACGCTGATGTTGATGGCATTTTTATGTGACAAACGAGCACGCTTTCGCATCTTGTTCGACTGTAGAAAAGTGTAAAACATTTCCTCCTCATTAAGTTCGATTTCAATTACTATTGGCACCGACCGGTGGCAGGTGGAATGGCCGTGTTTGTTTGCTGTATCAGACAGTCACTGTACGCAGTTAAATAGGTGAGTAATTTGCTTCTAGGATTTCAGGCTGCCGGCTGTCTTGTCTCGTTCAGGCTGTGGCTGAACGCAGAAAATGGCTTCGATGAAACGGCACTCGATTTGTTGATTTGTTGCCTCCGGATTGATAGCCTTTGCTGGTGCGAGCACAGTGTATTTATGCGCTTTAAATTTGACACGAGTTGCTCAAATTGCAGGGCAAATGCCGGCAGGCACTGGCAGACTGCGTCGCTTTAATTATGTTAAATTAGAAAGTTACCCGGTTAGGTTGTTGTTTCCCATAAAATTTGATTCTGCTTGCGTAACCAACCCATCGTGGTCACGCGGTCGATGTTCGGGGAAGAATTTTATAGGAAAAAAATAAGTATAAGTTTTTAAGGGAACATTTATCGCCAACTATTAGCGATCTAATATTACGGTGTAATTTTGACAAACAGACTTTTTTATATTTTAACTAGCTGACCCGACAAACTTCGTATTGCCACAAATTAAACTGTGTTGTACAAAAATCCTGAATCTCGTATGACCTTTATCACAATCTCGAGTTTTGCAAGTTTCTGAAGTGTTCATGGGTGTTTTAATATATACATTTTCCTAACAGTAAAATAGAAAACAACTTCCCCATTGCTTAGCGTGATAAAATAAAGCGGATATCATTTAAACATTCGCCATCATTACAAACCATTTCGCCGAATACCATTTTGCGGAACACCAATTCTCGGTTGATCATAACGCGGAATATAGAGTTTCGCAGAAAACCATTTCGCGAAAAACCTTACGCGGGATGTACCATTTTACGGATAATCTTTTCGTAGAGAGTACCATTTCGCAGGGGTGACCCAACTGAAGGAAAGTAATAGAAGTCAGTAGATCTAGGAAAATAAATAAACCTAGACAGAGGCGATCTGTACGGGGGGCTGCCCCCTCCCGCAGTGGCCGGCGCTTACGACGGCAGGTCGCCAACAACACTCCCGGCCTGTGTCCGTCTCGCCCTGAATCATATAATGTTACTATTGATAGTTTCTGGTGGTCTATTATTGACTAATGTTTTATGAGTCTAAAATTTCTCGAGTTCGATTAGTTTTTGAGTTACGCAAAAATTTCTGTTTTATTTGCATGAGAGTCCTTATCCCCCTACCACAGGGGTCATAAAAAAAATTCCAGACTCCAAAACCCCCCTTTTGCCCTATTTGGTTCCATTTGTTTGATTAGTTCTCTAGTTATGAGGATATTTGTATTTTATTTGGGGGCTACCATATATGGCATAACGCCATTTGGCGTAAATCCATTTGGCATAACGGTCTTTTGGCATAATGATCATTTGGCATAATGGTTATTTAACGACTTTTTGGCATAATTGATAATCTAGCCTGATTTTATTGTTTGGTGCTTAATCTTTATGTGTGCAACATTTAACCGGGTACAAGGGCAAACACTCGGGCGATATCACAGTAGATCAGCTATATTGGTCGCAGCGATGAGTCCACACATCGGAAAAAACAGAGCGACATGGGAAAAAACAGAGCGACAGAGCCATCGCATTATATGAAAAAGTTTATTAAATGAATTTCCAGAGTTTTGACACCCAGATTATGACAGTTGTTCTTGTAATGTAATACAAAAAGTTCTCTACTTCATAGCGGACACTCCGTCGTAATTCCGGATTTTCGGGCAAAGTGTCTTTTAATGACCAAATAGTCCTTGTGTGTTTAAACTAGATAAACCTGTTCCGTCAAAATCAATTTAAAATTGTTAAAGTTATGACAATTGCTAAAGTTCGCTTTTGGGTAGCCTGGTACGCTTGTCACCCTGCTAAAGTTGTTTTTTTTTGTCGCGCACATAACGGTTAATTACAAAAAGCAGCAATTGACAACTGGTAATTGTTTTTAACAAACGAATCAATGCGAAGACCAAGGAAAAATAACTCGTAGTTGGTAAACCTACTAAAACAAATAAGCCTAGACAAAAGTAATTTATGCAAAGGTTCGCCGGAAAACATGCGCAAAATTTATGACAATAGACTCTATGCATATAACACCAGTGGAAAAGCCAGTGACAATTAGTAATTGATAATAAATCTTTGCGTACCGATTTTCTGTTCCATAGTATACTACAGAATGTCCTTGACTTTTGTGCTTCTCACAATTTCTGGTAATTGATTATCTGCTGTCAACTTCAAAAATTTTTTCTTGCTATAGAAAAAAATCTCGCATAACTTGTCAAAAAGACCTAAGAGTATCACTTAGAAATGTATCGGTGCGTTACATTTATCTATACAGCCTGAATTCGTTAAAACGATAGAATTTTGAAATACTTGTGCATTTTAGTTAAAGCAGGGCCCAACTAGAGAACACCCAACTAACAAAGAGCCCAATCATAACGAGTGCATCTTTGCTGTGTGTGAATCCTTGAATGTTTTACTTCATATAGCACACAATCACTGTCCATCGTACACTAAATACAAATTCAAGATTTGGAATAAACGTGATTTAGGATTATTTTTGTGCAGGTAACCATTGTTCAAGATCGTCTTCCGTTGCTTATTAACGAGGACCACTCGTTAGCGACGGTAGTTGCGAGGGTACCATTTCGCGGAAAACCAATTGACAATTCGCAGTTGACCTAAACGGGGAATATACTGTTTCGAGAAAAGTACTGTTTGGTGGAAATTCATTTTACGAAAAGTACCATTTTGCGGGGGAATTTGCGCGAAAACTACTTTGCAGAAAATTCCTTTTATCGGAAACTAGCATTATGCCAAATGACTTTATGCCAAATGGGCGACCCCCTTTTATTTGTATAGGAGCCCCCCACTATTGAAGGGGGGAGAGGTCATAATTCCCCTCCTAAAGAGGGGAGGGGACTCAATTCACCATAGAAAAAAATACCTACAAAAACACCCACATGCTAAATTTGGTTCCATTTCCTTGATTAGTTCTGGAGTTATGAGGAAATCTGTATTTCATTTGTATGGGAGCCCCCCTCCTAAAATGGTAAGGGGTCCTAATTCATCTTAAATGCCTTGGACACTTTACTTTTTGTTCTTACAAAGTATAAAAATTACCTTTTTGCCGACCGGTTTCGGGTAAGTAGTTACCCATCTACGGGGCCGAGTCCAATGGGTAACTACTTACCCGAAACCGGTCGGCAAAAAGGTAATTTTTATACTTTGTAAGAACAAAAAGTAAAGTGTCCAAGGCATTTAAGAGTCATTCTAGTTCTTACGTTAGCACGACTACGTAATAGAAGTCCTAACTCATCATAGGAAAAATTCTTGCCTCCAAAAACACCCGCATGCCAAATATGGTTCCATTTTATTGATTAGTTCTCGAGTTATGAGGAAATTTGTATTTAATTTGTATAGGAGCCCCCCCCCCCCTCCTAAAGTGGGGAGGGGTCCTAATTCACCATAGAAAAAATTCTTGTTTCCAAAAACCTTCACATGCCAAATTTGGTTCCGTTTGTTTGATTAGCTCTCGAGTTATGAGGAAATTTGTATTTCATTTGTATGGAAGCCCTTCCTCTTAAAGGGGAGAGGTGTCACAATTCTCGTTCTAAAGAGGGGAGGGGTCTCAATTTACCATAGAAAAAATTCTTGTCACCAAAAACACCCACTTGCCAAATTTTGTTCCATTTGCTTGATTAGTTCTCGAGTTATGCAAAATTCTATATTTCGATCCTATAAGGAACACAATTCTATATTTCGATCCCATAAGGAACATCCCGACAGACAGACAGACAGAAATCCATTTTTATATATAAAATATAATACATCAACATGGCTCGCACTGTACCACGAACTCGTCTGCACCTAGTCACTGTCGGGGCAGCTCGTCCTGAATTTTCAGCTTTGTCCGGTCGAGTCATTTAGAATATTAAGCCACTCTTTTCGGGAGGCATCCTTGAACAGAACAACTTCGCAAAGTGGCCGGCTCACCGTAGCCTCTCGAATTTTACCAGGTGTACGATGGAAATCCCTTCCATTAAAGACTGCAGCTCGTTATTAATATAACTGCGCCATGCTCCGCTTTCTCATTACTTACTTTACTTTACTTTAATGGCCGACAATCCATATTGGCGGATCATAGCCGAATGTATTCGTGATTTCCAGGATTCTCGGGTTTCGGGCTGCCAGTCTCCAGTCACCTGGCACTCTTGCTGCGCATGCTCGTGCTCGTTCTCACACACCCAACTAGTGCGTGGACTACCTCGAAGCCGACGACCTCGCCCAGGTTTTCTGATGTGCACACTATTTTCGCTGACCTTCCTTCTGGCATTCGGGCTACATGTCCAGCGCACTATGTCAGCCGGCGCCTGATCACCTTCACAATGTCATCATATTAATACACCTCGTACAACTCGTGGTTCGCGGAATCCATCTTTCCGCCAAATATTGACCGCAAAATTTTTCGTTCAAGTATACGCCGATCTGCTTCTGTTAACGTCCATGACTCATGACCGTAGATGGCCACCGGCAATATTACCCAAGCAACAATGTGAGTTTTATTGTACTCTTATGGTGGTCTTCAAGACCAATTTTGGTTTTAAATGCCATCATAAGGGTGTAATAAAACCCAAATTGTTACTTGGGTAATGTTTTGTACATAGCTAATTTCGTACGCGTCCGGAAACTTTGTGACTTTACCTGGTTACGGAGGGCGTAGAAAGCCCTCTTTGCAGCAGCAAAACGTCTCTTCACATCTCGAGTGACGTCATTGTCACATGTTCCCAGAGTTCCCAGATATGTGAATTCGTCGACAACCTCGTACCGTTCCATCTATTTCACCTCACCCCGTTTTGGCAGTGTACAAATGCCTGTACAATATCTCTAAGATCAACACTAACAATGTCGATGTCATCCGCAAAGCAAGTGCGATTTAGTAATGTTGGTTCCATTCCTTTGTACGCCTGCTCTTCGTATCACCCCTTCAAGTGCTATATTAAACAGTAGGTTAGAGAGTGCATCGCCTTATTTCAATCCGTCTAACGTCACAACCCAAGTAACAATTCTAAAGCTACTTGGCTTTATTGAAGTTTCATTGGCGGAACTAGAGGAGGGAGGCTATGGGGGGGGGGGCTTAGCCCCCACCAAGAGAGATTGTGCCCCCCCCCCCTAGAAAAATTTACTTGTCTGACCAATAACATGGTCGAAAAAAATGCCGGGGCTGTAGGCTGTAGGCTGTACCCCCCTAGAAATGAGCGCTAGTTCCGCCAATGAATTTTATATGGGTTTTATTGCGATAATCATTACCTCTGGTTTTCTAATGGTATTACGCAATACCAAGAGGATATAAGTCAAAATACACTTGTAACTAGCTATAAAATGTTAATAAAGCAAATTTCTTGTGGTTGCTTATATTACCATGATAAAACTAATTGGCTGCACCACGTCTCTTATAAACCTATCATACGTGTGGCGTATCAATACAATATGACGCACCAATCGAAATTGATCTTATTACGGTTGCTTGTCAAACCGCAATAAATCTGTTAGTTATATAGAGCTATTAAAACGGTAACATCATGACCAATCAGATTTATTGCTGCTATTATGAAGCTTACTAGAGTTCAACACCGTAATCATTTTTTTATGCGAGGCCATATTGCCATATTCTAGTATTCTGTTTTAGCTCGCAAAGAAAAATTTATCAAAAACCAAGTGTTTTGCAGAAAGAAAGTTATCACTCGGTTTCCTATCACTGGAAGCAACTAAATTGATTTAGCTCGAAATTGAGATTAGCTTACTGAATATATTTATTTTGTTAAATTCTTATAGAGGTTATGAAAACCTTCTGAAAAGTGGGCTACTTGGTCGGAAGGCAGTTTTATAGCGGTCATCAGAAAGTTCTGGTGGAGCTTATAGTTTTTTATAGCGATTTTATGGAACTGGTCATGAAAACCACTCGTGGAACGTAATAAAACTTAAAATTGTTCCTTGGGAAATGCATCTGATATTTCACCAGCTATTCTGACGCTTGATTTTGATTTGTCTAGCGTTGTAAGACACAGTTTTATTAGCTGGGTCGGAAAGCCGTGTTCGAGCATTATCTGCCATAATTAATTTCTTTTCACTGAATCGTACGCTGCCTTAAAATCCACAAACAGATGGTGAGTCCGCAAGTTGTATTCCCGAAATTTGTTAAGGATTTAACGCAAGGTGAATATTTGATCCGTAGTCGATCTTCCTTCTCGAAAACTACACTGGTTATCGTCGACAAAGAATTCTGATAACGGTCTCAACAGAACTTATTCTGTTGAACAGAATACGGAATAGTACCTTATAGGCGGAATTTAGAAGAATTATGCCCCGATAGTTACTACAATCGAGTCGACGTCCCTTCTTGTATTTCGGAGAAATGAGACCATCAAGCCAGTCTGAAGGCATTTATTCTTCCATCCAGATCTGGGCATGGATTGCTTTGTGCAGCTGGTCACTCCCCACTTTCAGAAGTTTGACCGCTTTGCTGCATCTGCTTTGTGCTTGTAGAGGGAAAAGTAGGGCCGACTACCAGCTGTTATATGCACTCATCAACCGCGTCGAGTTCATCGCCATCAATAGTTACTGTCCGTGGGAGGTGAACGTTTTTGCCTTTCTACTATATAAATATATAGTATAAAGGTATAGAAATCACTCGAAAACCCGGAAATGGAAAGAAGGTCCTGCGGGCCGAATGTCATATACCATTCGACTTCGTTTCGAAAACTGAGCATTTTCTGTGTGTGTGTGTGTGTGTGTGTGTGTGTGTGTGTGTGTGTGTGTGTGTGTGTGTGTGTGTGTGTGTGTGTGTGTGTGTGTGTGTGTGTGTGTGTGTGTGTGTGTGTGTGTGTGTGTGTGTGTGTGTGTGTGTGTGTGTGTGTGTGTGTGTGTGTGTGTGTGTGTGTGTGTGTGTGTGTGTGTGTGTGTGTGTGTGTGTGTGTGTGTGTGTGTGTATGTGTGTGTGTGTATGTGACGCTTTTCAATCTCACTCACTTTTCTCGGAGATGGCTGTACCGATTTTTATGATCTTAGTGTCAAATGAAAGGTCTAGGTGTCCCATAGGTTGCTATTGAATTTCATACTGATCGGACTTTTAGTTCAAAAGTTATGTATAAAAATACGAAAAATATGGGGCTTCATTATCTCATAGGTCCTTCAACCGATTTAAACCAAATTGATTGCATATAAAAGAGGAGCCTTGCAAACCCTTAACTTCCGAATTTCATGACGATTGGACTTGTAGTTTGAAAGTTACATAAAGAAATGTGAAAAAATTGTATTTAAAACATATTTTTGTAACATATAAGCATTAATTCAATGTAAAGCATCACCAGATTTATTATCATTTGAAAATTACTGTTGAGATCTATCAAACGAAACCGAGTTATTGAAAATCGGACGGTTCATTCAAAAGTTATTCAAACTTTAACACTTAAGCACCGTATATTAAACCGTTAAAACGTGTAAAATCAAAACATTTCAATCAAATGTTGATTGTATTCAATGTGTGTGATGTATGTGTGTATGTATGTATGTATGTATGTGTGTGCGTATGTATGTATGTATGTATGTATGTATGTATGTATGTATGTATGTGTGTATGTATGTATATGTGTGTTTGTGATGACGATTTGCAATTTTGAAATTTGCATTGAAATTCAAGGAGAGTGTGAAACATGTCAATTGTCTGAAGTTTTCGAAGCCTCTTAGTGGAATGTGGAATACGAACTCTGAAATTAAAGGAAAGAAAAAACTTTTTCCGACTGAATTCCAATATTTAAAATTTATTCGCGACAGATACGTATACACTTCGAAATAAGACACTGATGAAGCCTGCACGTTGTAGGCGAACTATACATCTGTCGCAAATAAATATTAAATACAGTAGGATTTCGAATTTGGCAACAAATGCGTGTCGCCTATGTTGCTAAAATCAAAACCGTGCCAAAATCGAGACCCTTTTTGATATGACAAAATTGAATGTAAATGCATTGGAAATTAACTAAATGTTATTAATCAACGATTGCAACCTTTTTCACAAAATCCGCCAAGACCTATCCATGCGGTGTAAGTAAGTTTTTGGTGACCTACGGTAAGACATAGTCCTACGGCAATAAAAATATTATTGTTCGAAACATTCTATGATCGCAAACTTTTTTTCATGAACACACTTAGGGCAATATTTTTTCGTCATTTAAAGTAATACGGAAACTGACTGATATTTAAGCATACTTTTGGAAATAAAATATTCTGTGTTGCCAAAAACGGATACTTTTGTTGCCAAAATCGAACCATGCCAAATTCGAAATCCCACTGTAGTGGGATTCAATCGGAAAAAGTTTTTTCTTTTCTTTAATTTCAGATTTCGATTGTCATTTTAATAAATAAATAATAATAAATAATAAATAAATAAATAAATAAATAAATTTTCTTCACTTGCTGTAACTCGCAATTAGACAAGAAAAGCAAAAAGCGAAGAAAAGCAGTTAATTTAAGCATTTAGATATAGTGGTGTATAGGATTTAATATACTAATGGATTGATTTTTCCAGATAAACTTATATAAATTGCAAACAATTTTTGCGCATCTATAGATGCTGTTTCCAATCAATAAATACTAGAGCTTAGAAATTTTATATAAAAATAGGAGCAAAACATTGTACGGTAGTAATTTTGTACGATTTGTTTTCGTTAGTGACACTTTAAAAGACAGAAATCTTATGTCATGCATCATATTTCAATAAATAAATCGAATTGACAAGCACTGGAAATCACATCGATCATATTTCCCATTCTCAAGCATGTTTATGGCACAGCTTTTGCACTATTCGACCTCATCTTGTTTTCCTAACCCTCTAACGGGATACATTGTACAAACGATGCGATCAAGCTAATGACTATCTTTTCATGAAAGTACATTCAAAAGAAGCTTAAGTTTTGATTTTCATGCAAAAATAATTATCTGAAGGAGCGTCAGCTAAGAAATATTTCCATTTCTGTTTTTTATATCTAATGCTCTATTCAGTTATTTTTTCTAATTCAGATATATTGCAAAATTGAAGCCAAGCAAACTAATAGTAAAATTTTGAGATCAACCATTTTGTTGTAGATATCCTTTTTCTTCAAAAGCGAAATATAATAATAATTTTTCTGAACTCTTGTTTTCAAAGATGCTAACTTTTGAACGCATGGTATTAATATCAAAATATCAAAAAATCTGCTATGAACACATATTTCATATTGTCAATTCAAAACAAGTTTCGTATGTGGCTCTAAGGCCTGAATGTTAAGGCTGTCTATATATATATATTCATTCAAGTCTGCAAAAATTATCTTTTGTGTTTACATTATGTTTCTATAAATCACGTAAATGTTATAAAACTAAATAATATGTTCATCAAGTAACATAAATGACGCTTACAAGTATTTCTGCACCCAAGGAAAGAAAAGATAATTATTGTACGCAATACGTTGCGAATTTGACTGGCAAATAAGAATTTTGAGGAATACAGAACGGATATTTCAAAATATAGTCAAGTTAATTAAAGAGGTTCCTGAGAAATTAAATAGTGATTATTGTGGCAGTAGAAAGGCTAGGTCACGCCGCTAGGTGGATTAATTCGGGTTTTTTTCTCTGGAGTCGTCACTTCTCATATATTTGATTTTCAACGCATTGATTTTTAGCTCGAGCCTGCTAGCCTCCGCTTCTAGCTTGCTGTAGAATGCTACCGTCGTCGCAAAGTTTCTAGTAATGGATGATAATGTCAAAGACGTCGGCAAAGGCTAAGAGTTGACTGTTCTTGCTGATAATCGTGTCTTTTAATTTTTGGCCACCCACCGTGCCACACCCTCATTTGCAATATTAAAGAACATGCAGCAGCAGTACACTCCATCCAAAGGATTCAACAGTGCCCGAAATACGAACATTACTCGCTCCATGGTAGCTTTGATCAGCAGCATCAGTTTATCCAGAAAATCGTTCTCGTGCATTATCAGCTATAGCTCTTCGCGCTGGACTGTATCGTATCTTCTTGACTTCTAACAGCATAGACCCAGGGTGGCTCTTGCCGTATGTCATATCGAGAATTCCTATCCACTATACTTGGTACTACGCTACTCGTCGCCAATTCGTAGAGCATCTTGACACACGTAATTCGGCTGTAACCTGGTCGAACCATCTAGCACGTTGGACCTCTCTATTCCTGGTGCCGGTGGGGTTCTTGAAGAGAACGGATTTCACTGCATAGTCGTCCAACACACATGGCATGGCCGGTCCACCGTGGTTTCCCAACTTTTGCCAGGTGTACGATAGAAAGCTCTCCAAGTAATGACTGCAATTCGAGATTCATACGCCCACGTCACTCTCCGCTTACCATTCGCCAAAAATAGTCCGCAATACCTTTCGTTCAAATACGGCAAGTTACGTATGTCTTCCGTAAGCATCAATTTCCAACTTGACTGCGTCGTTAAATCTCCTTACTCTTATTATTGCTGGTGGTAACCAGAGATCCCAAATATTCGTTATTATTATTTTTTTTGTATGCCAGAAGGGCATTGGGTTAAAAGGCCACTGCGACAGTCTTAATGATCGTCTTTTGTGGTAGGCCCCGATTGCTGTACACAGTTTACGGATCGCTCATACCCATTGATGGAGTTGAGCGGAAGAGTTGTAATCCTGTGCCCCAATTCGGTACTACATGGTTTATAAAGCCAATGACCGTTTTGGGATTTAGGCTCCACACCTGATATGGAGTAAGAAGGAAACTTCCTAAGAAGTTGTGCCTTGATGAGTTATGTCTTACTATATTTTATCAAGCGTCATACACAATTCACAGTTAAGTTTACTGGACAAATTAGAAAAAGGCAGAACAAATAATACGTTTTCTCTTGCTCAGCAGCTCTCTACAGCACCCAAAATAAACCATTTTAGCCGAAATTGCCGTGCGGGTGTTCTATGATTGCGACGTTGAGAATTTACCAACCCATCGACATCTCTATATCGAACTGCAGTAAACGTCAGCGACAGCATGTCCGGGGCTCAAAATTTGACAGCGGACCCAAATCAGACTGCTGGCAGTTGAGTGAAACGCAGTGCTGACATGCTATCTCATTTTCGCACACGAGAGATGTTGGCGGCAAAAACATGGTTGTCTGTCGATGGGGTGGAATTTACACACATTTGAAGTTTACAAGACGTTTGTATTTGTCCAATCAAAACAACACATTCATAGGGTGCGCACCTTGTGCGTATATGTTGAAATGGATAGTGTTACCAAATATTCAGGAATATAGATTTTTTACTAAATTATTGTACAAAATTTGTTAATGTATGGTTTAAGGCAGGCTACAACCACAAGAACTGGCTTCATATAAAAAAAAATACAGACAAACTTGAGTGCACCATTTCCGCTTGGCAAAGATTGGCGATGGCCCTTTTTTGCAATAAACTCTTCGAAGCACACAATCTAGAGAAAACTTTATGGAATTCTTCAAAGAAAGAAGATTCCTATGAATGAAACATCAGCCCGGCATCAAGTGCAAGTGTGCCGCATTTTCCGTCAACCGCTATCAGACAACACTGCACGAGCTGGGGCACTATCTGGTATAACAAATTGTTTCGTTTTCTTTGCTCTTTGCGGTTAACTCTGTTTATCTTGCACTTCAAGTGCGGCCTGTCTGGGGGCTGTAGTACCGAACTTTTACAGCATATAGCGCAGTCGGCAGGCGAATTAATTTATGCGACAAATACCAAGCCGGCGCGGCGGCATCGTGTCCCCACCTGCATCTGACACGTAACACGTATGGTTGAATCGCTATATCGGTAGAAATCTTGTTGCACAAATCCCAATGCGATAGCCGCTCGCCTCGCTTTGTATGTGGAAGAGCTAATCTGAAAACAAACGTTCGGTTTGGAAAAGCTGCGATAACGAAGGATGACTTTAATTAGCGATGTTTGTCACGAAAAATCTCAACGGCGCTTACTGCAACTGCCGGTAAAGATTTCTATTTACAGTCGACCGGGAAATGGCGATCTGGTACGCAAGAAACGGATCGGCTGTACTCTGCATGGCCACTAAGCTCCAAAGGGGTGACACCATTCAACGGAAAGCCAAGCGCTTTGGCCTTTCCCATGGAGCCCTGTTTTGCCTTTGCAACTGCAACTTTGAAGTACTTCACGATGGATGGGGGCCGGCCGGACTCTCGAGCCAAGGCTTGAGCTCGAGAGTCGACTGAATTTTCTTCGTGGCAAATGGAAAAGGAAAATATTTTCACACTCAAATCGAAAGACACTGCCTGGTGGCATGGTGTTTGGAGCCGTCGCTCTGGTCGGTCGGTCGGTCAGTACAACGTGCTGGAATCTGCGCAAAGTGACGCGATCCCGACTAATTGTTGGCGTGTGTGGGGCATATTAAATGCGAACCTTGTTGATCCGTGAGTGCATTACAAATCATGTATGAATGAAATTGATTGAATTATTTGCTTATTATTGTGGAGAAATCATGCTCTGGTGAATGAATCTCGAGAAACTGACTATATATACTTTATCGCCTGGTGTAGAAATGAAAATTTACATAGTTGAAAGAAAATTGAATTTAAAATGTTTATTTAACAAATCTAAATGACGCTATTTTCCTTTTAAGCAATAATTCTGGTTTCGTCACTGCCTTTACTGAACTAACATTATCAAGAAGTTTCTACAGTTGCATATATTCATAACAAAATATTCAATACCTAATTGCATACATGACATTTATTAATTCATAAAAATCGTTAAGCTACATGATTGATCCAAAATAGTTACCTTTAGTTTCATTGATGTAACGAACGCAATATAAGTCAAATAAATAGGGCCTGGGAAACTTTCTCAAAGTACTTCATTAGAGTCTGAAGGGTAAAATTATCGCCAATATCATAAAAAGAATTGCACCGTTAATGTAGGAGTACGCTTTAATGTTTTGCCAATGAATATTTCACTATATCAGATCGAAATGTCATGGGAAAAAGCGCTCGATTTGAAAAGAAAACTTTTCGAGCAACGATCGTAGAATTTCAATCCCGGAGTCAATTAGACCTTGTACGTGAATACACAGAAGCATTTATACGAAGCTTTTATAGGGGCGTAAAAAAAAGTCGTGAAAAGAGCGTCAAATAGAGCAATGTCTCGCGATTTCACTTCGAGGTAGGAGTCTCGAATGAATTTAGAGAATCTATAAGCCAATTACAGTTATCATCAAGCACGCAAGTTCAAATGGTCAGAAAGATATGAATATACACAAGAGATACCTGCTGATTATATTAGCGTAGAGCGGGGCGTAAGTGCGCGACATTTGAAGTTGTCATCAATTTTCATGAGATATAAAGAAGCACAACAATAAAAAGTTCGAAGTTTGAATCCATGAAATTAGCACAGCAGTAGTTAACAAACCATTGTACCTTCAATTTGCGATATGTTTCAGAAAGAAATATTCTCAACCGGCACTTTTTCTATTTTTCCGCTGGTGTACTGCAGCCTCCGTCAGATAGAAACTTTACCAAACTGTAGGATAAGAATGTTAAATGTTGAAATGAATCAAATATTAAATGAATAAAATGTTAAATAAAATTCTAAGTTAAATAATATTATACGTGACAAAAGAAAATGATACATATTTCTCAAGTTGATGTCCGAAGTCCGCCAATTTGCATTAGACAGAGTACATATTCGCCCCGCCCCTTCTACTAGTACGTGAGAGTCATTTGCTATAAATAGGCGTGCGCGCCGCAAGAGAGCTCATTCGAATGTCGGACGCTGAGAAGTACACATCGGGAGCGGTAAGCAGTTCAGCCAGAACATCAGTAGAACATCAGTAGCAGCAGCAGCAACTCTTGGGCCTTCAAGTAGCCCAATCGAGACGAAGGACGTCACCCGATCGACGAGTAAGCGAGCCATTCTTGGTGAGCCCTCTGTCCTACATCGGCAACGATTAGCAGTAACTCTTGGGCCTTCAAATAGCCCAATCGAGACGAAGGACGCCACCCGATCGACGAGTAAGCGAGCCATTCTTGGTGAGCCCTCTGTCCTACATCGGCAACGATTAGCAGTAACTCTTGGGCCTTAAGGTAGCCCAATCGAGGCGAAGGACGTCACCCGATCGACGAGTAAGCGAGCCATTCTTGGTGAGCCCTCTGTCCTACATCGGCAACGATTAGCAGCATCCGATTGACGAGTAAGCGAGCCATTGTTGGTGAGCCCTCTGTCTTATATCGGCAACGATACTAGTTAGTAACACGCGCAGAGATGCTGCCCGGTTACGGAAATTACGACAATGGCGCCGTCGGTGGCAACACCGAACCTGATTATACTGAGAAAAGGTAAATTTTCAATTTCGATATCAAGTTGAGACGTGAATTGAGATTTCATTTGTGTAATGAAATATATTCCAATTGGAAAGGTGGAATATAGTTGTTAGTTCTTCATGGAAGAATGAATAAGTATTGTATATATTCCAATAGGAAAGGTGGAATATAACGAATCCCGATGGAAATGGCGGGAGTCGAAAACTAAAAATTAATGAAAACTATGATTGAAAAGGCATAGTTTCCTAGTTACAATGAAATCTCAAATCCCGATGGAAATGGCGGGATTTTGAATCGAAAAATAAAAATTAATGAAAACTATGATTGAAAAGGCATAGTTTCCTAGTTACAATGAAATCTCAAATTACTTTAATTACATGTGATGTGACTCTGAAATTCGTGAGTTAAAAAAAAAAAACCCTGTACCTTTATGTTTACAGACATTCAAAGGGAAAGCGTACGAAGAAGCTAAAGGAGGAACTAGCTAAAATGAAGGCAGAATTGGAAAAGACCCGTTTGGAACAGGAACAACTTAGCCGTGTGTTGGCTGGGATGACGCAAAATGCAGATTTTTGTGAAGCACGATCCAGCACAATACGCGATGAGCAGAACAGCGGAAACGAAACGCTCCTTATGACAATGAACAACATGTCATTAGGTAGCTTGAACATTCCAGAATGTTCGCCAGCGACCGGAGATACGGAAATCAACAAGAGAGCCTATGATCACTGGAAAAACGTGTTTAATGCATCATTAAATCTTATTCAAGCGGCCGATGAATCGACCAGATTCGATTTATTCCGCATCAAAGCAGGCCCGTTGCTTCTTGAGCTACTTGATGGCACCACATCGCAAGCTGATATGGCTGATGAGCAAATGTATCCCTATTCAAATGCAATTGCTCGACTAGACGCTTATTTTGCGTCAAGAGCGTATATTTTATCCCAGCGTAGTAAGCTATCGAATATGGTGCAAAGGAACGGTGAACTCAATATTGACTATGTAAGAAGAGTTGCTGCCGCATCGAAGCTTTGTAACTACAAGGCGGATGAGGTGTTCGAAGCCATTTCAAGAACCGTAACCAGAGGTTCCTCAGATAGCCGAGTGAGAACTGTATCTTACCGGGTTCTAACTGATGGAGGGACACTCAACGAGTTAATTGATCAAGTGCGCATCCGAGAAGTGGAACTGGATAATGAAGATGATTATCGCAGACTCCATCAACAGAGAGCAGCAACGGTAGCGCTAGTTTCACATCAGTCGAACAATTATGGTCAACCTCGCCGTAGTCATTATGGATCTTCACGGGGATTAGCAGGTAACCGTGCTAGAGGAGCGGTTACTCGTGGTACATCGAGAAACCCAAGATTTGCCCGATCGTGCTGGAGATGCCTGAGCACGTATCACTCTTCAGATGATTGTTTTCACCGTGAGAAAGTCTGTCACAGCTGCAATCGCCGGGGACACATTGAACGAGCGTGTTCATCTCAAATAAAAGGAGAATCCCGTAAACGTCGTTGGACAGGAGAAGACACAGAGCCTCCAAGCAAAATCGCAGCAGTGGAGAAAACAGAAGAAAATTTAGAACAAAGTGAGGTAATACAAAGTGATGAATAATTATTTTTTGTGATTTATTATTACTATGATAATATGATAATAAAAAGTAAAAATGAAGCAAACTGTTTTAATTGAATGAAGCAATTATTCCAGGTACTTCAATCCTCGCCATTATGTAAAGATGATATTGGAAACGTCGATTCTGTGACGACGAATGACGCAAAGGCTTACGTTACAGGGTTCGTTGCTGGCGTAAAAGTTGTATTTTTTGTAGACTCTGGAGCACAGGTTAATACTATTACTCCAGAATCATTCAACGCTATGCTTCGAGACGAAAAGGCAAGACAAAATTTGCACGAGTTGAGTTACGAGTCCGATAAGATTTTGCGTGCATATGCAACAGCCGGAAACATCAACGTGATAGCAACTTTTTCAGCAGAACTTTTTGTTTCTGAAGATAGGTCAGTTACAGTAGAAAAGTTCTATGTGGTAGATGGTTCTAAAGCGCTTCTTGGCTTCAACACTGCAACCAGATATAGTTTACTTGAAGTGGGGCTTGAAGTTTCGATTACCGGCGCTGACGGGACCGATCCTGATTGGAGATGTGAATTTGTTTCTGTGCAGAGCGTTCAGCGTTTCGAGGAGTTTCCAAAATTTAACGTACCGGCGGTTATACTGAGCTATGATAACTCTTTACCCCCTTCAAGGAACGTTTATACGCACATCCCTCCAGCTTTCAAAGAGCTGACAAGACAGAAACTTGATGAATTAAAAGCAACAGGTATTATTGAGAAGGTGACTATGGATATGGATAAAAGTTTTTGTTCATCGCTATTAGTTATTCCAAAAGGGAAAACTGATATTCGTCTAGTGGTCGACTTGCGTGGACCTAATAAGTGCATACATAGAACTCCTTTCAAAATGCCAACTTTTCAATCCATTCTGATGGAATTGCATGGCGCTGCATACTTCTCCACGATAGACCTAACCAGTGCATTTTTCCACATAGTGCTAGATGAAAAATCGAGACATCTTACGAATTTTTTCGCTGGAGATGGACTTTATAGATGTTGCCGGTTGCCATTTGGTCTAACAAACGCCCCTGACATATTTCAGGAGGTCATGCAAACAGTAGTACTCTCGGGATGTGATGGAACCGTCAATTATCTGGATGATATCTTAGTATATGGGCGAACAAGAGAAGAGCATGATCATAACCTGCAAAACGTCATGAAAAGGCTCGAAGAACACAACGTACGAATAAATTATGACAAATGCAGTTTCGCGCAGCAACAAACAAAATTTTTGGGTTTTACATTATCAACTAAAGGATGGCAAGTAGATGACGAAAAAATTGGAGCGATAAAGAACTTTCGCAAACCAGAAATACAAGGAGAAGTAAAGAGTTTTCTTGGTTTGATCACGTTTATAGAACGATTCGTTCCTCAGCGTGCGGATAAAACTCGCTATTTGAGAGAATTGGCAAATTCAAAAGAATTCTATTGGAATCCTGACCTAGAAGACGAGTTCAATAACCTGAAGAATGATGCAGGAAGATTCATCAAGACTCTGGGTTATTTCAACCGAGACGATAAAACAGACTTATTCGTAGATGCCTCACCTTACGGGTTAGGAGCGATCCTCGTTCAATATGACCATACGTCGAAACCTCGGATTATATCATGTGCATCAAAAGCTTTAACACTTGCGGAGAAGAAATATCCTCAAACTCAAAAGGAAGCACTGGCAATGGTTTGGGGTGTTGAACGCTTTTCGGTGTATCTTTTAAACATTAACTTTACAATCCGGACGGACGCCGAATCGAATGCTTTTATTTTCGGTGGCTTACACCGAATTGGTAAAAGAGCGGTATCGAGAGCTGAGGCTTGGGCGTTGCGGTTGCAGCCATATTGCTTCAAAGTTGCTACCATTTCAGGAGAAGCTAATGTCGCTGATGCCTTATCTCGGTTAGTGAAGGAATCTCAATCCCCTATGCCGTTCGATGACGCTGAAGAAAAACATTTATTGTATTTGCTGGACACTGGTACAATGGAAATCACGTGGGATGATATCGAGATAGAGGCTGAGAAGGATACTGAGCTGATATTAGTGAGATCAGCAATTAAGAGTGGCAAATGGGATAAATCTTTGAGGAGATTCGAATCAGAATCAAAGAATCTGAGAATATTTGGAGCATTAATCTTCGCTAGAGACCGAGTTATTCTGCCCTACGCTCTTCGAGAAAGAGCACTTAGTTCAGCACACCAAGGACATATGGGCATAGGTTCCATGAAGAAAATCCTAAGAAACTATTTCTGGTGGCCAGGAATGGCCAAACAAGTTGAAAATTTTGTAGAAGGCTGTGAGACTTGTTTCAGATTATCGAGAAGAAACCCACCCATTCCATTAACAAATCGTGAATTACCGGAAGGACCGTGGGAAATTTTACAAGTGGATTTTTTTTCGTTCAAAGGTTTCGGATCGGGAGAATTCTTGGTTATAGTAGATACCTACTCTAGGTATCTACATGTAATTGAGATGAAGAACATAGATGCGGATTGTGTTAATGCAGCGTTAGGAAGAATTTTCGAAGTTTGGGGTTATCCGCTCATAATTCACAGTGACAATGGTCCGCCATTCCAAAGTGAAAATTTTGTCAAAACCTGGGAAAACCGTGGTGTAAAAATTAGAAAATCGATCCCATTAAGTGCTCAATCCAACGGTGCGGTAGAACGGCAAAATAAAGGGTTGAAAGAAGCTTTCGCTGCCGCGAAACTTGACAATATTAACTGGAAACTAGCATTGGAAAAATACTTGCATATGCACAACAGAGTTCGACCACTATCACGTCTCGGAATCACGCCGTTTGAGTTACTCGTCGGATGGAGATACAGAGGAACCTTTCCATGTTTATGGGAAAAGTATTCTCCTGAACCAGTAGATCGTACGGATATACGTGAAAAGGATGCTGCCTCGAAGCTAGATAGCAAAAAGTATGCAGATGAAGTTAGAGGAGCGAAATGTTCGGATATTGCAGTAGGAGATAAGGTACTGATGGCACAAAGCTCGAAACAAAAAGGAGATCCTACATTCACCGAAGACCGTTATACCGTTCTGGCAAGGGACGGTGCAAAAGTTATTGTTCAGAGTAGCCGAGGCGTGCAGTACAGTAGAAATGTACAGGATGTAAAAAAAGTTCCCGCTGTGATGCAAGAAGAAAACAATCCAGAATCAAATGAAAGTCGCGAAACAATGTCTGAATTACAGTTTCCTGATATAACAGAAAACATGCACGAGGCAAATGATAGACCCAAGCGTTTATTAAGAAAACCTTCTAGATTTAACGATATGGTCTTGTATAGTATTTTTGATTAGAGAGTACACAAGGATAGTATTGTAGGATAAGAATGTTAAATGTTGAAATGAATCAAATATTAAATGAATAAAATGTTAAATAAAATTCTAAGTTAAATAATATTATACGTGACAAAAGAAAATGATACATATTTCTCAAGTTGATGTCCGAAGTCCGCCAATTTGCATTAGACAGAGTACATATTCGCCCCGCCCCTTCTACTAGTACGTGAGAGTCATTTGCTATAAATAGGCGTGCGCGCCGCAAGAGAGCTCATTCGAATGTCGGACGCTGAGAAGTACACATCGGGAGCGGTAAGCAGTTCAGCCAGAACATCAGTAGAACATCAGTAGCAGCAGCAGCAACTCTTGGGCCTTCAAGTAGCCCAATCGAGACGAAGGACGTCACCCGATCGACGAGTAAGCGAGCCATTCTTGGTGAGCCCTCTGTCCTACATCGGCAACGATTAGCAGTAACTCTTGGGCCTTCAAATAGCCCAATCGAGACGAAGGACGCCACCCGATCGACGAGTAAGCGAGCCATTCTTGGTGAGCCCTCTGTCCTACATCGGCAACGATTAGCAGTAACTCTTGGGCCTTAAGGTAGCCCAATCGAGGCGAAGGACGTCACCCGATCGACGAGTAAGCGAGCCATTCTTGGTGAGCCCTCTGTCCTACATCGGCAACGATTAGCAGCATCCGATTGACGAGTAAGCGAGCCATTCTTGGTGAGCCCTCTGTCTTATATCGGCAACGATACTAGTTAGTAACACGCGCAGAGATGCTGCCCGGTTACGGAAATTACGACACAAACGTTTTTTTGTTTCATCAGCAGAAAGACACTGTTTACCTTCGGCCAGCATCTTTAGAGCACACAGTTTCCTGCAGATCTTCCATTTCTAGTATCTATAATACAGTGCTGTACTGTATGTACTGTTGCGGCATCAGTTTTTTGGCCTATTTCTATTTTGGGCCTACCCTCTGTTCTCCGCATCCTACAGGGGAAATCATTACAAATGCTTACCAATATACACTACTACGGTTGCATATTCGTTTCGTGGTAAGAAATTGGTTCTACAGGTAATACGAAAAAAGAGTATTCCCAATAATTAGAAGCATGCCGAAAATACCATCCAATGCCCTAATTAGCTATGCATTTTGGACTCGTCCATGAATCGCACTTTTGCCCCGCTAGGCGCTTGACGTGGTTAAATCAAATTATGGAAAAGCGAAATATATTTTGTAAATTCTTCTCACCGCATTTTCGATAGAGATATGTGAGGGATGTAAAACGCTGGTGCAATTTTTCAACAAGTAATATCCTCCTGTTGCAATCGTATTTGCCGTATAACGAAATATTACATCAAAAACACTCTAAAATAACATTTACGCATAACTCAGCAGCCATTCTTCGTAAACAACTAGTGTTTACGATAGATTTAAGCCGTCAAAGTAGTTACCCATCCATGCCAATGTAGTCAATTTACTCGGAGTGTGTACAACTGCATATGATTCCATCGGCCGAAAAGGCAAAGTAAGCTGATCAATAGATTACCATGGCTAGTCACAGTGTTTTGGATTTTGGGTGAGTTGGCGAGTTCAGTTGAACACTGTTTTTTATGAAAAATTCAACAAACGTTAATTCATGGTGCTAAGTTTTGTTTTTAATTGCGTTATTTTGTTATTAATAAAAATTTATGTAAAAAAATTACGAGAGAGGTTGTCTAGTCTAATTAGTCTGTCCATGGTAATTTTGTCCACTACGAAATGTTATCGACTACAGGAAACACCTCAGTTTGACCTTCGCTTGCCGATTCATCTCCTTCAACGGTATCTCGGGGTATCCCTTTCCAACCAGAGTAATTCTTTTGCCGTTGGCATGTGGAGTTGAGCATCTAGACGCCTTTTAATATCATGGTAGCTAGACAACGCCCGATGGTGGTACCAAGACTGATATAACTACACGGATCAGGAAGGTCAGGGGTGCCTTTGCAGGTCTGCGAGATATTTGGCGCTCAAACCAGATCACTTTACATACGAAAACCCGAACTTTCAATTCAAACGTTAAATCCGTTCTGTTGTATGCCTGCAAAACGTGGTGCGTCTCAGCGGAAACAACGCAAAAACTGCAGGTGCCTGGTGGCCTGAAATTCGTAAACGTATGTGGAAGTGGATCAGACACACCTTGAGGAAAAGAGCGAATGAGGTCTGCAGAGAAGCACTCGACTGGAATCCACAAGGACAGCGTATAAGAGGCAGACCCAGAGGCTCATGGCGACGCAGCTTAGCCAACGACATCCGGGCTGTAGACGAGTACCTGTCCTGGTGAAAGGTAAAAACCATGGCGGATAACCGTCCTATAAGATGGCAGACCCATCTCGAGACTCGGTAGAGACTACTGCCAGCATTTAAGCAATTACGGATACAGCGCCTCTATGGTTCAAAAGTACAAATACCAGCGAGCCACATGCCCTGGCGGGTGTTGTGAGTTCGAATCCGGTTACAATCTCATATTATAGCTTGGTTCGACCCTTGCACCTTCCAGCATTGGACAAGGTAGGAGTCGCAACAACAACTTACTAGCGTAGCTCCCAATAGCCCCCCTCAGCTTTCTACTCTTTCCCCTCATTCAAAAATTCTTCATTACTTTCCCCTATAAATTAATTGCGGATCGAATATTCGGTATCTACCAAGGCTAACTCAAGGACGACGAATGGATACTCGGTACTTGGAACTGCAGATCGCTAAACTCCGCTGGTGGCGACCGAGTACTGCTCCAACAGTTTCAACCTCGTAAACTCGGCATCGCAGCTCCGCAGAAAATCTGTCGCAAAGGATAGAAGTTTTGGAAGATCCGTGGCTGCAATGCTTAATTTTACCGGAGAATGTCTATTGAGGGTAAAGGACAGTTTATACAATTACAGCTTCATTAACGTGCATTGCCCGCACGAAGGTAGCTCCGAGTCCCGACGATGAGAAGTAAGCGTTCTACGCGAGACTGGAGGCAACGTACGACAGCTCGGCTGAATATCAGGCAGCTAGATAACTCGTAATTTGCCGAGAATTGCGCACGAATGCCGGATAAGGCAAACGTTTTTTTCGAGAGGTGCCTCAAACCTTGAAGACGGTTGGGGCAGAATAAGCACTGCAATCTGAGAGCACTAGGTGATGAGCTCCAGAGTACTTAAAACGATTGTTTTGAGCGGGAATGTCAACAAGCGACGGAGAGAAAAAATTGCGTGGAAAAATTATCTGATCATTGCCACTAGGGAGAATACGGCCAAATATCGACGAGCAAGGAACCAGTATACAACGAACCTGAGGAGCAAAAAGGGCCATAAGGAGGACAGAGATCGTGAAGAATTAAAACAACTATTCCGAGTTAATGAAACTCGTAAGGACTACATACCAAAATCTGACATGTGTAGGGACAAGGGAGGGAATCTAATCACAAACGAGCGCTAGGTGGTCGACAGGTGAAAGCAGTTCTTCGATGAACACCTCAACGGCGAAGTTGCAGAAAGAGGCGGAACGCAAGTTAAACAAGCTGTGTCCATGGAAGACAATAATGTCCCAGTACCTGATATCCAAGAAGATAAACGAGAAATCGGGTTGCTGAAGACCAACAAAGCCGCTGGTAAGGACCGTCTACCGGCAGAGCTTTATAAACATGACCGAGAATCGCTGAAAACGGCTCTACACTGGATTATTTCCAAGATTTGGGAGGAGGAGAAGCTACCGGAGAAATGTATGGAAGTGATTTGTCCCATCTACAAAAAGGGTGAAAAGAGTCGAGCCGCTGCAATTACTACAGCATAATGCTGGTGATCGCTGCCTACAAGGTACTCTCCCAGGTTCTGTTACGCCGGCTGTCAGCAATAGCACAGGATTTAATAGGAAATTACCAAGCGGGCTTCATTGGGGCTTGCGCAACTACGGATCAGATTTTGACGTAGGACTACGTCTTACGGCAAGTTTTGAGATACGGCAAGTTTTGAGATAGGGTGCAAAAATTCGGGGAAAACCTTTCCGTTTTGAAGATAGGGTACATACAGTTTGAATTCCTCAAAAATGCAGCCAAAAAAGTATTCGGACAGTTGACTATTAGTTGAAACAAATGTCCTTTCTCGCTCAACTACTACCTTGTAGGACCATTTACATTCTTGATGACCTGTTTTAATCTGTTTGGGATAAAATTAACAATTTTTCAAATATCCCTCTGTGAATTGCTGACCATATTTTTACAAGAGCTCGGTTTAAGTCATTGTGATAAGAAATCGAATGATTTCTCATTTAGAAATGAGATTATCTAAAATGATGTTGAAAAGGGTTCAAATCTAGACTGAATGCTGATGTTTCGGTAGCTCTAGGACAATTATATGGTGCCTACCGCTTACAATTATCGACAGTATGTTTAGATTCAACATCCCGGTACAATATGTATGTACCACACAATTACAATTTTGCTTTAATTTCACCTAAAATTATTCAGATAGTTGAGTTTACATTTAGTTCTATCCAAAAATATATATCTTTGGTGCCTCGGAGCTTTCCAAGCACCCCAACAAGGTATGACATCAACAACCCTTATGCAAGAATAACTAAAAGAGAAGGGTTACAAGCGAAAAATCACTCGTCAGCAAGTAAACAAGCAATGCGGTTAGTGTCATACCTTGTTGGGATGCTTGGAAAGCTCCGAGGCACCAAAGATATATATTTTTGGATAGAACTAAATGTAAACTCAACTATCTGAATAATTTTAGGTGAAATTAAAGCAAAATTGTAATTGTGTGGTACATACATATTGTACCGGGATGTTGAATCTAAACATACTGTCGATAATTGTAAGCGGTAGGCACCATATAATTGTCCTAGAGCTACCGAAACATCAGCATTCAGTCTAGATTTGAACCCTTTTCAACATCTTTTTAGATAATCTCATTTCTAAATGAGAAATCATTCGATTTCTTATCACAATAACTTAAACCGAGCTCTTGTAAAAAAATGGTCAGCAATTCACAGAGGGATATTTGAAAAATTGTTAATTTTATCCCAAACAGATTAAAACAGGTCTTCAAGAATGTAAATGGTCCTACGAGGTAGTAGATGAGCGAGAAAGGACATTTGTTTCAACTAATAGTTAACTGTCCGAATACTTTTTTGGCTGCATTTTTGAGGAATTCAAACTATATGCACCCTATCTTCAAAACGGAAAGCTTTTCCCCGAATTTTTGTTGTGCATATAAATATGCTTTAGTTAAAAAGTGTTTTAAAAAATATGTGTTACCATTCTTTGCAAAAATACTGTGCAAAATTACTAAAAGAAAATTTTATGCGCTGCTGTCCGAATACTTTTTTGGTTGACTGTATGTTTTACCAGAATTCTCGCTTCGTGATTGGTTGGAAGATTCTTTACGATGATCTAAACCTATACCAATTTGATATCTGTACTTGGGAAATAAACCAAAACAGGGGACGAAGTTTCCTCATTTCAACAAGATTTCTTAACACCGCGGTTAAACCTAGACCATTTTGATGTCCTTGCTTGGGAAGTACGCCAGAGAGAGTGACAAAACCCCCTCGTGCCAATAGATTTCTTACGAACTCGATTAAACCTAGTTCAATCTGACGTCTGTGTTAGGGAAGTGAGCCAGAAAAAATGACACAAGTTCGTTGTTCCAAAAGATCGTAAATTCTTTACTGCGTGACGATTAAACATCGGCGAATTTAATATCTGTGTTGGAAAAATGTGCTACAGCTGTAGTGTTCGGTTATAATACGGCTCTGTATGAATATATATATGTATGTATGTATATATGTTGCATATAGCATGTATACATAAAGAATCGAATGATTACAAGCATGAATACATGCTACTATCACTACAAAGTGACTTACGTAGTCCTGCGTCACCTATATATGCGGTCGTGTCTTGTACACAACCCCACTGATTTTTACCATCCGAGAGATCTTGCAGAAATGTCGGGAGTACAACGTGCCCAAGCACCACATCTTTATTGATTTCAAACTAGCATACGATACAGTCGATCGTGACCAGCTATGGCAGATAATGCATGAACATGGTTTTTCGAATAAACTGACGCGACTGTTCAGAGGTACATTGGACCGAGTGATGTGTTTCGTGCGCATCTCGGAGACACTCTTGTGTCCCTTCGAGACGCAGCAAGGGTTAAGATAAGATAGCGGCTTATCCTGCATGCGATAAGATAGCGGATTATCCGCTATGGCGGAGGCAATCTTCGCCAGACAGAAAGCAGAGTTTAGGAGGATTGGGTTAAAAATAAATGCGTCAAAAACCAAATACATCAAAGGGAGAGGCTCAAGGAAACAAACATGGCGAACGGTTATTACCGTTGACAGCGATTAACTGGAAGTGGTAAGTGGGTTCGTGAATTTGGGAACGATGGTGGCCGCGGACAACAACAGTAGTAAGGGGCAATTGGCTCTACTTTATCCTTTGCAGAATGCTACGATCGCGAAGCACACGCCGCCGTACGAAGCTGACGATGTACAAACCCCTTATTAGACCGGTAGTCTTTTAAGAACTTGAAGCCGTGACGCTGGTCACGGAGGACCTTACAAATGTAGTTTTAGGCAAGCATTGAACCACACGACTTTATTTTCAAGTGTAATTATTTTTAAACTAATATTGTTAGCAGACTAATCTATTTTCAGGGAGCGAAATAAGGCACTATATCGTTGGCTAATTGCTGCCTGGCTTCTGGTTTAAACACCATTAGTTTATTCCCGAGGGTCCGGAGCAGGGCTTGAAAAGGGATCGCAAGTTGAATGTGACTGCCGTGAATGCGAACTTTCCGCATTCAAACTCCGCTTTTTGAACGATCATTTGACTGTTTTTTTTTAATCCAGTCAATCTGCCGCTTGCGCTGCTGCCGTCTTACAATTCATGCGGCATCTCAGCAAAAGCAAGCAGTCGATCTCCCGTTTTGCTTTGCGCTTTGAGAATATAAACTGCAAACTGACTGGAAGCATACGGTGACGTATTTTTTCGTTTCTCTTTTTGTCTCCAAATCGGCTGCTCACAGTAATAGTTTGTCACCCGGACGTCGGTCGGACGCAAGCAAAATATTCGTTTGTATTGGACGGAGTCCGACCGACTTCTTCCATGCACATGTAGTGGTTGTTTTTTTGTAGTATTGAATCATACGATTGTGCGGTTGCTTTTCGTTAGCGTGGTGATTGCCAGTCATTTGACTGTTTTGCAGTCATTCGCTGCTCCAAACGGTAAAGGCAACTTGATCGAAACGAAAATGTCAAAAAGTTTTAGAACGCGTTCAGTCTGCTGCATGCCATCGGCGTTTGACTGAGCAAACTGCCAGTTGTGTTATGCATAGCGTTCGTATTCCACCTCTAAACGGACGGTGTGAACTTGAATGCGCGTTGGTGTGACTGCGGTAGAAAAAAAGGATCGGTCGAAGCCCTGGTTGCAATGCATGAATACCCGGAAAAAAAACCATAGCATGAAGATAAAAATTATTATAACAGTAGGATACAAAATACAGTAAAAACAATAAAACTTTTCATCAGAAAAGATACCCAAACCATCAAACTTATTTTAGTTCACCATAACTTTCATGGTTTTGAGAGGTTCAACCATAAAAATGACGGGTTGTTAAGTATCTTAACCATAAAAAACTATTTTTCTGCGAACAAAAAATCTCATCTACAGTGAAAGTTATCGTCCTTTTATGGTAATTTTTTTAAGCGAAAAAATAAAATATAACTAAAAAAGCAGTAATTTTGTGATGAAATATGACCAATTCTAGGGCATAAAAAAATTTGAATTGAGATACGTTTACAATAGATTTAAATTTAAAAGTTTCAATGTCCACAATAAAAACTGTTGTAAACGCATTGTTTATACCAAGGTGAGTTAAAATAGGTGATCTAGTTTTCACAGTTTGTAGAAGAGAAGTGCGCGGAACGATTGGTTAGCAACCATCAACGTTGTTTATACATTCAACAGTTTCCGCATTGAAAATTTCGGTGGTCGTCAAGAGTAACCCAGCGGGGGTGAAAAACAAATTTGAACATCAGAAAACCTCTTTTGACTAACCTTGGTTTATACTACAAAATTCAATGTAATTTTTTTTTTCGGGTAAGTACGAGCGAGAGTCCGAAAGGGACGCTTATGTTGGCGCGTTCGTTAGAATGAGTACGCGTGTGTTAGAAAATTAAACCATACGAGTGTGGGCTTCGCAACACCGATGAGAAGCATTTGGTACCGCCGGCCACGCTTTCTGCCTTCCCCTTGGCTTCAAGGAGTTTGAGGTGAAATTAGCGATCATTAAGATATCATCATTTTATATTTGTATTGTTTTGCGAATTGAATAGAAACTGTAAGCGAGAAATAACCAAACGCATTGTGTGTGCACATGCAGTTTGACGAGCAATATTATTAAAAAACGGGAGTATTGTATAACATATGATGAACTTTTCAGCTAGTCACGCGAGAGCTTAACACAAAATTCGCTGGTATTCTTTACCCTACGTAATGTTGCCATATATTCCGTTACATTTCTTTATTACATGACGAAAGAGCCAAACTCTTAGTATTTTGTATAGCCCCACCGACTTACTACGAGCAAGAGATAAAAGAAAGAATACGATAATCCCCCTGTCGCATGCAATAGATGCACTCTGAAAAATCGATACGTTTATTTACCGGAAATTTTGGAAACATCTAGTTCGCGGTCGGCATGCATTTCGTCTTATGTTTAAGAATAAAGTAAATAAAACTTACCAGATTTTTAGATGGAATGGCTTATATGAGTAAAAGCCGTTGAAACGCAAATTTTAAGTGAAAAGTTCGGTGGGTGAAAACTAAAAGTTTTACGCTAGTTGTACATACATATTTTTTCATATTGCATGAGTGTCTTTTTGCATACGCAAATATCGATTAGGTGCTCGAGTGCTTTCATATTTTGTAAATTTCTGCCAACTGCGGAGATACACTGACGGAAAGTGAGCCAGATATTGATGTGTTACAATTAAATGTTTCTAACTACTGTATTTCAAGTGAAGTGAAGGGCCGGTTTTGTTTAAAATATTCAGGTAAAATGCGATACGCGATGAGGTTAATATTGTGTGTATGTTTTATGCTGAGATGATTTTGAAGTATAGTTACTATATATATAGTTCGGCGGATAGAAAATCGGGAGCCAAATAAACGTCAAAAGCGGAGCCAAAAGCTTTTCAAAATCCAAAATGCAGGAGTAATGTTAATAACACACACTTTATTTTCATAGAACTAGTCATTTTCAACACACGCCAGTGATTATTTTTCGTAAAAACCTGCACATTTCACCATAATTTCAAATTTAATTTCATAAATCAGGGATGCCAATTCGCCTGGTTTTCTATCCGCCGAACTATATATTTAGTAACTATATTTTGAAGTGCATGTGCTCATAAGCAGTTTGCTCGTCAGAAAAACATTTTTGTCGATGAAACTGAGTTGCATATTGAAGATTATCGATAATGTAAGACAAATAAACATTTATCCTAGCGAATCTACTGTACTACATTTAAAAAATTGCAACTAAAGAGCCATTAAGACCTATTTACTAACACACTCAAGGTAGTCATGAATACATGATGAGGGCTAATTTCTCGTTAATGGAATTATTATGGAATGGAAGGTATTATTTCTCTTTGCGAGACATGCTTCGCAGTTGGCTTGGCCGTTGACAAGAAAAAATATTGATTCAAGTAATCGTCATTTTCCAGGATGCTTTCAAGAATTGGCTGCGTTAGTGTGAGATCAAACATTAGATTAGATTGGAATCTGGAACCGTCAATTTCACATTAAGTGCCATTAGGGTTGAACAATTTTGCTAAAGATTATGGAAATTTTTATGTGCCATTTACTCGCAAAAACTGTGCATGCAGCACCATTTCGGAATTTACTTATTATCAACGACCGTAACTTGAACATTGGTACGTGTACACCGAACGAGACACAATACGAAAATGAAACTACGTCAACTAAGACTTAACATGATGACACACGCACATGACATTAGTTTGATTGTATTAATTGTATATGCCGTTGCAAGCATAAAATGATTTTTGTTCGAATAGGGTATGTTGCTACATCGTCGTAATTGCCTATTCCCGTCCTATCCAACACAAATTATTAAAAATATCAGCATTTTTATGACACACAATGCAAAACTAGTTATTCCCTAATATTTTAGTTAGTTGTCTATCATACACAATCAATCAAAGTGAGCTGAGATCTATTTAAATGCTTTTTATCATTAAAGAAGTCCTACCAGCCAAATTTCCTACGTTTTTTCGTGCGACGAAGAAGACAATGTCGACTAATCGTGCTAATTTCCGTCATTAATAAATGAAAATAACTCGCGCAAGGCATTGTCGTTATTCTACAGCCAGAAAAACTTGCCTGACCTGCAGAAATTTTGTAGAATAACATTTGTCATGCCGTCCTACACAAATACATGCGCGTTAGCTTCGTAAACATTGTTGTGATTTTTAGTTCGGACGATGAAAAATTTTGTTGGACGGATTTTAAAACGGTACGACGAATTTTAGCAATACAGTCAGTTGCGTAATTTCAATAATATGCTTTATGCAGTGATTTCAAAGTTCACGGATCGGAAGGTAAGTGTGTTTTAGTCAAATCAGTACAAGAACTTTTGGAGTATTCACTAAATCCATCCAGCAAATGATGGAAATTAGAATGGCTTTCCTTATTACGACGGGAATTAGAAAAAGACCCTATATATGTGTCACACTGTAGACGCAAAAGTAAGTTTACACTTCTGGGTCGCTATGCAATGGTTAATGCTGTTATTCAACTGAAACAATTAAAATTTCTATTTTGTGTTAAAAAACAACTTGTGCACGTCGACATTTTCTATAGCCCTTCTCCCCCTTTCGTGGATAAGGGTGGACATTGCCACACTCCCACTTGCTTCTGAACTGTCCACGTGGCATAAGGGTGGACCCTTGGTTGTTTCTTTGTTCGGTACCCCTAGCATCTAATACATTATATACAATCTTTGTTTTATTACCTCTTGTACAAAATATTTAAGATAATTATTTTTATATGGCGTAGACTTAACTATCTGAAATATTTTTGGTCTGAAATTGGCGTTTGTTAACTTTAAGGCCCTGTCAACCAAAGCAACTGTAGTAATTTTATTATGGCAGAACGGACTAACTTAAATATCTGCCATTTGGATCTTTTGTGAACCACTCTGTTCTTGTTTTGTCTTCGTTTTTTCGAAAAATGGTATCTAAAAATTTTCACTGTTCATTCATCATTAGCAAAATTAGCTAAAAGAACACTGGTATAAAAATGCACTATAATAATTAATTTGTTTTTGAGAACAAGAGAATTATAAACAATTTTCAATACCAACGTTTGAAGGCTCATTTCGTTATTACCGTCAACTTCATAGAACTCTTTATTTCATTAGGATGTTGTAAAAACTTGGTGTTCCAGTTTCTTTCACTGCTGGTAGCTACCGTACATTACAAAATACACAGCCTAAAGCAGAAATTAGATTTTATTAGTTTAGCAAGAGCCTTTTATTTCATGTGGATCAACATGAACACCTGCAAGATCGAATACTAAGCACGAAAGGTTCCGAAACTTAGCATTACAAAAGGTGTAAAATTTTACAGCCCTCGGACTTGTCAAGCAACTATTCACGCCGGGTACTTTTTGTGCAACCGCGAACTATTAGGGCAAGAGGTTTAACGCAAATGGATTTCCGCCGTTCGGGCCGCGCCGATCAGGGTATGAATCAAACCTGAAATGCAACCAGCAAAAAGCCAACTATTTCAATCATCATTTGTTACGAGTTCATTTTCTTAACCAGTAATAGTGGAAAAAAATGCTGCAACTATGTTCTGGTAAATTTATTCATACAGCAATTTCTCTTTGATCAATCATTTGCTTTTCTCCGTTTGGTTATGGTAGTCCGAAGTCTCGTGTCTCAAGTGGTATCAGCCTGGGCGGGCAATCGGAGTGCGCGGGTACTTGCCAGGTATGGAGAGAAAAAGTTGCACCTTTTTATCTATAAGAGGACAACTACACCACCCATTGAGACGGAGGCAGAGGGTCCACACCTAAGCTGGTCAGCAGAGTGTGCGGAAATTATGTTGCGTATGCGAGGGCCGCCGTTCGGCAGACTGTTTTCGTATATAATTACTCTTTTCTACCGACCGACTGGCAGTGGAAATGATGATAATTTCTACAGTTTTTTTCCTCTCGGAAGGTTCAATGCCAACTGGAAGACAAGCCGCATAATTTTGCAGCCTTTCATCAGTGAGATAAACGTGACAAGCTATCGTATCAGTGGCGGTGAAAGGACTACACCTGATGTGATATATTCAACAAGCGGCGGCGAGTTTTTCTCACTTTTCGAAGCACCTAGCGACATGAACCAGGAGCACGTGGAAGACATTGACATGAGTTTGAATTTGATCGAAAACGATTGAATTGAAAACGCGGTGAACGGTAGACTGTTTCCTGTTGCTTACCACAGCAACGATTTAGAAAGTTTCTGAACTACTTGTGATCAAATCAATTTAAAAGTAATGGTGAATTATGGTACCAAAATAAGATTCGACAGCAAAAGCATTGTTCGAAACGCCAAATTGCAAAATAAGAGCCATGCCATGAATAATTATAGTTGCTACCAAGAAATATGACTCGAATTGGTTAATACAATTGAGCCGATTGTTGAAATGGTGCGGCGTGATCTTCGCAAAGTAAGATCTAGATCTTGCTTTAATTCGGGTCTCGAAAGAATGGTCAGCATTCTTGTGAACAGAGCACCACAGCCAAACAAAAAGGCACTCGAAAATCCAGATCACCCATCATGGCCATGCCATCGCCACTCGCTTGGAATTCAGCCGGCTTTCAAACGGTTAACTTGCTGAAAGGTCACTCTTTCCTTCGGAATTGCTTCAAGGATCTAAGAAACGGGAGAATGTCGACCGGGGGAAAGAACGATGAAAATGAATTTAATTTAAATCACGTAGCAGAGGTTGGCGTTTTCTTGCATGCACACAGGCTACCAAATAGAACAATCTAACGCTTATTCCTTTTTTGCTCGGGCAATTGCTTTTTCAACTCTTTCAACAGGTTACCCGCAGCAGCACCAGCAACAGGGCAGCAGGGCGGCAGGGCGGGCTTGCAAGCTGGCTACCCTCTAGGGCAAACACAGTGCTCTCGGGAATCCTACAATGTGCAAGTGATGATCTATAGACAACTAAGAAAATGGTAAATATACGGCATGACGTTACAATTCCCAGGGGTTGAAGGAGTAATTTAAATTTTATTAATTTCAAAATAAAATTATGTTATTATTTGGACAATATGGAATGGAAATTTAATACAATGTTTGCAGATTTCAACCAATATTTGGTTGTTTTACCCGTTGTGAAGGTGGCTCCGCTATTAAAAGTTACGGTATCTTCGGTGACAAAGAAAGAGACCGCATTCTCCAATGCCGCCCACCGAGAGAGTGCAGAAAAAATCAACCTAATTTAGTCATCTCATTTGTATCAGAAAAACTAAATGAGCTTTTTGCGATAACCTCTTCCGCAAAGTAAGTGGAAAAAAGCACTTCAACTGCGCGCCAATAAAACACTTACTGAGGTAGTTTAATGGCCACATTAGGCTTTTTTACATCGATTGGCAATGCCGCTGGATTAGCGGAGATTGCCGTCGACCTTGTACGGCAAATCATTGGAAAGGATCTTAACGCGAAATCTAGCTGTAATTGCCCGTGAACGCGTAACATCCGTCCGTTCTTCGACAGCTCAGCGGTCGTCGCCTTTGAAAGTCCTTTCCAAGCTGTCACAGTAATTTTTCCTCTAATCAAACAAAACGTCGCCCGACCTACATTCCATGCTTCACGCACAGCCTCACTATTTCCACGATTCAGCCTCTGCAAATCGACCGAGCAATCTGCGAGTTCTTTATTAGCAATTCTAAAATTCAGCCCCCAAATTAGGCAGCGCAATAAATTACACGCTTGATAAATTGGACACTGCCGATCGATGATGGCGTGCAGGTTGCGCAACGCACACACGCACCCCGTCGTCGGTCGGTGCCATTACCACGGGAATTGACTGAAGCGAGTACGCACCTCCCTGAGTGCTGAAGACCTTAGGTTCGTCAAAAAATATTCACCATTTTTCACGCCGCTGGAAGCACAAATTTGTACCCGAACCGCGTCTGGGTGTGCGAGATTCGGTTGAAATCAGCGGATCCGAACCTATAATTTGCACCAGCCCTTATTCTGCCGGAGCCATTAACCGCCAGAGTGTTATGCTGCTGCTGCAGCGGAATGAGTTTAGTTTTTAGTACGTCGTCGATGACTCAAATGGAGTTGGTCGATGTTGTGCACTTTATTTTAAGCATTGCACTATTCACTAAGACAGTAGATGCATATAGGCAAAAGTAAAAAGAAGTATAGTACAAAATAGTACACTGCTAACTTTGATGATTCTCTGATACTTCATCTAACTACTATATTGCTATTGAAAATCGACCGCATGTTTAAAATAGGCGGTGGAAACATTCTGCAGATCGAGCTGCCATTATTGTGCCGACAGTTTAGTTTAGTCTTTAATTGCTCCGATGCCAACACCTTTGCGGTAGAGCATTTCCATGAGAAATGAGAAAACTGATCATCATCATTTCACACACCAACATAAGTTAGTGGGTGCTGGTAATACCTGAAACACCCGAAACCTGTTTTCTAATAAAATAGTCACTAATTCTTCCTCCCTCGGTTTGAGAAATACTACGCTACGTCACTTGCACGAATATTCCGTCAACCTTGTTTTCGTGCAAGACATCAGTTTAGAATAAATTTTTGCAGTAAGTATATGAATACAATCAGGCCAAAGAAAGAGGCGATCACTCACTTTTCCATCAAGGTTCACTTTCAGGACATCAAGTTGGTCTAGCTTTGTTCGAAATCCGGTAAAAGCATAAGGCGCGGAACACTAATTACGTAACGCAACAATTATAGTTTTTTGACCCCATCCCTCCCCTATGTAACAATAAGTAACGCTTGGCATAGCCCCCCCTTTAAATTACGTAACGTTAACTAAACCTTCCCCCCTATCGATGAATGAAAATCGCTCAATCCGTTTATATTTTTTTATTTTTGCAAACTCAAGAAACGCATCGGTTGTACATTCCTATCAAAACTACTATGATCAGAATGTCAATTCTGAACTCTGATCCAACTGTATGATTTAACACAGCCAAGTCTGAATTCAGAACAAAAATTTTGATCAAAATGGATTTGATCAAGTGGAAATCAAGGCTTAAATAGAGTTACACAGCTGAAACAGCAATTAGGCATCACCCCATGTTGCATTTCGGGCCAAACGGTTTTCAGCTGCTCAGATTTATTCAGCAAAAAATAATTCCGTATTTTTTCAATTTGATAAATTTGTTACGTAACTCTTCTCAAGACTCCCCCTCCCCCCTACGTAACAAAAAGTAACGCTAGCTTGTCCTCCCCCCTCCCCTCTAAGCGTTACGTAATTTGTGTACGAAGCCCAAGAGGCTTGTCTGTAGCCAAAATCAGGTCTCTGACAGGACGTCGTAAGAGGCTTATCGGTAAATCAAAACAGGCCCCTGACAGGACGTCATGCTTTCGTAGCAATTGGTTCTACTTTTAGTCACCTCACTGGTAGACTGCTGGACTACCCGATTGCTCAACTGGTTGACTAGACTGCTCGACTGGACTGGTCGATTAGACTGCTCGATTTGATTGCTCGACTGGACTGCTCAACTGAACTATTCGATTCGACTGTTCGACTCAATTGCTTGATTGAATAGATCGACTTGACTGCTTGACTAAACAGCTCAATTTAACTGCTCGAGTGGACTACTCGACTTAACTACTCGATTCGACTGCTTGACACATTTGCTCGACTTACTACTGGATCCAACTGCTCAACTTAACTGCACGATTGAACTGCTCGACTGGACTGTTCAATTCGGCTACTCGACTGGACAGCTTGATTCAACTGCTCGATTTGACTGCTTGATTTAACTGCACGACTAGACGATTGAACTGCTCAACTGGTCAGCTCGATTCAACTTCTCGACTAGACTACTCGACTAAACTGCTCGTCTGCACTACTCGACTCAACTGTTTGACTTAAACACTCGACCCGACTGCTTGAGTCAACTGCTCGATTTAACTGCTTGATTGCACTGCTCGACTAAACTACTCGACTCAACTGCTTGACTTAATTACTCGATTGGGCTATTCAAATCAGCTGCTCGACACAACAGCTCAACCCGATTGCTCTAGTCGACTGCTTGACTGAACTGCTCGACTGGACCTGCTTGACTGAAAAGCTCGATTTAACTGCTCGACTAGACTGCTCGACTAGACTGCTCGACTCAACTGTTCGATTCGACTGCTCGACCCAACTAATTGACTCGACTGATTGATTCAACTGCTGCTGAACTCGATTGCTTGTCACGATAGCATATGGTCGGTGTTAAATCAGACCAAGTCACAATATTTAAAAAATGAGTTAATGACAGCAATCGATCAAAAATTTTCTAAGCAACATTTCACTCTAATCAGACTACATAAAGGTTGCAAACAGCCAGAGTTATAAGGCGATTTCGAACGCAACAAACTTTGAATGCGTTTTTCTCGAAGTCAGAATTTCGTGTTCGTAACAGGTAGGGAGAGGCCATAACTCTTGAATGCCTGGACGGTTCTTCACCAATCTTGGCATGCATGTTCCTTGATATAAAGGAATCAGCACTGATGGGTTGACAAGAATAGGGGGGAATCATAACAGGGGGGATCCCGATCAGGAGGCCATAACAAGATTATATCTGTTTTATAACACATTTTGATATTTTTAACATATTGTGTTACAAATCGAAAAAAACTAATGAGGATGCAATTTCAAGTTTGTAACAGATTTAGATACAAGTAGCACATTGAGTTATAGATGAGCTATATAGATTCCACCACTAAGAATGACACATTTCGCTTCAATAACAAATTATGTTACTTGCAAATTACTTTTATAACAAAATATGTTACTTACAAAATTTTTTTTAATTACCGTCATCATTTCAAATGTAGGGGAATGTCGTTGTGGTTGGGCCGCCTTTTTGACATTCGCCCATAACTTCCGTTTCAAAAAGAATTTTTAAAATTTAAATATATCGTTGGAAAGGTCTAAGAATAAGCTATATTTCTGGAAAATCTTTAACTGATTGCTTAAAAAATAATAAGGTTATAGACATTTACGTGAATACAAAAAATGTTGTCATACTCGGACCACGTTGTACAGGTTGGGCCACCGCTCTTAATCTAAGAAATACGTATTGAAATTCTATGTAGAAACATCAAAAGAATGAATTTCGTGAGCAACGGCCCTTATATGTATAAATATCCTATTTTTAATTACATCTTTGCGAAATTTTTGGTGATCTTGTAAAATCAATATTACTACAATCGCGTTTCCCGAAGTGTACTACTGCAATGAAAAATCAACAACAACCTAGGTTTTTATTACACTAATTTTGCTTTATTTCATCACATTTCCCACGACTGACGTTCTCTAGCGAAAATTGCGCTTCTGTGGTTAAAATGATGGGGCCCAACCATGACTGCACAACTGGCCCGACCTTTACAATAAGCGCTTTTGTGGCATTTACCCTCTTACCCCCTTACGTCCTAAGTGGAAGGGATTTTTCAATATCCTTCGAATAGAGCACAGCACACTTAATAAATTTTCAATATTTATCCCGATAATTGCATTTCATGAATCATTTCTTGAAGAAAAGTTATCTGCACCTGCAAAACTTTTTTTGTATTGATTCAATCAGTGAATTCAGTACGCGTGTTTTGAATACACGATTGAAACTCACAATATTGTGAAAAGTTAGCTGTCACAGTAAGAAGTTTTACATTGCTTGTATATACGTATCACGAGTTACTAAAACTGAAAAAATCGTGGTGGCCCGACCATAACAGTGGCCCGACGATAACGGCATTACCCTACATTAAATACGTCACTTCACGGTTACTAACAGGTGCTAATATATCTTTATTTGCTGTGTTATTTTTGGAATAACTTGAAATGTTGACAATTAACCTTTAACACAATCTGTTACAATTAAGATAAAATCATAACAGGGTTCGTTATGAATCAGGTGTTAATTAGAGGCAGTTTAATTAATTTTAATTTATAACAACGGCTGTTATAATATATTAAAATATATCTAATTAATAACAACTGTTGTTGGAAAATTTGATAACAAAATAACAAGAAGTGTTATAATTTTGTTAGTTCCTCCTGATCGGGAAGCCATAACTCCGAAATGCCTGGTTGTTTATCAAGTTTGGCACACATGTACCTTGACAAAAGAAAGACACTGGGGGTTAACAAAAAGGAAGGGGGAGGTTCCCTAATAGGAAGGGGAAGGGTCCCTAATAGGGGGAAAGCCATAAATTCGAAACGCCTTCACCGTTCTTTATCAAACTTTGGCATACATGTTCCTTGGCATAAGGGAATCAGAACTGAAGTAGCTGACAAAGGGGGGGGGGGTTCTTAACAGGGTAAGACCCCGAAATGTTTGCACGGTTCTCTTATAAGTGCCGGTGGGATAAAAGGGGGAGTTGATGACCGGAGGTTGCTGACAGGAAGGGGGGAGTAACGCCCACAAGACTGAAACAATTTATCCGTACAACAGAAAAAATCATAATACTCTGCCGTAAGACAGTTCTACGTAAAAAAATCGTCATTTTCCTTGGAACGAGGAGACTTTATCACTGTTTCTAGCGTACTTCCCAGACACAGATATCAAATTGGAATAGGTTTAATCGTCGTAATCGTAAAAGGATTTTTGACCTGTTGGGACGGGGAGGTAAAAGCAAAGCACACTAAACAGATGGTGTGTTTAACTGTCGTCCCTGCCTGGGAAGCAAGGTAATCACGAAGAAAATATATGAAGAAATTTGACCTTGAAACTTTTCGTTTTTTTTCACTATTTAGTGATTAAAAATGAGAATTGTAATAAAAACCACATAATTGCTGCATCTATTATCGATCGGTATTCAAACCATAAAAAACTATTCATAAGAGCAATCAGCGTTCAAAATTTATCGTTTTTTCATGACCCTCGCATTGTATGATTTTATGTAATTAGCTACCATCCCCCCCCCCCCCCCCAGCTGCCTTCCTAAGAGACATAGTCCTATGTCAAAATGGAAACAAAAAGGCGACCAATAGTATTAACTGTCGGTGTTTGTTGGACCTGTTTGATAAAAAATGGGCTAATCACAGATGTGTGCATATTTTTTGATTAGAATGTGTTCAAATGTCAACACAGCCTGCACGTTTGTTTTGAATTTTCATTCGTGTAAAAGTCGTGGTAATAATCATTGACGCAAAAAGGGAACCTGTGATAAATCTGTTTTTGAAAATTTTTCGACCGTGTGATATTTTAAAGAGGTTGTAGCCATCCGGAATAAACGATAGACTCATCTTTTGTATCTTAGAGTGATACAAGGATACCGGAAACCAGACCAGTCTAGATGTAAGATGGTAAAGGAACAGTAAATTTTGCAGTCAACTGATTATTTGAGGATACTTTTAAGCTACGTTTGGAGAAAATTTGGGATGAAATGCCTCAGGATATCGTGCGTGCGAGCTGCTACGCTTTTCATCAACGATTGCGACTGGTAATTAAAACGAAGGTAGAAAGATATGAATTGCACTAATTCTAGACAAATGTTATGGATATACAGCATTCTCCCGAATAGGGTGGTGGGTGGTGCTGTACGCCCACGCCGATTTCTAAGTTACCCATTAACCAATAAAGTTGAGTTTTGGTACATTGTTAGTATCTGCTGAAACCTAGTCAACTATCAAACCTCAATTTTATTGCTTAATGCACAGCTGGGATAAGGGTATGAAATGGGGAAGGCAACTAGGAAGAAGCGCCCAACATAGCTCTAGCCATCCCAAGCCCCTACCTAGCGCCTCCACGTGGCCATACCTGGAAATACTTCAATTTGTATAATTGAGTAGCCAAGCTAGGAAGTGCGGGGTCGTGCGGTTTTCACTTCCTAACCTTACAAATGTAGTTTTAGGCAACCATTAAACCACACGACTTTATTTTCAAGTATTATATGATTTAAAATAATATTTTTGGCAAACTAATCTATTTTCAGAGAGCGAAATAAGGCGCTATATCCTTGGCCAATTGCAGCCTGGCTTCTGGTCTAAATACCATTAGTTCATCCCTGAGGGTCCGGAGTATCACTTAACCTTTATTAGCAAAGATACTCCCAACGATTGTAAATAAATCATTATCTATGTATACGGGAAGCGTTTGGTACGGGAGGTCCACGCTTTCTTCCTTCCCCTTGATTTCAAGGAGTTTAATGGAATTAGATATTTTTTCTGGTTCCACTTGATTCCTTGGAATTCTCTCTGCGGTACATGCTGCGCAGTTGGCCTGGCCGTTGACAAGAAAAATGATTGATTCAAGTAATCGTCATTTTCCAGGATGCCTTCAAGAATTGGCTGCGTTAGTGTGAGATTAGATTAGATTAGATTAATGCACAGCTGGGATAACGCGGGGGGGTAGAGCACCACCCATTGCCTTATTCGGGGGATTCCTGTACTTACACGATTTACTCAAAATTAAAATTTATGCAAGCGTCGTATTTTCTTATTTATTTTCAACCCTTCCCTTCGCGTTGAAGACAATTTGTCAATACTATCCTTTTTAATCAGAAGCACATCTTTGCCACAACACAATACATTCTATTTTCACTACTCTTTCAATGAAATGGCAAACATACGCATATATATTACAACCGAACACTACAGCTGTAGCACACTTCCCCAACACAGATATCAAAGAGCAGAGACATCAAATTCAAATTGGTCTAGATTTAATCGTCGTAAATAGTGATGTGCAAAATTTTGCATTATTCGATTACAGATTAATCGTTATCCAGCTTTCCACGAGCGATAATGGCGGATATTGAGCACAAGTGGGCACAATCTTTTGACCAAGGTGAGTTAAAATAGGTGATCTAGTTTTCACAGTTTGTAGAACAGAAGTGCGCGGTACGATTGGTTAGCAACCATCGACGTTGTTAATACATTCAACAGTTTCCGCTTTGAAAATTTCGGTGATCGTCAAGGGTAACCCAGCGGGGGTGAAAAACAAATTCGAACATCAGAAAACCTCTCTTGACTAACCTTGCTTTTGACATTCATTGGAGAAGCGTCGAGCTCGCCCTGACGGAGTGACTATGGATACATTCATGATTGTTTGTTGTTCGAGTGTAAAAATGTCAACATTGTTTAATTTTGCAGATCAGCTGAAGTGGAACATAACTAAACGGATTCAAACTTTTATAGTGGTTTGCGGCCATAATTTGCTGAAGGCAATCGTGCGAATTAAATATTCGAAACATTACACATTAACGCAAACATTGACTTCATGTTGGTCGAGCCGTTGTCAAGTTTGCTCTCGAACAGCGTCTCGACTTGATAAGAAACTTTCCGTTGCGTATTTGGACATTCTCCCTGAAATTTGCGAAAACTGGAAAGCCACAATCCATAAAACTTGTTGTCCGTTCAATCATGTTCCTCTTTAGCTGATCTGCAAAATTGAACAATGTTTACATTTTTACATTCGAACAACAAACAGTCATGAATGTATCCATAGTAACTCCGTCAGGGCGAACTCGACGCTCCTCCAATGAATGTCAAAAGATTGTGCCAACTTTCCGCCATTATCGCTCGTGGAAAGCTGGATAGTATTCGGTTAAAAAATATTCGAATCATATGAATAATAATTCTGTTCGATTATTCGAATTAATTGAACGATTAATGTACATTTCCAGTCGGAAAGAATGTTCACCCTGTCGGGACAAGGAGACTTCATCTTTTTTTCCTATAAAGAAAGTAATCGAAATCACAGTAAACAGATGGTGCATTTAACTGTCGTCTCTGTCTATGAAGAAAGGCGATGACGAAGATAATGCATGGAGATGTTTGACCTTGAAACCTTTTGTTAATTTTTATTGTTTAGTACAGTAGGATTTCGAATTTGGCAACAAATGCGTGTCGCCTATGTAGCCAAAATCGAAACCGTGCCAAAATCGAGATCCTTTTTCGATATGAAAAAATTTCATGTAAATGCTTTAGATATTGACCAAATATCATTAATCAACGATTGCATCCATTTTATGTTTAAAGCTATCCGTCCGGTGAAAATAAGTTATTTATACCCTGCGGTAAGACGTAGTCCTACGGCAATAAAAATATTATTGTTCGAAACCACATAACTTTTTTTCGTGATCATACTGAGGGCATTTTTACCTCATTTAAAGCATGTATGCAAAAACTGCTTTACATTTAAACATATTTTTGGAAGTGAAATATCTTGTGTTACCAAAAACGAATAATTTTGTTGCCAAAATCGAGGCATGCCAAAATCGAACCATGCCAAATTCGAAATCCAACTGTAATTGAAAAAGAAAATTACGATAATTTTATTAGCAGGGACGACGCACAGTGGGGCAGATTGATCCGGCGCTCGGACAAAACCTCATAACTTCTTTCATATGCTTCGTAAAGCTTTATTGTCTTAAGCAACATTGTTTGTAATAAAATTGCGCATCTTTCTGTAAATTTTAAGTAGTTGTATTTTTATTCCTGTAGATGGCGTTGAGATCTAACTTTTTAAATAATGACTTTAGAAATATTGTGTCTTCAGAAAAGTTGTTTGTCCTGTAAAGTTACGTAAAGTTACTGAACATACCAAAATTGTAGGACTTACGGGAATCAAGTTATAAATATTTTAAATACTCAAACACATTTTTTAAGTAGTCGAAATTGGTAGTCTGACGACCTCCTATACAAATTATCACAATCTGTATATCAAGAGTAATTTAGTATTATTATTCTGGTATAGGGTAAATCAACCATTTGTGGACCTTTCTATACATTATTTTGAACTCGTTACGCTAAACACCCAACCAATGCCACTTACAATATTAGTAACTTTCGAATAAGCCTAAATATATCAATTTCTGATGCAAATCTATATTTTACAGATTTTTTAAAACAGATTGGAATATCCATTTTCCTTTCATGGACCCTTGCGGTTTACAATAGAATAACGAGTATTATAGGAATTTTAGTGTATTTTGCATGGAGAGAGTCCGGTAATGGCGACATTTTTTGCATTGTATATAATGGACCCACTTGTTGAAAACGTCAATTTTAAAGCATTAATAATGAAATGCAGCTAAAATTTTATCAACTCAAATGTGTGTTATGTTTAGTACGGTCTGTTTCATGTTATATATCCTCAGAAATAAGAAGTATAAGCTAATAAATACCGAAATTTTATCCGAGTGTCCATTACAGGTAGAGGATTTACTATATAGGTTAACTTACCCTACTATCTGCTTTAGTGCATTCATGTAATTTTTTTAATTCATTAGTTTGGCCATACGAAGCAAAAGGATACGAATGGCGAGATAGGCTGTCATCGGCCTCAGAGAAATCCTGGCAGAAGGCATAAAACATAACGAAAAATACTGACAGAGTATAGCAATCTGTTTATCCTGCAAACACGTATCAATATGTTCGACTCTAAATAAACAAAATGGAGGCTAGTTGAATCGAGCTGAAAGTCCAATCGAACATATTCTACTGCCAACTTGACTTGAAACAGAGCTAATTGGGAAAAAGCTGTTAAGTAGTCGCCTTTACAATGTCCTGAATTCCCCTTATCGACTCCGATGTATCTCATAACGATAATAATGCTATGTCTTACATACACAAGCATGACTATTTAACGTACAGCAGGAATGAACTTCGTACTGGCGCGCGCATTTACTAATTTGTAGCCTAAAATGCCGGAAAACATGCATTCGAAAAACTTGAATATCTCCGAACATCGCAACTAGTAGCAGCTAATTTTTTGCTTGTTACTAGTTAACACCCTGAATGTTGATTTTATGGTAGTGTCAGAGCGGAAATCTGTGGAAATCTTTTTCTACACGCTATTGAAAATTGACAAAAATAACAAATATTTTGTTCTAAAACACTTCGTCAGAACAAAGCCTACTAGTAAAAAATCTGTTTTAATATCACCTAAACTATTAGTTTATAATCCCTTTAATGTGAATTGTCCTTTAAAAGTATAGAATTTTAAGCAGCATGGTAGACAGATACTAAAAGATTAAATGATATTTATTTTTTCATTTTCCAAAATTTTTTTACACTGTGTTTCACCTTCTTTAATGCCTATTGAAAAACTACTTATTAAAACAATTTATGTATATTTCTTATAGATTATGTGTCTACTATACGTAGAATATTAAGTTTGATAGAATATCTCAAATAAAAATTTTGAGGTTTTGTCCGAGCTTTTTCGGGTTCTGCCCCATAGTGCGACGCGTAGAAGATTTTCCGGTCGACTGGTGCAAAAAAGTTGAAAATCATCAAGAAACAGTTACTGTTAAGTTGTTAGCGTTCAGAAAACTCGGCCACTTTCCAAGATAGGTTTTTTGGAATGGCCCCCTTCTCTGCTACCTTCCAGTAAGACACAGTCCTACGTAAAAATCAATCAATGCGGGACACTTTCTGAGACGCTTCATAATCCGGGACAGGTCTTTGAAAACGAGGACGTCTGGTTAGTTTAATATAATTTTATGTAAATTTTGTTTCTCTTATTAATCTCGCAACTTTGCCTTTAGGCGTACGCAATTGAGAAATTACGTTTGCAACGAAATTGTGCAAAATTTTGGAAAAAAAGTCACAGGTCATTTGGTGCCAGTTATATTAATAACTTGGAACTCATAGTTTATTTCTCGTTGCAATTACTTGTTTTCAGTTATTATGTACTTCCAAAGAAACAGATTTGCTTTATTGTTTCATTGTTCGGTATAAAATAATCAGGATCAAACTAAATCCCCAAATAGTAAAAAACGATTGGCCTCGAAACATAAAATCATGAGAAAAATAAATTTAAAATCTCTTTAACCGATAATAAGAAATGTTGCAGCAGAAAAAAAAATTCCGCCCCCGGGTGGACTCGAACCACCAACCTTTCGGTTAACAGCCGAACGCGCTAACCGATTGCGCCACGAAGGCACTTGATGACTTCGTTGCTAAGTTTTAATCACACATCACAGTAACCTACATATATGTCCTACATATAGTCTAGAACTGAGAAAAGGAGATTGTGTATACAAAGTTGCATTTAATGACTAATCTAATTAAGTAACATCAATTTATCGGCTTAACACCTGCTGTTTTTGTCACTTCAAATTTTATAACTAGACTGCATAAAACTTGATTACATATTTCTATTTCTGTTTTCTCCCTCTAATGGTAGCGCCCGTCACTTATGACTGTGTCGAAGCAGTAAGCGAAACAAGATAGCACACCGGAGAGGATTTCATGAATAGAATCGACTCGGTTAGCGTGTATGTAGAAGATTACCTATTCCTCTATGATGCCCGGTCGCACGCGGCTGCCAGTGTGAAAGGTCTACCGTACCATGCGTGCGTTTTGCGTTGGCTGAAAGAGTACGGATGAGGTCGGTTATTGCCAGTTTAGAAGCAATTAAAAGCAACAAGGAATAATAAAATAATTAACGAATGAGATGCAAATTGGTTCCCTGCTGAGTACTTTATTGGCGGTTTGGGCAATTTTATTTCGCTTTCACGGCGGTGGTATCGCAAAACCAGTTCTAATCCTGTGGTATATGTTCTACACAGCGTTTATCGCATGGACGCAGAGATGTTCCGTCGCTACTCGACCGAAACGATAAATTATTATAATCATCGAAACGATCGAGAATGGTTGAGATTTCTTCACATTGGAGCTTGGAAGGAGCAAAATAGTCACCAGGTATATTCTCAGTTCAAAACAAGACACATAGAGACTGTGGAAACTATTAGCTTACAATGTACGCTTGTCGCCACGTATTTATAGATGTGTGTGCAGCTCTGAGAAGGTAGGGCAAACTAACCACGCGCCAGGCAAAGATTGTCTTTCAGATAAGGAAAACCGTTCCGCGATCCGTCATCGCGCAGCTGCTCCAACCGTGGCAAAAGATACCGGAGGAGCTTTCGCGGCTGAGCACCGAGAAAGATTGTTGAATTATGATATGGAAGCTAAAATGTTACCGCCAGTTTTGCGTTGGGGGCTTGTTTCAGCTTCCTGAGGTTGCAAAGAATCGAAACTGCGGCCGATGTTGGACGTGGTTGTGTGCGCATGTATGCAGGCAGACAGAGGAGACGCAGTGATGGGGATTGCAGTGGCGCGCCGGTGCGGTGGGACGGCGTTGGTCAAGTGCAGGCAATTGTAGCTTGAATCGGTAATAATCAGCTAAGCCGATTGACGTGAACTTGGCTAGCAGCAGTAAGTAGCAGAGCTGGGCAGTCTATCATTATTTCGAGACTCCCTGTTTTTGCTCCTGGCAAGGTGTAGGTAGCACTTCTAGATCAGCTTCGCAGTCGATTGGCTTCCAGATCGATCAAACTGATTGATTGGAGGTTGGGGTGCATTGCACATGATCACATTTTTTTTCTTATTTTCGCTTCTTGCTCCGCCTTCGGCACGGACAGGTTGCCCGGTGAATTGGAGCTTTATTTGACACCACGTAACGCAGTTAATTGAGTTCGGATTGGCCGCGACGATAATTGAGCACGAGCAAATGCGGTCAGGCGTCCAGCCTACACCTTCTAATCACACATCGCGGGGATTAAATTTACGAATTGAATTCCAATTTGGCAATTTCTCATTGCTCATATTCAGCTGATGATCAAGTTGAATTAACGTGTTTAATAGCCACTAAGCTGACAATTGCTTGCTAAGGTTAGGGTGATTTATATATTTTGGACAGGCGTTACGCGTACTCTATTTTGGACTTTTACGGCAAAATAAAATGGAAAATGTCCAAAATAGAGTGGACGTAACGCTTGTCCAAAATACATAAATCACCCTATAGAATATTAAGGACAAGCGTTACGCCCACTCTATTTTGGACATTTTCCATTTGATTTTGCCGTAAAAGTCCAAAATAGAGTACGCGTAACGCCTGTCCAAAATATATAAATCACCCTATATTTCAATTTTCTTGGACGATATTTGATAACGAACCCAGCACTCGTTTTATTTTGAGTTCTATCATGTTCCATGTTCCAGGCAACATTCACATATTTACAACTGAATCAATGATAAGTTGTAGTAGAAGGTAGTATCTTTGTTTACCTTATCTGATCTTCTTTTCTTATGTTCAATTCAACAGATTTGTGCATTCGACAAGTTAAAGATAAATCTTATAACAAATAACATAAAGCAAAGCAAAGCTCAGGTGCTATATTCCTGTTTTGGAACTTGACCTTCTGTTTCTATTTAATAGACTTTGCAGCCAACTGTTAGAGCACAATTCCGAGGCAATTGGTATGGTCCTATTTACTCTACCAGTTTCTCTCTATTGAGATTCCATGATCCGACGAATGAGCTTGTTAGACAAGTGTCGTATGTACTTTGTGGCTAACTGGGAGACATATAACCAATTTTACAACATATATTGCTTAATTTAAAATTAGTCAGTAAAAAGACCTAACTTGCCATTGCCATTTGAGTTTACTACACTCAAAAAATCAGCACGTCAAGCTTACGTGAAAACATAGGTAATTCTCATCCATCACACTTTTCATGTAACATTTACGTGAATTGTTGGTAACTCGCGCTCATACTAATCAGTTTACGTGCGATCGCGGTAAGTTTTATTAATTTTCCCATTAACTAGTACATGAAGTTCACGTAAGTTGCTGTACAGAAGTTTACATGATTTTTCAAGTGGATGCAACGTGTCGATTTTTTTGAGTGTAAGAATGCTCATACTGTAATTGTCAGCAATAAAAATAGATGCTCCAATAAATTAACCGTGCATCTAATTTTTGAAAATAAATATAAAATATAAAATTAAGTTATTTGATTGGTGAAGATCAATAAGCACCTATATGCAATATTGGTACACGTAAGATAATCCACACGTCCTTTCCACGTGTAAAATCACGTAAATTTCTCTACAGGGAGTTACGTGATTTTCAGTTGAACATTATTGGAAAATACAATAAGATATATCTGATTTACACGTAAATGCACTCATACTAATGCAAACGTTAAATTCACGTAAATAGTACGGAAAAAGTAGAATGAAAAATATTCACATAACTTTTCCCGTAATTTCGACGTGAAAATTATTTTGAGTGTATGCTACGAAAATAAAAATTTAAAACTAACTCTGTTGAAATTCAAAAAAAATGGGTAATTTGTGTTCAACTACTGCGCTATATCTCTACATATTTGCGTTGATAAGATAAAATACTTATCAACTTAGTAACTATATGCTTCAAGAATTCCGTTATTAGTTTTGCAGCGCCTGATTTTTGCTTTCAGACATAGTGAACGAAACTACTGAATTTAATGAGACAAATTAACAACGTATGGTTGTTGTATCAATATAACTTCATTAAAATCACCAAAAATTTAATGCTGTTTCGTGGTGGCCGGTTAGTTTGAATTCGTTCTAAACATTTTTCAGGACAAGCAGAGGTGGGCACCGCTAACCGGAATTTTAGCTTCGCTAACAGCTAATCCACTAAATCAAAACGTTAGCTTCGATAACCGCTAACTGCTAAATCAACCAACAATTTAGCGGAAGCTAGTGCTAACCGCTAACAGCTAAATTTGCTAGCACTGTAGAATCGGCATTACTTTGATAAGCGCTGATTTCGGCAATAAAAGAAATTTTTTATTTCAAAGGTCTAAGAAAAAATAATTCCGTGCAAAGAATTGCAGACATTCATGAAAAATGTTTGAAGAACATTATCGCTTAGCATATTATCACATTAAAAGGGTACAAAACATTTCCATGTTCCATGACATAGATTTCTCGATTTTTTATTGGAGTTTTACATCGCTGTGAAAATTTTTGTAAAAGCTTTCTAAATAATATTTTCTCTGGATTGCTTAATAAAAAGTTACTTACATTTTGTTGGGTTTACACTTGAGCATTACCGGTAAGCATACCAGTAGTGGCACATCTAGTAAAAAAATTCAAGTTTCTAGTAAAAATGCAATGAAATCAGAATAAAAGGAATCAGAATCAGAAGGTAGAAAATTTGTAAAAAAAATTTTTGTAGATAATAATTTTCCTTGGTTGTTGTAAAAACTTTATTGCATTGAAATTTGGCCCAATACTTATGAATTTATAAAACGAGTGATGTTCGAGAAAATCGAAAAATCTTCCTTGATGTTTTCAGTGAATGTAGGAGACCTCAAAGTTTTTAAATATCGATTTATTTGAGTCCGCGCACAAAAGTAGTCCTCTACGGACTTGAGACAGCAACTTTGTTTACGGAAGTGCACTTGCCGTATTTGAACGAAAGATGTTGCGGACTATTTTTGGCGGAGTACAAACGGATAGCGGGGAGTGACATAGGCGTATGAACCATGAGTTGTAGTCACTATTTGGAAAAAGTTGGGAGACTACGGTGAGCCGGCCACATCGCAAGGATACCGAACGACTGTGCAGTAAAATCCGTTCTCTTCAAGAGCCCCACCGGCAACAGGAATAGAGGGGCCAAACGAGTTAGATGGTTTGGCCAGGTTGAAGCCGACTTGCATGTGCCGACTGCCGAGACGCGTCACAAATTGGAAACGAGTAGCCTAGGACCCAAAAGTACAATGGAGAGGAATTCTTGATACGGCAAAAGCCCCCCCGGCTCTTGGCTGGTAGAGTACGTACAAAAGTTTGGAATTTGGAATCCTTCGACCGAAGCCTGTGCAATATTTCTCACAAATTTTCCTTCTGCCAAAAAAAAGTTAGCGGTTTATTTAGCGGTACATAAATTTAGCGGAAGCTAACAAAAACGCTAAAGGATATAAAAATTAGCGGAAACGCTAACCGCTAACCAAAATGTTAGCTGAGCTAATTAGCTGTTAGCGGATTAGCGGAATTGTGCCCACCTCTGAGGACAAGTTATTATTCTCAATGAACACCCGGATAATCGAGTCCGGGCTGTATTTTGGATTATGGAGCTCGTGAAGTAACGGCATGCAATGAAAACGAATGTGTCGTAATCGTCGATAGCTTGGTTAATTTCCAAAATATAATTAGGGGATTGGCATTTTCAATATATTAGGCGGAATATTTAAAACCTTCAAGTAAAACGTTCAATGCCCAATGGTGTTCGAGTTAACGGTTAGATATTTGTCTGACGATGGTCATGTACCGTCGCACATATTAGGCTCTACAAACTAAATAGATACCTATTCAGACATTAGTTTTACACGATTTTTATTACAAACAACAGGTTTCATATAAATAGATGACAAATTTGTCGTAGGGTTTATTTCTAATTATCGTCGTAGTAAGGAAAGCCACTCTAATTTTCATCATTTCTTGGGTGGATTTAATGAATACCTCAAAAATACTTGTGCAGATTTGATAGAATAGTAAGCGCTGAGTTAATATGTTATAGTTGGTTCACAATATAATTGTCGTTCAACCTGATCAGTCGCACTTCTACTTTGCTATCAGGTTCTGGGCCCAGTACAAGTAAATTTCTATAGCAACGGCTGATCAACAAGTCGAAGAAAAATTTTTTCACTTGAAGAAACACTTGCCTTTGAAGCGGCGACACAGGAGGTAATGCGGTGGAGAGGATTTCTTTTCGAGCTTCATGGGACTAATCGGGCCTACTACGGACTCCACAAACACTTGCGGCCGAACTATTTGAGCCCCCGTACAAAGCGCACACTGTACAACACGCTAATTAGACCAGTTGTCCTCTACGGGCACGAAACGTGGACACTGCTAGAAGAGGACCTACGAGCACTCGGAGTTTTCGAGCGGCGGGTGCTAAGAACCATCTTTGGCGGATTGCAAGAGAACGCTGTATGGAGGCGAAGAATGAACCACGAGCTCGCGCGTCTCTACGGCGAGCCAAGTATTCAGAAAGTGGTTAACGCTGGACGGATACGTTGGGCAGGACATGTTGCTAGAATGCCGGACAAATCCTGCAAAAATGGTTTTCGCATCAATTCCGGTAGGAACAAGACGAAGAGGGGCACAGCGAGCGAGGTGGCTAGACCAGGTGGAGCGAGATCTGGCGAGCACTGGGTGCCCGCGAAACTGGAGATCAGTTGCCATGGACCGAAACAGATGGAGAAATTATTCTGCGCACGCCTTGTCGTAAGACGTTAGGCCAATTAAGTAAGGCCAAAGTAAGTAAATAAGTAAGTAAGGGACTAATCAAGCAGTAGTAATCAAATGTGATAACAAAAGTGCAATTAGTTTGGCGGAGCGTGATGTAGGCTACTCGACACGAGGCAAACACATCGATATTAGGCATCATTACGTCCGTGAACAAGTCGAAAGGAAATTGATTAAACTAGAGTATGTTGCATCTTATCTTCAAGCGGCGGATATTCTTACCAAATTTTTACCTAGACCGAAGCAAAATGAAGACAGAAAGATACTTGGGGTATCCTAGTTAAAAGCTTAAGGGGGAATGATAGAATAGTAAGCGCTGAGTTAATATGTTATAGGGTGTTTGCAGAGTGCATATGTATTGGAGATCTGTTGGGCAGGCAAAAGTGACAGCTCCATATAAAACACACGGGCTAAGAAGAGCAAAATTTTTTAAATGATTTATTTTCTTTATTTAAAACAGAAATTATAAATTGCTTCATACATATGGCAAGGTAATATATCTGTTTACTAAATAAAAAAATTATTTTCAACAAATAAGCTAAGACGCGGTAGCAATGATCAAAAATGTAACTATGACCTATGTTAGCGGGATAAAATAAACAAATATCAATAGCCAGTAGTTGCTTTCGGCTAAGAAAGCAATTTATTATGCTAAAACCGATTTTATATTCCGTTACTTTCAACTTGGCCTATGCCGTATACTGCTTCAAAAATCAGTATATTTGGGACACCGATTTAACGCGAATTCACCGAAACCCTAGTTACCAAAAGTCAGCATATATTTCAGGGAACATTCGTCGGTTATTTTGACTATTAGTTGCTTTAAAATGATGAATAATTTTAGAAAAAATGATAATTTTATCCAGCACGTTTTTGCTGCATCGAATAGGAAAATATGCAATGTGTGCCCAACAGATGTCTTGCATGTATGTGTAGCAAAAGCCCTATAGTTAGTTCACAATCTAATTGTCGTTCAACCTGATCAGTCGCTCTTTTAGTTTGCTATCATGATTTGATTCAAGCACATTTACCTTCCGATCCGTGCCCTTTGAATTCACTAAAAAGTGATTAGTAAAGCATTTTATTGAAATTACGCAACTGACTTTATTACTTAAATTCGTCGTACCGTTTTAAAATCCGTCCATTAAAATTTTACATCGGCCGAACTAAAAATCACAATAATGTTTACGAAGCTAGCGCGCATGTATTTGTGTAGGACGGCATTACAAATGTTATTCTGCAAAATTTCTGCTGGTCATGCAAGTTTTCCCGGCTGCAAAATAACTACAATGCGTTGCGAGAGTTGTTTTCACTTTATGAATGACGGAAATTGAAACGATTGATTAGTCGATATTTTCTTCTTCGTCGCACGAAAAAACATAGAAAATTTGGCCGCTAGGAATTATTTAATGAAAAAAGCATTTAAATTGAACTCAGCTCACTTTGATTGAACGCGTGTGATAGTAAACAAATTAAAATATTGGGGAATAATTAATTTTGCATTGTGTGTCGTAAAAATCGATGATATTTTTAATAATTTTAGTTGGATAGGACGGGAATAGGCAATTACGACGAAGCAGCAACATACCCTACTGTGAATAATTTGCCTTACTAGATAATAAAATTTTTTCGGTAAATGCGAGTATCAGTTGCTAATATTTTAGCGAAATTGTTAAAAATCTGTTGAGATTACGTAATAATTGTGACAATTTTGCTTTTTTACTTTTCTTTTGGGCACATCTAGGTCCTTTTTTACGTTACTACGAAACTCTGAGCATCGAACGAAAGGATTCCAACGGACCGGTTGGAAGGTCCCATTTGCCCTATTTACAAAAAAGGCCAACGACTCAAATGCAGCAATCACTCTCCTAAATTCTGCATGCGAAGTTCTCTCCCGTATCCTGTTTCTCAGGCTGGGGCCGTTGCAGGAAACCTTGGTTGGTGAATACCAATGCGGCTTTCGAGAGGGAGGCTCCACGACGGACCAAATGTTCACTTTGCGACAGATCCTCGATAAATTTCGGGAATTCAACTTGCAGACTGACCATTTGTTAATAAAATTCAAGGCGGCGTACGATTCAGTTAAACGAAATGAGTTGTGGCAGATTATGCTTGAACATGGTTTCCCAACAAAACTGATCCGGCTGATATGTGCTACTCTTGATGGCTCAAAATCAAGCGTCAGGATGGCGGGTGAGATATCAGACTCGTTCGAGACGTTAGATGGTTTGAAGCAAGGTGACCGACTATCGAATATGCTGTTCAACATTGCATTGGAAGGTACTATTCGAAGGGCAGGCGTCCAGAGAAGCGGTACCATCATCACGAAATATCATATGCTCGTAGGGTTTACGGACGACATCGGTATCATCGGTGTTAACCATGGCGTACATGCATGTTAAGGAGAAAGCTGCAAGAATAGGGCTTATCATAAATTCAACCAAAACAAAGCAGGTTGGCTGGTAGAGAGCGTGGTAGTTCTTCGGGTGTGGGAACTGCGGTGGTAATAGATGGAGATGCTTTTGGAGTGGTCAACACATTTATTTACCTTGGTACGTTACTGACATGTCACAACGGTGTGAGCCGTGAAGTAAAAAGGCGGATAGCGGCTGCCAACAGGGCCTGCTACGCGCTACGTAGCTACCCAAGTAACAATGGTAGCTGAATTGCAAGAGCAATGGCTGTTTACGGGTTGGTTTAAGGCGATCAAAGCTGCATAAAGTAAGCACTCAAATGGTGTTTAAATAAGCGATGTTTAAGCTACTTGAAGTTTTTCAAACCAGTTCTCTCCCAAAAGCTGATAAAAAAACTTAATAGTGGATTTTTCTGCTAAACAATCTGCTTCTAAACAGCTATAAACATCAAACCGTTTTACGGCTGCTTAAAGGTGTTAAAATGTACAGTGGAAGCTTTCATTTGGCTCACAGCTTTCAAACTACTTTAAGTCTGCTTAAGGGTGTTAAAGTGGCTTTACAAACTTCTACCAAGTTTTCTTTCGGCTCACAGCACACATACTGTCAGATCATAGAATTTCGCAGTTTGTCAGTTATCGACATTATCGACTGCTTCACGCTAGACGGGCTAGGCTTCAGGTGTAAAGATATTCTCACTGTCTCTTCTGCAGATGCAAATGGGGCGGATCATACGGTGAATGCTTATGGATCAAAAGATGGCGGGTTCAATTCCCGGAAAAAAGACATGCATTTTTAATTAGCTAGCTTTACTTATACGAATTAAAGTTATCCGAAATGAAAAATATCGCGTTCGACAATGTTTCACGGCAAAATAAAATAGACGCGTTCCATTTTTTAAATTTTAAAATAGATTTTATTTTGGCTGCATAAAGGTTGATGAGACGTTGATTAAGCGGCTGGAAGAGCATATTGCAAAACTATTTCTCGTTCTAAAAATAGAATTGACAGCATTGCGCAACTTGGCTATTTAAAAGCGCGCAAAAAAAACCTCTATTAAGCTTCATCGCAGCTTCGAAAGCAGCTTTTGACAAGTTTGAAGCTTGATAAAATCACCAGATTTAGATGTTTAAGAGCTGAAAAAAGGTTTTTATTTCTAAACCTAAACCATAGTTCAGCCACAGGTTGAATAAAACCAGCTATAAAAGCGTTTGATCAGCCTGAAATTGTTACTTGGGTAGCCTACAACTCCGTACAAAACTCGCGCTCTATAAGACGCTAATTCTTCCGGAGGTACTCTATGACCACAAAGCGTGGACGTTGAGAGAGAGAGAGAGAGAGAGAGAGAGAGAGAGAGAGAGAGAGAGAGAGAGAGAGAGAGAGAGAGAGAGAGAGAGAGATCCTGCGATCAATTCTTGGCAGCATATTAGACGAAGGAGTGTGGCGCAGGCACATGAATCATGAAATATACCAAGTATTCAAAAAGGCGGATATTGTGAAGCGATTAAAACACTATAATGGGTTGGCCACGTAGCAAGGATGTTGGATAAGAGACCAGCGAAAATAATATTTAGCAGAAAACCCGACAAAGGCCGACGACTTCTAGGTAGACCCTGTGCGCGTTGGAAGAGCGCTGTTGGCGAGGTACTAGATCAGCGGGTGTTAGGGGCGACTGGAGAGTGGCTGCCCAAGACCGAGAAATGTGAGAAATGAGAGACCATAGATGTTTCAGTACGCTGACCGTATCTTTTTTGGAAAATAAATATGAAATATAAAATTAAATAACTTTTTTGATGATAGTCTATGAGCACCTGATTAATTCGAGATGTTTACCTGAATCAAAATTTTGGAACATTTTCACGCATAAAAATAGAGATCAAATATTTGAAAATGTCATTGATAGATGTAGAATGTGTGATGCATGTTGAGGCACCAGTTATTGACCCCCAAAACCCAGTTTTCGCCATTCCTGTACTCCAGTTTTTTGCCACCCCCAAGCGCATCGTTTGCATCTTGTTCTAATCTGGAAATACATTTATATTTATATTTTTTCCGAAAACTAGAATCAATTTTCAGTTGAATAGTGAAAACAGAATGGATTTTCATTGAGAAACAACTGCCTCGCTGGTTCCCATGATGTGTTCAGAAACGGTCCATTAAAATTCGTCAAATTTTCAATCTGACACCACCAACTAAAAATAATGACAACTTGAGTTATATAACCATTAAGGGTCCAAACCCGTTTAATATTGGTTTAGTGTAGAACTATGTTTAAATTATTGTATATGTTATGCTAATTATTGAATTCTAAATATCAATAAAACATTTGTGCACCGCTGGTGTATTTAACTGTCGTCCCTGACTGTGAAGCCGTGTTTGATCACGAAGAAAATGTATGAGGATATTTGATCTGGAAATTTTTCGATAATTTTCGTTAATTAGTGATTGAAAAAGAAAGTTATAATAGAAATCACATAATTGCTAAATCTATTATGAGTCGAAGTCGATCGATATCTAAACCATGAAGACTATTCCATTCCATGAAGACTCCATTCATAAATAACTAGCAGAGCTATTAGCGCACAAAATCTTTCATATTTTCGTGACGCTCGAATTTTTTGATTTTTTGGAATGACACCCTATCCCGAACATTGCCATAAGACGTCGTCCTAGGTCAATAAAATTTATCACTAACTGTAACAGAAGTCAATATTTTAGAGAGCTGTAAAAATTTATTTCGAAATTGGAAATTCTCATTCTTTCAACGTAAGGAATTTTTCAATCAAGGATTCAACAAGATAGAAAATCTAATCAAACTTAGAAAGCCACATGTATTGCGAAGTGAAGGGAGTTTTCCATTCCACTCCTCGTTGACACATGTTTTTATCTAATAGATAACTGTTAACTAATGTGTACGGTACGCCACGACGCGCTTCCAGAAACGTGTATGCGAAATGATTGGAAATGGGTAACCATCACGTGTAAGCGTATCTATGTATGGCGCGACGCCATGTCCGTCCCATTGGGGATAAATCTCAGGTGGAAAAGTGGTATTCGGGTTGCTAAGATCGTGTGTTTCCGATAAGCGTGATACACGGCGGCTGGTTACACGTCCCCACGACAGCGAGACGGTCGACGGCCTGTTTACAAACATTTTCCTTTAATCAAGCACGCTTTGTTTTGCAGTGTTGACAGCTACCTATTGCCGTAGCACGCAATTCGGAGTCTTATTTTTTCTGAAGCTTGTATATTTTTACGTTAAGTGACATTTTGAGTATAAATACATCTTTATTTGCTATAATAATGGCAAATAAAAATTAGGCCATTACAAATATTTTATAAAGTTTTTGTCCTTCCGGTGTTCGGCCACTGAAGGGGGGGGTGGGGGGGCAAAAAAAAAACAAAGTGAAGTTTTTAATCGAGCAAAAAAAACATGGATTTTAAGAATTTTTATTTAAGGTTTAAACGTGAAAACCGAATCTATTCTTGCTTATAATATATACGTTATTATTTTCTATGCAAAAATATACGAAAACAGACAAAAACGAAGGAAATTTTTTTTTTACGATTTTCGGAAATTCCATTGTTCGAATTTCCGTTTCTGTTTCGTGCTAGAAGCGTTAATTCAACTCGGAGACTCATTTTTCGAGTTTTTCAGACTGTAAAGCCCACAGGCAATTGATTTTATAAAAAGAAATTTGACTCATATCCTACAAATTATTTTTTGCCCCCGATTTTTCAAGCCAATTTCCAAGGGAGGGGTGACAAAAACTTTAAATATGATTTGCAGTGGCCTTATTCGAGCTTTTTATGTCATTATGAAGACGTTATGAAGACATTTTTTGGATGGTCGGATAATAAGTGGAAAGTGGAATATATAAAGGATCATTTTATTTTTGTATTCTCGGATCTCGGTTACAAAAGGGAGCAGAATTGTTCGAATTGAAGACCCTAAAAATTTCTCAAAATTCCGAGAGTTATGACGAGAATATATTAAATTTTATGATTAGGCTATTATTTGTAAATATTTTTTTCCCGCTTTCGGTGAATTTTTATAACAATGTATGAAATGTACGATGGACATAAAAATATAATTATTATTAATATCATATGATGCCAATTTTAAATTCTAATTGAAAATATCCTATTTTTAATTTAAAAATGTTGTTTGTTTTGTTTTAAAACAATATTTCAAAGTTGTTTAAAAATATTTCATTTGTATTTAAAACAACATAAACAGTAGTTTTCTTTTAATAAACTGCAATTTTCCTTCTTTTATCAAAAGAATGTACTGAAACCCCCTGATCTGGCGTCAGAGCGTCGCGGATTTGTTCTCGATCGCACGGTGAAATCGAAATTTTCTCCAGCTTGAGTACATCAAAGTGTGAAAAGGGAAAATCACCTTCTTGCTATACCCTGTCTGTCAATTTTGCTGCAATAGCTGCGGTTGGTAAAAGTGCATTAAATAGTAATTTAAAAAGTCGACAGTGAAAAGTGTCTGACAAAAACAAGATTTAGCATAGCAGATTTATTTTACGCAAACCACATTATTCTGTTCAATTTCAAGAGTTAGCAAGCAATGCAATGGCACGTAAAGGTCATAATGGTCATGAAATGCTTTTTGTAGCAAAATCTCCAAGCTTCTATTAAGTTAGTTGTTTTAATTATGATTGTTTTCATTGCTTTTTTGCAATGAAAAAAAAAGTATAAAAGAAGCGAAGCGAGAAATCGGTTTTTACAGCTGCCATTAATAGACTCTGGAGACCTTGTAGTTAAGGGATCATAGACATACGAACTTTTTTGCTTATCTTTAATCTAATGTTTTTTCATCAATGATTTAAAAATAATCCAATAGTGAGTATGTAATGCGAATATAGCACACCATGAAGAATGACATTTTTTTTCATTCATTTTTTTTACAGAATTGGAATACGTGCCCTAGTATACCCTAACCTAGGTACGCTAATGATTTTATTTTTATTTTTTTATCATTATCTTCTTAATTGTTCTTATTAAACAAAAATGGGTAACTATGATAATTTAACATTGAGTGATGTTAACTGTTATTGACTGATTAAATTCAAATAATAATATCTCCATGAGAATATTTCTGCAGTGTTGTGATCAGCAAATATGTTTTGAACTACTATCAACTTTGGAAATGGAAATATGGAAATAAGGTGATGTGTGTAAGCACTTAAGCAGCGTCATTGATAGACAACAAAAACGAAAACAACCAAGGAATGGGCTCCCGATCGCTCATTCAACAAGTAGCAAAACAATGGGAACCGGCCCCGTTCAGTTCAGTTCAGGTAGCAAAAGAATGGGCCAACCGCTCGGCGGTGCCCTAGTGATATGGAAGCGTTCTGAACAATGTAATTTTAATCCGAAGGCTAAGCTATCTGTATTAAATTACGATACTCAACAATTTTGAATAGTTGGGTTTGGCAGCGTCTTGTATCACGAATGGCATCGATCGTGCGTACGACCCGGCGCCGTGCAGCGAGAGTTCACCCGTGATACCAGATTCGGCTGCCGTTCACAAGGTGTGACGGGTTGCCACTGAGCAGATCTGCAAACTAACACGTGTTTAAAGCGATCAATGTTCAGTTATCGTGCCATCACAGACGAAGACACACACCTCCGAGGTGCATCACAAGTTGAGCTTGTATATATACTACTCATCAACTAAAACAGTTCTATCGATGGTTAAACACGTTATGACGATAAAATAAAACCTTACAACAGTGACAGTCACAAAACATTCCGTTGAATTGCCAACAGTGAGAAGCATCAAGCATTTCTTATTCGAACGCACTGGCTACGTAGTTCTCCATTGGGAGAAGAGTAGTTCGAACTTGCTCTCGCGCTTAAAACTACCTAGCGTGCAGTGTTTTCAAATATATAGGTAGAAGCCACATTCATAAGTAAAGCAAATAGTTTTTATTTGGATTCAATCTGCAGCTAAGTTTGTATACTTTATATCTGAGACCATATTTTGAGGCACTGATAAAAATCTATCCTATATTTTACTTCTATAGATATCAAATCTGTAGGACTGCACAGATTTTGTGCTAAAAAAATAAAACTTTGTACCTTATTATAAAAACTTTTACATGTGGCAACACTGCGGAGACATCGCGCGCACTACAGTCAATGCGCATGTTCAGCATTACAATTTTTGCTCTACCGATCCTCGTGGGCTGTCCTCCTGCCTGCCAAAGCGAACGTCACAAGTTTGAAAGCTACCAGCACCAAACCGGCGGTGGACCGGTGAACTGCGACAGCGCGATGAAAGGAAACATTCAAACAAGTGGCAAAACCGGAGCGAAGCATAAAATCTGGTTTTTATAATCAAATTGTGTGCCGTACTGTTCCGCTCGGCATCGGTGCCGGTCGTCGTCGTTTTATGCTTATGCTGGTTTGTGCACGCTCGCATCTTGCTTTTGTGCTCTCAAGTTGGCAGGTAGGCGAGGTAAATACGACCGCGAGAGGCTGCATTAACCACAACGAACGGCACCGTCGAGATTGAATCAGCTGTCGAACAAGTACGCGCGTTTTCGGTCTATGTTTAACGAGCTTGGAGAATTAATTATACTATTAAAACATAATAAAACATAATAATTTACGATTGTCGATAACATTAACGAACGGAACATAAACGATGGGAAATGTGGAACTGGAATTGAACAGAACATCAGTTTCGATGAGATAAACGTTTTTTATCCTGTTTACAGAAAAAAGGAGCTGCATGCATTTGAAAGGTTTTCGTGTATACAGAGATAAACGAGTTTGTTTTCAGATTTCATTCCAACTGGAAGCCACAGCAGAAGGATGTTATTTCTATCCTCGTGTTCACTTACCTTTTGGGGGTGAACGGACGCTGAGATCGACTGGTTCCAGCTGGACTGGTGGGCCCTCTGCCTGCAACATAAAAGGAAATAAATTCTATAAATAGATTGTACCTACATAAATAAAGTTTCCAATTGGAATACTAATGCTTCGTTTATATTGGACTGGAAGTGTCCTATTAGATTGCAAAGATTTTGTCTAATCAATCAACTGTGTTTATTTTAACTGCACATGAAACTTAACGTTAACGGGTTCCTTCAATAGATTCTAGAGATATTGGTACAAATCGATTGAAAAAATGGAAATTTTTCTAAGAATCCATTATAAGACAGTACATTATATGTTTCCCTAAAAAACTTTTTAAATAATTGAAAAATGTCAGGCATTGTCTGACTAAAAATCCACGCTCTGTGATTGGTCGGAATAAGTCGTGCTGATTTGTCGTATCGATAATGATGTTTCCATACCACAAGCAGTATACAACCGTACTTAAATGTACACTCGTTCCAGTTTTTACACTTGCATTGAATGGTTCTCGTTACATTTTTCTTTTTATTTTTATAAAAACTACAAGGTATACTGCCCTTAGTGTTGTACGAAAGGGTGACGTAGGACTATATCAGATCAATGACTAATGTAAACTGCCTTTCTGGCACATGTATGTTTAAAAGAATCTGTTAGTGCTATTGTTTAATTGAATTTTTAAAACAGGAGAACGAAATATTCAAATTCAATTCTATATTTGAAAATACGTGGACTGAACCCCCTGAAGTACAAGGCCTGCAACCAATGAGACATATAGATTTTTTTTTAAAAATCACTTGTGTGCATCATAAAGGTTGAAATGACAATGAATGACCAGCCCACAGATTATTGTATTGAATATGATTATGCGTAGTTTGACATGTTTGAATAATCTTACTTTAACTCGCTTGTGGCCTTTAAAATGACCATTGGTTACAAATAACATTAAAGCCAAAGCACGTTCATCGCAAATGAATTCACTGTCTTTTACTCCGAGAAGATTTTATTAGTTTACTTTCACAGCTTACCGCTTGTTACATGGCAGAAAACATGGCTCATGCGCCAAAATTTCTGTTTTATTTGTATGAGAGTCCTTATCCTCAACCCATCATAAAATAAATACATGCCTCTATAACCCTCACATGCCAAATATGGTTCCATTTGCTTGATTAGATCTCGAGTTATGAGGAAATTTGTGTTTTATTTGTATGGGAGGAACCCCCTCCCTCTTTAGAAGAAGGGGTCTCAGTACACCATAGAAAAAAGCCTTGCCTTCTGCAACCACCACATACCAAATTTGGTTCCATTTGCTTGATTAGTTCTCGAGTTTTGAGGAAATTTGTTTTTTAGTTGTATGGAGCCCCTCCTCTTACGCCCTCCTTAAAATTGGTTTTTATTACCCCATGAAATTGCTGGTCATTTTATCTATCCAGCGACATATAAATTGTTCAGTTTCGTTCAGTAGTTTAGTAGTTATTAACATTTGAAATCTTTCATTCAAACGTTACACTTCTATTTTCGTTTTCACAAAGTGCTACCCAGTCCCAGTATAGTAAACAAAGACGTAGTCCTACGTCAAAAAATAACAAAGCCCTCTCGTCCCAACAGGTCGAATATTCATAACGACGTTCAGACATATACTAATTAGCAGAGGTAGGCACCGCTAATCAGCTCAAGCCAACCTTTTAGTCAGCGAATAGTGCGTTTGCTAGGTTTTAAATGTGTTAGCGCTTTCATTTGCTTCCGATAAGGTAAAGTGCCACTAAATATACTACTAGCCGCTAATTTTTGAAAATAATAACAAAAATAAGTGTGCGATCTCTTGCAAATTGATAAAATTGGCCGCTGCTGTTCGCGACGCGAGCAAATATAGTTCATTCATAGCTAGTTGTACTATTAATTAAAATCATTTCCAAAAATTAGTGGCTGGTAGTTTATTTAGTAGTACACACTTAAATAAAAGCACCGAGCTCGGCAAAATTTTGCCGAAATTTCAATAGCCGACCGTTCGGTAAAAATTTTTATGTTGCTAAACGTTACTAAAGATCCGTAAACGTCGATATACACCATCGACATTTTTAACGAACAGTCGGCTGTTGAGATTTCGGCAAAATTTTGCCGAACTCGGTGTTATTTTTTAAGTGTGTACTTATATTTATCGGAAGCTAATAAAAGCGCTAGCCCATTTGAAACTTAGCGAACGTGCTACTCGCTAGCTGAAATGTTAGCGGTTAGCTGATTAGCGGTGCCCACCTTTGCTAATTTGATATCAGTGCTATTTGCATGGAAATCACGAAAGTGAACCGGCGGTAAATGATAAGCCAGATTATTTATTGATATTTTCCGTTCAACTATAAGTTGTGCGTCCTAGAGTGACTATATACAGAGTGACGACACCTCATCCCAAATGTATGGAATACGAATTTTCTTTCTCTTTTCTGCATACGTGTTAGATAGGTCGTCTGCTCGATTGGAATGACACTGACAGATAATTGTCATTTTTCAATTTTCATTTACTTGAAAAATTGGGAATTGTTTAATTCAAAACGCTATATCTCGAGAACGGGACGGAACACCTCGTAGTTTTGAGTGATTCTTATGTAAAAAAGTCTGAGGAACATGATGGTGTTGCAATTTTTTAGATCAAATAGTACTCATTGAGAGAAAAATACAAATTTAGTTTTCAGATTGAAAATAAAAGTATTTGGCAGCACTGCCGCAAAAAACTAATATTTTTTTTCGGATTCCTCAGATAATTTCCCATTAAAACGTAGAATAGAGTTTTTTTCTAAATTGAATATTTACGAAGATATAAGCAAAAGGAAATAAGCGAATTTGACGAAAATGATGCTTTTTCTAATAATTTTCCAAAAATCGAGGGAAAGTCCAATCGGCACTAAACTTGGGATTTTTGTTTCTTGACAATCTTGACAATCGAACAATCTGGCCGAGTTTGGCAAAAATCCGAGAAGGTCGATTACAAGTTTGTACTTTTTCTCGGTCACTTGACGTGGAACGACCCATATTTTAAGTCTTGAGCAAGTTCCTTAAACCAGTTAACATTCGTTTCAAGCCAATTACCTGAAGTTGACTAGTGCTACAAGTCACACAAAAATTTTTAAACTTCTTGTGCCAAATTCATAGGAAAGTTTCAGAGCATTTATTACAATAGGTACTGTAAATTAAAAATTTGCGTGACCAAAATTTGCAGAATGTCACGCTTTGTAGAATTGAACCTGCATTCGTAGTCCTACGTGAGCTCCTCGTTCGTGCCCCATGATAAAGACCTTCATATTTTTTACCTACTGTAGGATTTGGGTAGATAAACTAAGTTTAGCCACAGACAAACAGACATAACTCTTGGAAGAAAAATCAACAAAAATTATCGTACCTCACATTTAGCCTGAACACCGTCTATGATCGACATTCCTAAATATCAAATAGTAACATGGGTGTCTCTCGAAGTAGCAAGTATTTTTTATGGGGAATTCTCCTTCTTTCGTCAAAAAGCACCACTTTGACCAAAACGGGGACATTCCCAACTAAGTTCAAATTTGAAATGATGGTTTAATCGGTACGAAGAATGGAAAATGAGTGTTATGTCTGTTTGTTTGTGGTTTAACTTAACATTAGTCTACAACCCTGTATTTGATTCCAATAGGATTCTTTCGTAACAACATAATCGCCCAGTTAAATTTTTTATGCAGAATCATTCCGAGGAGCTTGACTTTATTACTGAAGCTCAGCCTTGCTTTCATAACCAAGCTACGATATCTTGTGATGGAGTGTTTCGGCCACCTTAGTAAACTTAGTAAACAATTTGGTTTGTATATCTCAATTGCAACTGAGAAATACGAAAACGAAAAAGTTATATTTCACGCCAGATAAAAACATATAAGTACCAAAGTGGAGGTAATATGCGTGCGAAAATATTGACAATTATTTGTAATTCTATCTTGCATTTTATACAGCGGTTTGTATAACACGCAACTTAATACACTCAAGTACTTTTTTTACACGGTTTGTTTTTTCGAATATTGAGAACGGGGCTATTTAGGGACCATTCATTTATTTCTCAATACGTTTGGGAGACGCCCGACATTCGTCACGTATTTTGTAAATGGTCCCTAAATTGCACCGTTCTTGAGTAATCGAAAAAAAACAAACCGTGTAAAAAAAGACTCGAGTGTACTCCTGAATATATTAATATTGCAATATTGCAATCATCTATACTGCTTTATAATTTACAGTAATCCCATGTAACAATTCTAAAGCCACTTGGTTTTACTTGATTTTTATAAAGGTTTTATTGCGGTATTAATCATTACCTCTGGGTTTATTGTGGTATAGCGCAATACCAAGAGGATACGAGCCCAAACATATTTATAGCTAGCTAGAAAACCATAATAAAACTGTTAATAAAGCAAATTTATTGTGGTTGCTTATATTACCACGTTAAAACTTGTTGGCTGCACCACGTCTCTTATAAACTTACCATAATCAAAATTGTACGTACCAATCAAAATTGATCTTATCGCGGCTACTTGTCAAACCGCAAATAATCTGTTAGTTTTATAGAGCTACTAGATGACCCGACAAACTTCGTATTGCCACAAATTAACCTGTGTTGTACATAAATCATGAATCTCGGATGATCTTTGTCACAACCTCAAGTTTTGCAACTTTCTGAGAAGTTCAACCTTAGATGATTCATTTTGGGAGTTACATAACTATGAAAGCATCCCAGGTAACCAATAAGCATCATTAATGCTATTCAAATGTAGACCAATAAGCATTTAAGTCGCCTTAAATGCTACTTAAATGCTATTTTGGCAAAATATACAGCTACTTTACTGATAACCTTCTTATAGTGCTGACAATGATAATTTACAGCTAATTACCGACACGAAGAATTTGAATACAATTTTGGATGCCAATTTACAACACCTATGCAGTCAAAAAGCTAACATACAATAACGTCCAGTATAAAATGCCAGATACGCTGATTTGCTGCTTACGTTAAGGCTTATTAGTTACCTGGAATGGGTAGTTAATATACAAATTTGAAATTTTTCCTCACAGTAAAGTAGAAAACAACTCCCCTGTCCCCTCATTGCATAGCCAGAAAGCGGATAGTAATATTCGCCATGATTGTACAACATTACGCCGAATATTATTTTGAGAAAAACCTTAAGCGGAATGTACCATTTCACGGAATACTTTTTTGTGGAAAGTACCATTTCGCGATCCTCTCCTTACTCGCTATCGCTCGTTTCAGGAAACCCACGTAGACCTAGGAAAATAAATAAACCTAGACAGTAGTGATTTCTGCGGGGAGTTGCCTCCCTACAATGGGCGGCGCTTCCACACTTCCACACTCGCGGCCGTCTCGTCCTGAATGATCTAGTGTTACTATAGACAATTTTTGTGGTCTTGTTATTGATTAATGTTTTATGGAAGAGTCTCGAATTTCTGTTTTTGAGTTTCGCAAAAATTTCTGTTTTATTTTTATGAGAGTCCATATTCTCCTACCACAGGGGTGAGAGGTCTCTAACTATCATAAAATAAATTCAAGACTCAAAAATCTCCTACATGCTAAATTTGGTTCCATTGGCTTGATTAGTACTCAAATTAAAAGGAAATTTGTATTTCATCTGTATGGGAGCCCCCCCTCTTAAAAGGGGAAGGGGTCGTAATACACCACAGAAAAAAATTCTGCCATCTAAAACACCCACATGCCAAATTTGGTTCCATTTGCTTGATTAGTTCTCGAGTTAAGAGGAAATTTGCATTTCATTTGTATGGAAGCCCACCCTCTTAAAGGAGAGATGGGCCATAACTCGCTTTCGAAAGAGGAGAGGGGTCTCAATTCACCATAGAGAAAAAACTTGCCTCCAAAACCACTTACATGTCAAATTTGGGTCCATTTGCTTGTTTCGTTCTCGAGTTATGAGGAAATTTGTTTTTCATTTGAATAGGAGCCCCCCTCCTAAAGTGGGGGAGGGGTCCTAATTCACCATAGAAAATATTCTTGCCTATAAAAACACCCACATGCTAAATTTGGTTCCATTTGCTTGATTAGTTCTAGAGTTATGAGGAAATTTGTATTTCGTTTGTATGGGAGCCCTCCCCCGCTCCTAAAAAGGTAAGAAATCCTAATTCATCATGGAAAAAATGGTTGCCTCCAAAAGCACCCACATGCCAAATATGGTTCCATTTGCTTGATTAGTTCTCGAATTATGAGGAAATTTGTATTTCGTTTGTATAGGAGCCCCCCCTCCTAAAGTGGGGAGGGGTCATCATAGAAAAAATTTTTGTCTCCAAAAACACACACATGCCAAATTTGGTTCCATTTGCTTGATTAGTTCTCGAGTTATGAGGAAATTTGTATTTCATTTGTACAGGAGCCCCCGTCTTAAAGTGGGGAGGGGTCCTAATTCACTATAGAAAATTTTCTTGCCCTTGAAAACCTTCACATGCCAAATTTGGTTCCATTTGCTTGATTAGTTCTCGAGTTATGAGGAAATTTGTATGGAAGCCCCCCCTCTTAAAGGGGAGAGGAGTTATAATTCCCCTTATAAAGAGGGGAGGGGTCTCAATTTACCATAGAATAAAGTCTTGTCACCGAAAACACCCACATGCCAAATTTTGTTCTATTTGCTTGATTAGTTCTCGAGTTATGCAGAAATTTGTGTTTCATTTGTATGGGAGCCCCCCCTCTTCGTGGGGGGAGGGGTCTCTAACCATCACTAAAACCTTTCCTGGCTCCAAAAATCTCTACATGCAAATTTTCACGCCGATTGGTTCAGTAGTTTTCGATTCTATAAGGAACATATGGACAGACAGACATACAGACAGAAATCCTTTTATATAGATATAGATTAAAACGGTAATACTCTGACCAAACAGTTTTTTTGCTGCTATTATGAAGAATACCAAAGTTCAAAACCAAAATCGGCTCTTTTTGCAAAGCCATATTGCCATATTCTAGTATTTTGTTCAGCTCGCAAACAAAAATTCATCAAAGCAAAGTGTTTTGCAGAAAAAAAGTTATTATCAATCGGTTTTTCTGTTAGAGGAAGCAACTAAAATGATTTTGCTAGTAATTGAGATTGACTAACTGAATATTTTTAATTTGTTAAAACAATCGGTTTTCGAAAATTGCAAAATTTTAGTGGTGCGTTGATTTTATCCACCTATCTTATCAATATGCAGAATGAAATTAAATGCGCACATGCTGCAAACCAACAAAATTGCTTGAAATTTAATAAATATTCTATGGGATATTGTATTCTGTTCGTTATAAACCAAATCGTTCGGAACGATCTGTCAGTAAAATTTTAACTTTTCTGCTCACGGATATATTTTTAAGTTGACAAACCTAGCGAACTTATTTAGCTTTTGACAGAAAAGCGCAAAGCGAAAAGCTTTTTTAAATTATAGCGATGGCTGTCAAGCAACGAAAGCTTAACCGGTTTTATTGCTGATTTCAGCAGAGCGTTATACGACTACTTGAGCTTATAACCTGATTCTTATAGCGGTTATGAGAACATTTTGAGGAGTGGGCCACTTGGTCAGAAAGCAGTTTTCTAGCGGTCATCAGAAAGTTCTGATGGAGCTCATAGTTTTATTAGCGGCTTTATTGGATTGAAAACCACTATACGAACGTAATGAAACTTGGAATTGTTAGTTGGGATGAGTTGTATATGAGGGCACGTGCGACTGCAAAACAATTTATTGTTTACTTTGTTTTGACATACACTAACCATTATGCAATTCCAATGTAAAATAGACATGCATACGATTTAATGTGAACTTTCTATTACGATCTTGTGTTATCTGGGTGTCCAAAGCAAGGGAGAAAAAGCTCTTTGTGGACATCCTTTGATCACCGAAATCGTGACCGACGTATCTCCCAATGATGCTGTGATTTCTCTGCTCGTAAGCTTTCCTTGAATCTAGATCATTATAGTGTGGTCGATTTTGCCTTGAAAGCTCCTGAAAAAAAAATCGAAGCTCCTTCAATATCAAGGAAAGCACAAAGTGCCATCTTCTGATATTTGAGTGATTTCTCAATTAACGTCACTACACAGTGCAGTGCCATTTCCGCAGATTTGCCTTGTTGGTATGCATGTTGATTTCCATGCAGCTCTTTAAAAAGTCATTCCGGATATAATTTTTTCTCCATTTCTCCTGTGATTTTCTTCATCAACTTAAGATGCGTTGATGTCAGACTTATTGATCTGAAGGCCTTATGCCTAAAAGCCGGTTCTGCTGTAAAAAATGTTTTTCTTTGGAACAAAATTTTATTCATTTTTGAAATGAATTCTGATTAAAATAATTCTATTTATTAGAGAAGAACGAATGAAACGTTTTCGAACTGATATTTGAGATAAATGTCGGAAAAGTGATGCATAGAAACAAGATCAAGTAGTTTAGAAGTTCGAATGAGTCAACTATTTTTTTCTTGTTACACTTATATATGTTGGACCTTTGCAACATAAGTAAATGAAAATGTCCAAACCATACATATAAGCCAAACACTCTCTCCAAAATAGATTAACGAATCAAGATCCAATTATGAATATTTTTTTTGTATGTCAGAAGGGCACTGGATTAAAAGGCCACTGTGACAGTCTTAACGATCGTCTTTTGTGGCAGGCCCCGATTGCTGTACACATTTATGAATTATGAATATATAAGTTGTTACCATAAATTTTTGCTCAAATCTCGATTTTTAATTAAACCACTCAATAGTTGAATTTATCATTTCCATCTCGCTGCTCTAATTTTAAATTATTTCCTAAACCATCTCTGAACCAAAACATTGGCGCTAAGGCCTTGAATTAATGTGCCATCCAAATGCCGTTTTCCTTATTTAGTGCGTGGGAATAAACAAGTTAACTTCCCCTACCAAAAGAAGGCTGGCATCTAATTTTACTTTTCCATACGGGAAAGCTTGGCAATATATGACGGTAGGTTTACCTACCATTCGCGAAACAGTTGCAATAGCGTGGAATGACGAACTATGAAAACCGGGAGAACTAAGCGCTCTGGCATGCAGCAGGGTGCCTAATCCGAACCTGATCCGATAGGGATGCAAAGAAATATAGAAGATAATCGATAAATTTGTACTTTTTATCCGGTTTTAATGCGGCTAGTGGTCTGATATTGGGAAATGATTACATTGCATTACAATTTAGGTGATAGGTAATTCTTATGAACTAAATCAATAAACCAATATCATCTAGTTCTAGCTTGCGTGATTAAATCGATGGCATTTATAAATCGATCAACTTCAAATATCAAAAAGCCTTTAAAAATCCAAAAATATTTAAAAATAAAACAAAATTTGCCTTTAATTTATCCTTTTATAGCGACGATGAAAACGAAGACTGTAGACGTCAAGACTGGGCACACTGGCAAATATCTAAAAATTTAGTTAGTATGCCTTCCACGGACGATGATGGCTTTTTGTCTGCGTTGTACCTATTACCGGATAAATACATGAATGCAGAATAATCCATTAATGAAATATCTGCATTATGTTCTTACACGTATGAAAGTTTTAATCACTGAAGAAATATAATAAGCTAGCATTATTAATGCGATCGGATTTGAACATAAACTTCAATTTTTTTCGAACTTATCCATTTTTTAATGTTGCAATTATATTTACTGCCTCAGTTAAAAAAGTTGAATTAGTTGGACTTGGTCGGTCATGTAATGAAGCAGATATACAATGATGTAAGGCGTATTCCACCAGCCAATCGAATGAAGTCCTAATTATCTAATTATCCTCTTCTTTATCTCGAACTCAAGAATTATTGATTTTAGAATAAATATACATAATGTTTATTCAGTTGTTGTTTGTTGTTTTTCAAAGTTTCTTCCCTGATTTTTATTGTAATTCCTACACATGCATTATATAGCGATCCCCCCTAGAACAATTCATCAATGTGAAAGCGTATCTTTCAGCTAGGAATCACGATTTCGGTTGCTCGCCAAGTATGCATGCAGTTGCATCAGTTAGTTTCCCGAGAGCGGCCACCGCACTCCGTTCAGCACAACCGAGGCAACGGTTTCGTGAGGAGAACGGTTTTCTTCGCAAACTTTAGTGCCATCGTCACTGCAGACTGCAGAGATTTTCCTTCGTATGCTCTTCATACACATAGGCCCTATCGAAGCTCCCTCAGAGACACGTATCGTAACATAACCACAATAAAAACGATCAATAGACACGAGTTTATTTGGAACTCCTAGGAGTCAATTCAATTCAACTGCAATAAACGTCAAGTTTGCAATGTGCACTGCACTTTCGCGGAAACAGGGAGGAGGTCAGAAGCGTAACTATTGCTGTTTCTGGTAAATGAATGCCTCATGATCATGTTTCTGCGCTGCGATCTCAGGCTTTGCTTCCCTTGGCGACCAACTTTTGTGGCGGTGACTGTCGTCTTTCTGTGTTCTGAACCACCGGAGGTCCCTCCCGGCGGATCCACCGCCCTTCCATGCACAAACACGGCGTGGCAGTTATGGCGGTAGAGTTTCGACTCATCAAAATCTATCTGCATTTTAGCATCTATTACATAAACAGATTGAAATATCGTGTTTTGAGCGTGGGAGAATATTTCGTTCGGTTGCTCTCGTGTACGGACGTAGGGTGATTCAGAAAATGCTTCATATTCGTCCCTCAAGTTGTTTGAAATTGGTCGAAATATTGCAATAGATGGAAGGAACAGATACCGATCGGTTCACCCTAATGAACAGGGCTGTGCCTCTTGGAATAAAACTTAGGATGAGACTTTCAATCGTTGTTGTAGCCCACGGGCGGGTTGCGGCGCGATGATCGTGAACGCCCTTCGCCTAGATCTACCGTCGTCTGCTGCCTGTGAGACCGCACTCGGGACGCTTGGGCACCATGGGAAAGGCTCCTTGGGCGATTGTTGCTACCCCAGTCGTGGCCCATTGCGGGGTGGTGTGATTGAATCAAACTGCCATCGGTGATGAGTTTGCAAAGATTGACCCGAACGAAAGTTAACTGGGATGAAGGGGTTAAACAAATTTTGCTCTCACTATTTGTATAAATAAAGGTAAAACACCACAACTGTATTCGAGCCGAGCCGTAACGGAAACAATTAAATGACATTAAGATCCGCAGTATCAAAACAAAACTGGACGGCTTTCTATCATGAAACATGGAGTGCAACAAAGTTGCACCGTGCGAAAAATACTACCATTAAATAGCCCCTCCTAATACGAAGAATAGAGTGGCGTGGCATTCGAACGTGAAGCATACTTTGTGCTGCTCAAACAGTCTCGTAAACAGGTCCAGGCTCTGTCAAAGTGACTGTCACTTATTTATCACACTAAATTGCTATCAATTTTCGTGCCATTTTACCGACTAATGAGCTTCATTTATTTTCGAATCGTTTTCATACCGCAGCAGTGGACATACACTCTAACCAGACCGGACAGACGTAAAAATTGTTTTTGTCTCCTTCACATAGTTTAGGTGCTTACCCGTCTGAACCTCTTGGAAGTTGATTACTGCCTGCAACGATAAATGTTTTGTACCCTAAAGGGCACACACCCATTCGGTTGGTTTGGCATTCCTTTTTCCGAAGAAGACGAATCGAGCTTGAACGGGAATTGAAAGCTAAAATCACGAGTCCGGGTGCCTGAACACGCTGCATGGCATATTAAAATGATGTAGTATTTCGAGCTAACATGACTGACGGTGGTTGTCAATAGTTTATACTATCCTATTACGAACATGCTGCTGTAATACGAACACTACTCTTTCTTTATAAATTTTGCAGAAAGTTTTAACGAAATTTTGAAACTGACGTTTTATTTATTTAATTCATTTAGGTTCTTTGTTTTCTAGTTTTATAATTACTATTATTTTAGGTTATGTCACTCGATCACGGGGTTATTTCGATATTCCTTGACGATCGCGACATTGAGATAATTTTATCGAGCTTTTGAAATCTATTTGAAACATGTTGACTTTTTTGAACAAGTTATTGACTGTGGCCGTATCAGTTAGAATGCGCCATTAAACGAGACTATCATTTACTGAGATAGGCGAGACTGCTTACGTCGTAAATACGATATCTGTACCATGAATGTAACTGTAATTAGTCGAATATCAGAGTTAGTCGATGGTAGAGTTCCGAAAAACTTTGCGTGCGTTTTAATAAAGCTTTACCGAATCCACGAGTAGCCAGATCACACTATCCATTAAGGTGGATCCTGATTTAGTTTCCCTTCTTCTAACAACATTTCCTTTCCTGAAGGTGTAAAAGATTGCTAGGTCATTCCAAGGATTTCTGAAGATGCAAAGGATTCTGGGATATTCCCTACCATCTGACCAGAACCCGTATTCGGACGTACCCGGCGTCGGTATTAATCATCATGCAAGGATTTGAAGAGATTGTAAAATTAGTAATAACGCGCAGTCTCAAGCAAGCTTTTCCAGCAATTATTTAGCTATTTTCATAAGTTTAGGTACACGCCTTACCTTTGAAAGCGCCAATACTGATTATTCTTGTTGTTTTCCTTCTTTTAAGACTTTTTCTGCTTGTTTTGCAATATAGAACCGAGGTCGCTTGTGCCGTATCAAGAACGCTTCTTCACTCCACTCGGTTCGGAGCTACTCTTCAGCAGGCTAGGACTGTGAAAATGACGGAAAATGGCGGATGTTTCCGTTTAGTTTGTTAAAAAACTGGTGAAACTTGCCAGCCAGGAGTTTGACGTTACTTTATCGTGAAGGAGGAGGAAGAAGAATGAGGAAAACATTGCCAAAAAGTTCTCTGTGTGGCAGGTCATCTGTGGGTGCGGTAGCCGTACATCTTGAGTGGTATCATGGCCGGACAAATCACAAATCTATCGGGATGAGTGCCTTCAAAAGCGCAAGCTACTCTTACTGCGGTGTCACGGAGACGAGATGCTGTTTTGGTCGAATTTGGTATCCTGCCACTTCGCGCAAAGCGTTGCACAATCGGCAAAAACGAGCTCGTAATCCCAAGAATTAGAAGCCGCTGGGTTAGAACCTTCAAGATACCTATTTCTTTGTCAAAAATGCAGGAAATCAATTGGTGATGGTTTCATCCTGCGCAGACTTCGGGAAGTGTTCCGTTTTGCCCCATTTTCCCAAAAAATCATGATAAAAGCTAATTAAACAATATAAAAACTTATTTGCCGCTCGTGAAACGAACTCAAATAACTTCCAAATGTTGTCAAAACATCAGACGAATCAAATTTCATCCATTCCATACTGTGCGAAATGCGAATAGTTCATTTTGCCCAATTCACCCCCTAATTAAAGATAACCTAATAAAAGTGATTAAAACTAACTCAAAAGGAAAAACAGTCTTCAAAAAATGTGTATTTTATCATACTGAATAATTTTGGAGAACAGTTGAAAGCAATAAATAAATTGGATGCGAAGTTATTGTGCAGAATTGATTTTTAAGTGTATTTTTCAAATAAATCATTATATCTCGCAACTAGCAAAAGATAGATAGTTACTACATTCAGCAAAGTTGCTTATTTTAGCATGTTCTATAATTTTTCTGAAGAAAAAAAAAATTTTTTTGAACAAACAAAAAGCAAAAACAAAAATTTTTATCACCCGGATAGTTGAATATAAGATGGCCCTGATAGTTTAAAAAGATGCGCTGTATTTTACTGATATAGATAATAAACACACCATCGTTGAAAAATTACGATTTTTTACGCAATATCAAATGAACGTATTTTTGTAGATCTACACTCTTAAGTGATTCTACCTGTAAATAGGTCGGATTTTTTAAATTCTATATTTGAGAGGTTTTCAGCCGGCGGGCGGCTGGTTCGCCACTTTACGTCGTATTTAGTTGAAGCTAGGTTGAAACTACTCAAAATGCCCTTAAAGTGTACAAACTCAAACTTTGGGTAAAAATGTCAACCAATTTTGGCTACTTGCTACCAATAATTGAATTATTCTCTATGACAAATAACGCACTTTTAAGTTCCTACTACCAATTTTTTGGTTGAAAAACTACTCAAAACCTGAGTTTGTACACTTCAAGGGCATTTTGAGTAGTTTTAACCTAGCCTTAACTAAATCCGACCTATTTACAGGAAGAATCATTTAATAGTGTAGGAGAGAATCAGGTTAAACGGCCCGATTGTGAACTCATAACGGTACTAAATCGATGACATTCAACACTCCTGATGTCTTTCGAGTAAATTCTCGGGTAATTTTTCAAATAGACCTAAGTGACAATGAGAGATTCTCTTCGCGTCTCCTCTCTTCCGCTTTTTACGGCGATATTAATGCATTTTAACACATCAGTTTTACATGAATCGGTTGCCGGAGTCACTAGTTAGGTAATTATTTTGAAAATTTCTTTTTCTATGCATTTATGAAGCCGCGAAAAGCGGAAGAGAAGAGACGCGAAGAAAATCTCTCGTTGTCACTTAGGTCTATTTAAAAATTAAACGAGAAGTGGTACTATTCGTGTTTATTTCCCTGTCATTGAATTAGATTTGATCGCTTTAATTAGGTTTTACTATGTACATATTTAGGGGTAAATTTGGTAAAATGTCTATTCGTGCATTTCGTACAGTATGAAATGGATGGGATTTGTTTCTTCTTATGCTTTGACAACATTTGGAAGCTATTTGAGTTCGTTTCACAGACGGAAAAAAAGTTTTTATACGGTTTAATTCAGGGATGGTTCGATCACTTTGACTCAATTTTGATTCATTTGACAGTACCATCTTAACGGGGCCAAATATGACAAAGTTATTCATGGGACATTTGTAGAATAGGTTATTATCTATAAATTTGCTGAACAAAGTTTTGCTGTATCTTTTGAAGTTACGGCGCTACAATGCTATTATCTTATTAGTGACTAAATGAACTTTCATGTAGTCACTGATGAGTTGCTAGCGTTGTAGCACCGTAACTACAAAAGATACAGCAAAACTTTGTTAAGAAAATTTGTAGATTAGAACTAGTTCTACTAATGACCCATATATAACCTTACTACTACTACTACTACTACTACTACTACTACTACTACTACTACTACTACTACTACTACTACTACTACTACTACTACTACTACTACTACTACTACTACTACTACTACTACTACTACTACTACTACTACTACTACTACTACTACTACTACTACTACTACTACTACTACTACTACTACTACTACTACTACTACTACTACTACTACTACTACTACTACTACTACTACTACTACTACTACTACTACTACTACTACTACTACTACTACTACTACTACTACTACTACTACTACTACTACTACTACTACTACTACTACTACTACTACTACTACTACTACTACTACTACTACTACTACTACTACTACTACTACTACTACTACTACTACTACTACTACTACTACTACTACTACTACTACTACTACTACTACTACTACTACTACTACTACTACTACTACTACTACTACTACTACTACTACTACTACTACTACTACTACTACTACTACTACTACTACTACTACTACTACTACTACTACTACTACTACTACTACTACTACTACTACTACTACTACTACTACTACTACTACTACTACTACTACTACTACTACTACTACTACTACTACTACTACTACTACTACTACTACTACTACTACTACTACTACTACTACTACTACTACTACTACTACTACTACTACTACTACTACTACTACTACTACTACTACTACTACTACTACTAGTACTACTACTATCGTCTTCATCGTATCTTTATGATGTTTCCGTCGTATTTTCGTCATCTGGTTTTTGTTTGGTTTCGTTTTTTGACCTCTGGTTTTGGCAATTTTTGTCGTTTATTTCGGTAGCTTTTTGCCCTTTGTGTCCTTTTTTATTCCTATTTTGACATCTTTTCGTCGATCTTTCTTCTTTTTGTAGTTTTTACATCATTTTTCATCGTCTTTTCGCCATTTTTGTTGTTGTCTTTTCGTCCACTCTTTTGGTATTCTTTCGTCGTCCTGTTTGTTGTCAAATATAGGGTAAGGAACGAGTTAAGCAGTGTTACCTATTTTAATCAGTTGAACATAAATGATCCGAAAATGCACTTTTTTATTCATATTTTCAAAATCTTTTGATAGGATCATCTTCACAAATCACTTAACCATATATTTGATTCACACAAACACAATTTACTGGGTTTCCGACAAGAAATATGATGAATTAAAAATTGTTGTCCAAAAACGTACATTTTTCAGCTGCTCTTCAGCAATCGCCACCTCGCTACTAACGAATTCATCAAATTTTCAGAACTGATTACAACCACTCTGAAAGTCAAGCACTCAATGGCCACATACCATACTATTCAGTCTCTTTTTTTCTATTATCTAAAACTTTGTCACTAGCCAAAAGTTTTATTATTTTCTAACAAAACTGAAAACAAATTCTGAATTGACGGAACCTGTTCGCCACTAGCAGCAGCTGCAGCACAACTGATGAACTATCGTGTTGCCAAGACACTGTTTCGGTTCTGGAAATAAGAATTTTAAGTTTGAAATTAACTGAAACCTCCTATGGTGAAAACGTGGTTCAATACTTTCAAGAGAAATGTATGTTCATAATTAATTTTTCTTTATTAAAAACAACACAAAAGACAGCTTTTTCAATAATTTTCGAAGATTTTCTCGGTGATTTAATAAAGCAACGATGTGTTTCAATGTTATTTGCTTTGACAACACTGTTCTGAGTCGGATCGTTTGTACTGCTATATGTTTACCTCTTTTGTTCTCCTATCATCCTTATGAACAGCGAGTGAGACGTCAAACTCGCCGTTTCCCATAAGAACACCAGAGAATAAAAGAGACGACGAATACCGTTTGCCGAACGGTGCGGTGAGTATATGCCCCGATAAACAATTTAGACAGATGGCATTTTACGCATCAATGCCGATACGCTATGCCGATTACGCATCAGATGCCGATTACGCATCAGATGCCGATTAGTAGGTCGCGGATAGGAACGCGAACTTACTGAATAGGGAGAAAAGTTCGAGGGATTTTTTAACGGGACGTAAAAAAATTCAGATTTCAGGATTGCTTAAAATAGCACCTTGCGGGTGAAAATGGGTTCGGTGTGTTCAAAATTAGTTCCACCGCTCCAACTTTTAAAGCGAAAAATCAAAAGTTTAGCTCAACAATAGTGTCTTCCAATGGTAACAGGTTGAAGAACTAAAGATAGCAAGAAGATTGGTATGCTGATATCCCCCACTTAGTCAACCCATCGCTTGTAATAAGGTAAAACAATCAGTGACCCGCTTAGACTGCTTAAAACTAGTTCTTTGCTCTACATTTGTTTTTGTTGGCAACAAAAATGTTGACTTTTTCGTTGTCTTTCTGTTGTGTATTCGTCGCCTATCCTCGCATGTTTTTTCTTTTTTTTTTTGTGCTTTTTAAACGCCTTTTTATCGTATTTTATTCATTTTTTACCATTGACTTCATACTTCATTCCTCCCAGTTGACCTCGAGGTAAGACGCTGGTCTAATAAGCCAGTCGTCGTATGTTCGAATCTCGGCTGGGAGAGGCTGTTAGAGTCAATAGGATCGTAGCACTGACCCCGCACTGTTCTGTATTCTGTCAGCTGGTTGCGAAGTCTGTCGTATAAAACCAGAAGGTCAAATTTCGATAACGGAATTAGTACCCAGGCTTTGCTTTTCATACTTCATGATTTTACCACTGACGAACTGACATAGGAGAAAATCTTTTAAAAACCATCGTCCTACACATTTTGCTTGCACATTAGCACCCTCTGTTATGCATGTTGTAAAGTAGCTGGCATTTGCAGGGATTTATACTGTAGGGTTCTTACATTTGTATGGTTTTATACTGAAAACACGAAGCAACATTCGAGCGTCGCGATGTGGCCATGTCTCGAAACCTGTTTTTTGAAAAATAAGTGTTTTTTTAATGGACGATGACACTAATGCGAGTGTCTCGCGAATCCTTTGCGTTAAAAGCGACGAGGTGTATTTGAGAGCGCGGAAGAGCCTCTGTTAAGCTTCATTGCAGCTTCGAAAGCAGCCATTAATAAGCCGAAAGCTGAGCTTGAGTGTTAGAGAAAAATAAGAGTGACGACGTTTTTTGCATGATTGTCTTCAAACAGTTATATCTGTTTGTCTATGGTAATATCTTAGTTAGTGAACAGAATTATTGCCCGTTTTTTTGGTAACAAAACGCGCTGCTCACTTTTTTGATAGCTTGAAATCGTCGCAGAAAGAATCTGTTGGGCTGTATGTACGATTCTTGCCCCCGCGACGATTCTGGCGATGGTTTCGCCCGCGACGGTTATAATTCATCGCGTACGAAAGGGTGGGAAATTGATAATATCACTTCTTTTTGATTTTTTTGCTATTTTTGTTATTTCATTTTTTTTCGCAGGATAATGTTGTAATCCAAAACTTTTAACAGTATGAAAAGTAACCGGTGTAAGCAAGACCCATCAAACCCCTTCGGTATTTGCGAAAGTTATAAAAATTTGATAAGCATGACGAGTTTGATAGTGAGTGCTACATTTCATTGGATACATTTCCAAAATTCAAGAAACAGTTTCACAAGCCGGTATAGGTACAAGTACTATTCTGTGCAACAGCTGCAGATAAACTGTGTGTGATTTCTATACTGAATTAAATCAATTAATCCATGTTATCAAGCCATGTATGTCCTTTATGGATGGCTAGCGCTGGCAGGTTTCATTCGGTTAAATGTGATAATTAATGTGTCTACTAATGAGGCTGGTTGGTCCACAAAGATTTATGCTAACAGCACCGAAGCATGGGCGTTCGGCGGTGAATTAATTAATATCTCAGTACTAACGATTTCATATTGACCTAGCCACCGCTAGAGGCATACACCAGTAGCGCATAGACTCCCTGGCCACATGATCCCCTTTCCTGCCCGTTTATGGTTGTCCCAGCAGGACCATATAACAATTTATGAAAGGAACGCGCCGTTTTACCGCGCACGGGTCGGCACAAAAAGCACTATTTAAAACCTGTCGGAATAAAGTGCGCCTGGCTAAAGTGAGGGAGCGTTCGAAGATAAATGGTTTCACCTAAGCCCGCGCAAAATTTATAGCAAGAGCAAGTGAAACCAGAGCTGTCAAACACTTGATCGCGTTCCTGATCTCGATCACAAGCGGTTTCAGACGGTGGGAGGCGGAAAGGCCACACTGGACAGATACAATATGTGTGATTGCAGCCGCGTTTACTTTCGTAGGCGCAGAGAGTGTGATACAGTTTCGGGGCAGAGCGGTTTGCGGATTCGAACTACCGGGGTGGCCTGCGCCTTTGTGTGCCGGTTTACTAGCACCAGTTTTACTAATCCATTCTAGATATGTATAGCCCAACCCGTGAACGATAGTTATTCTTTGCGTCAGTTTGCGGTGGCGTAGAAAGGATTTCACAATTTGGAAAAATATTTCAATTAATCTCCTCACAATTGAATCTGTTTTGCTCTAGTTTTCTAGTAAATAAATCGCCCAACACATCGTTGAAATGCTTTTTACCTTTTTCAAATTACTTCCACACCACCGCACGCACCGTTGAAACCCAATAGGGGAACGGAGAATGATCTGATTTTCAAGGTTACAATTCCCATTTAAATCAAGTGTATCGAGGATACCGTACGATACGTCGAACAGTTTCACCTGTCGACGACGACGGTAGGTTTGATTCTGATTTGCAAAAGCACCTTCACAATGTCATTTCCATATCAACGACAGCCGTCTTCGCGGCGACCCACATTGGCAGCAACCTTTCAGTTTCTGTCTATGGATATCATTACCCGGTACTGTTCACCATTACTAATTCGATTTAAAGTACACCCAAGCCGGTGGCCGACGTCTAAGGACGCTAGAGAAGTGGTCGAAATAAAAAGTCGCCCAAGCAAAGTAATAAAACTTCATTATTTGCCCGCATACTGGTTCGGTTGCTGGCAAAGAAACACATGACAGATGGCAATATTTCGCGCCCATAAACATTACCCACATGTCCATAGCTAGAAAACCTTTACCGCCGGTGCGTGGTGCGTTCCCATGCCGAACGGATTTATATTTGATGGATTGAGATCTTTTCTGTCATAATTTTGACAGAGAGCACATTCCAGCGCATTCATCATCGGCGTGTTTACCTGCACGATCGAATGTGGTTCAAGTAAATTGAACCAACTGCATGTTCACCGTCAGCAAGATTTGTCGCAGACCAACGTCACTCAACGTAAACTGTTTCATTTCGCAGTGCATCAGTATCTCTGGCGGGAGTTGTTTAATTATGAAATAAAAAACATGAATTAATTATGGTACTTCACAGACCAGCTGCGCGGCTAGATTGATTTCTCTACAATCCAGTGGAGTTACAATCTACAATTGGTCCTAGTGAACGGTTCAATTGGATGCGGCTGCCCTGCCTGTTCTGATCGGTGACAAATGAAGAGACACTGTTCACACACAAGTGAATAGTTCACAGACATTTTATTTTGTCCTACGACTGTTACTCTTGCATAAAACGCTAACAAAACTAATGCCACTTTTCCGTTGTAAGTTGTACTAATCGCATTGCCTCGTCATTTTGCTGATTTGTTTTCAACTGTAAATTTTTTAACCTTCTGCGACAGACGTGCCCTAATTTTAACAATTATGCTGACGTGGTAGTCTGCTGGACACCTAAACCTAACTCAATAATAGTTATAAAGGAATTATTTAAATTGGAATTCAATTATTTCAAAATTAAAAACGTGGGTTTAGCAACCGAGTGAATATAAAAAACCCGCAGATATGAGTCGGGAAGACACTGCAAACTTTAGAATCAAAATACAATACATAACGTATCTCTTGAATTTATCTGATTACCACGTCAGCCGCAGAAAGTTAAATCTTTCAGAACGATGAATTTTTATCAAATTTGCCTGTAGAAATTGTGCAACTTCATTACGCTACAGGGGCTACAGGACATAGACGTCGCCCAGATAAGCAGACGCGACTTCTAGTTAAAATTCGAATAAACGACTGATTTGCAAGATTCATTAAATTAAAATTGATGCTCTGCGTGGAAGGAGGCATATTGCTAATTCCCGACTCATACCGCGACAGCAGCGGTAGTACTTCGAAATTTTCCTCAGAAGACCGACACCCTCGAATCCCTGTGGAAGAAACACAAATGCAACAAAAACGATATTCTTTCGGCAAACCAGTCATGACATCTGAGGTTTCATGACATCGTGCAATTTTGGGACGCCCTAGTTCCAGTCTTGCGTTCTATAGTATTCGGGTTGCATGCTGTATATTTTTGAAACGAGACGCTTGCCATTCAGTGTGTAGAGCGCTTCACAAGAATAACAATAGCTGGAAATCGAGTTGAAGCCAGCGTTGCCAATCGGTTTTTACTAAAATCTGGAAAACGAGAATAAAGATGTCTGGAAAAAATCTGGTTACCATTTAATCTAATAGAGGACAATGTTTGAAAAACGTATTTTTATGAATCCACCTATTAAGGTGATACATGCTTTTGTGTATTTTAAATGCGACCAAATTTTTCTTCTTCTTATAAGTTGTAGAATACACGAAAATTAGCAACTGCGCTGAATATAGTAAGTATCTATCTATTACTGGTTGTAACAGCATTTGTAAGCAATCGTAATATCGTGTGCATAATTATTGAGCGAAATTTAAAAATTTATGCTCATTTTAGACAATTTATAGGGTAGACTGTTGCAGGTTGAGAAAATTCGATTACTTTTAAATGGATGTAATTAGCGCCTCAAATCTTAGTCTAAACATCAAACCTAAACCTTTGCAGCTATTTAAGTTGATTTAGAAGAAACTAGATGAACATTTTCCTTGTGAGCCGAGTGGGTCATAAAAAATGGTCAAAAAAATTTATTAGAAACGTTTTCGAGCCAATATTTTTTTGGTTTCCTCCAAGAGTTGGTTAGGGCTTTTTTATGTATTTGATACGTATTGAAGACTATTATAATGATATAAAAAATGGTTATGTTAAAATGGCTTGGCTGTGCTGCAGGTTGAGAAATTGAAATTTTTGCTAGGCGAATTTTTTTTTAACATTTTATCCATTTTTTATAATTGAAAACTGCTATATAAGCAAGTTAAACTCGTTTTGCAATAAGTTTTGTGCATTTTAATGCTTTATACTGGGTTGCCCATAATTTTCGAAAAAAATGGGTCTAAATTTAATGCTTGATGCTCCAAAAATACCATATCTATTTATATAAGAGGCTTATGTCTGTAGCTGTACGCTGTACCGAAAACCAGGTCTCTGACAAGACGTCATAAGAGGCTTATCGGTAACTACAAGCAGGTCCCTGACCGGACGTCATGCTTTCGTAGCAATGGGTTGTATTCTCAGTCACCTCACTGGTCGGCTGCTGGACTGCTCGATTGCTCAACTGGTTGACTAGAATGCTCGACTGGACTGGTCAATTAGACTGCTCGATTTGATTGCTCGACTGGACTACTTAACTGAACTACTCGACTGAATTGTTCGATTCGACTGCTTGATTGGACAGATCGACTTGACTGCTTGACTGAACAACTCAATTTAACTGCTCGAGTGGACTACTCGACTTAACTACTCGATTCGTCTGTTTGACACATTTGCTTGACTTACTACTCGACCCGACTGCTCGACTTAACTGCACGATTGAACTTCTCGACTGGACTGTTCGATTCGACTGCTCGACTGGACCGCTTGACAGGACAGTATGATTTATATGCTCGACTAGACTGCTTGACTCAACTGTTCGATTCGACGCTCGACTCAACTGCTCGATTCAACTGCTTGATTCCACTGCTCGAATGAACTGCTTGACTCAACTACTCGATTGGACTATTTGAATCGGCTGCTCGACTCAACTGCTCAACCCGATTGCTCGATTCAACTGCTCGACTAGACTACTCGATTTGATTGCTGGATTCAACTGACAGCTTCATTCAACAGCTCGACTAGACTGCTCGACTCAACTGCTTGACTTAACTGTTTGATTCGACAGCTCGACTTAACTCCTCGATTCAATTGCTCGACTGGAATACTCGACTGAATTGCTCGACTCAACTGTTCGATTTGACTGCTCGAATGAACCACTTGGCCCGACTGCTCGACTGGACTACTCGATTCAACTGCGCGAGTAGACTACTCGATTTGATTGCTCGATTCAACTGACAGCTTGATTCAACAGCTCGACTAGACTGCTCGACTCAACTGCTTGAATTAACTGTTTGATTCGGCAGCTCGACTTAACTCCTCGATTCAATTGCTCGACTGAAATACTTGACTGAACTGCTCGACTCGACTGCTCGAATGAACTGCTTGACTCAACTACTCGATTGGACTATTTGAATCGGCTGCTCGATTCGGGCTCAATTAGTGTACAAATAAAATGGATTTGGTTTTCATTATTGTAAAAACGAAAAATGTCTCAACCTGCAGCAACAATTTTTGTTCGCAAATCTTAAGGACCTTCACGGAAATGAACATGATTTCTTTATTTTTCTGAAATCAAGTATTTGGCAATTTTTTCTGTATGGCCAATATAAATACCTTTTCAATTATGTATAACACCCATAATTAAAACATTCTGATGAAGTTTTATGGACCGAAAACAAAATTGGTCTCGACTGAAGATACTAAATTCAGTAAAGTTGCTGATTTAATTGTTCTATAAATTTAAGTTTTTAAGTACAGCTTTTATGAAAACAAAATTTATGGACACATTTAAAAAACACAAAAGTTTGTATCATCCTAATAGATGGATTCACAGACATCATAACGATGTAGGAAGATACACTGAAGTCGCTTTTTACGCGAAATTCGGAATTTACGCGAATGTGCTCAATTAGTCTATTTTTCGTGTAGTGTTGAAATCCGCAAACTTTTTTATGCGAATTTTTGATTTTTTAAGGCGAATTTCGGAATTTACGCGGTTTTCATTAACGCGGAACGTATCCTTCGCGCAAGAACCGGCTTGAGTGTATTTTATTTATAAACTTCTCTACAGACACCATCTTTGAAAAATTACGCATTTTTTACGCAATAGCTAGTGAGCGCGTTTTTAGGAAATGGGGCCACTGCAGCGCTGTGTTTCTGTCTACAGAGACTACTGATTACAGAGGCGACAAGGCACTCACAATCACAAAACGCTAAATTTTGAACGAAATTCCCCCACCCCTTTTGGGCGTCAGGAGTTGCCATATTCGCAGATTTTTCTGTAAAATCACAGATTTTTTCGTCATTGTAAAGCACAGAATCTGTGATCACAGCTGACAGATATTTTTTAAAAACCACAGATTTTCACATATATGCTTCAAGAAAAGTTTATCAATTTTATCAGCAGCAAGTCCAACGTAACAATTTGGGTTTTATTACCAACCCTTAAAATGGTAATGTTGGCAAAATTGTAATAAAATATCAGTGCAGTCAATCCAACTGCATCAGTTGAAAACTGGTCAGAAACCATAAACTTAGTGTAATCTCAGCATTATTTTCTTCATATTTTCATTTCAACAAAGTATTTTCTCTGCCTTTTCTTTTGCTTTTAAAATAAGTATTATATTATCTTACTTTTATTTAATTTGACCCATTATCTAGGCTTCACCGATTTATTCTTAACAATTTTGTTCCAAATTTATCTTATATTTTAGTATGGACGGCTCCCCCTTCCAGAGGGGAGAGGAATCTCAATACGCTATAGAAAAAAAAATTTGCCTCCAGTAACCCCCAAATTCATTTGCTTGATTAATGGTCGAGATATGGGGAAATTTTTGTTTTATTTGTATTGGAGCCCCCCTCTTATAAGAATGAGGTTTCTCAATCTACCATAGAAAAAAAATCAACCTCCAAAAACCTTTACATGCCAAATTTGGTTCCATTTGCTTGATCAGCTCCCGAGTTATAGAGAAATTTGTATTTCATTTGTATGGGAGCCCCCCCTTCTAGAGGGGGAGGGGTATCAAATAACCAAAGAAAAAAATCTTGTCTCTTGAAACCCCCACATGCCAAATTTGGTTCCATTTGCTTGATTAATGGTCAAGTTGTAAAGAAATTTTTGTTTTATTTGTATGGAAGCTCCACCCCCCTCTTTAAGGAAGGAGAGGTCTTAATTTACCATAGAAAAAATATCAGCCTCCGAAGACCTTTACATGCCAAATTTGATTCCATTTGCTTGATTAGTTCCCGAGTTGTGAGGAAATTTATGTTTCATTTGTGTGGGAGCCCCGTCTTCTAGAGGAAGGAGGGGTCTTAAACCATGCTAACAACATTCCTCACATCAAACGCAATGTGTATGCCAAGTTTCATCAAAATCCGTCGAGTGGTTTGCGAGTCTATATCGGACACACGAACAGCATTTTATGTTACGTTGGACTTGCTGCTCGAGTCACAAATGCTGATGCGTTGGATTAGAAATTTGCGGCATGATTTAGGAATATCTTGGGTTGTCAAAAAGAAAGCTCTTGGTTGCAAAATTACAATTAATCAAATCTTCAGGATTATGCATGTACCCCCTTTTTAGAATGGCGTAGCAATGCGCGCCGGGTGACCCGGCCCGGGTCCTCTAGTCGTTCAATAAATTTCAGGGATGCCACATATAATTCTGTGTTTTTTGTTGGAAAAATCTGACAATCTGTACAGCGAGGAAAAATATCTGTGCAAAAATCTGTCTAATGCAAAACAATGAGAGTGAAAGAGATAGAGAGTCATTTTGCTGACTATTTCCGTCTCTTTCACTCTTATGTAAAAGCTCAAAAATCTGTTTAATCTGTGTAATTTGGCAAAAATCTGTATTCTATGCATACAGATTCTGTACAGGTGGTGATTTCTTTCAAATATCTGTTAAACACAGAATAATCTGTGCATGTGGCAACCCTGATAAATTTGACTAATCGAATTGAAACAAATGAATCGTTTGTTTGAGAAACCCCACAAGTCCACTCGACACTATTGTTGGAAAACAACAAAAAACTGATTTTCTCAATATTTTGAACCAATCCTTATATTTTGTGGTATGAGGTTCTATGATAGTATCTAAATTACATTATTTAGACTTATCTTTTGATCAAAATAATGATTCTAGCTGAAATTACAAGGCTTTAAAGTATATCCATCAACTGGGGTTTCTCAAACGAGAAATTGACAGTGCACTTAAGTAGTTTTAGGCTGTTTCTATCCAACTTGTGATCTTTCCATGCTCATAATATGTAATTTGCTACCATATATCATTGAGGATGTTAAAAAAGTACGTACCGCTAAGAAGAAGAAGAGGGGAGGGGCGCTAAATATTATTTATTAAAAATTTTGCAGTAGAATAATACAAGTTTTAGAAAAAGTTTTGTACTTTTTTAATCCAAATTTTTATCATGGTTTGCATTTACCTATTAAAAAATAAAAGGTAAATGGAATAACGGCGGTTTTTGAATTTCATAAATGGACCACAGTAACACGAATTCACATCGAATAGAATACCTTGATACTTTGCTAGTAGTAATTAAAGATATTTATTACCAGAAAATAAACATTTTAAATCTTGGATAACAACCGTACTTTGATTATAGAACAGAATCTGAGAATAAGGGCCTGTTCTCAAATTACGTTATACCTAAAGGAAATGGAGATACGTAAACAGCACCTTAAATACTTCGAAATGATAAACTATTGATTTTACAGTTACTCGGGAGAGCTCGACGGATTACTTACATTAGGAAAAGCAACGAGTTAACAAAAAAGATAAATAGAAGATTAAACCTTTTATTTATATATTGTGCTATTATTAACATTGTATAGTAAATGGTAGGTTACTGCTTTGTGAGAAACGAAAGGAACGAGATTGCTTCAGTTTTCACTGTATCTAGATTACAGGTTCGGTTTATTTACGTTTATCTTGTTGACTAACTGATCCAAGCTTATCTGCATTTGCAATCAGCTCGAACTTTTTCAGCTAAAACATCCTTTTCTTTTCAATTTTATACGCCGTTCTTTTAATTTTAATAGCTTCCGCCTTGTATTCTGTAGTCCGCCGAACACTATGTTTCTTCTTTTTGACTGTGTCCAACTCGTAATTTTTCGATTCCGAAGACATTTTTATACTATTGAATTGTTTTGCGAATGCTGCTTACAACGCTGCACGTAAATATTGAATGATAATTTTGTACCGATCGCAGCGCCGCTCTAGGTGATTATCGGAAACATGGATATTTGGGGTTTCTCAAACAAACGGATATTTGCAACCCCAATTAAAAGGGGTTCGTGGAACTAACTTTTTCTGGAATTTTGAGGGAAGGTGTGGATCTCCTCAAGGATTCGAAAACTGTTAAAAAGTCAATTTTCTTAAAAATGGCGTTTGTGGGGTTTCTCAAACAAACGATTCAAATATTCGATTACTTTTTTAGTATTTCTATGTAATCTTTCAATAACGATTTTGGCTAGTTTAAGTGGGCCGATCCCGGCGGTACTGCAATACCGGGCCAACCCGTGGTGGAAGTGGAGCAAGCCCCTAACCATTCCACCGTTTTACAAAAATCAGTTTAACATTTGTTGTCTCCCTATGGGAGATCTATCAGATGTTAAGCTGATAAGAACAGATACTACACTTTGATCTTAGCCTTTAGGCCGAGAAGCGATAACGTCGTGTTGTTTGTTCGAAAAACCCCACCGCAGCGCACCATGTTGTTTTAGCGATTGACGACAGAACTGTCTCTTCCTGGAAGAAAGGATATCCGTTATCCTCATGTATAGGGTTGGGGTGAAAAGTTTTTATTTCACCACCCCAAGTTTTATTCTGAACATAACAAAATGTATACCTACGTGGAAAGCACTGTTATTTGATGACGTACACTAATAAATTACAATTCGAATTAAAATTATTAAAATGAAACGCACTTCTAATACCTACAAGCACACATGCGCTGCGTCGCTAGTGATGTCCGTTAATCGTTCGATTAATTCAACTAATCGAATAACTATAAAAATATTCGAATAATTTTTAATCGAATACTGCCAGCCAGCACGAGTAGTTGAATTAATCGAATAGTTCAAAGGAAATAATATGAATGCGAATAATCCCCGAATAATGGCTGCTAATCACCCTATCGACATCTCTATATCGAGCTGCAGTGAACGTCAGCGACATCATGTCCTGGGCTCAAAATTTGACAGCGGGCTCAAATCAGACTGCTGCCAGTTGAGTGAACGCAGTGCTGACATGCTATCTCATTTTCACACACACGAGATGTTGGCGGCGAAAACATGGTTGCATGCCGATGGGGTGTGTATATATGATGCAGCATATGCAGAGTTGTCACAAAGATTGTTCGCATATTACGAACACAATTTATAGTGGCCTCCACCCCATCGACATCTCTATATCGAGCTGCAGTAAACGTCAGCGACAGCATGTCCGGGGCTCAAAATTTGACAGCGGGCCCAAATCAGACTGCTGGCAGTCGAGTGAAACGCAGTGCTGAATTGCTATCTCATTTTCGCACACACGAGATGTTGGCGGCGAGAACATGGTTGTCTGCCATGGGCTTGCTGCTAATCGTTCATAATCGTTCGATTAATCGAATTAATGAAAAAAGTATTCGAATATTTCTAATCGAATACCACTAGTACGAATAGTTGAATTAATCGATTAGTGGTGACAACGCTCGCCGATTAATCGGTAATCGAATAATTGAAAATTTCGGACATCACTATGCGTCGCCACTGGTGGTCATCTGGAAACTAAGCAAGTTGATTAAAAGAATTATACCTATCAATTTATTATATTTTTTATTGTTTTACACAAAATCACTTGAAAAACAAACAAACTTGTGCTCTCCATTTTTGGCTTTTTATTACAACGAAACTTTTACCGTTGTTGATTGAATTCAGACGCGCGGCGCGACGCAACACGCAAGCGAGAGCGCCGTCAATGGAGCTTTGAAGTTGGAGATGTACACACACCGTTTACGTTAATTTTTTTTTCTGATGCACATCATTTACATCAATTGATGTATGTAATTGTCAGAATGACTGGGATGAAATGAGCTAAAATATTTCTTGCCATTATTATTATAGAAAACAACCCCATAAATTTGCAGCTAGCAGTTTTCCATTTATCCTAAGTGAAACAATATTGTGCCTTGCAGCAATTTTACGAGTGCTACGGAAATTCAAATTCAAGGAGGGGGTGTGTAGGACACGCAGAAAGTTATCACGCCTTATAATTTTCGCATTGAACTTTGCACGATTCAAATATTAGGGTAACCAACGTATGTTGTATCCCATCTACAGCTGTACATAATTTAGACACTTAGGGTAACCAACCTATTTTGGACCCCATCAGCAGCTGTACATAATTTGGACACTTGCATTTGATTTTGCTGTAAGTGTCCAAATTATATACAGCTGCTGAGGGGGTCCAAAATACGTTGGTTACCCTACAGCCAAATCAAATGAAAGTTGTCAAATTATGTACAGCTGCTGATAGTATCCAAAATACATTGGTTACCCTATTTAGCTATCCAAAACACAATAAAACATAGAAAAATATAAAAAAGAATAAACCGCCCGAATAGGGACTTGAACCCTAGACCGTTGGATTAAAAGTCCAACGCTCTACCGACTGAGCTATCCGGGCCGATAACCGAAGTTTGTTAACTTAATACGACATCACAATCACTTCTTATTTTATACTATACCATTACAATGCATTGGCACAACCTGTATTATACTGTTTTTTACTGTTACTGTTACTAATTTTATATTGTTTTTAGAGTATTTTATAGTGACCTCAAATATTGTAATATTATATTTTCTCTAGGTAATGTTGTTTTTCGTTACGATGCAAACACTATGTACTTCTACGGAATCTTTTCGATTTGGTATAAATTGTTTTAATGAAAAAAAAAAATGTCAAAAAGCAACGAAACACAAGCATGTAGCTAAAAGTTGCATACATCAGCTTGCAGTACATTGATTCAGTGACAACGACTTGCGCAATCGAACCGATCATCTGTTGACGGTCAGTTCGGACAGGAAATCCAAATCGCGGTCGAAGGTCAGCTGAGCAGCGCGACGGTAGCGATGCAGTGAAAATTAAGCGCGTATTCATTAAACATAATTTATTCTGCAAGTGTGGCCTATTGATCATGTAGCTGAAATTGCACTTAACCGACCACTTCCAGGAGATTGAACGTTATTAGCGGCCACGAAGTCTGTGTTTCGCTTGCCACAATCTCTCGGACGGGGTTAAGCATGATTGACTTTGATTTGATTTCGGGTACTTACTGGGGAGGCAGCTGTTGAATAATCGAATCATTCATTTTCAATGATAATTTCAAGTTTGTGAGCTAAGGAGTTTTGAAACGAAAATTTGTTAACACTATTCTGCCCACGATTGGTCTAATGAGTGAAGCGTGAATTGGTGTCACGAATAATTCAAAAAGCCGGTGTGATCTATTGGTAAATTCGTACTATTAACTGGAGATGGATATTTAATCTCGAGACCTTCGCTGGTTGGAAAAATGTTCCGATGAAAGTCACGAACGCGAAATTTTGAACCAGTTCAAACAATGCAATTCATTAATAACCCCATCGAAATATGGAAGTTAGAGAGCTAAATGACCAACATAACGCTCGTGACTAATAAACTGTCTCGGTGTATACACAGCGTTCCGCTCTGGCGTGACCCCACGTGGCACCATACACTCAATATAAACCCACCCTGAAGCGTTTAGTACTAACTAGAGGATTCGATGCAAGATGAAACGCCGTTTGACAAGAGTGTAAGTGAATAATCCTAGAAGTTGGTTTACTCGTTATCATGCAACATAGAGTTATTTCTTCGTTAAACTAAAATACTTCTAATTTATAGCGTAAATTTTCAATGATTGGTCTTGTGTCTTATAAACAACAAATTGATTACAAGAAATCAAAATACGCACTGCCTAGAGGATGTCCACGTTAAAATTGCAACATACAAAATTAATTCGCAAAATTCGAATTTTTATTCGATTGCCAATAAATTTTCAGGGTATTAAATGAAACAATTAAACTTAGTTTTAGCGTCTTTATTTTGTTTAATTTCCCCTCGGTATACGAATGACCGTACTTTGGCCTTAAACCCATCCATGGGATTTAGCACAACCTCAAAATCGACAGGTTTTTGCATATTTAACCATGCTGTCTGTTTTTCTTCAACTGTTTTGAATACTTTGGAACGTTTAAGCACTGACGAACTGACATGACACATAGAAGAAAATTCTTCAAAAACCATCGTCCTACACATTTTGCTTGCACACTAGCGCCCTCTGTTATGCATGTTGCGGAGTAGCTTGCATTTGCAGGGTTTTATACTGAAGGTTATTTACATTTGCAGGGTTTTATGTTGTAGGTTTTTTACATTTGTTTTGTTTTATACTGGAAACTCGAAGCAACACTCGAGCGCCACGGTGCGGCCATGTAGCGAACCATGCTTTTTTGAAAAATAAGTGGTTTTGGAATGGACGATGGAATTAACGCGAGTGTCTCGTCTGTTTGTCTGTGGTTTAAGATTCTGCTTCGTATATGGTTTACAATCGACAGTCAGACGTTCTTCGAAACGTTTTATGACACGAGAAACCGCAGAATTGGAGATTTTCAATCTGAAAAGGGAATTGAAGTTTACTCAATGGAGCTTTCTCTAAATATATATTTTGCTTTAATGTAAAAGTCGACAATTTTCTCCACAGTTTCTAAGAATATGGAAATCAGACTGATTGACCTAAACGCTTTCGGTAGTGTTTTGTCACGCTTTCCATCTTTCGGTATGAATATTACCCTTATTTGTCTCCAAGCGGTTGGCTTGCTCTTCTGCAGCATTACTGACAATACTTGTCAGTACCAGGTGATTTGAACGGTTCGAAGGAATCAATTGCCCATTCTGTTTTGGACTTAATAAAAATGGTCTTAACTATTTCATGAGCTTCTGGTTCAGTTTCATTTGTTCCTGGTCCTGACTCGTCTAGATTTGGCATCTGATTGTTGTTGATTGGAAAAGATCCTAAGAAGTGTTTTCCATCATTAGGCTCAACGTTTCTTGTTTTTCACTGTTTCCCGATGTACCTTACCAGATTTACTGAAGAAGACCGCGACCGGGAATAGGGTAAAGAACTGGTTTTAAGCAGTCTAAGCGGGTCACTGATTGTTTTACTTTATTACAAGCGATGGGTTACCTAAGTGGGGGATATCAGCATACCAATCTTCTTGCTATCTTTAGTTCTTCAAGCTGTTACCATTGGAAGACACTATTGTTGAGCTAAACTTTTGATTTTTCGCTTTAAAAGTTGGAGCGGTGGAACTAATTTTGATCATACCGAACATATTTTCACCCTCAAGGTGCTTTTTTAAGCAATCCTGAAATCTGAATTTTTTTACGTCCCCATAAAAAATCTCTTGAACTTTTCCCCCTATTCAGTAAGTTTGCGTTCGTATCCGCGACCTACTAATCGGCATCTGATGCGTTATCGGCATTGATGCGTAAAATGCCATCTGTCTAAATTGTTTATCGGGGCATACACTCACCGCACCGTTCGGCAAATGGTATTCGTCGTCTCTTTTATTCTCTAGTGTTCTTATGGGAAACTGCGAGTTTGAAGTCTCACTCGCTGTTCATAAGGATGGTGGGAGAACAAAAGAGGCAAACATATAGCAGTACACATGGTCCGACTCAGAACAGTGTTGTCAAAGCAAATAACATTGAAACACATCGTTGCTTCATTAAATCACTGAGAAAATCTTCGAAAATTATTGAAAAAGCTGTCTTTTGTGTTGTTTTTAATAAAGAAAAATTAATTATGAACATACATTTCTCTTCAAAGCATTGAACCACGTTTTCACCATTGGAGGTTTCAGTTAATTTCAAACCTATAATTGTTATTACCAGAACCGAAACAGTGTCTTGGCAACACGTTAGTTCATCAGCTATGCTGCAGCTGCTGCTACTGGTGAACAGGTTCCGTCAATTCAGAATTTGTTTTCAGTTTTGTTATAAAATGATTAAACTTTCGGCTAGTGACAAAGCCTTAGATAATAGAAAAAAAGATAGTGTGACAATCGAGTGCTTGACTTTTAGAGTGGTTGTAATAACCACTCTGAATCACTGAAAATGTGATGGATTGATTAGCGAGGTGGTGATTGTCTTCACTGCCGGTGGAAGCATAACTGTCCCATGTTACATTTTGTCATTTTCGACATATTGTTGTCTAACGTTATAAATTTATATATATTTTTATAATATGAATCGAAAACATGGTGTTTATACTAGAAAAACTCGAAAAAATTTGTAGCCAATTTGTCCCACTGGAAAAATGGACGCATATTTGTCTCGCTGCATATACCTTTTCATATAAAATGGTTTCAAGTTGTTTACAAAATTTAGTGAAGTTTTTCAACATTATCTCAAAGAGGGGTGAATAATAACATGAAAACTAAGTAATTTTAGAAAAATCAGTTTTTCAACTTTGAGTGCGATTTTTTCATTTTCGTGTTTTGTAACATGGGACAAATATGCTTCCGGCGGCAGTTCAGCAGCTGAAAAATGTACGTTTTTGGACAACAATTTTTAATTCATCATATTTCTTGTCGGGTACCCAGTAAATTGTGTTTGTCGGAATTAAATGTATGGTTAAGTGATTTGTGAAGATGATCCTATCAAAAGATTTTGAAAATATGAATAAAAAAGTGCATTTTCGGCTCATTTATTTTCAACTGATTAAAATAGGTGGCAATGCTTAACTCGTTCCTGACCCTATTTCTCGTTTATCCCTGAATTTTATAACGACACATCTGACTCTCAACTATCAGAAATTGAAGTATTCGAAGTACTCAAAGGCCTGGAAGCCCCTAATGGACCGGGGTCTGAAGGAATAGCACCAAAATTTCTCAAAAAACTGGCCGAAGAACTTACGACACTATTACAACGCCTATTTAACATGTCGTTGAAAAATGGAAAATTCCCGGAAATATGGAAATCTACGTATTTTGCCCCTATCTTCAAATTAGGAACAAAATCTGACATCCGAAACTACCATGGAATTGCTGTTATCTTTTGCATTCCTAAACTATTTGAATCAATTATAAATGAAAACAAATTTCAGCAAATAAAACACAGAATTACAAGTCAGCAATACGACTTTTTTAAACGCCGCTCTACTGGCTCAAATCGTGTGGAATTTGCAACTTTTACTCTGAATGCAACGGACAATGGCAGTCACGTAGAAGTTATTTAGTAAGTAACGGACTTTAGTAAAGCATTTGACAGGATTGTCAAACCGGGCTGATACCGAATGACCGAAACATAAGTGGCCGAATCACGAATGGCCGAAATTAAAATGGCCGAATTTCAACAACAGTCACAGAAGGCCGAATCACGAAAGGCCGAATCACGAATGGCTGAATCACGAAAGGCCGAATTTTTTCGGAATGCCTAAATAACTATTCACTAAAAACATGAGTTGGCAAGCATTTAACTACTAACTTTAATCTAACAAAAAACAAAATAAGCATCACAACTATTTACTATAGGGTATACATGATTGCAAGTTCTTTCTTCCCCTAAGCGCAAATGCGAGACCTATTTACCGTGTCAGTGGCAAATGTTTCCTAGATGATTCAGGGCGAGACGGCCGCAGGCCGCGAGTCTGCGCCGGTGATCCGCCGTCAGAAGCGCCGGCCACTGCGGGGGGGTTTGGCACCCCGCAGAAACCACTACTATTTAGGTGCATGCATTTTCCTAGGTTTACTGACCAGTAGGAATTCGAACGGCAGAGAGTAAGGACAGCGTGTACCCAACGTTTGTGCAGGTTGTAGGCCGTCAATATTTTCGGCCAAATATGAAGTTCGGCCATTCGTGTTTCTGCCTTTTGTGATTCGGCCATTAGGTATATTATGCCATTTGTTATTTCGGCCATTTGTGTTTCGGCCATTCGTAGGTAATCCATGTCCACTGTCCAGAATCCAAATTAAACTTCGATTTCAAGCGTGCTTCATTTAGAATTGGAACAAACTTTTGCTCCTGCTCCTCCTCCTCCTGAATTGGAACAAACTGCGCTCTTGGTGGACGGATTTGGAACTTCTTGGCGCCCACGCGTCGGAAATTTTGTTAGCTTCTCTTAAATATGTTTGACATTTCGCAAGACGACTGTATTTTGTTAACAAACAACAAGGAAGCCGAAAGAAGGGAAAAAATTGTGCGCAGTTATTTGGAAAATCCATTGTGGTCTGGAGTCTAGCTAAACAGCTGAAATTGCCCAGAACTACCGTATGGCGCATAATCAAACGGTATAAGCAAACATTGACGACAATTCGGAAGCTTCAAGCTAATCATCGGAGTGAAACCGTCGACCGGAAACTGTGTGGTAAGATTTTGAAAACCATCAAGAGGAATCCCAATCTGTCGGACCGTGATTTGGCCAGAAAATTCGGTGCTGCCCATAGTACCGTGGGGAGAGTTCGACTCCGGGAAGGAATCAAGTCGTATGCGTATCGAGCTAGCAAACAGCCAAAACGAACCATAAAACAGAATAGTGTGGCCAAAATCCGTGCTCGAAAGTTATGAGACCGGGTGCTATCCAAGTTCGACGGGTATCTTCTGATGAACGATGAAACCTATGTGGAGGCTGACTTCGGCAAATGCTAGGTCAAAAATTTTACTTGGCAACGGCTCGGGGGGATGTTTCAAGCAGATTTAAATTTGTTTTTGCCGACAAATTTGCACGAAAATTTATGATTTGGCAGGGCATTTGCAGCTGTGGTAGAAAAACGAAAGTTTTCGTTACAAATAAAACAATGACGTCGGAACTGTACCAAAAGGACTGTCACCAAAAACGAATTTTGTCGTTCCATCGATTCCACCACCACCCCGTGATGTTTTGGCCAGATTTGGCAAGCTGTTATTACAGCAAAGCCGTTCAAGAATGGTATGCAGAGAAAGGGGTCCAGTTTGTTCCGAAAGACCTTAATTCACCCAATTGCCCCCAGTTCCGCCCTATTGAGAAATACTGGGTAATCATGAAGAGAAGACTCAAGGCAAAGGGAAAAGTTGTCAAAGACATCAATCAGATGAAGGCCTGCTGGAATAAGATAGACAAAACGATGGACGAAGAAAGTGTGCGCAGCCTAATGAGCCATATTACAGTAACAGTTCGAGAATTCCTTGGAAACCATAGAAATAGTGTATAGTATATGAGTAAACATTGTAATAGTGTTATTGTATGTAGTCTACAAATCCTTGACGAGTAAATTAATTGTAATGCAAACACTTGGACAAGAATTTCACTCTTCGTTTGATCCATAGAGGGACTTGAAAGAGTTCAAATAGAGGTCAAACTTCGCGAAAAAGATCCTTGTTTCGCAAGCAGCCTTCAGCTGCGGATTGATGAGACGCTTTTGTAACTTCGGGAACCATTAACCAGGCAATGTATTGAAAGAGATGGTTTCAGAACGAAAATTGTATTGAAAGAGATGGTTTCAGAACGAAAATGGTACAACGACAATGACTGTCACTGATGGAATTTTACCAACACGCCGGAATCATAGCCGAGTAATATTGGTCGATTGGAACTGGAGGCGACGAGAATAATTTTAAACGCAAATTGAATTTGGTTACCATGGTGCAGTTAGTGAATTGATGATGAGACATTGTTGGGAAGAATTCAAGGTTAGCAATATTGCTGGAACAATTATCTTACAATAAGCATAAAGCCCTATAATCCATGCACGATAAATTGAAAAAATAGAAAAAATACATCATTCTAAGAATAATCAAACATTTGCCATATACCCATAGTGGATATTGATGTGCTGAACAGCCGACGGTTCCTATCTGAGGCTTCAAATTAAGAAATTAATCGTGAAACCACTGAATTTATGTTTGTTTTACGTAATTTCACATCATCGTGAGTGTACTGTATTCGATTCACTAGCTGCGGCAATTATTTAATATAGCCCATTATGGCTGTCGAAACGCTAAAACAACAAGTTTAAAATCCATATTTTTAATTTTTTCTATTACTAAATATGACATTAGCGCATAATACAGTACGTGAGATTTATCGACGCCAGAGTAAATAGGATCCACTTTATTGCCTTGAAAACAAACTGTACAAGTTTCAAATGCAATAATATGGGGTAAAAACGGATAAAATGCGGCGCGTCAGATGTATGAATGCTCAATAATAGAAAATATGGCAATAACGGTACAATTAGAAAGGGAATTACGTTCCGGGGCCTCTAATTAGAATAAAGGTATAATTAGAAAGGTAATTACGTAGCACGACAAATCACATGATCTTGGATTCCAATTTCCAGATCTAATTCGCGAAATAATTTTATTGTGAAATGAGTTTTCAGTCAACTGCTAACCGCTTCACGTAATAAAGAGCGCCCATCCCGCGGAAACTATATAATATACGATGCAATTATTCACCTATCTGCAATGGCTGCATTTCTTTTTATTTTAGTGGCACAACATTTCTGACATTGTTGGAGTGAAACGAAATTCAAAAAAAAAAGATGTAAATTTATTTCCGTAAGAGAACTTCAATCTTATAAATTTGATCAACTCTGAATAGTTTTTGGTTTTCATTAATTTAAAAAGCATAATTATGAAGTATTTTCGAGCGTCTTTGTGGATTTTCATAATTAACGAGGCTTTCTTTGCTTTTCCTGGCATGGATGAAAACTGTAATTTATTTTATTACTAGCTGACCCGACAAACTTCGTATTGCCACAAATTAACCTGTGTTGTACATAAATCATGAATCTCGGATGATCTTTGTCACAATCTCGAGTTTTGCAAGCCCCCCAGTGGGCGGCGCTTCCGACGGCGGGTCACCGGCAACACTCGCGACCGTCTCGTCCTGAATGATCTAGTGTTACTATAGATAGTTTTTGTGGTCTTGTATTAACTAATGTTTTATGGAAGAGTCTCGAATTTCTCGAGTTCGATTAGTTTTTAAGTTTCGCAAAAATTTCTGTTTTATTTGTATGAGAGTCCATATCCCCCTACCACAGGGGTGAGAGGTCTCTAACTATCGTAAAATAAATTCAAGACTCTAAAATCTCCCACATGCCAAATTTGGTTCCATTTGCTTGATTAGTTCTCAAGTTATAAGGAAATTTGAATTTCATTTGTATGAGAGCTCCCCTCTTAAAAGGGAAAAGGGGTCGTAATTCACCATAGAAAATATTTTTGCCTCCAGAAACCTCCAAATGCCAAATTTGGTTCTATTTGCTTGATTAGTTCTCGAGTTATGAGGAAATTTGAATTTCATTTGTATGGGAGCCCCCCCTCCTAAAGTGGGTAGGGGTCCCAATTCATCATAGAAAAGATTTTTGTCTCCAAAAACACCCACGTGTCAAATTTGGTTCCATTTGCTTGATTAGTTCTCGAGTTATGAGGAAATTCGTATTTCGTTTGTATAGGAGCCCCCCCTCTTAAAGTGAGGAGGGGTTCTAATTTACCATAGAAAATATTCATGCCCTAGAAAACTTTCACTTGCCAAATTTGGTTCCATTTGCTTGATTAATTCTCGAGTTATGAGGAAATTTGCATTTCATGTGTATAGGAGCCCCCCTTCCTAAAGTGGGGAGGGGTCCCAATTCATCATAGAAAAAAATTTTGTCTCCAAAAACACCCACGTGCCAAATTTTGTTCCATTTGCTTGATTAGTTCTCGAGTTATGAGGAAATTTGTATTTCGTTTGTATAGGAGCCCCCCCTCTTAAAGTGGGGAGGGGCCCTTATTTACCATAGAAAATATTCTTGCCCTCGAAAACTTCCACATGCCAAATTTTGTTCCATTTGCTTGATTAGTTCTTCAGTTATGAGGAAATTTGTATTTCATGTGTATAGGATCCCCCCCTCCTAAAACGGGGAGGGGTCCCAATTCATCATAGAAAAAATTTTTGTCTCCAAAAACACCCACATGCCTAATTTGGTTCCATTTGCTTAATTACTTCTCGAGTTATGAGGAAAATTGTGTTTCTTTGGTACAGGAGCCCCCCCTCTTAAAATGGGGAGGGGTCCTAATTTACTATAGAAAATATTCTTGCTCTCGAAAACTTTCACATGCCAAATTTGGTTCCATTTGCTTGATTAGTTCTCGAGTTATGAGGAAATTTGTATGGAAGCCCCCCCTTTTAAAGAGGAGAGAAGTTATAATTCCCCTTATAAAGAAGGGAGGGGTCTCAATTTACCATAGAATAAATTCTTGTCACCGAAAACACCCACATGCCAAATTTTGTTCTATTTGCTTGATTAGTTGTCGAGTTATGCAGAAATTTGTGTCTCATTTGTATGGGAGCCCCCCCTCTTAGTGGGGGGAGGGGTTTCTAACCATCACTAAAGACAGACAGACAGACAGAAATCCTTCTTTATAGGTATAGATAGATGTACGACTAATAAGACTGCTACTTGCAGACTTCTTCAACGCTAATTTTTAAACCCTATCTTATAATTACGAATATAATAAAATATGAAACAATGTTCTTTTTGGGAAGCAAAAAAAATCGAGTTTTATTAGTATTTTTTCATAACTGCCTGAAAAATAGCAAAACCTGTTATTTTTTCACTGCTGTGATTTGGTTATACGTAACATCTGAACTTTGAGCAAAAACCAAATCGATTAGATTTTTTTTCAGTCTTTCTTTGTTTTTTCATGAATCAAGTTGATAGGTAGGCTTCAAGCCTAGCCTTCTCCAAATTTAGCTGCATTCAATTATTAATGCCTTTCAACAAGTGAGGGTCCATTATAGGTCAACAACGCAAAAGATGTCGCCATTAGTGGACCCTCTCCATGCAAAATACACTAGAATTCCTATAACGGACCCGGTCGCTATCATATTGTAAACCACAAGGTCCATTAAAGGAAAACGGACATTCCAATCTGTTTTAAAGAAAGTGCAAAATATAGAGATTTTCAACATAAATTGACATTTTTTTTAGGCTTAATCGAAAGTTACTCGTGTTGTAAGTGCCATCGATTGCGTGTTTAGCGTTACCAGTTTAAAATAATTCGTGGAAGGAAACTACTCAAGCACTAACTGGTCCACTAATGGTTAATTTACCCTAAGCACAGAAAACCGTCGAATAATTGTGTAAGAAAGGTGTTGTTTTGGACATGCTCCTTTCCAAAGACAAGTTGGCCACGAGCTACGACACTGATCAAAAAGTCAGGCGTCGCATGTTCGTATCTCGAGTGGGAGCTGCTGTAAGAGCCAGTAGGATTGTAGTACTAGCCTGGTACTCTTACAGCTGGCTGTATAAAGTCGGAGTCTATCGTATAAAAACAGAGGGCTTCAATCTAACAACCAGCTTTTGACGGATTTTCCAGTTGAAACGTTATAAACTATGTAAACTATACTAAAGAATCCACTCAATTTTGGGACTTGTTAAATAATTCTACGAGAGTGGCTAACTGGGCAATTTACAGTTATAATGAACTACTGACCAAGCAGCAAAGCAAAGCCTAGGGGCTATATTACATGCTATTTCGAAATTTGACCCTTTTTGGCTGTTTTCAGACGACAGACTTTGCATTCAGCTGTAAAAGTATCAGGCTAGTACTACAATCCTATTGATTCTTAAAGCCTCTCCCAGTCGAGATTCGAACATGCGACGTCTGGCGTTTTAAACCAGTGTCGTACCTCGCAGCCAACTGAGAGGCAAACTGAACTCCTGATCATTCGAATTAATAAAACCATAATTGCAAACGATACGCTCTATGAAGGCAATAATACTTTGACAATTAATCACACTTATAGCTAGTGTTTACTTTTCGCATTGAAATAATATTGATGACCAAATCTAATCGCATTTATTTCGTATGAGTCCAAGCCATCGATCGTTAGGGCAAACAACCGTAATTATTTGTAGTTTACGGTTTGTGCTTTACGCTCGTTGCTTGAACCGAAATCGGTGATGGCTAACAAGGAAATAATGATAAAAAAATTGAAACACTTAAACACGGTACCATTCAGAAAAGGCTACAAAAAGATCAATAAAGATATGTTTTTACGACTGATACTACTATTCATTCTTAATGAAACTTAAAAATTAGCAGTTCAACAACGAGGTGTTGCACTTCAGCACGAGGTGGTATCTTTTACTTTCCGGGCGATAAAATTGCACAACGTCATGAGCATTTCATTTTTAGATTAATGGTCAAGTCGCTGGCTGCCATTATTGTTAACATAAACCAATCACTTCATGCAGGAGTGTGATCATTTGCTTACATCCTCGTTATTGTTCAGGATAATAAGCCAGAGTGTAGACCATAAAATTCCAGCAATTACGTACTGAATACTGCAGCTTGCTGTACACAAACCTGCTATCAGACACACTTAATCAAATTGACAAAGCCTGTGGCAGTTTACTTTCACAGATCGGATTGATGCGTTTCTGAACTGGAAAGGTGCATTGCGGTACGATCGCACAATAATAACCTTGAGAGCGACGGTCGGTATGATTTCGGGTTGAATTTTCATCTTGATCCAGATTCGCATCAATTACAAATATTATTCGTGGGAAATATATACAATGTGCGAAGAGATATATATAATTTAAATACATGCGAGCCCCATGTATTTACATTTACGAATATTTAGTAAAACGTTTTTTTGACGTAGCACTACGTCTTTGATTTCTATTCTGTCTATATGGGGGTACACTTTAGAAAAACGAAAAGGGAACATGTAACGAAAAGTGGTTATAGTTTGCATGCTTATAACTCAGTCATCCGTCAATAGATTCTAGGGATATTGGTATCAATCGATTGGAAATTTTTCAAACAATCCAATACAATACAGTGGATTACATGTTTCCCTAACAGACGTTTAATAATTCAGAAAATATTAGATGATTATTCATTATTTTCATTTTTTTGCATTCCCACGTCAATGCTTCCCTAGAAATATATACGAGATGAGCTATGGGTTAAGCTTCCTTATGATTGTATTTAATTTATGCCCTATAGAATCCGACCGTCGTCATTCGGTCAGCGGCTTTGGTTGGCGATGGCGACACATAGGCAAGCAGCTAGCTTGCGACACATCGGGCAGGTAGCTTTCGAGTCACATCCGTGGTTTTATTTGAAGCATTGCCTTTCGGTGCGCATCGTCATTCGGTCAGCGGCTTTGGTTGGCGACACATCGGCAAGCAGCTAGCTTGCGACACATCGGGCAGGCAGCTTTCGAGTCGCATCCGTGGCATAATTTTAAAGGTTTTATTTTATAACATTGCTTGCTATTCGGTGCGCATCGTCATTTGGTATGCGGCTTTGGTTGGCGACACATCGGCAAGCAGCTAGCTTGCTACACATAACATCATCATAACATAAAAGTCTATCTTGATTACAGATCCTACCAGTAGAGTTTGTCCAGTAAACAGTATTCCCATCATTAATCCTCACACCAATAACCTATCTGATGGACGAAAGTACACAATGGACACCACGAGTCAGAAATTTGAGAATTCGAGATTAGCAAACGGACCTTTTCAGGTCCACCATATAAATTAGCTGAAGAGTTGAAATTATGAATTTCTCACATATCTCCTTTAATGCGCAACTTGGGCATCTATATATGAAATTCGTACAAAAATCACCGGCTTTAGCATTGGGAGACGGATTGCTCTACATTCGTAGTCCTACGTCAAGCCTGCGCCCGTGCCACTAGGCATGGACCTTTGTACTTTTAAAGTTTCGGATAATAGCGGTTCGGACAATGTCCTGTTGTAAGACCAGTATAAATGATTTAATCTTTCTCCGCAAGCTCCAGGATTTTGCGAATCATTAAAATGTTTGGAGAGATAAACCGTTTCGACTGCCTAGCAATGAAAATGTTACTCCAATTTAATTCCAGTTTTGCACATTTCCATGATCCATACTAAAACTCCATTTTTAAAGCAGAAGAAGATAAGGCTCAGTAAAAAAGCAATATAACTTGACATGACTTGATTTGATGTTATGGTTGGGGTCACCATTGATCCCAATGATAATCACAACATGACAATAGTCAGAAAAATTTCGAACAATTCAGTGACATCCTTTCTGCATGCATCCAATGCACGGTAAAATATTGTATTACAAGGTAAAATTGTAAGTTTTACGTGCCTAACATCCAAAATTAGGGTAAGTTCTTGGACACTACGGAAGTAAACGACAAATTGGAGCCCCGAAAGCACTGAAAGGTGATATTCCGGAGTGTCTAATTTGTTGTAACCTATGACAGCAAA